>NC_086179.1:10195000-10820000 GCF_023053635.1 Elgaria multicarinata webbii | reverse complement strand
TCATGGCTGGACATTAAGGAAAGGCTTCCTGGAATAATGATGTTTTTATGAGGTGCTGGAAGGAGTACAAAGTTGGTGCCTGCCTGACCTCCAGAGGCAGGGAATTCCACAGGAGGGGGGCCACCACGCTGAAGGCTCTTCGCCTGGTGGACCCTAAATGGAGGCTGGATCTATGTTGGTCCATTTAGTTCAGTCCATTTAGCTCAGCCTTCCCTACCTGGATGTTTTGGACCTCAACTCCTTTTCAGCCCCAGCCAGCATGGCCAATGGTCAGGAATGCTGGGAGTTATAGACTGAATGGCCATTTCTCTCCATTGTTTCAGACAGGAGTCTTTCCTAGCCCCACCTGGAGATGTCATGGATTGAACCTGAGACCTTCTGCATGCAAAGCAGGTGCTCAAATGAGCTATGGCCCTGTAGAGCTGAAATGCAAAGCCTTTAGCTGCATCTTTAGAAAAAGGGATCCCCAGAACTAGCACTTGTCCCAGGATTATTATTTTTGAGAGAGGGGGGCCTTTGGGCCAGATGCTTTCAGCGGGCTCCCCTATCTCCTCCTCACTTCTGTTGCCAGGGTTGGTGTTGAAGGTAGTTATGGTTGCGCACCTGTTGAGGGCCCACACCCAAGCAGTGTCATGTATACCCCTACTGCTCCGGTGTTGGGACCAGGTGACGCTGGGAGTCCATCAGAAACAGATTCTGATTCAGAAGTTGCCTAGCCAGTGGGGGAGGAAGTTCACACCGAAGAGCCTCCAGCTGCAAATGCGCCCCTCCTGGAGTCTGTCTCCTCAAGGCCAGACCCTATGCTCTCAGGAGGCAGGGAGTCAACTTCCGGGGGTGAACATTCCAAAGCGTTACTGGATGCTAGGAATCATGTTCAGCGAAATTAGCACCAAAGACACAGTCGGAGACGTTGCGTGAGAAGGCGTCTACGCTCCCTCCTCCACCTTGAAGCTTGGGACATTTGAAAAGTCTTTTCTTTTCTTTGAACGGTCAATTGTTTTGCTTAGTTGCATAGAGTTGCCTAGGGGGGAATTTTCCCATATAGGTGCTTAGTTTGTTTTACAGAAGTGTTAATTGTTTGCAATAAAGCTTTGTGGATTGGCCCAGGAACTTTCCTTGGTTTTGACTCCTTGGGGACCCTTGAGCTGCTACAACCCATGACAGCAGAACCCAGCAATAAGAGCCCCATCTGGAGTTGCTCCTACTATTCAATGTTGCTACTTGTTCACATCTGCCTCTTGCTTTGGCCTAGAATGTGGTGGTGGTGGTGAGACGGAGTAGCAGGTGATGCCACTGCCTACTTGTACACTGGTTCTCTGCCAGTTAAGCAAGCAAGTGGGAGCAATGATGAGAAAGAGGAAGAGGAGTGATAGCACCTGGTGACAATGAGGGTGAGAAGGTAGACTTACTGAGGTAGGGGGCCCATTGAGGATGTCTTACCCAAAAGCCCAGAAAAACCTGGAAGTGGCATTGGCTATTGCTTGCCTCTCACTCTGGGCCTAATGCCTGGCTGTAAAACTCCAGGAGATCTCAAGTATGGGTAGGGTGACCAACTGTCAGGATTTCCCCAGATTTGTCCTGGTTTTTGTTCTTTCCATGGTGTCAGGGGGGATTTTCTATAAATTTCAATAATGTCCTGGAATGATACACCTTCCTCTTTAAGGCTGCCATTAGCATGGCAGGAGGGAATGACATGCTTTCTTCAGGCACATCATTCCCCCACCCCGAGCTCCAATTGAGGTCTTAAAGGGGAAAGTGGGTCATTCGTGGACATTATAGAAAAGGTCCCAATTGGAGTGGATGGTGGTGGTGCAGAATGAAATCCTTTCCCCTCCTCTACTCCAATCGGGTTCTTTAAGGTGGCGGGGGAATAACGTACTTTCTGCAGGACTCAGAAAGCTGCTTCCCCCCCACACACTAGGTGTCCTCTTTTTTGGTTTCCCAAATATGGTCACCCTAAGTATGGGTCTTTATATTGATACATAAAATGCTGGCAGCTGGATCAGATTCATAGAGTCCAGGTTCTGAGAGCCCCAGGAGACTAATGGAAAGCAGCACTTGAATTCTTCGGCCTTACTTCTCCCTTCCCTTCTCAAACCAAGACATTCATTTGGTTCCCGGCTGTCCTGATGAAACATTACCTCCTGATGAAATCAGGACTTTGGAGATGTAATGTGCGAAGATGAACAGCCCAGGTGGAGGCTGATAAAGGGGTTTCCATGGTGAGTGAAGGAGGCTGAATGCCACTTCTGCTTCAGGCTTTCCTGACCATTTATTACTGGAAAATGTTAATCTGATAGCACCTGTAATCTGCTTGTAATCAACTCTCGGCACATCCTAGGAAAAGTCTGCAGTGAGGCTGAGAATGGATTTTAGGAAAGCTCTCGCCACTAGAGTACAAACACGCTTGCTTTCCATTCATCAGCTGTTGGTGGATGATGGGAGAAGACTGATGGTACCCTCCAAAATTAACAGTGGCCTGTTTGGGTGGTGGGTGCCTCTAATTAAGCGGCTCTGAGGTAAGGCCGGGATCAAAGTCAGATTTAGTGCCCACAGTCACCTAGTAGTTTTTGTAGAGCAGGGGAAAGCATCCATGTCAGAAACTTGAAAGGCTGTCATGCAGAGGAGGGCCAGGAGCTCTTCTCAATCATCCCAGGGTCCAGGACACAGAATAATGGGCTCAAGTTACAGGAAGCCAGACTCCGGTTGGACATCAGGAAAATACTCCTGACTGTTAGAGCAGTATGACAATGGAACCAATTACCCAGGGAGGTGGTGGGCTCTCCCACACTAGAGGCCTTCAAGAGACAGCCATCTGTTAGGGATGCTTTAAGGTGGATTCCTGCATTGAGCAAGGGGTTGGACTCGATGGCCTTATAGGTCCCTCCCAACTCTACTATTCTATGATTCCATGATTTTATGATCACTTTTTCTATTGAGGGCCACATTCCTCATGGATAATTTGATGGGGACCTCATATCAGTGGTGGTGGGGTCTTAAGCCAGCAGCGAGCAGAGCCAGAACCAAAAATGGGTGGGCCCTCTTTTTCTGCCACCCACTTTTCTCCCTTTCTCTCTCTTCCTTCCTTCTCAGCAGGCTGCCAGGGAAGAGACAGATCTCTTGCCAGAGGTCTAAAATGGCTGCATGAAGAGTGCTGTTGAAATTGGGCCGAGGGCCACATGAAACGAGACTAAGCCTAGAGGCATGTGTACAAGTAAAACTCACGTTCTTTGAAATTCTCCAGGTTTTACCCTGAAGCTTTTTCCATCTTGTGTCCATATCAGTTTTGTGAGCTTTTTTGTTATTATTATTATTATTATTATTATTATTATTATTATTTATTTATTTATATAGCACCATCAATGTACATGGTGCTGTACAGAGTTTTGTTTCCCATTCCATTCACGTGAAAATTCGCCTATATATTTTTGCGTGCATTTTTTCAAATGTACGCACCAGTTGTGTGCATCTTTGAAAGGTACGGCTTCTTTGCTCATTGATTAATACATGTTTGTGCACATTTTCCAACTGTATGCAATCTGTGAAATGCATTTTTTGGGGGTGGGGGGTTGTTTCCGAAAATCACATCGCAGGCTCAGAAAAGTATAGACTTCAAATGCACGTTGTTGTATTCAGTCCAAGAGGTACGAACTGGGTCAATGCCTGATTTCTCATACATCCCAAGGTGAGGCCCGCATGCATCCTTAGGGACACAATTTGTTCACTTCTGTCCCAGAAGATCACCTTGAAAAGGATGTGAGAAGTAGCAGGCTACTATACCCTTTCTCTCAATGTGGTCTGCTGGGAAATCCAGGGACAAAAAGGAAAATAATAAAAGGCTGAATATCTTGCATTTCTTTTTTTTAAAAGGCAAAATGTTGCCTAGAGAGATGGAAGAGACTCCATTTGGATCAGTAGCAGCCTGTGGTAGGAGGGGTTTTAACCTAGGGCAGTATGCAAACAGCTTCTTGAAATTTTCCACTCTATTTATTAGGGATGTGCTCTGCTTCTAATCGGACCGGCGAATTAGAAGCGGAGCGGGGGGCTTCGCCTGCCCTTAAGGCGGAGGCGAAGAGGATTGGGGGGCCGGCGGAGCGTGGCAAAGAGGATCGAGGTGAAGGCGGATCCTTCGCCTCGATCCAGAGCTCCGCCGGAAAAGTAAGTGGAGTTTACCGGGCCCTGCTGCTGTTGCTGTCACCCATGCGTCATCAGCGGCAGGGCCTGGTAAACCCCCCTCCTCTCCCTTACCTGCGTCCATCCGCGGTCCGTTGGCTTCTTCAATTGAGCCTGTGGTTCAACCAGGAAGTCTAGGCCACGGCCCAGACTTCCTGGTTGAACCGCGGGCTCAATTGAAGAAGCCGAAGGACCGCGGACGGAGGCAGGTAAGGCCCCCCTCCCCCTTGATCCCTTACCGGGCTCTGCCGCCGTTGCTGCACAGGTGGCGACGGCGGCAGGGCCCGGTAACCCCCCCGCCCTCCTCTCCTGGCCTTACCTGGCGCTACTCCCCTCCACTGCAGAGCTCCGATTCGGAGCCGGAGCTCCGCGGCGAAGAGGAGCGGAGTATGGGCGGAGCGGCGTGGAGCGGAGGGGCCGATCCGAAATTTTCGGATCGGAATGTGGGGCGGAGCGGCGGGTCCATGCACATCCCTACTATTTATCAGTAGAGGGAAACCATTTTACTGAATTTCTCCAGGAGAAAACAAACTTCTCCAGCAGTTTATTGGGAGTTGGGCTCAAAAGCAACAGTGACAGTAACACTGCTTCTTTCAATTCTTTTGTAAGGGTGATGTTGTTGCTTCTGTAACTGGCAGCTGCAGCAGCTGCAACACCATTTTGCATCCTCCACAATGCTCTGGATTTACAGTTATTTCTGGCCTTTTCCTCCTATGTGTGTGTGAGAAAAATCTTCTACAAATCGCTCAAGAAAAAACAATCTTCTGAGAAACTGAAACTTAGGCCTTAGCTTTTTTGTTGTTTATTCGTTCAGTCGCTTCCGACTCTTCGTGACTTCATGGACCAGCCCACGCCAGAGCTTTCTGTCGGCTGTCGCCATCCCCAGCTCCCCCAAGGTCAAGTCTGTCACCTCCAGAATATCATCCATCCATCTTGCCCTTGGTCGGCCCCTCTTCCTTTTGCCTTCCACTTTCCCTAGCATCAGCCTCTTCTCCAGGGTGTCCTGTCTTCTCATTATGTGGCCAAAGTACTTCAGTTTTGCCTTTAACGCCATTCCCTCAAGTGAGCAGTCTGGCTTTATTTCCTGGAGTATGGACTGGTTTGATCTTCTTGCAGTCCAAGGCACTCTCAGCATTTTCCTCCAACACCACAGTTCAAAAGCATCTCTCTTCCTTCGCTCAGCCTTCCTTATGGTCCAGCTCTTGCAGCCATAGGTTACTACGGGGAATACCATTGCTTTAACTATGCGGACCTTTGTTGTCAGTGTGGTGTCTCTACTCTTAACTATTTTATCAAGATTTGTCATTGCTCTCCTCCCAAGAAGTAAACGTCTTCTGATTTCCTGGCTGCAGTCAGCATCTGCAATAATCTTTGTGCCCAGAAATACAAAGTCTGTCACTGCCTCCACGTTTTCTCCCTCTATTTGCCAGTTATCAATCAAGCTGGTTGCCATAATCTTGGTTTTTTTGAGGTTTAACTGCAACCCAGCTTTTGCACTTTCTTCTTTCACCTTCGTCATAAGGCTCCTCATAAGGCCTTAGCTAGAACGGGCGAAATCCCGGGGCAAACCCTGGGATCATCCCTGTGCATCCACATGATGCACAGGGGATGCCCCGGGATCTCGCCCTCCACTTTCGACCTGCTTTTTTTGTGGTCCTGGGCTGAGCCCGGGACTGTGGAACATGTGGCCTGTTGCCACGGCTTGACCCACCTCCACGCAATTACTCGCGTGGAGCCGGGAGCTGCGCATGGGCTGCAGCACTCCTCAGGAGCACTGCGCCCATTGGGGTAGGGTGTGGGGGAGGGGAAATTAAGTTACAATTAAGAAAAACCCTTACCTTTGGGCACAACCGTTCGTGTGCTCTGTCTTTTTTTTAAAAAAATTAAAAATGGCGGGCACGACCTCTGCTCCTGAGGTCGTCACGCCTTATGTGTAAATGGAGGAGGGATCTCGTGTTAATCACAACATGAGATCTTCCCTCCTCCATCGTGGGATAGAAGGTAGTTCTAGCTAAGGCCTATGTCATCCTTTGGAATTTGCATTTCTTTGAACTTTGCAATCAAAACGTGGGTACAAAAATGCATGTATTAGGGGAAATAATAGTAAAAATGCTTTATATTAGGAACATTACTTGCAAAAAAGAATGTGTGTTAGGCAAGAATGTAGGTGTTAGGAGAAACGTGCACAAAAATGGTTACGAATTTTCATGCAAACTTTTGAAGCACGTTTCCCAAAGTTTGGAATAAATCAAAGTGAAGGTTGGAACATTGAGAAATGAAGAGGAATTGAAACTGACAGATGTGTTCATGGCTGTTACTGACATGGAATTGTTTCAAGGGGAGCACTGTGAGGGAAAGTGATGGGCACTGGGCTGCCTGTTGCTAAGACTCCTGCAGGTGCTGCTCATGCAGGTAAAAAAATGGATGTTGACAAATAAATAAAAAAGTTCTTGCTGTTGCTGCATTTCCCAATGAGCCCTGGCTCCTGAAATTGACAAGAATTTCCCCTTCCAGCCTGAAAATAATCACCAAAATTCTGCCCCACTTTTTGATCCTCCAATGGGGATGCAGAAGGCCTTTTCTGCTCACTGCTAATTTACAGGGTCACGATGGAAAGAGACTCTCATACGATTGTCAGGGGAAATATATATATATATATATATCAGTGAAATTACCACAGGGAATGGGGGGTGCCTGCATAATTGTGCATAAGACTGTAGCCTTAAACTCTCTGATTCTTTTACCCCAATGTTTTAATGTCATCTTGGGTAAAGATTAGAAGGAAACCCAGTTTTCTGGGCTCCAAAGGGAGCCGCACTGTTAATGAGCAAGTCCTCTTTGCAGCACAGAATAACAACCTATCAAATGTATGTCATTTAGTCAAGCATTCAATTGCTGACCTAATTTAACTTGATTTAGAATGTTGTCTGCTTCACAGGGACCTGATTTACTAGCACAGGAAGAACGGCTGGTTTGGTGGGCAAGGGATTGTTTGGATCTGGTCTTTTCCCACCATGGGGTTGAAATTATTGGTTTGTCCTTGCTGGTATCTGTCACTTTCATTTCGATGCATGGGCGAAAGTCAGCCGTACAGCACATCTGTGGGCAGCAGGCCGAGGAGGCAGAAAAACAACGGGCTCCTAATAAATTGACAAATGTCAAGCAATGATCTCTGTTCATCTTCCTTCCTTATTAGGGACTTTGCTCAGTCCATCCTCATCCTTCAGGCAAAAGTCTAAGTAAATAGATGAGTCTCATTCCTAGCTCTAAATGTCAACTTTAGCACTGTCTGGCCAGCTCAAGACGTATGCATTTCATCACTGAAGGCCTGCAGAATTCAGTGTATTCAGTGTATTCTGGAAAGATGGGCTTCTCTACTGAGACCGGTTGCCTCTCCGGAGGAGAAACCCTCTTGCAACCTAAGTCTCCTAATGGATGGAGCTATCTGCTGGCCCACAGTAGGTCGGTCATGTTCCCTACTTCATACAGGACAGTCCTCTATTTGAGAGTGCTGCCAGAGGACAGTCCTCTATTTAAAAGTGCCCTCTATTGGAAGCACTGTCTAGTTTAAAGGTAAGGAACCATCAGAAGGAGAGAGCAAGAGGGGACTTCAGCAGGTGTCCTTTGTATGCATGCAGCACCTGGTGAAATTCCCTCTTTGTCACCACAGTTAAAGCTGCAGGAGCCCTGCCCTCTTGACCAGATACAAAAGAGGGCAAGGTTCCTGCAGCTTTAATTGTTGTGATGAAAAGGGAATTTAACCAAGTGCTGCATGCACACAAATGACACCTACTGAAATTCCATTTTCTATACAACTGTTAAAATACAGGAGCCCTGTTCTCCTTTCCATATGGTCACCCTAGATAATCTTGAGAATTGCAGCACAACTTTCAGAGAAACTGGTTCACACATTGGTTTGGGAAGTGTAAAAGCAAAAGGTGTGTATATTAGGGTGGGGGGACTGCATGCATGTTTGGCATACAAAATGTGTATCTTAGGAGAAATACGTACAAAGTGGCATACACATTTTCATGCGGATTGAAAAGAAAACTTTCACAAAATGGTGCAAAAACAGGATGGAATGAACTTAAAACTGGGAGGAAAAAAGAGAAGCTTTAGAAAATTGGAATTGATAGATTCATCCATTGCTGTTGTGTGAGCACTGTCTTACATTGTCCACAATAATACTAATAATAATGCCTAGTCCTGGGCATTGTGAAGGGCAAATGGTGACTGACAAATTAATAAATAATAATAATAATAATAATAATAATAATAATAATAATAATATAGAGAATATTCAGTGGCTTTTTTCTAAGGTGGGGATGAGAAAAAGAAAAAGCTCATATATTTTCTCCAAAGATGGACAAACAACCATCACCTGAGAAACTTCAGCTCAGATCCAGTTCTCAGCAGTTTAAACCTATTAAAATTTGCTTTTAAAGATGCATATTGAATAAAATATTCATTTAAATAATATCTAGAGAGAGAAGACATAGACATGTCCTTAAGTATTTTGAGAGGTTATAAAAAAAAATGCAGAAGCATTCAACAATGGAACAACATGGAATTATGGGTCAAAACACACAGAAGTGACATGGACCATAAATAGACATGTGGTTCCATCCCTAGGTCAAAATGTGAAACATTTGGGACAGTAGTATTGATTGACCTCTGCACATTCATACAGAAATAAGAGAAACGTCACTGGAAATAAAAGCAAGGCTGCATCCAGTTATGAAAATCTTAGTTAACTTTTAATTAAGTTGGGTGCAAAAATACAGAAATCAAGTGGAGTGGGAAATATTCTTCTTTAGAGTCCGTTGTATTTATTATGCAACACCCACAATCCCATGTCTTTTCCTAGGGAATTGTAGTGTTAACTAGCCACAGTTGTAAGTTGCAAATTCATAAATGAATACAAATCTGTAGCTGTCATAGCTGGCAGATGACTCTTCCTGCAGGATAAGCCTGTACACCTCCCCAGTGACGGCAGCAGTGCACAAGAGTTCGCTCTCGGGAGAGTTCTAACGTACAAATTTGTTGGCAATCTTTCCTAAGGCGGAACTGTTTTTAATTTAGAAGACGTCAACCTAGTTGTGCTGGTGAGAGGAATTAATAAGCCAAGGACACAGGTCGGCAGTGCTGTAATACCAAGTGGATATGTCTCCATTAATTGCTGGATTGTTTATGCTCTCTTGAAAGCCGTTCATGCCTGGCACCGTGGCTCAGCCAAAATTCCCTGGCTCACAGGCTTTAGCGATCGAATTGGTGGAATACAGGAAAAGGGAACGCTACGGTTATTCTACATCAGGGATGGTGGAGTTTGGAGGGGGAATTTCATTGTCTGATAGTTCAAAAAGGCAGGAGATGTCCAAGGGCTCGCAGTAGTGTTGTGATAACTGTTGAAGTGCAGGAGCTTCTCAGGCACACCCACAGGCACACACACACACACACACACACACACACAAAGCAGCAGTACAAGTGATTAGAATCATCATGACTACAATCTTATGCATTGTAGACACTGGGAGAAAGTGTCATGGGAATCAGAAGTCGCTTATTTCTGACTAGGGAATATCATGAGCACCTGACCAAGTCCAGCAGTCTCTTGTGCCCCCACTCCACCCCCGGACCCAGTTGGTGCCAGTAGTATGTTCGCAGACCTGCGCTCCGGGCACCCGTGAGGCCCGATGAGTGCTCAGCAGCCATCCACCCTTATCCAGAGACTCTGTTGTGTGCCACTGTCGTGTCTAGCCCTGCTCCCCCTGGGTTGGAAGAAGGCGTTTCAGGTGATCAATCAGAATCAGACTCTGAAGTAGAGGAGTCGGAGCCATAAACAGGCCAGCCTGTACCAGTGGGGAAGAAAGCTCTCACGGGCTCTTCACCAGCTGGGTGTGAACCCTCTCCAGAGCTTATCTCCACAAGGGTAAACAATACACAGTCAGTGGGAAACCAATATTCCTCCGAGGGGGAGAGCATGGAGAGGTTAGCCGATCCTAGAGTACGCCGCAGGCTAAAAAGGGAGCTAAAGGAAGGCGAGAGAAAGCCGGCCCAGCTGGTGTCCTGTCAGAAGCTGCATCAGAACTAGTCTCTCTGAAGTTCACTTGTTTTGGGAAAGGGCTTTCCATTCTTCTTGAAAGGACTATTATTATTATTATTATTATTATTATTATTATTATTATTATTATTATTTATTTATATAGCACCATATGTCCCCCCTGAGATGACCATTATTTATTTATTTATTTATTTATATAGCAACCATTAATGTACATGGTGCTGTACAGAGTAAAACAATAAATAGCAAGACCTTGCCGCATAGGCTTACATTCTAATAAAATCATAATAAAACAATAAGGAGGGGAAGAGAATGCACCACACAGGCAGTAAAAAAGTCAGAACAATTCAAGTTTTAAATGCTTTAGGAAAAAGAAAAGTTTTTAGCTGAGCTTTAAAAGCTGCGGTTGAACTTGCAGTTCTCAAATGTTCTGGAAGAGCGTTCCAGGCGTAAAGGGCAGCCGAAGAAAATGGACGAAGCCAAGCAAGGGAAGTGGAGACCCTTGGGCACGTGAGAAACATGACATCAGAGGAGCGAAGAGCACGAGCGGGGCAATAGTGTGAGATGAGAGAGGAAAGATAGGAAGGAGCTAGACAGTGAAAAGCTTTGTAGGTCAACAGGAGAAGTTTATATTGGATTCTGAAGTGAATTGGAAGCCAATGAAGAGATTTTAGAAGTGGAGTAACATGGTCAGAGCGACGAGCCAAGAAGATGATCTTAGCAGCAGAGTGGTGAACAGAAACCAATGGACTGATGTGAGAAGAAGGAAGGCCAGTGAGAAGAAGGTTGCAGTAGTCCAACCGAGAAATAACCAATGCATGAACAAGAGTCTTGGCAGAAGAGACAGACAAAAATAGTTTTGCCTAGGGGAAAGTTCCTTGGGATTAGACTCTCTTCAGGTGGGAAGAGATGTTTATTGCTTGAATAAAGCTTTGTGGATTACTTAGCAGGCCTCATTATTGTCTCCCAAGAAGACAGAGGTTTTGAGAAACACGACAGCCACAATGAAGGCTACAGAAATTGCGTATTGACCCTGTTGTGTAAATGGCAGCTGTAAAGGCCCCATTTACGCCACAGGGAAAATACGTAATTTCTGGGGTGAGGGTGGACAGCAGCTGAGTGCTCATTGGGCCTCACTGAGCCTCAAAAGAAACTCACGCAGCCCAACGAGCAGGGGCTGACAGCAGCAGTGGCGGAGCAAGTGTCTGACGAATCAGACATGGGTGAATTCGCCCATGCCTAGCATGGGTTCCATTTCTAAAACACATTTAAGACTGGAGGAGAAATCCATTCAGATCAAATTTTAATGCGAACTTAGTTAATTTGGTGCTGTCAAACCATTCTGAAAATGGCAACTCAGTTAACCTTCGAAATTTGCCCTTTTCTGTATTTTCCAATCGAGTTCTCCAATCAGAAAATGCACACAGAAATTCATGTATCAGAGAAAGCAATGTCCAGGCGTGCTTGCCGAAACTGTGACTAGTAGGCAAGAACGTGTACAGAGATGCATGTAGTAGGAGAAATGTGCACAAAAGTACAAACAGATTTCATAAAAACTTTAATTTTTGTAAACCGCCCAGGGAGCTTTGGCTATTGGGCAGTATAAAAATGCAATAAATAAATAAATAAATAAATAAATAATACAAACATTTTTCTCAACATTCTAGAGGAACCAAATGCAAACTGAAAGCATGAGAAACAGAGAGATACTGAAACTGACAGATTCCTCCATCCCTAAACACCCTGACTATTAATAAAAGATCTTCAGTGAGCTGAAGTGTAACCTTGCAGTTTTAATTAGAAATGCAAACCATCCTGCAAAGAAGTGCTGCCGTTTAGACTGCTACGGTGAAGTTGGAGCCCCACCGAAGAAAAGTAAAGTAATAACCAGCCTGTTTGATTATTTCTCTCATTCTCTGACTTCCTCTATGCTGATCTGAAGATCTCACAAAACCACAGACCTCTGAAAGAAGCCTTGATAGAACTCCCACCAAACCTGTGGACTCTTTGCTGCCATGACTGCCAAGTTGCCTCTCCTTCAATTTTGCAATACAGAAATGTAAGCCTTATTGTCACCTATCTACACGTCGTACTGAAGGCGCATGCATGCGCCCCCAGTACGCCCCCAAAACGATGGTGTAGATTGTGCCTACCTGCAGCCCAGAAGAGACGGAGGAGGCGGCGGCTGGGGAATCCAGCCGCGTCCTTGCTGCTGCCGCCTCCCCACCGGCCTCCTGCTGCCGGCGAAAAAGCCACCCGGGTTGGAGAGCTCGGCGGAAGTGGAAGCCGAGCTCTCCGACCCGGGTCGCTCTTACCCCGGCAGCAGGAGACCGGCGGGGAGGCGGCGGCAAGGATGCGGCCGGATTCCCCAGCCTCCTCCTCCTCCGTCTTTTCTGGGCTGCAGGTAGGCAGAATCTACACCATCGTTTTGGAGGCGTACTGGGGGCGCATGCATGCGCCTTTAGTACGACGTGTAGATAGGGAGGAAGCAGCAGCCAAGCACCTCTCCACCGTGCCTGGGTCCAGCTCCAGCTGAGAACCCCCTCCCTCCTGCTACCAACTGTCTCTGCAGAGGCCACCAGTGAGGGAGGAAGCAGCAGCCAGGCACCTCTTCACCGTGCCTGGGTCCAGCTCCAGCTGAGAGGCCCCTCCCTCCTGCTACCAACTGTCTCTGCAGAGGCCACCAGTGAGGGAGGAAGCAGCAGCCAGGCACCTCTCCACCGTGCCTGGGTCCAGCTCCAGCTGACAGCCCCCTCCCTCCTGCTGTCAACTGTCTCTGCAGAGGCCACCAGTGAGGGAGGAAGCAGCAGCCAGGCACCTCTCCACCGTGCCTGGGTCCAGCTCCAGCTGAGAGGCCCCTCCCTCCTGCTACCAACTGTCTCTGCAGAGGCCACCAGTGAGGGAGGAAGCAGCAGCCAGGCACCTCTTCACCGTGCCTGGGTCCAGCTCCAGCTGAGAGGCCCCTCCCTCCTGCTACCAACTGTCTCTGCAGAGGCCACCAGTGAGGGAGGAAGCAGCAGCCAGGCACCTCTCCACCGTGCCTGGGTCCAGCTCCAGCTGACAGCCCCCTCCCTCCTGCTGTCAACTGTCTCTGCAGAGGCCACCAGTGAGGGAGGAAGCAGCAGCCAGGCACCTCTCCACCGTGCCTGGGTCCAGCTCCAGCTGAGAGGCCCCTCCCTCCTGCTACCAACTGTCTCTGCAGAGGCCACCAGTGAGGGAGGAAGCAGCAGCCAGGCACCTCTCCACCGTGCCTGGGTCCAGCTCCAGCTGACAGCCCCCTCCCTCCTGCTGTCAACTGTCTCTGCAGAGGCCACCAGTGAGGGAGGAAGCAGCAGCCAGGCACCTCTCCACCGTGCCTGGGTCCAGCTCCAGCTGAGAGGCCCCTCCCTCCTGCTGTCAACTGTCTCTGCAGAGGCCACCAGTGAGGGAGGAAGCAGCAGCCAGGCACCTCTTCACCGTGCCTGGGTCCAGCTCCAGCTGAGAGGCCCCTCCCTCCTGCTACCAACTGTCTCTGCAGAGGCCACCAGTGAGGGAGGAAGCAGCAGCCAGGCACCTCTCCACCGTGCCTGGGTCCAGCTCCAGCTGACAGCCCCCTCCCTCCTGCTGTCAACTGTCTCTGCAGAGGCCACCAGTGAGGGAGGAAGCAGCAGCCAGGCACCTCTCCACCGTGCCTGGGTCCAGCTCCAGCTGAGAGGCCCCTCCCTCCTGCTACCAACTGTCTCTGCAGAGGCCACCAGTGAGGGAGGAAGCAGCAGCCAGGCACCTCTCCACCGTGCCTGGGTCCAGCTCCAGCTGACAGCCCCCTCCCTCCTGCTGTCAACTGTCTCTGCAGAGGCCACCAGTGAGGGAGGAAGCAGCAGCCAGGCACCTCTCCACCGTGCCTGGGTCCAGCTCCAGCTGAGAGGCCCCTCCCTCCTGCTACCAACTGTCTCTGCAGAGGCCACCAGTGAGGGAGGAAGCAGCAGCCAGGCACCTCTCCACCGTGCCTGGGTCCAGCTCCAGCTGACAGCCCCCTCCCTCCTGCTGTCAACTGTCTCTGCAGAGGCCACCAGTGAGGGAGGAAGCAGCAGCCAGGCACCTCTCCACCGTGCCTGGGTCCAGCTCCAGCTGAGAGGCCCCTCCCTCCTGCTACCAACTGTCTCTGCAGAGGCCACCAGTGAGGGAGGAAGCAGCAGCCAGGCACCTCTCCACAATGCCTGGGTCCAGCTCCAGCTGACAGCCCCCTCCCTCCTGCTGTCAACTGTCTCTGCAGAGGCCACCAGTGAGGGAGGAAGCAGCAGCCAGGCACCTCTCCACCGTGCCTGGGTCCAGCTCCAGCTGAGAGGCCCCTCCCTCCTGCTACCAACTGTCTCTGCAGAGGCCACCAGTGAGGGAGGAAGCAGCAGCCAGGCACCTCTCCACCGTGCCTGGGTCCAGCTCCAGCTGAGAGGCCCCTCCCTCCTGCTACCAACTGTCTCTGCAGAGGCCACCAGTGAGGGAGGAAGCAGCAGCCAGGCACCTCTCCACCGTGCCTGGGTCCAGCTCCAGCTGACAGCCCCCTCCCTCCTGCTGTCAACTGTAACTGCTGAACTTTCCAACTAAGATTGTAGTGCCTGAGTTTGCTTTCCTTTTCCCCCTCCTCCTCCTCCCTCCCAATCCCCTTTCCTTTTGTGTCATGTCTTTTAGATTGTAAGCCTGTGGGCAGGGACTGTCAAGAAATACTTTTGTAAGCCACCATGAGAGCCTTTTTTGGCTGAATGGTGGCATAAAAATCCTTAAATAAAAAATAAATAAATAAATAAATAAATAATACGCCTTCAGTACGGCGTGTAGATTCCCTCCTTATTCACCTGCCAGAACAAAGAGGGTCTATCAATTAACCTGGCACTATGGCAGATCATGTCACCATCCCTGCTTTTAAAAGGCCCCAGAGCTGTGTCCTCCATGAAGTATAGTAAGGACTGCTGCCGAATCAGATCAAGGTCCATCCAGCACTAGCATTCTGTTCCCAGCATTGCCCAGCCAGAGAGAAGGGCCTTTACCTTCCTGGCTGGCATATGAGCCCAAGGAAGTATTTGGCTTCACCCTGTTGGAAACAGGATACCGGGGTGTGATAGATCTCAATCTGCTCCAGCAGCAGTCCTTACATTCTGAAGTTTTATAGTGTTTTACAGAGTTATCAGTCTCTTTTTGAGATTGGCATTTCCTGTGTGGGGCTTCTAATGCTCTCATTCAGTGGCCTAATTGTTACGGGGGGGGGGGGGGTTGCTTATAAAAGCCAATCATATGCTAATTCATTTGGAATTCATTGTGAGACCTTTAATCATGATGGATTAATTTGTTAAAATGCGGATATAATATGTTATTTCATAATATCGCCACTGCAATTTAGCAATTAAATAGTCTGCTATTATTTCAATCACTGCCCAGATCTTTTATCATGTTACAGCAGTTTTGCTCTGTAGTGAATTATGTTACACGGTGTAAAGGACAATGACATCGTCTCTCTCTCTCTCCCTCACTTTCCTTTTTGGGAGCAGGAACACAAAGGGAAGTTATAGTTGCAACATGCGCTTGATATTATCAGTCTCCCACCCACCTTAATTGTTCCTTAAGGATCAGTGAATGAAAACAATAGGAATAATGAATGCCAATAGCACTAGTTTGGGAACAGAATCTGCACTGACATTCTCCATAATACATTTCTGTATTGCAAAATTGAAGGAGAGGCAACTTGGCAGTCATGGCAGCAAAGAATCCACAGGTTTGGTGGGAGTTCTATCAAGGCTCCTTTCAGAGGTCTGTGATTTTGTGAGATCTTCAGGAGGTGCATCCCAGCCCTGGAGGGCACGGGGTAGTGAATGGTGTCCTCCCAACCCAGTTTTGTGGGTATGGTCCTCCTCCGAGTGCCTGCTCCGAGGGAAGCTCAGAGGATAGCAACAAGGAGAGGGACTTTTCAGGGGTGGCCCCCCCAATTATGGAATGATCTTCCCAATGAGGCTCGCCTGGCACCAACATTGTTATCTTTTCGGCACCAGGTCAAGACTTTTCTCCCAGGCAGTTAACAACATATGCTGAGTTTTTAAATGGATCCCAGAATAGTTGTTTTAAATGATATTGCTATTTTTGTGCTTTTTAATTTTTGTATATTTGTTTTTAATGTTCACTGTTTTTAATTTTTGTAAACTGCCCAGAGAGTTTCGGCTATGGGTTGGTATATAAATGTAATAAATAAATAAATAACGAAGAAATGGCCGAAAAATATCGCCCTGCTCAGCTCACACACCCATTGGGGCTATATAGTACTCTTTTAGAGAACCCATAAAATCTGGTGGGGTTTCGTGGATGTTCCCTGGGCAGATGCACCCCGACCCCTGCTGAGTATCTGCCAGGCGCTCCCCTCTCACAAACAAAGAGGGTGCCTCTACAACTCCAAGTGATGCTGTGCATATTATTATTATTTTCTGCTGGGGGATCATGGGACTTCTACTCCAACCCATAATCCCCTGGTGGTGAAAGTTGCACTTCATGGGTTGTATTCGGATTTACTCTGGATCAACTGCATTGATGGAAATGGACTTCCCTGCCTTCTCTTTCCTTCCCATAACAGCCCCCCTAAAAAAATGCTACACAGAGAGCCAGGTGACCTTGCTGAATGGGGTTAGCTGTGGTGTTGGGGAGGAGGGGTCCCCCAAAACTGAGCAGATCCCTTCCTCTCACAGGAGGCAGGTTCTAGATCCACCCCATGCCATTTACTGGCCAATGGACAACTGTCAGTCCCTTCTGTGCCAACGGGGGCTCTCCTCTACTTGCGATCCTTCCCTCCTCCGAGGACAAGTCTCATTTTTTTTGGTCATCCTGAGGAAACTGGGAGGACTTACGGCATGTCTACACAAGCCTTCCCCCCCACCCCCGGGGTCATCCCAAAGTCATTCTAGTGCATCTAAATGATGCACAAGGGATTATGGGCGCAAGCAGGGATGACCCTCCCCATTTCCCCAGGAAAACTGAGACCTCGGTTACCCGATTTTGCTGGCGGTCCTGGGAAGATCCCAAGCTCTGTGTGGGTGTGGGCGTGGGCACCCATCCAGGCCTCCTTGCGAGTAACTACAGCTATCAAAACAGGCATGGGTCTATTCTGGGGGGGCTCCATGCCCTTCAGAGGTGTATGGGGGACAAGAATTTCGCCATCCCTGGGATAGTGGGGGGAGGTTGGGCGTGTTTTTTTGTTTATTTGTCTTTTTCCCAAGTATCAGGGCCATGTGACCGGCTTCTCTTAAAAAAAAATTAAAAGGCACCCACAATGTCCCTGTTCCCTTCCGGCATGTCGTGCAGCTCTCTAGATGCTGGGGGAGGATTGCAGAAGCACGTAAGTCTGTGATCTTCCCCTCCCTCCCTCCCTCTACACACTTAGATGTAGACACACTCCTAGAGGAGGTTGGGGAGGGTGCAAGGCCAATTGAGGAGAGACTTCAATAGCGATGCCCTAAAGGAACGCAACCTCATTGTTGGCCATGAAGACTAAAGGCAGTCATGTCAAGACAGTATTTCATCTGGGTGTCCTGTTGTTGGCAGGGTGGGGAAGGAGATGACAGCAGAAACATGCAGGTTCTTCAGGAGCTGCTGAACCTATGTGCGCAGCTGCCCTTGTGGTGATCCACTGAACTGCAGGTGGCAGTTTCTCTCTGAAATACTCTCAAGCACTGGATTGGCCTTTGGCGCCTATTAGACAGGAAGTACTAGAAGGGCTTCCTGTTCCAGTTATTATTATTATTTATTTATTTATTTATTTATTTAGCACCATCAATGTACATGGTGCTGTACAGAGTAAAACAGTAAATAGCAAGACCCTGCTGCATAGGCTTACATTCTAATAAAATCATAATAAAACAATAAGGAGGGGAAGAGAATGCAAACAGGCACAGGGTAGGGTAACAGGCACTGAGTAGGGTAAAACTAACAGTATAAAGTCAGAACAAAATCAAGTTTTAAAAGCTTTAGGAAAAAAAAAAGTTTTTAGTTGAGCTTTAAAAGCTGCGGTTGAACTTGTAGTTCTCAAATGTTCTGGAAGAGCGTTCCAGGCGTAAGGGGCAGCGGAAGAAAATGGACGAAGCCGAACAAGGGAAGTAGAGACCCTTGGGCAGGCGAGAAACATGGCATCAGAGGAGCAAAGAGCACGAGCGGGGCAATAGTGTGAGATGAGAGAGGAGAGATAGGAAGGAGCTAGACGTCTTCCCGAGCTCTGGTGGGCTCGTATCTCCTGTGGACATAACTTCTGGCTTGTTGCTCCATCCTGCCTTCTGGTTTCTCCTTTGGTTCTCACTTGCTCTTCAGTTGTCACTACTGGCTTATGCCATGGCTCCTGCTTCTCAGCTCAACTCTGATTCCTGCTTGCTGGGGTGCCTTCAGGCAGAGCTTCCTCAGACGAGAGGAGGGGAAGCTTTTATGGGCTTTCTGGCCCCAGGCACTCTCATGTTGTTCCTGCCACATTCAGGGTTTCTGCTCCTTCCACAGAGCCAAACAGTTCCTGGAGCTCCTGAAAACTCCCCAAATTGTTGGCCTCTCCATTCCAGCATTGGCAGCCCTGAACGCATCACTTGTGGTCAGGCTGGGCAAGTTGATGGTCTCCTAGAGAGCAATCCATGGGGCTCCAACATCCCTAGCAATATGTGAAGCCAGGTAAAGCCAAGTGAAAACCATACTTTCCCAGACCCTTTCTATACCTAAGAATTATCCCAGGCAACCGGAGGGGTTGTCCCTGCCTGCTCCCGGGATTCCCTATGTGTCATTTGGATGCACAGGGATGTTCCCGGGATGATCTCCTGCTGACCTTCAAAGCTTTTCACAGTCTAGCTCCTTCCTATCTCTCCTCTCTCATCTCACACTATTGCCCCGCTCGTGCTCTTTGCTCCTCTGATGCCATGTTTCTCGCCTGCCCAAGGGTCTCTACTTCACTTGCTCGGCTTCGTCCCTTCTCTTCTGCTGCCCCTTACGCCTGGAACGCTCTTCCAGAACATTTGAGATCTACAAGCTCAATCGCAGCTTTTAAAGCTGAGCTAAAAACTTTTCTTTTTCCTAAAGCTTTTAAAACTTGATTTTGTTCTGACTTTTATACTGTTAGTTTTACCCTACCCTGTGCCTGTTTACCCTACCCAGTGCCTGTTTGCATTCCCTTCCCCTTCTTATTGCTTTACTATGATTTTAATAGAATGTAAGCCTATGCGGCAGGGTCTTGCTATTTACTGTTTTACGCTGTACAGCACCATGTACATAGATGGTGCTATATAAATAAATAAATAAATAAATAATAATAATAATGATCCCAGGATAAATGGCTGGTGTAGATCTGGCCCCAGTCATTTTAGTCATTCAGTTGTTTAAATCTATTACTTATTTTTTAAAGCTTTACCCTTCCACAAGTTTTTTATTTTGGTTTTGCATTTTTTAATTTTATTTGACACTCTAGACTTTTAGATTGCATTTTATCATGTTGTATTTTATGGTTTTAATTGTTGTGAGCTGCCCAGAGGGCTTTGGCTAATGGGTGGTATAGAAATGAAATAAGTAAATAAACAAATATACAAATAAAAATGCACTTTATTGTGTAAAGTGCATATTGCAATAAACAACTACCTCCCCACTTTTTGGTCAGGAAAATGGAGCCTCCAACACCCTTTAGCCGGCCATTTTAAATAGAGCTCAGCTTCTGTTTTCTCATCATGTTGAAGCTTGCATTAAACAAATGTGACCCTTGTGAATACAGATGGCGTTGATAGGTGCCAGGAACATTTGAAAATCTGACCTTCATGAATAATAAGCAGAAGTGGAGCTCCTTTGGGGAAAACAACAACAACCATCAAATGTAATAAATAAATAAATAAATAAATAAATACATAAACCATCTACAACTTAGTTTGCATTTGGAATGGGCACCCCCTCCCTATTGAAACTAAATAACACAGGGCAGAGATGAATATTTGTACTACGATGTGCATTCTGAGACACAGTTACAGAACATTCCTATATTTGTATACCCAAAAAGAAGCCCCCATTGAGTTCAGCAGGGCTTTCTCCCAGTATGTATGTAATTGCAACCTTCATCTCTGTCCCCCCTCCCCTTTCAGTTCAGCTTATGCAAGGATCTGCATATCCAGCCACTGAAAGTAAATTCCTGCTGGAGAGTAAATCAGATATTAGAAGGGGTTTGTATAATTGCCTGCACCAGCAGACAGCAATAAATGTATTCAAATCAAACTTGGCAGATTACCATGGCATCTTAACTTTTGTCACTGGCAAACAGGTGAAAGACCAGTCCTGTTTCATCCTAGGGCATTTGAATCTCCAAAAAGCCCAATGGGTCAATCAGTCAGTCACCCCATATCTTCCAGGGAACCATGCAGTTATTTTATTTTATAGATGATTATCACACATTTTGGAAAAGAAAAAAGGCTTTCAAGGATTAAAAAATAAATAAACCCAAAGTGCATTTATATGCACAAAGAGATGGGGTTGCTGGAACATAAGAATGTAAGAACAGCCCTTCTGGATAGACAAAGGGTCCATCTAGTCCATAGACATACTGCCTCTGATACTGGAGGTAATACATGGCCAACAGGATTAGGAACCATTGATGGGGTAATCTTTCAGCCAGGGATGAACAAGCAGGACATGGTGCAACAGCACCCTCCCACCCAGGTTCCCCAGCAACTGGTGCATACAGGCTTACTGCCTTGAATATTGGAGATAGCACACAACCACCAGGGCTAATAGCCATGGATAGCCTTCACCTCCAGGAATTTATCCAACCCTCTTTTAAAGCCATCCAAATTGTTGGCCATCACCACATCTCGTGGTAGTGAATTCCATAATGTAACTTTCTCCTGTGTGAAGAAGTACTTCCTTTTATCTGTCCTGAATCTCCCACCAATCAGCTTCATGGGACCTAGGATAGCAGGAACAGAGAATGTGGTCACACCTGCTACCACCAGGACCCCAACCAGGCAATGAAGAAGCACCCTCCTCAAAAAAGAGGTGAGGGTGAGGCTTCTAGAAAAACCAGCAGAGATATCATGTGAAACCACCCAGTAATGAGATGTTCTGGAGAATCACACAGCTGTTACATAGTTGTATGAGTATCTAAAACCTGTGAGAAAGTCAGGAAAGGAAAGGAACCTCTCGTGCAAGCACTGAGTCATTACTGACTCTTGGAGGGATGCCAGCTTTCGCTGACGTTTTCTTGGCAGGCCTTATAGCGGGGTGGTTTGCCGTTGCCTTCCCCGGCTGTTATTACCTTTTCCCCAGCTAACTGGGTACTCATTTTACCGACCTCAGGAGGATGGAAGGCTGAGTCAACCTGAGCCGGCTGCCTGAAACCAGCTTCCGCTGGGATCGAACTCAGGCCGTGGGGAGAGTTTCAGCTGCAGAAACTGCTGCTTTACTGCTCTGCACCACATGAGGCACTGAGAAAGTCAGCAGTGCTGGAATTACAAGAGACAGTCCAATTACCCATTGTGAGCACCCCCATACTACTGTGTACGGGGCACTACAAGGGTAGGGTGACCATATGAAAAGGCGGACAGGGCTCCTGTATCTTTAACAGTTGTATTGAAATGGGAATTTCAACAGGTGTCATTTGTATATATGGAGAACCTGATGAAATTTCCTCTTCATCACACCAGTTAAAGCTGCAGGTGTCCTGCCCTCTTTTGATCTGGTCACTCTAGTGGGTGGGTGAGTTGTCTAAAGTGGGTGTGGGTGAGTTGTCTAAAATTTGAGGAGTCACAAGGTAGAGCTTTGGATTTCACTAAGCGTCTAGATCACTAGATTTTCTCTGCCCTCTTAATTTAAGTACTCTCTTCTAGGGGTGTGCACGGACCCCCCGCTCCGCTTCACTTGCAGATCCGCCATTTTCCGGATCGGGCCGCTCCACCCCGCCCCCGCTCCGCCCACTTCTGCTCCGCTCCGCCCGGAGCTCTGGATCCGGATCCGGAGCTCCGTTCCCCCCCCCAGGCTTGCATTGAAAGCTAAAAAATTATACAACTTTTTTTCTGTTCAAGTTAGAAACCTCATGTTTGGCACCATGACACCTCATGGGGATATACACACGCACGCCAAGTTTCAAAGCAATCCCATCATCCCCTGATTTTTGGCGAATTTTTGAAAATCGGGCACCCCACACACAACATTCCTGCGAGGTGGGCAGGGGAGGAGGGAGGGAAGGCAGGCAGGCATGCAGCTGGCATTTCTGGGGGCATAAGGAAGTGAGCCAAGGATAAGCCAGTAATGCATATAAAATGGAATAAATCAATCAATAAACAAAGGAGGGGTGGAATTAAAAGCAGCAGTGTTGCTGAATAAACAGCAAGAAGATTTTTTTTAAAAAAGGCTATATCTGTCTTTTACCAGCAATAGGGGGACGTGCCCAGGGGAGGGGGAAGCAGCTGCCAGTTCAACTCAAGTCAGCCACCAACAGCTCTGAGATTAAGAAGTAAACGCTCACTTCAACTCATAACAGGCATCGCTCCACCATTAAAAGTGAACATTCACTTCAACTCATGATAGGCATTGCTCCACCGTTTTACTCTCTTTGGAAGGCTCTAATGGCCTTCCAGTGCAGGAGAGAGTGGGGGCACGTCCACAATGAGATGCCCTAGGGGAGCTCATCCCCTTGCGCCATATCTTTTCAGTTGTTCCCCAAAGTTAGGGTGGGGAGCAGTGCTGTGTTTCTATCTCTTATTCTTGGCTTAGTATATGATTTCAGGTTGTGTTTGTGCATTTGGTGGGGCTACTGTGTTAAAAAACACAGGGAAAAGCCCGTTCAGATGAAGAAAGAGAAGTTTCCCAGAATCCCAAGTTACCTGTTTTGCCTATGCCCTCCTCCAACTTTGGGATCATCATGACCGGGAGCTGACTCTGCCCCTCAGCCCTTTGAAAAAGGTATTTTTCCCGCCGATTTTTTAAAAACTTCTAGCGCGCGACCCGGACAACGCAGAAAGTTGAGAGTAGTCTCAAAATGACCCGCATCCACGACTCTCTGTGCACAAGAATTTTCAGAACAATAGCTTAAAAACCAACCCAGTTATCCCCGAGTCTTTCCCTCAATGCAATCCTATGGGCGAAAAGCCGAAAACGCCGTTTGAGCCGCGCGGTTGACCCGATTTTCACAAAAATATAGCACGCGACCCAGACAACGCAGAGAGGTGAGAGTGGTCTCAAAATGACCCCCATCCATGACTCTCTGAGCACAAGAATTTCTAGAACGATAGCTTCAAAAAGAACGTAGTTATGCGCGATTATTTGCCGCAATGCAATCCTATGGCGAAATGTTTTCAAGATGGCGACCGGAGCGCTCCGCCTGAACTAGGAGCTCCGAAAAATGTCCGCTTCTTTTCGCCTTGCTTCTAGGGGGTCCGCGGTCCGCTCCTACTCCGCCTCTGGGTAAGGCGGAGCAGGCCAATCCGCTACTGCTTCTACGCTCCTAATCGGAGCGGATCACACCCCTACTCTCTTCAAACTCCAGTCTGTGGGATTGCCACCCCAACCGCAAGACAGAGCGTTATTGTGTAGCAGGGGGCAGAGATACAGTGACACATCTCCTAGAAGAGACTGCCTAGATGAATCATCCTCTTAGCTAACCTGTTCATGGTTTGGGGTGGGGATACACAGTGATGATACACCAGGCTCCTACAGTCCTCTACCTGCTTGAGTCTTGGAAGCATTATTAGACATGGATCTGTTTTCTAAAAAAAATTTTTGGGAAGATGTTGAAAATGTAGACCAAGAGACCTACCTAGAGTGCCAAAAATGAGAAATGAAGTCACCTCATCATTAGTAGCTAGGCATAGAGGATTCTGAACACTGCATTGCCAGAAATAACTTTCCACTAAATTGGACTTCTTGCATATGCAATGAGAGCTCAGCTGCTATTATTCCAGGTAGAACTAAGGAAGATGGAATTGCCTGGTGGATCGTCAATTGAATGTATTCAAGAAACAACAAAGTATAAACACCTGCATATATACACAAGTGAAGATGATATTCTGCAATTTCAGAAAGAAAATTGTGTCAAAACTGTCTCAGCTCATGGGCACGTATGGTTTGGACAGTGTGGTGGACATTGGTGCTTTGACCCCCATTGCTCATTCTTGAAATGGCATAGCTTGCCCTCAACCAACCTGGCTTTGCGGCATTATGGGCAGAGGTTCGTCCAGTTATGGCACAGTTTGGTCATCATGCACTGCGGAAGAAGAATACAACTCTCTACTTCCCTGGGAGGACAGAAGCCCATTGAAGGTTTTCAGCTAGGTAGAAAGCTTTGGCTGTGGGGCGGTATATCAATGTCATCAATAAATAAAATAAAAATAGGTATGAGCAGATTTCTCCAGTTATGTTCCTTTAATCCAAATTGATTTTGGGAACCAGAAGGTTCGACCATATAACACCTGCTCTGGTCCGCTTGCACTGGCTGCCTGTATGTTTCCGAGCCCAATTCAAGGTGCTGGTTTTGACCTATAAAGCCTTACACGGCTTGGGACCACAATACCTGATGGAACGCCTCTTCCAACGTGAATATACCCGGTCACTACGTTCAACATCTAAGGTCCTCCTCTGGGTGCCTGCTCCGAGAGAGGCTCGGAGTGTGGCAACGAGGGACAGGGCCTTTTCGGTGGTGGCCCCCAGAGTATGGAATGATCTCCGTGACGAGGCTCGCCTGGCACCAACGCTGCTATCTTTCCGGCGCCAGGTTAAGACTTTCCTCTTTGCCCAGGCATATGGCGGCACATCTTAATCACCCACATGTTTAGTTTTTTAATGGTTTTTAATGCTATGTGTGTATGTTCTGTGTTTTAGAATTTTAAGTTTTGTATACTTGATTTTATCTCAATTTTAGAATTTCTGTAAACTGCCCGGAGAGCTCTGGCTATGGGGGCAGTATATAAGTGCAATAAATAAATAAATAAATAAATAAATTTGTTCCATGGGTTTGTTCACCACTGACCTCCACTTCTCCTGAATTTCAAGTTAACTAGAAGCATTTATGAAGTTAGGTCCATGTTATAAATGTGTGTTAATTCACTTTGATGGGGGGAAAAACACTACAAAGAAATAATCCTGATGGGATTGTATGCCTGACTAAATCAGGATTCGTTTGGGGCAGTGTTTTACAGATGTACCCCCCAGGCATGCACTTGGAAAACAACACACACACACAAATCTTGATACAACTGTACATACAAGGACATGATTTTCTTTCTTTTTTTCTTTCTTTCTCTTTTTTTATCTAGGTATACATGTGCTTTAGTAATGTATATTGGGGCAGGGGAAGACATGAAGGAACTGAAAACCCTGTCTTCAATCAGTGGTCTTGCCACATTTGTGGAGTGCATGGATTCCTTGGCATGTGTACAAAGTAGAGCTTGTGAATATTTCATTTTCAGTTGCAAATCATGTGAGCCTGTCCCATTCGAAGCTGCAAACGTGAGCACGAGCAGATGCTAGAAACAAAACAGTGTTGGTGCCTGCCTGACATCCAGAGGCAGGGAATTCCACAGAAAGGGGGGGGCACCACGCTTAAGTCACTACTCTGGGCATTCCAGCTGTGCTGTAGGTCCATGCAGAACTATGAGGAGTGCCACCTCTGATAACCTCAGTGAACCAGCAAATTGATAAGGGAGTTTAGAATTTACAAAAAATCACAAGTCTTCCTATTTGGAAGGAAAAGAACTTGAGATTTTTAAAAAAAGAATGAAGGAGAGAGCAAAGCTGACAGATTTGTTCATTTATTTATTTATTTTATTTATTTATTACATTTTTATACCGCCCAATAGCCGAAGCTCTATGGGCGGTTCACAAAAATGATGAAATTGTGTTCATCCCTACACAACACACAGCATGCACTTTTTTTGGCTTGCCAAGCTGCACTACAAGGATATATTTGTGTAGTAATCCAAAATCTTTTCTTAAAAAAAAAGGTGTAGGGAGGTGGGAACAGTTAGATAAAGTTAGATTGTTGTACCAGTCTTTGGGGATAAAGTTCATGCTCATTTCTAATTATTTATTTTCCATCTCTACTTTAAACGTTCACGCACAGCAGAGATGAGAAAGGTGAAGCCGAACTCATGGGAAAACCAGATTTTAAACTCCAGCATACTCGTTTGTAACTCCGCTCAGAGAGTGAAGTAGACCAGAGGTCTTGTTCGCTCAAGCTGTTCTGTGTGGGTGGATCACACCCGTTGTCCCCCGGGGGGATGACCACAGAACACAGCTTGTGGGAGTGAGAAAGTGGAAGCCATAATAAGCCGAAGAATGTGATCATCAAGGTCAAGAAGTAATAATTCCATAGGGCGGTGTAATGACAGTTATCGTAGTCATAACATTTAATATAGTGCATGCTATTTTTGATGATCAAAGCAGCTGTCTACCATGAAGTGCCCGGTGGAATATTGAAGCCTTTTTCAATCCTTTTCGTTGTTGGTTTGAAGAGAACATACAAAGGGTGGGTGGATGGCATTGGCAGCAGGTTGAGTGTCTGACGAATCAGACATGGGTGAGTCCATCCTTCCTTGCTGATGGCATCAAAAGCTGCCAAGAGATCCATCAGAACCATCAGGGGCACACTCCCCTGTCCAGTTCCAAGCATAGATTATCCACCAAGGGGACTTAAAGCAGCCTCTGTCCCATAACCAGGGCTGAAGCCAGATTGAAATGGATTGAGGCAGTTGACCTCATCCCAAAATGTGTGATATTATTTGTGATATTTGGTCTGTGTGCAATGAAATCAAAACAGCGCAAAATTTCGCATAGAATCATAGAATCATAGAATAGCAGAGTTGGAAGGGGCCTACAAGGCCATCGAGTCCAACCCCCTGCTCAATGCAGGAATCCACCCTAAAGCATCCCTGACAGATGGTTGTCCAGCTGCCTCTTCCCCACCACTTTGTAAATACCATCAATTGAAAAGATTGATGGTGGGAACGCGGGAGAGGGCCTTCTCGGTGGCTGCTCCAGTGCTCTGGAACTCTCTTCCTGGGGAAGCTAGACTGGATCCCTCCTTGACGGGCTTTCGGAAGCAGGCTAAAACATCTTTGTTCCAGCAGGCCTTTGGAGAATAATCTGGTCATCTGTCTATGTTAAGGACTTGTGAAATTGTCGTGTATTTTAAACGTTTAATGTTTTAATATTGTAATTTTTTAAATCATATGTTTATTTTATTTTTGTACATTTCTTTTCCTAGGTTTAAAATGTGTATGTTTTAAATTTTGTAAGGCCGCCTTGCAAAAGGTGGGATACAAATAAATATAATAATAACAACAACGACAAAAACAAGGCTTCAGTATTCCATGGACACCATTTATGCTGAGGAGCAATTATGTACTGCCGGACATGCATAGGACACTCACAAAGCCACCAAAGGAGATGGCATGGGGTGTGAGGGGGGCAAACAGCACTGGTGGTGGGGCAGGATTGCATGAGCCAGACCCAGGTGAGTTCGCTCACCCCTACCTGTGTCCACTTTTACATAGGTCAGCCCTCTAGTTGAAGGTGTCTTCAATTTCCAAGGCTGCCCAGTTGAAATCCAGTTTAAAGATAAAGAATCATAAAATGGAGAAGCAAGGAAGAGGCCCATCAATGCTTAGCACCTAGACCGCAGGTATACTGGTCACTTCATCCCAGCCTTCTCCACTATGGTGAGATGTATTTTTTTAAATAAATAAATAAATAAAATTATAGTAATTGTTCTTCGAGTTTTCTATCTATACATGTAAATTAGCACATGCAATTTTTATGCACGTCTATATTTTCTCTGTACTTGTGCGCCCTTCTTGCCAGGTAGGCTAGTGCTCAAAACCCAACCACCCGCCTGCAAACACTGGTCTTAGCACCAGAGTCCCCTGACGCAAACCACACGGGTTGAGACCTTTAAAGTGGTTTATTAAGAGAATTAAGGCTTTAAAGCAGAATATAAAAATAATGTGTTATATTATAATAATATATTAATATATAATAGTAATAATAATATAATTGGTTTAAAGGGGGAAAAGCTTTGGTAAAAGCAGCACTGTCATAAAACAGTAAAACCAGACATAAAATGATACCAGAGAGAGAGGTTCCTCAGAACACCGACAGAAAAATAACAAACCCTGCCTAACCTGCCCTATACTTAAAGCAGGGGCCTCCTGCTCCCAGCCAGATGAAACACACACATCAGCATCTAGGGGTCAAGGAAATCAAACACCCCCAGCATCTAACTTATCTCATGCCCCAATCTGGCCAGGTGGGGTGACTACTCCCAAGCTGTTCCTTCAGGCCTCCCCCTCCCGGCCAGCAAGCACTTCTCACCAGGACAGCTGAAATCATTCCTTTCCCAATTAGCTACAGCCTCGGGAGGCCCTGAGACTCCTGCCTGCTCTAACGGTCTTCTGATAATGAGGCCAGGTAGTAATTACCAACAGGCTGGACAGTTTTCAGCCAAGGACAGTCTCATCAGGGGATTCCTAACAATGGATCCCATGTGGTTGTAATTATATGGTTCTGCTACTCAACTACCAGCAGCCCTGCGAGGGAGGCCCTGAACACAATTCCCTAGTTCCTATACAACCCTATAGGGAGACTTAGGGGCACGCCTACACCAGCCTTCCCCCCCCCCCCGGGTCATCCCTAGATTGTCCCTGTGCGTCCAAATGATGCACAGGGAATCCCGGGGGCAACCAGGGATGACCCCTCCATTTTTGTGGGATAACTGGTCGTCCAGTTATCCCAATTTTCCCTGTGGTCCCAGGACCATCCCAAGGACCGTGGGAGGTGTGGCGCTTGCTCCCAGCTTCTCCCTTCCTCCCTGCAAGTAGCGGGGCTCTTAAAACAGGCACAGAGCTGTGCGGGGGCAGTCCATGCCCATCGAGGGGAGGGTGGAACAGTTCAAAGGTGCTTTGTTTAAAGAATTTACATGGGCTGGAGTGCAATTATGATCTGGCTCCATTCCAGGAAAAGCAAGTGGTGGCCACGGCATCCCTCTTCCCTTCCGGGATGTTACGTAGCCGCCAAGATTCTGGGGGAGGATCGTGGAAGCAGGTAAGTCTGTCATCCTCCCCCTCCCTCTACACCCTTAGTTGTAGACATGGCCTAGGAAGAACAGAGCCCTGTTCTTCACACTGCCAAACTGATAACTGCTACTGCTACTTGCATGGCCCATCAGCCATCCTGGACTTTGTGAAATGAGGTTGGTGGGGTGGAGCCCCCAGGGCACAGGCAGTAAGGAAAATGTTCCTCCCATGAACTTCTTTAAGTGAACTTATCTTATTATCCCAGCCATAGAGGTAAGAGTTTACGACTCACTACAGGGAGAGCCAACATGTTGAAGTCATGTCTGTGGCAGAGAAGACATTGGCCAGTGGGGTAAGGCAGGCCCTTGAAAAGGAGACGGAGCTGATTCCAGCTATTGTCCTACATCTGCTGACGCAGAGGCAACCGTTTAAGCAGATCGCATGACACCTCACCTGTGGCTAAAACAAGGCAATTATCCACAGACACAACATCTGGCATTAGATCTGGCATGGCCATTCTTCCAGACTGAGAAGTGGTGGAGTATTTTCCGTCACTCATTCATTCTTGAACACTGCGTAAGTAAGGCTGCCAGATGTGTCCAATTATGGGGGGAGAAACATTTCTAATATGCTCCCCCCACCCCCATCTTCTGATGCTAACCTGATGCTGCCAAGCCTATTTTACAGGCTTTGCTAAATTGACCTTGTTAGCTTGAAGTTTGAAAGACGGATTGTGCAGCTCAATGAAGAAATAGAGGCCTTAGCTAGACCGGGCTTTATCACGGGGCGAACAATGGGATCGTCCCTGTGCATCCACATGATGCACAGGGGATCCCGCGATCAGGGAGGGATCATCCCTCCCTTGCCCTGGGATACAGCCCTCCACTTTGGGCCTGCTTTTTCTATGGTCTCGGGCTGAGCTCAAGACCGCGGAATGTGTGGCCCGTTGCTGCGGTTTGACCCAGCTCTGTGCGATTACCCGTGCGGAGCCTGCAAGCCACGCACAGGGTGCAGTGCTCCTCAGGAATGCTGCGCCCATCAGGGGTAGGGTAGGGGTTGTCAAGGAAATCAAGCTGGGTGGTTCTTTTACTCATGCCCATAAGTATAGGAAATATAAATCATTAGCTCTATAAATCATAAAGTTCATGGCTTCCTGCTTAATTAAAACATATTTTCAAAGCTGCAAATGCTTTCACACTTCCAGCTGATGCTGAAACCATGTCACAAGACGGTGTCAACACCGGAAGTTGGAGGGTGGAGTAAGATGTCTGCAAGGCAAGATAACCCCCCCAAAAAGAAACAGATGGAGATGTATTTCCCGTAACTGTTGCAGTACCCATATATGTACGGTATTCTAGTCCGAGAAGTACTTAAACTCTGTACATGCCTAAATGCTTTGCTTCTGATTGGTTATTGTATTGCAGAGCTGTATTATGATTGGTGGGAAAGTTCTGCCATTGTATCTGAAGGGAACTGACCCTATAAATATGTTAGCCTTTCCTGAAATTATTGGGCAGTTCCTCAGGTCTTCCGAAACTGTCACCTTGCAGCACTGCAGGCTGCTCGTAATAAACCTTCTAAAGTAAGAAAAATTGTTTCTTGAGAGTCTGTGACCACCACTCAGCGAACTACGGGGACGCGCCCTTTCGGGTCCCACCACAGGGAAATTAAGTTACATTTTTAAAAAAACCCTACCTTTAGCGCACGAGCGTTCATGCGCTCGCCTTCTTCAAAAATAAAAAATGGCAGGCGTGATGCCTTTTATATACCACTTTCATAGTGGAATATCCTGCTTGGTGTAGATCAGCTCTAAAGTCTCTAGTGGCTGGCCTCAGCCCCTGGTCACCAGTTGACTATAGCTAACGTGACATTTCAGTAACTGAAATGCATGTGCTGTTACTTCTTCTGTGTGCTTTTGTTTGCAGAACCCTGGCGATACAAATAAGTAAATAAAAGACTGTGGCTTTAGCTAGACCTACCTGATAGTCCGAGATGGAGGAGGGAAGATCTCGCGTTGCGATTAATGCGAGATCCCTCTTCCATTTACACGTGAGGTGCAGTGACCTCAGGAAGAGAGGCATGCCCACCATTTTTTATTTTTAAAGAAGATGAGTGCATGAACGCTTGTGCGCTAAAGGTAGGGTTTTCTTTAACTTAACTTAATTTCTCTGCTCCCCCCACCCTACCCCTGATGGGTGCAGCACTCCTGAGGAGTGCTGCGTCCTGTGTGCGGCTTGTGGCTCCGCACGAGGAATCGCACAGAGCTGGGTCAAACCGCAGCAACGGGCCACACATTCCGCGGTCTTATGCTCAGCAATATATAAAAGCCAGGAGCCACACTACTGCTTTGTAGCAGTACTGAAGTGCACTGACAACTGTTGGAGCCCATTGGCACGTACCATATACCGCCTTCATACCACTTTCATAGTGCAATATCCTGCTTGGTGTAGAAGTGTCATAGGCCCCAACAATTGTCAGTGCACTTCAGTACTGCTTCTTCTTCTTTAAAAAATAAAAAATGGCGGGCAACCCCCTCCCGAATTATCATATGGGGGAAATGCACATTTTGGGCTTTCTTAATTTTTTTGGCGTATTTTTCCATGACAAAATTCCCACAAAATTCCCAAAAGTTACAAAAATGGTCCACGAGTCTGTAGAATCTTCCTGACAGGGGAAAAGCCGCTCCAGATTCTTAAAAATCTGAACTCATTTGCATCTGTTGCAGATTTCTCTGGCGTCCCTATTCGCCATGTAATGAATAAGAGGCAGCTGGACAACCATCTGTCAGGGACGCTTCGAGATGGATTCCAGCATTGAGCAGGGGGTTGGACTTGATGGCCTTGTAGGCCCCTTCCAACTCTGCTATTCTATGATTCTATGACTTTTCAATCTCTATTCTCCCTACACTTTTGGTGGGGAGAGTGGTGACAGCTAGTTGCTTAGGGTGACCATATGAAAATGAGGACCGGGCTCCTGTATCTTTAACAGTTGTATTGAAAAGGGAATTTCAGCAGGTGTCATTTGTATATATGGAGAACCTGGTGAAATTCCCTCTTCATCACAACAGTTATAGGTGCAGGAGCTATACTAGGGTGAGCAGATTTAAAAGAGGGCAGGGCACCTGTAACTTTAACTGTTGTGATGAAGAAGAAATTTCACCAGGTTCCGCATATATACAAATGACACCTGCTGAAGTTCCCTTTTCAATACAACTGTTAAAAATACAAGAGCCCGTTCCTCCTTTTCATATGGTCACCCTACAGTTGCTGGAAACTGGGAGAAGCTCTGGGCAGTAAGGCTGTATGAGAATTGTGTTCTTGCTTGCAAATCATGCAAGCGTTCCCTGTTTGCAGCTTTGAATGTGATTTTGAACATGTGTCCATCAAAAACATTTATAAATTGCTGAATGTGTGCTTGCAGTTGATTTCAAAAAAATAAATTCAAAGGAGCTTTTTGTGGGGTGGGGGCAGAAATTCTCATGGGTTTGGTTCAGGAGTCTTGAGCTTATCTTATTTATGAGATGGCCGAGGAGTGTGTGTGAGTGTCCTGACTGTCATTGTCCCATCTCTCTGACAGCCTGTGGCCTCCTTGGCTTCCCACACTTCCCACCCAGGGGAAGACATCATACATTTATTTGTTCCATAGGGCCTTTTCATATCAGGAAGTGCAGGCAGCATGTGAGACTGTAGAATGATGATTAGATGTGAAATGGAAAGAAATATGCGGACAGTACCCTCAGCCACAGGGATTAGCTAAGGTCAAAAATGTCACCAACACACATTCCAAATAAATTATAAAATGTCCTGAGAATAAGGCAGGGAAGAAAGGGGAGGGGAAGAACACTTTCAGGGAATGAAGGACAGATTTTTGGCACAGCGTTAGCTCTTCCCTTTCTCTGGAGTTGGATGCCACATGACTTCCCCCTCCCAACTCACACCTGCTACAGAGCTTTCAGGGAAGGAACGGTGTTGAGAGCAGCTGCAGCAGTATACTGAGACCATAGCTAGACCTAAGGTTTATCCCTGGATTGTCCAGGGGGGTCAAACCTGTTCATCTAGGTGACACACAGGCTGGGGCGAACCCCGGATGATCCCAGGATAAACCTTAGGTCTAGCTGTGGCCAAGATGAACCCACAATCACCCCTCAGAAATGTAACATTTGGAAGATCCTAGGACAGATGCTGAACCCTGAAGAATGGTAACCAGAGGCAAGACAAAATTTCTCAGAATACATGTTTTTCAGAAAAAAGTCCTGAGATTTTTTCCTTCTCTTACCCCTAGAAATAAAAGGACACCTTGCAGAATTTTTGCCACATTTCCTCCTTTCTCCAGCCACTGCCCTGCCCTGGAATGATACTAGGGATATGGGGTATTATGGAGGGTGCAAAATGGGGGCCAGGCTGCCAACCCCCCCCTACAAATCCATAGGAAGAAAAGAAAGCAGCTGTTCTACAATCCTTGCGAATGGTGGTGAGCCCTACTTGTGAGAAATTGCTGGAGAATTTCTCCTCCCCCTGGGAGAAATTCAGTTAAATGGTTCCCACTAATTTCTCTGCCCACAAATAGGGTGGAGAATTTTTGAGAGGCCACTTGTGCACAGCTCTTCTTTTAAGCATTTTAGCTAAAAAATAAATCACTTTCCATTGGTTCAGGATGATTTAGGTCACAGTGCCAATGAACTGATTATTTTATTTTATTACCAATGATCTCTCTCCTTTAAAATGTAAACATATCCTAGTAATTATTTTGAAACACATCTAGATTAACATATGCACATTTTCATTCAGTTTTCTGTCCTATGGGCCTAGCCCCCAAATCTTTTAAAGGTTAGCACCTTGAATGAGCCCACAAGCGAATAGGTTGTCCAGCCCTGGCCAAGCATGATTCCATTTGGAGGATTCATGAGTTAACCTTCAAGCACTTGCTTTCTGCGCTAAGTAAACACAGGAACTATGGAACCTGCACATTCCATACCAAACAGATGAATGCCAAAAAATCTGTTTGCATGCCTGTGAAGCACCTCAACGTTACCTCAGCAAGAAAACAAGCCTTCACCCAGACACTGCTGATCTCTCGTGCAAAAAGTTCTCCTTCCAACTTGGAATAACTCCACAGTAATGTTTGCAGTTTCCTCCTCCCTTCAGCCCGAAGGCTGAGGCAGTCGATGAAAAAGATTTCATTCAGCATTGACTACCAGCATAATGTCTCATAAGCGGAGACAGAAAACAACACATTTCCCCCAAAAGTTTGAGTGTCTTAACACATGGTCTACTTGAGAGACAGTGGAACCCCAGACCAAAACAGTAGACCTGTTTTTTTTCTCCTTTGCCGCCTCCCCAATAATAACAAAGCTTAAAAAAATAGACAAGACGTCACTTCAAGTATCCATCATGACAACAGTTTAAAAATGCAATTCAAACCGACCAATCAAGTCCCCTTGTCACAGTGCAACACACACATCATCACTTCTGGTGGGAGAAGAGTGAATTTGCCGAGAGAAAACATCATTGAGACCGTCATGAATGCTGTTATTACCCATTTTAAGTAAGAAGAGAAGGTCATATATCAGGCAATTACACCTTTTCATCACATCTTAAACCCTTCCCCCCCTCTCTCACACAGTGGAACTTCACTTTGGCGTGCTTAGATACACAAAAGCTTCCAGCTCCGAAGAAGGAAAAGAAATGAAGAGGATTAAAAAAAGAAAGAAAGAAATATTAAATTCCTCTTACCGGTTGCGTAGCGGTAGCAACTCACTTCAAGGAACGTTGCTTCTACGGATTTCTCTTTCAATTATCCTTGATACAAGAGTAGTGGGAGACAAAATGAATGAAAGAAAGAAAGAAAGAGAAAGGTGAACAAAAAGAAAAAGAAAAGAAAAAGAAAAGGAAGATGGAACAAAGATTCTTAAATTATCATGTGCTGGAATCTTTTCAGTTTGTCGCAGAATGTGTGTGTGGGGAAACTACACATTTAAAAAAAGAACCCTCTCGGTAATTTAAATTTGCTGTCAATTTAAACTGTGTTCTTCCATCCTGTTCCTCTTTCCACTGGGTTCCACTACCTGCCAGACTGCAACTGACAGCTACCATGCAAACAAATAAACACAAATATAGCAGCACGTATGCCAAGACCCTGAGTCTCTCTCTCTCTCTCTCTCAATCTCTCTCTCTCCAGTGACTGCAAAAATCATTAGTGGATTTTATTTTATTTTTGTTGTTGTTGTGGTTCTTTGGGGGCTTTGTTTGTGGCATGAAATTTTAATTTCTGATTAATTGATGTGTAAACCCGATGGATAGCGAGGGATATCTTTCCCCAACGTGGCTTGATTTGGCTTTCCGAAGATGGCTGAGAAGATGGCTCAGAGGAATGTGTCCCCCACCCCACCAAGAAAAGAATCCCCAGTGCAGATTAGATGTGCTAAGACATACATTTTAAGGCATTTAGGTGAATGATTGTGGGCTGGTTGATTTGCTGGGTTTCAGGGAACGCTGTTCTTTATTCATTGCTTGCATTTGTATCCTGCCAATCCTGCAAGGGGCTCCAAGGAGCTTTGAAAGGTTTGACACAACCCTGCAAGGTAGGATAGGCTGAGAAATGCTGGCTAATCCAAGGTCAGTAAATTTCTGCATCTGATTTGATATTTGATACTCCCCCACCCTCTGAGACAGATCAAAGGTAGGGTCCAAATGGGAGCTGTGATGAATGTATGTTGTGATGCTCATGTCATGATGTTCAAATCTGCATGCTCGTTGTTGTTGTTGTTGTTGTTGTTGTTGTTGTTGTTGTTGTTGCACAACTATGAAAATTGCACAGATATCCAGAATGTGGCTTTGTTTTTTTGCCCAAACCCTGGAAATGAATCATGGCTGAGATAGAAAAGTGCAATAGCCACAGGAACTGGGATAGAGCACATCAGAACTGTGGAACAAATCTGGCCCACCTGAAATCCCAATCCATCCGTCTGGGGGCCCATAGAGGACCATGGCCACTTCCCCTGGCCTCACCTTCTTTCACCCAACCATTGACAACTTGGTGGTTTTCTGGCTCCCGTGGAGATTCCCCCCCCCCAACCCATTCTCCTCTCCTAAAGCTTAGCTATTGGCAGTAAGACCTGGTGAGAGCAATCCCATGGCCCTAGGCAGAGTGGGGTGGGGTGGGGGGCATTGGATAGTTTGGATTTCTGGATCCAAGTTGGACCCAGGAGTCTGATCTCTTGTCCCCGCTACAGCCAACCTGGAAAGGACTGTGCCACCTGCCTCTCCGAAGTCGCAAAGGTGACCTTGGAGGAAAGGGAAAGGAGGCATACCAGTGAGCAGGGAGGTGTGGAAATAGCTTAGGCCATATTCCAAGGCCTCTCCCTCCTCCTTCCCTCCCCCTCCCTGATGCCTCTGCTAGATGGGAGAAAAGCCCCTCTAGCTAAATTGCAGAGCATGAGGAGTGGCAGAGGTGATGACTGCCTCCACTGGGCCTCATGCTCTGTACTTGTGGTAGTGAGTTCCATAATTTAACTATGCGCTGTGTGAAGAAGTACTTCCTTTTATTTGTCCTGGATCTCCCAGCAATCAGCTTCGTGGGATGAGCCCATTGGGTTCTAGTATTTTGACAGAGGGAGAAAAACGTCTCCTTATCAGCATTCTCCATCCCATGCATAATTTTGTTCACCTCTATCATGTCTCCCCTTAGCCTCCTTTTTTCCAAGCTAAACAATCCCAGTTGATGTAGCCTTCCCCCGTAGGGGAGATGCTCCAGCCCCTTAATCATTTTAGTTGACCTTTCTGCACTTTTCCAGCTCTATAATATCCTTTTTTAGGTGGGGTGACCAGAACCATACACAGTATTCTAAGTGTGGTCACACCATAGATTTGTATAAGGGCAGTATGATACTGGCCATTTCATTCTCAATTCCTTTTCTTATAATGCCTAACATAGATGTTAGGCATTATAAGAAATCAGATGCTCTACCACTGTTCTACGGTCCAATCCCAAAAGCATACAATGCATCTGACTATATTACTTAAGAACATCAGAAGAGCCCTACTGGATCAGACCAAGGGTCCTTCTAGTCCAGCACTCTGTTCACACAGTGGCCAACCAGCCGTTGGCCAGGGAACTAGAATGTCCATGACATGTTCGAGTGTGTGGGAAGTCAGAGAGAGAAATACAAGGAGGGATAGATGTTTCCTTCTCTCCTTAAAAGAAAAGACATATGGGTGATTTATATGTTGATCATATAAGAGGAGAAGATATTCAGAAATAAGGAAACAGGTGATAGTTAATAACAGGTATAAAACTTTGGTGGCTGGGAGAACTTTTGCCTAATAAGTAAAACAAATGGGTAGGGAGGTGTGCTCAGTTTCTCTTCTCCATCCCCCGATCATTAAATACCCGTCTTTAAATCACTGCAATTGCCAATGAAAAATAATGGAAATGAAAGAAAGAACCGTGGTTGAACAACACGGATGCACTTCCTCAAACTGCACGGGGGTGAAATGGATTGCTTCATATCCTTGATTTACAAAAACCTACATCAAAAAAACCAAGATTATGGCAACTAGCTTGATTGATAACTGGCAAATAGAGGGAGAAAACGTGGAGGCAGTGACAGACTTTGTATTTCTGGGCGCAAAGATTACTGCAGACGCTGACTGCAGCCAGGAAATCAGAAGACGTTTACTTCTTGGGAGGACAGCAATGACAAATCTTGATAAAATAGTTAAGAGCAGAGACACCACACTGACAACAAAGGTCCGCATAGTTAAAGCAATGGTATTCCCCGTAGTAACCTATGGCTGCGAGAGCTGGACCATAAGGAAAGCTGAGCGAAGGAAGATAGACGCTTTTGAACTGTGGTGCTGGAGGAAAATTCTGAGAGTGCCTTGGACTGCAAGAAGATCAAACCAGTCCATACTCCAGGAAATAAAGCCAGACTGCTCACTTGAGGGAATGGTATTAAAGGCAAAACTGAAGTACTTTGGCCACATAATGAGAAGACAGGATACCCTGGAGAAGAGGCTGATGCTAGGGAAAGTGGAAGGCAAAAGGAAGAGGGGCCGACCAAGGGCAAGATGGATGGATGATATTCTGGAGGTGACAGACTTGACCTTGGGGGAGCTAGGGGTGGCGACAGCTGACAGAAAGCTCTGGCGTGGGCTGGTCCATGAAGTCACGAAGAGTCGGAAACGACTGAACGAATAAACAACAACACATCTTGAAGTCTCAAAAATGAGTGGATCAGGAAATGGCCCACAGTGCCCTCAACAAAGAGACCATATGATAAGAAATTATATGAAAAGTTGATGCAAACGGCCTGATCCCCTTTAATAAGAAGAAACAGACAAACAAAAACTACCCTGATCCTACTGTCAGCATTAGACTCCAGTGGCCCAAGCAGCCATTTGCAACAACAACAACAACAACAATAATAATAATAATAATAATAATAATAATAATAATAATAATATATTTATTTATTTATTACCCGCCTCTCCCTCTGGATCTAGGTGGGGTAGAACACAAATGCAAACACTATAAAATACATATAATTGATTAAAACTAGGGTGACCATATGAAAAGGAGGACAGGGCTCCTGTACCCTTAACAGTTGCATAGAAAAGGGGATTTCAGTAGGTGTCGTTTGTATATATGGAGATCCTGGTGAAATTCTCTCTTTATCACAACAGTTAAAGGTGCAGGAGCTATACTAGAGTGACCAGACATAAAAGAGGGCAGGGCACCTGCAGATTTAAATGGTGTGATGAAGAGGAAATTTCACCAGGTTCCCCATATATACAAATGACACCTGCTGAAATTTCCTTTTCAATACGACTGTTAAAGATACATGAGCCCTGTCCTCCTTTTCATATGGTCACCCTATTAAAACATATAAAACAAATACATTATTAAAAAGCAGCACATTATTAAAAGGCATCTTAAAACTCAACTGGGTAGGCCTGCCGGAAGAGATCAGTCTTTATGGCTTTCTTAAATTCCAGAAGACTCTTAAGTTGACGAATCTCTCTCAGCAGGCCATTCCACAATCTGAAAGTGGCAGAAGAAAAGGTAATGGTTGTCAGCCTTGTTTTTGCTGACTGGAGTAAATTCTTCCCAGAGGACCTGAGTGTACGGGGCGGATTGTACGGGCTAAAGGGCAGTCTGCAGGATCCCTGCCCTCTTTTGTATCTGGTCACCCTAGTATAGCTAGAGTGACCAGGTGCAGCTTTAACTGTTGTGATGAAGAGGGAATTTTGCCAGGTGCTGCATGCATACAAATGACACCTGCAACTGTTAAATATATAGGAGCCCTGGCCTCCTTTCCATATCGTCATCCGATTTAATTAATCCTTATTATTACTTCTTTCCAGTGAACTTTATAATTCTCTCTATCTCAGGGTGGGGGGATAAAGAATTTTCAGGAATCTCACTAAGCTACAATTGCCAGGATTCCTTGGGTGATCTTGTAAAAAATGACACCCACACTCTGAGTAGAAGTTTGTCGTGTGCATCTTCCATGTTCTCTAGAGCAACTATTACTCTATGAATGATTTGATGCATCAATAGAGTGGATCATAGGCTCCAACCTCTTAGTTTTTAAAAATAAATATTGTGACTGCCATGCTTAGGAATCAGTTTCGAAGTAAACAAAAGAGAAAAATGAAACAGAGAATTGGAGATTGCCTACGACATCACTGAAACATAGCTCTGTCTAATTGCAAAGTAAAATTAAAAGCATGGAATGATTCACACACACCCTAATACTGTAGTACTAATTGCCCAGCTCGCAGTGGAGTAAATAGACGGAATTTGTATTCAGTGAATGCATGCAAAGAACCGTAAACATAAAGACATGCAATGCAACTTCATTAAACTACTCTTCATTTTGACAGCATGCTTGCTATTTAGATATGAAAATGTAGCTATGAGACATTTCTTAGTAGTGCTATAGTAGTGAATGAAATTTCACGAATCGCACTGTATGAACAGTGATTGTTTCTGGAAGTCTAAGGCCTTAGCTAGACCTAAGGATTATCCCAGGCAAATGGAGGGGTCGTCCCTGCCTGTTCCTGGGATCCCCTGTGTGTCATTTGGATGCAGTGGGATGATCCCTGGACAACCCCGGGTTATAGGCCTGGTCTAGCCATGGCCTAAGATAACCAGCCAGCAGTATAGGCTAGTATTGATACAAGAAAGTAACAGTATCTTACTACAAATCTCTCTTGTTCAGCAAGACCTTGTAAACATCCTACGATTATCTACACTGAATTCTAGGGATGGGAGAGAGAAAAAAGTTCAGTTCATATTTTCATGCAAATTTACCCAATTTTACACCTTCAAACCAATACATGAATCGAAACACAGTTGTTTTTCAATGGATTTCTCCAGTCAAATAATCAGCAAAAAAATGCATATGTTGGTGACAGTAATATTAAAAGATACAATAATATATGAGGAAAATAACTCCCCCAAATAATAATAATAATAATAATAATAATAATAATAATAATAATAATAATAATAATAATAATAATAATAATGAGGCAATGGATGGTGGATGAATCTTTCCAGGGGGTCTGGCCCACCAATCTTTGGACAAGTCAACCCAGAGGGCTTTGTCTTGTTTGAGTCAGGCCAACTTATGGCCTACCGCCACTTGGCAAAACCCCTCACATTCTTCATGCCAATGCTGGCACTGGCAAGAACACTGTGAGGGGTTGGTGGGCAGTGGCAGCAGGTGGCAGTAGGTGGTGGCAGGTGGCGACAAGAGTCCCTACCACTGCCACCCGCCTCCTGTCACTGCTGCTGCCCACCAACGCCTCACTCTCTCCTTGCTGATGCTGATACCGCGAGGGGTTGGTGGGCGGCTGTGGCAAGCAGTGGGCAGTAGCAGCAGGAGTCCCTGCCACCACCACTACCATCATGTGCAAGTGGCACCTTCTCCCTCTCCCAGGACCTAGGAGTGGGAGAATGAACCGATGACCTAGGGAGGTGGTGGGCTCTCCCACACTAGAGGCCTTCAAGATACTGCTGGACAGGATGTCTGTCAGGGATGCTTTAAGGTGGATTCCTGCATTGAGGAGGGGGTTGGACCCGATGGCCTTGTAGGCCCTTTCCAACTCTGCTATTCTATGATTCTAGGGGACTTTCCAAGCAACTCAAGCATCTGGAGAGGCTGCAAGGACAGAACAGAGGCGAGGATGGTGTTCAGTTAGTTGTCCATTTACACGCACAGAGCACGCACATCCCTCAGCCATCTCCTTGCAGTAAGGTAAGCACTGAAGCTCTGTACCCTGAGACATTTCTCAGAAATGTTTGACATCCCAAATAAAGAAGCAGAAAAACGGCTGGCTAAAAAACAAAGAAGAGGTTGGGAAAGGGCAGGTAGGGGTTCAGCACAGCACTAGTCGAAAGTGGCACAGCAGGGATGCACAAGATGGTTGAATCACAGCTGCATTGCAAAGAGAATGTGGGGGCACCGTCCCACCTTGGCCATCCCGTTGCTGAACTGCCCATGTATGCTTCTCGCTTGTGAACACAGGCTGGATTTGAACTCAGGCCTCCCAGGTCAAAGCCCACCATGATGCCAACTGGTTAACATTCATCACCATTGCGTGGCATATGGTTAAGGTGAACATACGGAAAGGAGGACAGGGCTCCTGTATCTTTAACAGTTGAATAGAAAAGGGAATTTCAGCAGGTGTTATTTGTACACATGCAGCACGTGGTGAAATCCCCTCTTCATCACAACAGTTAAAGCTGCAGGTGCCTAGTGTGATCAGATACAAAAGAGGGCAGGGCGCCTCTGTTAAAGATATGGGAGCCCTGTCCTCCTTTCCATATGGTCACCCTACATATTATGCTATTCCTTTCTCCCCTTATTACATCAGAATAAAGCATGGGTGGTCAACTTTAGAGCCCCCTTTCCTGGCAGTGCGCTGGGTTACCGAAGGTTGGCAGGACAGTTGGGGTAGAAGGCACCACACCAGTGGAGGCTGGTGTTTCTGATTTCTGTGGGGCTGTGAATCCATTCCGTGCTTCAGTCAGAACCAGACAGAATCATAAAGGAGCTATCCCAGGTCCTGAACCGAGGTTGGGGTTAGGTTTCAGCACCATGGATAGCTCCTGTAGAATTTTGGCTGGTTCTGACTGAAGCCTGGAACGGGTTCACATCCCCACCAGCGTCCACGAGCATCAGATCCCAGAGGCCCCCGCGGGCTACCTCTTGACCTCACCTCATGTAGAGGCAGGTAATTCTTCAAACACCCATACGTTTTGGGTTACAGAAGCTTGTAAGAAACTAATAAACAATGAATCAACCCCTTAAATGTGTGTGCGTGTGTGTTTTACAGCAGTAGCTCTCAGTCTGCCATTTGCTCCTGTCCGTTATAAAGCTGCAACAGGCTCCCCCCCCCTGCTAAAATGCAGCTGCTAATTGCTAATGAAATGTCTTTCAGATTTCTTTAAATGCGTTCGAAACAATTCTAGGTTTTTTAACAAGGACTGACTGATTCTAAATAAACTGTTTCGCTTCCAGGGGATGGTTGATCAGCAAGAGGTCAGACAAGAGCTGTGGTGCAGTTAGGCAATTTAGTCTCTCATAGGGGGCACAGTTTAGACGAGAATGTGCATTACGTCACGTATGTGAAAATGGCAAGGCAGCTTTGCTGGGCTTGGGAGACCTCCTGCTCATTCTGTTGAGTCGGACCACGGGCATCTGTCCTAAATGGCACTACTGGACCAGAACATTGACACATGCAAAGGCTCCGAGGAAGACCTCCTCTTTGGGTAGATACTTTGGCCATAAAGGAATACTGGATTATTGGATTTGATCAATCACTGCATGCCATTAGTTCTTTCATGGCATGCTAGCATCTCCCACAGTTTGGGAAACTCCAATTTACGTAATAAACCAGGTTGTCCCAGAACCCTACTTAGTACTTACCATATATCTGCAGCATCTATTGCGCTTAATTACTTCCTTCTGCAACTTCAAATGCAGGGTGTCTTGATCGTGCCTAATTGCTTTCGCTTGCTGCCTTTTGTAGCAAAAGGACATCGAACCTGCTGGCTTCGAAGCAGAGTTATACAATTATTAACATCTTTCTTTTCACCATTGTGTTTGTGTGTGTGTGTGTGTGTGTGTGTGTGTGTGTGTGTGTGTGTGTGTGTGTGATAAGCTCCAAACAGAACAACCGCCTTGTGCTGAGTTGCCCAAAACTCTGCTGCCTTACATATGCATGGTATTGTGGTGGAATTTCAGCAGTTCACAGGATGGGAACCGAAATGTTTCTTGCCACTCTCTACTAGAAAGCAGCCAGGTGATTATATAAAGCAGAGCTACGAAACCTGAAGCCTGTGCAATCTGGCCTGCCTAGGCTCCCTATCTGTCACTCCAACGATTCCCTAGTAGGGATGTCAGAGGAATCTGCTACTTCATGGATTTGAAAATGCTTATGGATTTTCATGTGAACTTTTCTTAATGCACACTGATGCAGAAATGGGGCAAAGCAAGCTTAAGGTTGGGAAAATGAGAAACTAAACAACTTGGGACCAGGATACCAGAGAGAGCCCCTTCTCCCCTTCCAACCTGCTTGGTCACTGAGGTCACCCAAGGGCATGCTCCTGGTGGTTCCACGTAGACCTATCCTCCGATTGGAGTCCACCAGGGGAAGAGCCTTCAGCATGGTGGCCCCCCTCGCCTGCCTCTGGAGGTCATTCCCTGCCTCTGGAGGTCAGGCAGGCGCCAACTTTGTATTCCTTTCGGTGCCTCCTGAAAATGTCATTATTCCAGGAAGACTTTCCTTAATGACCATCCATGGGTCACTGTACATTTTGCTTCTTTTAAAATCTATTTTAAAGTATTTTATTCTGTTTTTATTTTATTTTATCTTGTACACCACACCGAAATTTTCAATTGGGAGCAGTGTATAAATATTGTAAATAGATAAATTGGGTACAACTGAAATTGATGGATTTCTCAGTCCCCACCTGGCCTCCTGGAACTCAATGGTACATCATTTGAGTAGACCTGCATAGAACAATACTGTCAATTACAAGGTGCTTACCTGAAAGGCCAGCTTCTAGCACATAGGTGTGACCACTGCATTTATCATTTAAAGGTCTCCTGTGGCTCTGCCCAGCATCTCAGGTTAGGCAGGTGGTGATATGAGGGAAAAGCCTTTTTAATCGTGGTGCCCGATTTATGGAATCTCTTCCCAATGTTCACCTGGCACCAACTGTGATCTCATTCTGGTTCCAGAAAAACACACAATTAAACATACAAAATAAAAAATAAAATAAAATAAATAAAATGAAATCAATTAAATGAAATAAATAAATAAAAATAAAAAAAGAAGGAGCTAAAACCAATTTTCATTTCTGAGCCAAATTCAAGGTGCTGTTTTTATTATTTATTTATTTATTTATTTATTACATTTTTATACTGCCCTGCGGCCAGGGCTCTCTGGGCAGTTCAAAATTAAAACCATAAAACACAGCAGTTCAAAACATAATATAAAGCTTTAAAAGTTAGAAGAAATAACATGTAACACCCCCACCCACTCAAAAAAACCCAAAACACCCCAAGGATTTGACTTATAATAAAGCCTTATACAGCTCAGGACTGGAATACTTGATGGAGAATCTCCCCCGGTATGAACCTACCTGTACATCTGTGATCAACATCAACATCACCATTGAGTTCCATTGTGAACATTGTCATTTATTTATTTGGTGCCCTGCCTTTCTTCTACTCCCAGGCATTTGAATGGATATGATAGGCTCCTTCTTTTTAATGTTATCAGTGGTGTTGCCTATGGTCTGTACTGATGTTTTAGTTGTTTTAATAGTTTTTCGATTTTAATGGAAGTTATTTTTAGCTATTTTACATTTTGTATGTTTTAACAGTTTTATCCTTTTTATTCTCCCAGTATTTTAACACTTAATTTTAACTTAAATTTAAATTTTACTCTTTTAACTCTGTATTTTAATCTTATATCAATTTTGCTGCGTGGTTTTATTCTGGTTGTGCTTTTTATATTGTATTGTGTATTTGTGCTTTTAACCTGTTGGTTGTCTTACTATGATTTTAATTTTTGTGAACCACCCAGAGAGCTTCGGCTATTGGGTGGTATAAAAATGTAATAAATAAATAAATAAATAAATAAATAAATAAATAAACAAACAGTTTTGCTGTAAGATGCTTTGGGTCTTTCCCCTCCTTTTTAGGAGAAAGGCAACTAAGATATTACCACCACCACCATCATCCTGGATTTTAACAGGTCACATCAATTAGGGTGACCATATGGAAAGGAGGACAGGGCTCCTGTATCTTTAACATTTGTAATGAAAAGGAAATTTCAGCAGGTGTCATTTGTACATATAGCCTCGTGTGGGGCAGAGCAGTAAATCAGCTGTTTCTGCAGCTGAAACTCTCCCCACGGCCTGAGTTCGATCCCAGCAGAAGCTGGTTTCAGGCAGCCGGCTCGGGTCGACTCAGCCTTCCATCCTCCCGAGGTCGGTAAAATGAGTACCCAGTTAGCTGGGGGAAAGGGAATAACGGCCGGGGAAGGCAACGGCAAACCACCCCGCTATAAGGCCTGCCAAGAAAACGTCAGCGAAAGTTAGCGACCCTCCAAGAGTCAGTAATGACTCAGTGCTTGCACGAGAGGTTCCTTTCCTTTCCTATTTGTATATATGGGGAACCTGGTGAAATTTCCTCTTCATCACCACAGTTAAAGGTGCAGGTGCCCTGCCCTCTTTTAAATCTGGTCACTCTAGTATAGCTCCTGAAGCTTTAACTGTTGTGATGAAGAGGGAATTTCACCAAGGCTCTCTATATATACAAATGACACCTGCTGAAATTCCCTTTTCTATGCAACTGTTAAAGATACAGGAGCCCTGTCCTCCTTTCCATATGGTCAACCTACATCAATTCACTATGTGATGTTTGCTATGCTGGATGCTTTACACTGTTGCTCTGGACTATTGCTTATTATACAGGATTTTAGTATTTTGTTATCTTATTGTACACTGCACTGGTTTGGGGTTTTTTTGGCTGAGGGGTGGTTTATGAATAAAGAAAAATAAATAGGTTCATCATGCCCTGGGGAAAACTGTGCAAGTTAATAACTGTGGGTTATGTATCCAGACTTCCTCTATTGCCTACATGAAGGTTGAATCCATTGTTCATATATACAAGACTGTCTCTTCAGTACATCCTGTAGTCTCTCTGCAAGCAGAAGGATCGATCATGAAACACACACACACACACACACAGAGAGAGAGACAGAGAGAGAGAAAAAGACAGAGAGACAGAAAGAAATCAAGACAAAACTTCTACAGGAGTTGGTGCTTTGATTAATTATTTTGGCCTGCATATTAGCTTTCCAAATGCTTGTGTCTTCAGGTTTACTCCTGACAGTACTAAGCAAGCACAGACAGCGGAAGGCGTGTAACACTGGCAAGCTGTCCTCCCTCCCACTTACAAAGCTAAAGAAAAGCATAGGCTGTGAGTAGCAATGGATGACTCTGTCAGATTCACTTTACATTAGAGGTGTGCGCTCCGCACCGAAAATCTAGGGGGTCAGACAGACCTCCGACAGACCTTCAAAATTGTGGTTAGGGGGTGGTTTTAAAACGGGGTGGTTAGAAGATCATTCGGAGCCCCGAATATATCCATAGGCATCTGAAGGTTTTTTAGGCAACATGAGGGTATGTTTCGTGTTGTTATTATTATTATTATTATTATTATTATTATTATTATTTATTTATTTATATAGCACCATCAATGTACATGGTGCTGTACAGAGTAAAACAGTAAATAGCAAGACCCTGCCGCATAGGCTTACATTCTAATAAAATCATAATAAAACAATAAGGAGGGGAAGAGAATGCAAACAGGCACTGGGTAGGGTAAACAGGCACAGGGTAGGGTAAAACTAACAGTATAAAGTCCAAACAGCATCAAGTTTTAAAAGCTTTAGGAAAAAGAAAAGTTTTTAGCTGAGCTTTAAAAGCTGCGATTGAACTTGTGGATCTCAGATGTTCTGGAAGAGCGTTCCAGGCGTAAGGGGCAGCAGAAGAAAATGGACGAAGCCGAGCAAGGGAAGTAGAGACCCTTGGGCAGGCGAGAGACATGGCATCAGAGGAGCGAAGAGCACGAGCGGGGCAATAATGTGAGATGAGAGAGGAAAGATAGGAAGGAGCTAGACCGTGAAAAGCTTTGAAGGTCAACAGGAGAAGTTTATATTGGATTCTGAAGTGAATTGGAAGCCAGTGAAGAGATTTCAGAAGTGGAGTAACATGGTCAGAGCGGCGAGCCAAGAAGATGATCTTAGCGGCAGAGTGGTGGACAGAAACCAACGGACTGATGTGAGAAGAAGGAAGGCCAGAGAGAAGAAGGTTGCAGTAGTCCAACCGAGAAATAACCAGTGCATGAACAAGCGTCTTGGCAGAAGAGACAGACAAAAATGATCGAATCCTGGCAATATTATACAGGAAAAAAGGACAGGATTTAGCTACTGCCTCAATATGAGGAATAAAGGAGAGCGAGGAGTCAAATATAAAGCTAAGACTACGAGCTTCCTTGACCGGAGTAAGCGTAACATCATTGACAGTAAGAGAGAATGAGAGATGAGGAGAAGGTTTAGGAGGAAAAACAAGGAGTTCGGTTTTTGCCATATTAAGTTTCAAACGACGATGAAGCAGCCAAGCTGAGATATCTGAAAGACATGCCGAGATACGATCGTGAACATCAGGAGAAAGTTCCGGAGATGAGAGATATAATTGTGTATCATCGGCATACAGATGGTATTGGAAGCCATGAGATTGAATAAGCTTACCCAAGGGCAACATGTATAAGGAAAACAACAACGGGCCAAGCACCGAGCCTTGCGGAACCCCATATGCATCTGAAGGTTTTTTAGGCAACATGAGGGTATGTTTTGTGCTGATGGACTACTAACTGGACACTTCCATGTTAGGAAGACACTGTTGCTGATGGGTAAGGGAGGGGTAGTTTTGAGACTGACATCTGTGGCTAACCAATAGCCACAGTCTCCTCCCTGTCCCTCCCTCCAATCACAGTGCTTAGGGGGAGAGATTAAAAATGATACAACCCATTTCCCCTCGCCCTAAAACTCATTCGTTTGCTCATGGAGTGGTAGGAAGGAAGCAGGAGAGAAAGAGTCCAAGTTCCACTCCTATTATTATTATTAATAATAATAATAATAATAATAATAATAATAATAATAATTTGTATCCCACCTTTTGCCCAATACTGGGCCTCATATGCACTTCATCTTTCAGAAACTAACCTCCTACAAAAATTGAAGTCCCCCATGTGGGTCAACTTGGTACCAATTATGGGAGCTGTGTCTGAACTAGAATGAAACTACAACCAATTTCCGTAACTTCTTGAAAAATTGATGTTGTCTGAAAGGAAGGATTTAAGGAAAAAGTGGCTCACATTAAGAAAATAATGAAAACCATTCCATATAAATGAATTGTCCAAGGAAGGGATGATGTCTGGTAGGCAGTATACATCCATGCAGTCTCACAAGCCAATACTAGATATAGAAAAAGTATCTTGTGCCAAATGCTGATCAGTGTACTGCTCAGAGAGCTTTGGCTATGGGGCAGGATATAAATGTAATAAATAAATAAATATGGACACAACTAAAGAGAAGAAGGGACAGTGAGAGAAAAGTTTGCTAGTATATCTCCTGTTTTGAAGGAGGACTCAACTTTATACGCTTTAGAAAAAAAATAAGGTAAAGGTATTAAATTTATATTTGTTCTTGTCTGACCTCTCTTAGGGAGAGCACCCCCCTGCATTTCACCCCATTAGAGAAAATGGTTAGGAAAAAGATCTCTTATTTTTATAAACTCAAGATGCACAACTCTGCATCAGCAAAGTAAAGGATAAAAAGCCCTGTGCAGTTCTCTCTTTCTCTTTCTCTTTCTCTTTCTCTTTCTCTTTCTCTTTCTCTCTCTCTCTCTCTCTCTCTCTCTCTCTCTCTCTCTCTCTCTCTCTCTCTCTCTCTCTCTCTCCCTCCCTCTGTGTGTGCGGGGGGGAGTGAGGGGGATTTTTTTTTTAAAAAAAACTAACAATCAAAGGATGAAGGGATCTGCTTTAAACTTGGCATGGCTAAAGCCCTATTTAAGCGCTACCAGGGTGCCAAGTTTCAACTCTTTATCTTTAAAAATGACAGCGATGTATGCATTTTTGTTAATTCCCATTGACAATAGCGCAATTCTGTGAAAATGGAGTGGTTTTCCAATGAGTAATCCAGTGGTGTGGAGAGACGGAGCTGCTCCTAAAATCAGGGTGGAGAATCGCCTTATTGGAGCTCCACCCCAAAAAAGTACTTCTGCAAACCTTGAGGTTCCCCAGCTTTGCGGATAACTTTCCTCATTTGTATGGATAATGGAATAGCAGGCTCAAGTTACAGGAAGCCAGATTTGACAGTTAGAGCAGTATGACAATGGAACCAATTCTCTAGGGAGGTTGTGGGCTCTCCCACACTAGAGGCATTCAAGAGGCAGCTAGACAGCCACCTGTCAGAGATGCTTTAAGGTTTATGCCTGCATTGAGCAGGGGGTTGGACTTGATGGCCTTATAGGCCCCTTCCAATTCTACTATTCTATGACTCTATATCATTTTTGGCTGGGTTAGGACTTGGAGAATGTGTGTGTGTGTGTGTGTGTAGGAATCATCAATGTCTGAGGTTGCCAAGATTCTCTGAATTGGAGCTTTGGTTGCCTCATTCCCATTTTTTTTATTGTGAACTGGCTTATATTTTTATTTTTTGATATACATTTTTTAAAAGTGCATATCCAAATACGTACACCACCCCATAGACTGAAGTGTGAAACTGCTCATTTTTTTAATGTGTGCATTTGTTGAACTGCACTCCCCCCTCCATCCAATGAAAACATAGGATTGGGAACTTGCAAACTTTTACAAATGGGGCAAATCTGAGTAAAAAATGAATGACCTCAAATTGCTCATACACCCTGTACATCATATTAAAAAGAAATATGCAGTTTCACACTTTATTTATTATAACATTTGTATCCTGCTCTATATCACTGGGCAGCGTACAGATAAAATCATACAAATTGTATATACACAGCTAAAAACAAATTAAACCATTATTATTAGTCCGTCTCTGTGAGCCCCTGCCAAAGGAAGTGAGGCAGGTGGCTACCAGGAGGAGGGCCTTCTCTGCTGTGGCACCCCGGCTGTGGAATGAGCTCCCTAAGGAGGTTCGCTTGGCACCTACATTATATCCTTTTAGACGCCAGGTGAAGACCTTTTTATTCTCCCAGCATTTTAACAGTCTGTAAATAAATTTTAACTTGGTGTTTTAAATTCGTAATTTTGCATTGCTTCTGTTTTTATCTGGTTGAGCTTTTATATTGTATTTTATATTAGGGTTTTATGCTGTTGTTTTATACTTTGAATGTTTTTAATTTTTGTGAACCGCCCAGAGAGCTCCGGCTATTGGGCGGTATAGAAATGTAATAAAATAAATAAATAAATAAATAAATAAATAAATAAATAAATAAATTCAAGCTAAAACCAGTATAGAAATTAAAAGCAGTAAAAACCAATTAAAACAAGGTGCAAGCTTGGTGAATTTAGCCATCAAAGGCTTTGTTAAAAAGCCAGGTCATAACTTGGCACTGAAATGAAACCAGTGCTGGTACCAGTCAAGCCTCCAAGGGGAGAGCATTCCACAGCCAGGGTGCCACAACAGAGAAGGCCTTCTCCCACGTCCCACCATAGCATATGTCTTGCATTGGTGGGATGCGGAGAAGGGCTCCTCCAACAGATCTCAAGTCTTGGGCAGTCATATATGGTATAGGGAGAGGCTCTCTCTCAAGTACTGAGGCCCCAAGCCATTTAGGACTTTAAATGCCATTGCCAACACCTTGAATTCCGACTGGAAGCGTATAGGCAGCCAGTGTGATTGCTTTAAGACTGGTGTTACACTTTAGTCTATGATATGGAGTAAGTCTGTCTTCTGACAAAAAAATATATGTGCATCATAAGGGAAACTGCCCTGATGTTCCCATGCAGAGCGGGTCAATGTTTAAAAACAGAACCCATAGACTGAAGCTCCCAAACCTAGCTATCCCTGATAGAATCTATGCATCTGTATCATGGAAGTTGACTGTTCGAAGAGGGTTTCTTGACTTACCACCTCCTGTTTTTCATCTCTGTCTTCAGAGGTTTCTCTCCTAGCAAGTTTGATGTCTGATGTCAATGCTTTAATTTCATTCCCAGTGCTGTCTATGGTCTCTGTGCCCTGTGGAATACTGCAAGCTTCCTTTCATCCAATGTGCGTAGAGTGCCCGTGCAGTAAGGAACCCATACAAATTATTACATTTTTAAGATCAATACTTCATCGTCTCTTTTCTGGGTGCCTCGCAAAACGTTCGTTTTATATTTGTCGGCAGACACCGAGCATTTATATGGAACCTGGCAAACGGTTTGGAGTGCCTTTTGGCAGCAGAAGGAACAGCTGGTCCCATCAAAGTGATTGCATTCTTGGGCATTAAATTAGATTTGGAGAGAATGTAATGAAGCCTGCCTGGGGATAAATTTTATAATCCTAGTGGGTCCGTAACTCCAATATGTCAAGCCAGTAAGGTGTGTTTAAAGCAGTTCCGTTGACTTCAGCCACTTATCACTTGAACTTTGAAGGTACAGATGGAGTCGTTGAGGGAAGATGGATTATTTCTATTCTGACTTAGGTTTCTTGACATTGCAGAAACTATTGCGAGAATGCGGAGTAATTAGTCACTTCCCCCTTTTTGCCACTGGGTACAATTTTGTTGAATCCCTGTGCATGGGTTAAATAACAGATCAAGTCAACACACTCAATGCCCAAATGAATTATTTATTGGGCATATATTGGGCAAGCCTGTTCGCCGGAAAGAATTTGCAAGAGTGATAGCGAACTGACATGTTGTCTGATAGCAAACGAGGGGAATTTAAGGATGCGGGAGTGGGCCGCAAGGCGTTTCTGTAAGAAAAAAGTGTCAATTCGAGTTACCCCTGCATTTCACCTGTGGTGAAATTCGAAGCAAGTTTGGGGGATCCTGGGAGGAGGGAATTAAAGCTCATAGCTCATGGCGGTGGTTTCGTACCACTCTCAAGCCTGATTTTAGATGGCTATTAATACTGGCATTTGTATCATTCCAAATCAACTCAGTATTGGGTTCTCTTGAGAGCAAACCGTCACCTATAACAAACCTATTATTGTCACCTATTAATTCTACCAGAAATGCACATCACTGTCACACCGTTCCATTCAATTTTGAGCGTGCTGTATTTCCTGGCCAATTTGTGTGTGTGTGTGTGTGTGTGTGTGTGTGTGTGTGTCAGATCAATCTGTGGGGATCCAGTCTATAAGTCACAAAATCCACTTATTGACCTGCCAGCAAGCCACACAAACAGCTCATCTAGAGTTAGCATAATATCATGGGTTCAAGGGCCATCATCATAAGCCTGGTTGGATGACATTGGAGTAGTCACAGCCTCTTAATGTAACCTGTCTCACATAGGGTGACCATATGAGAAGGAGGACAGGGCTCCTGTATCTTTAACAGTTGTATTGAAAAGGGAATTGTAAATAGGGAGAACCTGGTGAAATTCCCTCTTCATAACAACAGTCAAAGTGCAGGAGCTACACTAGAGTGACCAGATTTAAAAGAGGGCAGGGCACCTGCAGCTTGAACTGTTGTGATGAAGAGGAAATTTCACCAGGTTCCCCATATATACAAATGACACCTGCTGAAATTCCCTTTTCAATACAACTGTTAAAGATACAGGAGTCCTGTCCTCCTTTTCATATGGTCACCCTATCTCACACTGTCATTATGAGAACAGAAGGGAGAAGAACTATGTCCACCACCCTATGTTCCTTGAAGGAAGGCTGGGATATAATTACCATGAAGCAAACCAAGAGTGATGATTCCTGCAGTGAGCAGGGGGTTGGACTCAGTGGCCTTATAAGCCCCTTCTAACTCTAGTATTCTGTGATTCTATGAATCTCTTTCGACCTGAGCGCCAAATTTAATTCCAGAGCAGCTCTTAGGAGCCACATTCCAGTGGGCACGGCTGAAGACAAAAAATGGGCAAAGGGGTGGGACCAACATACCCCAAACTACCATCATAGCTTAATGCTCTTGTTGCCAGTAACCAAGCAATAGGAGAGGCACGTCAACCTATTAGAATGGAAGAAAGGAAACCTTCAAAAAAGCCAAGAAACCACCAAATGAATGGCAATCAGAGGGGAAAGTGTGGGGCCATAGGAAGGGGCCATGGGCACCAGGGTATCCTGGACAACAAGACTGGGACCATGTGATCCTACATAAGGAGAGGCCATAGTTCCGTGGTGAAGCACTGGCATTATGTTCAGAATGTCCTATGTCTGATCTCTGGCATCTCCAGGAAGGGCTAAGGGAGAATCCTGCCTGGGAACCTGGGGAGCCACTGCCAGTCAGTGTCAACAATATTGGGCTAGATGAGCCAGGGGTCTGATCAGAATAAGGCAGCTTCCTGTGTTCCTAGATAGGGCCATTGGGAGTGTCGGCCCAAGACATTTGGCTTCCTAAAGGGGAGCCCAGAAGGCACCACCACCCTAATGTAGATCACCATGCTAAGAACATAAGAATGTAAGAAGGGCCCTGATGTTAGATCAGACAATGCGTGCAGGATCTCCATGATGTTTTTGTCAAGCAACACACATTCAGTTCCCAGGAAGTGTCCTATCTAGGCAGTGACTAGCCTCAAACCTGCTCAACTTCAGCAATGTAGCTCCATTGTGTGCCTCTGAACCTCACCCTAGGACAGCCTTTCACAACCTGGTGTCCTCAATATGTTTTGGAATATGGCACCAGGATTCCTGTGGTGCTTAGAGAAATCATATAATTGTTTTTTTATTTGTATCCAAAGGTGCTCAATGTTTCGGACAGGGAGTCCTTCATCAGGAGCTATAACAATTCAAAATAAACAAGTTAAAATAGAAAAGAAGAAAGAGGAACAACACCCATAAACTAAGGCCTTAGCTAGACCTAAGATTTATCCTGGGATCATCCCGGGGTCATCCCTGTTCATGTAAATGACACACAGGTGATCCTGGGAGCAGGCAGGGATGACCCCGGGACGATCCCGGGATAAACCTTAGGTCTAGCTAAAGCCCAAGTTACATTCTTTGAAAAATTGTTTTGTGGTAGGTATTACAGCTTGTTATTCAAAATGAACAGATTATTATTATTATTATTTATTTATTTATTTATTTATTTATATAGCACCATCAATGTACATGGTGCTGTACAGAGTAAAACAGTAAATAGCAAGGCCCTGCCGCATAGGCTTATATATATAGCACCATCAATGTACATGGTACAGATACTACAGTTCAAAAGTCAGGTTTCTTTGTTTTTAACATCATTGCTTCACACATTAAAGATAGCAAGTACCTTTTCTTTAATATATACAAACAGTGAAATTTAGATCTTACAGAAAACATATCTTATACTAAACACAAACTATGATAATACACTTGTACTTAACACAAACTACGATAATACAGGCACAACCTTCCCCTAGGACCTTCCCCTTTCACAACCTGGTATCCTCAAGGCGTTTTGGAATATGGCACCAGGATTCCTGGCCATTGGCCTTGCTGGTTGGGATGATGGGAGTTGAAATCCAAGACATCCAGGGGGCACCAGTTTGGGGAAATCTGCTTCGGTTATTGGGCGGTATAAAAATGTAATAAATAATAAACTATTCACCATATACAAAAAAAATGTGGATTAGCTCGTTACATGTGCAAGCATTACCAGTGGAAGATGAACAGTTGATGGTTATATTAACAGTTCAATATCATTGTGTGTGTGTGTGTGTGTGTGTGTGTGTGTGTGTGTGTGTGTGTGTATTTATCATTTTTAATAAACTAGGGAGTGCTTTTTCCACATTGGTCCATTTCAGATAATTTAGTTTGGGCAATTATTGGTTTATTGCAACAACTAGGGTAGATTTCATGAATGTTTTTGGTCTCAACAATGAGACTCATTAATCAATGTTAGCTAGCGTACATTTTTTTTAAAAAAAAGCCCGAGATATACTAGCCATTAAAAGGCATCATATAATTTAGGCCTAAAATGTACTCCACTTTAAACATTTCTGTTTACTGAGCAATGGTTTCTGAGATAAAGATTTAATTGAAAAATATTAAATCTATCCGTCTGCAGTTGGAAATGTCTGAAGGAAATGGGGGCAGAGAAGTTGCTTCAATGTGACAAACACCAGTGTATTATGATTACTAGTATTTTTGTCTCATTTCTTTCTCGCCCTTAAAGAAAGCATAAAGTCATAGAGCTAGACTTTGGACATCATCTAGTCCAGCCGACTGTTCTGTGCAAGGATCTTACAACAGCAGCATCCCTGAGAGATGGTCGTCCAACCACTACTTAAATACCTCCAGTTGCATTTCTATACCGCCCAATAGCCGAAGCTCTCTGGGCGGTTCACAAAAATTAAGACTGTTCAAAGTATAAAACAACAGTATAAAACCATAATATAACATACAATATAAAAGCACAACCAAGATAAAATCAGCAGCAATGCAAAAATACCAATTTAAAATACAAATTTAAAACTGCAAAGTTAAAATTAATTTATAGACTGTTAAAATACTGGGAGAATAAAAAGGTCTTCACCTGGCATCTAAAAGAATATAGTGTAGGTGCCAGGCGAACCTCCTTAGGGAGTTCATATAGCTGGGTTGCCACAGCAGAGAAGGCCCTCCTCCTGGTAGTCACCTGCCTCACTTCCTTTGGCAGGAGCTCACGGAGAAGGACCCCTGAGGATGACCTTAGGGTCCGGGCAGGTACATATGGGAGGAGGCGTTCCTTCAGATAGCTTGGCCCCATTTAGGGCTTTAAACGTTAATACTGTCCATTCTACTGACAAAAAACCTCTTACCATTGGGAAGCATACATGAGGCCATCCCATATTATCCTTTTATTATCTGTGAGTAAGGATAGGGAGATCAATCAGTTATAGAGCCTCTCTACATTAAGGGAAATCGCTTTGTTCACCTTGGCTTTTGTGCTTCTTGGTTCAATTGTTATGTGCTGCATTACATGAGAGGAGAGGGACAACAAGGGATTTGAATGGAATACTTCCCCTCCGTTCAGTTCCATTGTGTTCTAATGAGACAAGACCATCTAGTGGCAGAGGATCCAGCTGTTACCCAGCTATTACCACTTTAAAAGTGGATCTTTTTATCCTGGGATTTCTGGAGGATTCTGTGGGAGACATCCTGGTTGTTGACAACATCACAAAATCAACCTGAAAACTTCTGTGAGTGACCAATCATAAAGCGTGCAATAAATTACTCATTTAGAGGATCCTTTAGTTTCTCTCGGTTTCTCAGTTTCCAGTCATAACTTTGGTTTATTTCATTCCACATCACTTTGTTTATTCATTCATTCATTTATTTAAAAGTTCACACAAACATTTTGAAAAGTATTTTTCTGTGCATTTCTCTTAATAAGTATATATTCTTTGCCTAAAATACACATTTCTTTGCAAACCATTCCCCCTTAAAATGAATTTTAATGTAATTTCCAGCGATATACGTATTTTGTAGGGCTGTGCGTGGTCCCCCTGACTCACCTTGGAGGCCATTTTGGACCCATTGAAATGGCCCTGATTTGAGGGGTTGTCTGCCTCACCTCGGCACTGAAGCCGCAGTAAGATTCAGGCTTCCCAAGGCAACTCAGCCTTGCAGGTCCCTGGGTGCTGTGCAGCTAGCACTGAGGAAACCTGGGAGTAAGGTTGGGCAGGAGTCCATTGGACTCCTAACTCCCTGCTCCCTCCCTCCCTGCTCCCTCACCACACCCTTGCCACCCTGACCCAGAGCCTCTGCCACCAGGACTTACCTGCTCACCTGCTGCCGTTATACCACTGCCACATTGCTGCAGCTGCTGCATCGCTGCCACCACCATTGCCCCACTGCTGCTATGACCAGGAAATGCAGTATCTTCCTAAGAGCCAGGAAGGTATCATGGGGGCTCTGTTGTAGTACATCTATGGCCGCAAACTACGGCGGCCACAAAGGGCCATTTTCCCTTTACAGCCACTGTAAGTTGCATCCATAGATATACAAAACACAGAGACCCAGCAATGTCTTGAAATTGTGGCCTGGCTCGCAGGAGGACGCCATGTTTTCAAGTCATGACGGTGATGCAGCAGGCGGCGATGGCAGCAGCGATGCAGCAGCGATGCGAAGGCCATGATGTGAAGGTGGTGATGCAGTGGTAGCGGCAGATGAGCAGGGAGAATGTGAGTCATGGCCAGGCTTGTGCAATTTTCCCCAGGACAGTGGGAGAGAGGGGCCCGCGCCCCAGAGCTTCGGTACCAAAGTGGCCCGAGGCAGGGGCGAACCCTGGATGATCGCAGGATAAACCTTAGGTCTAGCTGTGGCCACTGAGATCTGGCAGATCCTGATCCATCTTTGGCCTGCTCTGATCGTAGATTGTCATGGAGGTGCCACAGGCACTGCACCATGTTCCAGAATAGGTCTCCAGACTAAAGTTTAAATCAGCCATGATCTGCTGGGAAAAAAACAAACAAGCAAACCGTCCCCCAAACTTTAATCCTTTCACAAAGAGTTTTGAACACTATAGTGGAAATCGATAGCAGGGATAAAGAACTCAAGCCAATGCTTACCAGAGATAGTATGAGCCTATCATTCAATTAAGCTTTATAGAGTGAGTTTTAAAACTGTAAGAACACAAAAGTGATTGCAGCTACTCTCCGTAGCTGCAGAAGCTCAAATGTCTCACTATGCATGGACATGTACCAGTGTCTGGCCTATGCTGGGTAGCACTTTCAGATTAGCACTATGTAGTCTGTAGCCAGTCCTAGATCCATGCTAAATATGATTATTATGGTTGTTTCTGTTGATTCTGGCACCAGTGCTGGATTTAGAAAGCAGGTTGGCTCAGTTGTGTCCACAGCTATCTGGATGAGCCAAGGAAGTGTGATGGATTATGATCATGAAACTTCATCCCCAGAGGATCCTGACCCCTGGTCCTCTGTGGAGGCTTCAGAGTTAATGGTGCAAGGAGATGTTTCAGCCATGGAAAAGTTCATGAGGCCTCCACCACCACCTCAAGACCCCAGGAATTGGCTCATCTATATTCAAAAAAGGTCGCAGTACCATCCTCAGACTCTGAGTTGGTGGGCAATCAGGGCATGAGCATTCTCCTAGCCTGAGATTGCTAAAACAGACCAGATCCCTTTAAGAGACTGAGTTTCAACCACTATGCCAAGTCTAAAGACAGCTACATTTGTATTTAAGTCTCAGTCTTGCTCTGCTCATCGTTGGAGAAACACACAGACAATCCTGTCTAACTTCCAGCCCCATATCATTCAGAGCTTTCCATGTTGCTGATGTCTGTCTGTTTTGCTTCTTTAGAAATCTGATCTAAACTGACCTAATCTGACCTGTGCTGAAGATCTGATCCATAGCAGAATGCTGCTATCCAAGGCCTTAGCTAGACCTAAGGTTTATCCCGGGATCATCCTGAGGTCATCCCTGCCTGCTCCCGGGATCCCCTGTGTGTCATTTAGATGAACAGGGATGACCTCGGGACGATCCCGGGATAAACCTTAGGTCTAGCTAAGGCCCAAGATGTAGAGCTCCATTAGACTGAATTCACCATTGAATTCACCATCCCACCGGCATCACAGCCATCAGCCTCCCCTGTATGAAGCACTGCAGGGTGAAAAAAAGAAAAAGTGAATACTAGGTGAATTCTGAATGCTTGCGCTGCCTGCCCAGCTCAGAAGCAGGTGTCATGCCTGCAACAGGAAGAGGAGCTACTGTCAGGGTGGAGGGGGCAGAGAAAGCAATGGCATGGGCCTTCCTGGAGTGGGGCATTTCTGGCTGCAGGGACCCACCATTAGCAGGAGAACTGCAATGAATGCAAAGTCCACAGACCGTTTGCTGTGACCCATCGGCCGTGAGCAATGGGCATTGTTTTCCCTTCCCTGGTGCTTTGTTCCACTTTTAGTTAGCCGCATAATGTCAGTCACATTGAAATCAGATGAAACCTTGAATTTTTCATATTAATTAAAGTTCAATGGATTCCTTATAAAGAATAGATGAAAGGAGCAGCCAGTGACAAGGGAGTCATGGAGCTAGCTTTTCTGAAGATTAGCTAAAGCTGCAATGAACTTCCTGGCTGCTTTGCTGGAAAGCTTCCTGGCTGCTTACGTACGTGTGTGTGTGTGTGTGTGTGTGTGTGTGTGTCTGTGTGTGTGTGTTGCCTTTGTTGTTTCAATAGATTGACAAACATTGGTTTACACCATGCTATGAGGTTTAGCATCTTCACATAGTGCGATTGAGATAGAATGGATACAGATTTTGCTCCTTAAAGTTCGTGTGTTACCAGTCGAGAAGTGAAAGGTGCTATTTTTAGAATGAAAAAAGAAAAGGAAAAAGGAAAAATAAAATGAAATCCCTATCAGACATTGGGTTGGATCCAGACTTCATCACACGCTTAGAGTAGATCCATTGAGTGAGAGATGTCTCATTTGCCTGACTAGGTCTGGGAGGCCAATGGACTCCCCTACATCTCTCCCCCCCCCAACCAGACCCTGCTTGCCAGGCTGCGGAGGGTTCACAGACCCACACTTTGAGCACCTGCATGGCCCAATGAGCACCTGGCCGCCATCCATCCTGGTCTGGAGCCTCCATTCCTGTGCAAATTGGAGGCTTCAGAAATTGTGCATTATGACAAAACGATAATTTATGTTATTGTTTATATGTGGATATTTAAGTGGTTGGTTCAGGTTTGGATTTGCTGTGGCCACTTCTTTTATTTCCAGGAAATGGTAAGTAAGTGGGAAGGGGGTGTAAGAATGGTGAGCAGTGTGAATGGTGTCGTCTGATTGGGTGGCTGATTTGAATGGAGAGAGGGGGGAGTGAGAGATAGTGAAGGAGTCTGGAAGTGAGTCAGAATTAGAAGAATCAGGGTTAAGGAGTTAGTGAGGGCAGGAGTGAGTGGGGTTTAGTAGCGGCTTGTTTCAGGATAGTATAAAGAAAGTGAGGATATAGGATTGAGAGGTAGTTAGTATTCCCTGGGAGGCTAAGGGAGGTAGATGTATGTAGATGAAATAGAATAATCTTAAAGTGTTTTTTAAAATCCCTTTTTCTACATGAATAAACTGAATTCTTATTTTGTTTAACAACCACGTCTGCTCAGTTATATGCGTTAATTTGTTTTAGCTATACCTCTTCTCAATTTAATATTACAAGTCAGTTTATCATTAATAGCTAAATCCCATATTTCTTTATACCATTATTCGATACAATATTCCCCTTGAATCTTCTAGTTCCTAGCTACAATCAATGATTTTGAAGGAATTTGGAAACAGTTCCTAATATTTGTGTTTTTTAAGGGAAGTGGGAAGCCACCAGCAGAAGAAAGTATGAGATTTTGGAATCAGGAATGAGATTCCGAGGTGGGGGGTGCACTTATATGTTATGTTTGATTATGTTATATAGATATTATATCAGTGTTATTCAACATTTATTCAACATTTATGTAGTATGTTGCTTCTTTAACTGTATTGGTGTATGTTTAAGTATTGTAGAAAAATAAAAATTATTTAAAAAAAAAGTTAAATGCGTTAATTCAGGTGGACAATACACACACACACTCACACACAAAAGGTTTATTATTCCCTCGTTCTTTAAGAAGATAAAAGAATAGGGTGGCAGCAGCAAATAAGAGGTTTAATAATAGCACAGAGGCTGGTGACACCACATGTATCTTCTACCTTGCATAAATAGTGGCTTTCATTCTTCCATTTATGAGGGGAGCCATGATAGCACTCTTCAAATACTTAAAAGGTTGTCACACAGAGGAGGGCCAGGATCTCTTCTCGATCCTCCCAGAGTGCAGGTCACGGAATAACGGGCTCAAGTTAAAGGAAGCCAGATTCCAGCTGGACATCAGGAAAAACTTCCTGACCATTAGAGCAGTACGACAATGGAATCAGTTACCTAGGGAGGTGGTGGGCTCTCCCACACTAGAGGCCTTCAAGAGGCAGCTGGACAACCATCTGTCAGGGATGCTTCGAGTTGGATTCCTACATTGAGCAGGGGGTTGGACTGGATGGCCTTATAGGCCCCTTCCAACTCTACTATTCTATGATTCTATGATCCTCTATAGCAAAATGAGGCAATCAGAGATATAACAAGCTCCTCCTCTGAAGGCCCCCTTCTAGTCAAGCATGAAGACATAGGGCTCATCTACACCAAGTAGGATATTGCACTATTAAAGTGGTATGAAAGTGGTACATAAAAGGCAGTAGCCACACTACTGCTTTATAGTGGTACTGAAGTACACTGACAACTGTTGGGGCCCATTGACACATCTACACCAAGAAGGATATAACACTCAGGCCATGGCTAGACCAGGCCTATATCCTGGGATCATCCCTATACATCCAAATGACACACAGGGGATCCCGGGAGCAGGCAGGGACAATCCCTCCATTTGCCTGGGATAATCCTTAGGTCTAGCTAAGGCCTATGAAAGTGGTATGAAAGCAGTATAGGGTCTGTGTCAGTGAGTCCCAACAGTTGTCAGTGCACTTCAATACCTCTACAAAGCAGTAGTGTGGCTCCTGCCTCTTATGTACTGTTTTCATACCGCTTTCATAGTGCAATATCCCAGAGAGCTTCAGCTATTGGTGTTGGGTAATCACTGTACTTTTAACGTGCTGGAAGTTACAGACTGTACCAGTGAATAGCAGAGTTGCAAGCGGCTTTTAGTCAGGACGCAGCAAAGACCAATAATATAAGGCAAGGATTCCTTGTAGTTATAAAAGTAAATCCTTTACTGACAGATACAATTTAGTTATGGCAATACAAGTTACAAGTTATACTCACATATGGTCATAGTAATACAGCATACATCAAGCTGGGGTAAGATGAGGGAATAAAAATGGATACAAACACAGGCCACAGCTAGACCTAAGGTTTATCCTGGGATCATCCAGGGTTCGCCCCTGCCTGAGCACCGGATCCCCTGTGTGTCACCTAGATGAACAGGTTTGACCCCTGGACGATCCAGGGATAAACCTTAGGTCTAGCTATGGCCACAGTTTCTTTTATAGGCAGTCCTGTACAAAATGATGCAATCACTAATTGACAATCTTAGAAAATGACTCTATGCAATAGTCCAATATTTCAATAAGTGTCCACCAGCAAAGTTGACCTTTAAGTGATTATGTTCTGCTGACTCCTCACTTCTTCCAGGTTTTGCAGGACATTATAGAAATAAAGGAAAAGATAAAAACCAGAGTCCATTCCAGGACTCAACAATTGGGCGGTATAAAAATGTAATAAATAAATAAATAAATAAATAAATAAATAAATAAATAAATAAATAAATAAATAAAATCCTGCTTGGTGTAGATGAGCCCCTAGATTGCATCTTCCCTACACTCTCTAAAGATAGAGGACAGCAAGAGCATCTGTGGCATTACCTCACAGTTCTGTTCCCTTAGGTATGTCTGCCTTTGTATGTCTAGTGAGTGCAGAAGGTTGGCTGATGATGCTGTGAAAGGGGGAGGAGTATAAATGGGGGGGTCTAGAGCTTGGGGGTTAGTTGGTTGGTTGGGAGTGGGGAGTGTCAGTTAGGATTGTCAGTGGTGTGGAGAGTGAAAGGAGATAAGATTTTAAGAGATTTAAGATTACTCTTTTTATTAAAACTAGTAGATTAAGCAGGTTAACTTGAATTTGGAGTAACTAAGATCTGTTAAACAAAAATCAACATTTTATTTTGTTTTGTTACCTCAAACCACGTGTCTGCTTGGCTTTATCACCTGCTCTACAGTTACTATCATAAACCATTGTAAACCGTACTATGGTAAACCGCCCAGAGAGCTTCGGCTGTGGGGTGGTATATAAATTTAATAAATAAATAAACACCTTATATACCATATTTCTTCAATTCTAAGACACTCTTTTTCCCCATATAAACATCTCTAAAAACAGGGTGCGTCTTAGGATCGTGGGTGTGTCTTAGTTTTTTTTTTTCTGTTGGTGGTACTGAAATTAGTGTGCGTCTTACAATCAATGGCGCCTTACAATCGCAGAAATACGGTATAACGTTCAGCTTATTACATACACAGTAAAACCTTTTCAGATTCTAGCCTTTACCCTCTCATATGAGGGAAAGGTTGTGTTTTGCCCTTCCCTCACGTTGTTCAAGTGGTGGCGCTTGGCTTGAGGAGGGCTTGTGTGCGACAAGGCCTGGTGCGTGAGGCCTGTGTCGTGACAGCATCTTTCCTTGCTGCTATAGACACTGAAAGCCTTGTGTGGCGCAGAGCGGTAAAGCAGCAGTTTCTGCTGCTGAAACTCCCCACGGCCTGAGTTCAGTCCCAGCAGAAGCTGGTTTCAGGCAGCTGGCTCGGGTCGACTCAGCCTTCCATCCTCCCGAGGTCGGTAAAATTAGTACCCAGTTAGCTGGGGAAAAGGTAATAACGGCCAGGGAAGGCAACGGCAAACCACCCCACTATAAGGCCTGCCAAGAAAATGTCAGCGAAAGCTAGCGTCCCTCCAAGAGTCAGTAATGACTCAGTGCTTGCACGAGAGGTTCCTTTCCTTTCTATAGACACTGAAAGAGCTGGATCTGTTCCATGCAAGTTATGTTTCTAACTTCTGAAATGAATTGCAGACAACGAATACTTGCTTGATACCTACACATCCCAATCTATCTTTATGAATGCACACAAGTGTCCACTTCATTGAAGGGATAGCAGTACAACCACACACAGTCACACCTACAACTCCATCAAGGTGGCTTTTTTTTTTTGCAGAGTCTGATACTGATCGGTCAATGTCACTATGTACAAATTGCACAAATTATGGCTGCAAATTGTGCCTGCAATTTGCGCAGATTTCTATTGATGACCACCACCCACCCATCCACCCCTCAAAAAAAAAAAAAAAACACCCTGATTTGGGGAATGTGAACTCTTCTGGCCAGTAGTTAACCATTTCCTTTCCTCACTGAATGTGAACTCCTCTGAACAGTGTCTGATCGTTTCCTTCCAGCTCCCTCCCTCCCTCCCTCTAAATACATCCTATTGCCTGTTCCTCAGCTGGGATATAGTTTGCAGTCAGCACTTTCATATTTTTGTCTTCTCTATGTGCACTGCCTGCAGATAGCTAAAATTAAAGTGTGATTTGGGGGTGGGGTGGGGGAAAGAACCTGCTTTGGTCTCTCCCATAGACACTTGTATTTTTGGTCCCAGAGGGTCTCACTTTGATTTAGCTTAACCCCTTTTCCTAACCAAGCAATACGCTTTGGCTGAAGAATCCCCCCCCCTTTTCAAGCAAAACAAGCATTCCTGTGGGGTTTTGGGCTGCTTATTTACAGCAGAAACTTCTCATGTAGCCAAACCCCTGGATAAAACTTCTTCTTCTTTTTCTTTTGGTCTCTTCTCTCTTTTCTGTTCCTTTTTTCCTTTTCTTTTTTCGGGAGCTGCTTTCTCTCTTTTGTTGAAAGTGTGAATCACAACGATAAAAATAGGGCAAGGAAGACATGAGTGAGTCAGTTTCCTGAGCAAATGTTGCGAGCTGCAAATCTTACCGGAGTTTTCCACCTACTTGGGAACAAAGGAAAATAGGCAAGAGAGCAAAGGCAGAACTCAAGCGTCGGTCACCTTTTATTTTCGGCCGTTGTGAATTAAAGGCTGATCTCTGTGCCTTGGGGGTGGAGAATAATTGCATGCTATATGCTAATATGTGGAACTGTGGTCCCCAAATACTTCTTTTTTAATCAAAGAAGCCACTGTATGTACATGGGTTGGAGAGGTGGATTTACCATGGAGAAGTGGTGATAGAGGGCGAAGGTGTTTGAACTTTTTCCGTGCCAAAAAAATTGCTTCCATCCCCACCTGCTTCACTGACTGTTCTCATTCAATTTGATAGAAAAGAAATTGTGCAAAAATTCCCTGGCTTTTGTTTTAGGGTTCTTGTGCTTCCTTTACTTAAAAGGTGTCTGAGGTATTTATTCATTTATTTATTACACTTATATACCGCTCCCATAGCCAGGGCTCTCTGGGCGGTTTACAGAAATTCTAAAATTAAGATAAAAACGAGTATACAAAATTTAAAATTCTAAATCACAGAACATACACACATAAAGCATTAAAAACTGTTACAAAACTAAACATGTGGGTGATTAAGATGTGCCACCATATGCCTGGGCAAAGAGGAAAGTCTTAACCTGGCGCCGGAAAAATAGCAGCGTTGGTGCCAGGCGAGCCTCGTCAGGGAGATCATTCCACAGTCTGGGAGCCACCACCGAAAAGGCCCTGTCCTTCGTTGCCACACTCTGAGCCTCTCTCAGAGTAGGCACCTGGAGGAGGACCTTAGATGTTGAACGTAGTGACCGGGTATATTCACGTCGGGAGAGGCGTTCCGTCAGGTATTGTGGTCCCAAGCCGTGTAAGGCTTTATAGGTCAAAACCAGCAAGAGTCCTATCTTTCACCATTCAGTCACCTGCAACCAAGAGTTAGAAGTAGTCTTAGGGCATGTCTACACCTAGAGAAGGGAGTGGGGAGGATCTCATGATATGCTGATCGTGAGATCCTCCCCCTGGGTTCACACGTGGCGAGCGGCATCCAGGGGGGAAGCAGGATGTCATGCCCACCATTTTTTTTAAGAAAGGCAGGAGCCAGCAAAAAAGTAATTAAAAAACAAAACCCCAACCCCACTCCTCATCTACCCCCAATGTCCCTGGACTCCCCCCATCCCAGCTCCTTCCCTCTGCTGACCCCCACTTCTCATGGGGAGGAGGGAAAAAGCTGGGATGGGTGCCCATGCCACCTGTGGTCCTTGGGATCATCTCGAGATCACAGGAAAAAACTGGCTTCCCAGATATCCGGGGGATATTCCCAGATTCCCAGATTCCCAGATATCCAGGGGAAATGGAGGGATCGTCCCTACCTGCTCCTGGGATGCCCTGTGTGTCATGTAGATGCACAAGGATGATCCAGGGACAATCCCTGGGATATAGACTAGTGTAGACATGCTCTTAGTGGCTATTGACCCCTCCCAACTGGCCTTACCTCTTCAGGTACTAAGGGAGATCTTCCTGAGTCACTACCCCAATACTGAGCCCCATGACCAGGGCTGGCTGTACTATGAAGCAGTCTAACGCGGGAGCATCAAACAGATGGATATGGGCCTGCCGCTTCCAAGGGGCCTGCCAGTTCTTGGTCCTGTTGGCCACCTACAGTACATGGCTGGCCAGCTGGGCAGCCATGTGGACAGGAATGGAATTCTCCTGCATCTCTCCCTTTGCTTCAGGCAGCAAAACATCTTTGAAACCTACAGAGGGAAAAGTGGGACAAAATGGAGCAGAGACACCATAGTGAAGTGAATCTTGGGCACTCCTAGCCAATCAAATTCTAGAAAATCATAAAGATGAAGGTCAATGTCTCCTATTCAAGGTGAGGCCTCCTGAATAGGTGACCATTTTGTTCATTTTATAGTGAAAATTGCCCTTAATTTGAATCACCCCTAGATGTCATAAACTAGATAATCCATATTATTTGAAACTCATAATGCTTTATGGAATTCATTCCTGGTTTTATTGCATCAATTTATGCTCTTTGAACACTGTGAGCGCCTTGCTGAAAATGAATAGAATTTCTTTCTTTCTTTCTTTCTTTCTTTCTTTCTTTCTTTCTTTCTTTCTTGGAGGAATATTTACAGCCCTACCCTGGATCAGGGTATAAACATGGGCGGCATTGGGCAGGCAAATTTGCACATCTCGTTCCTCCCTACTGAAGCCACATCTGATTCTAATCCCAGAATAATAACCAGCATTAGTGCTTTGCTTGTGTTACTTCTGCATACTGTGACTACTCCCAATGTGACTACTAGCTAATATATACTAATTTCTGTCAATTTGTATAATAGCTGGGATCCAAGGAGTCCACAGAGGTATACATGGAGCTCGGTGGAGCTATTTATTTCTGCTCCAAATGCTCCCACTTCACTAGAAAATAAGAAACTCTCTGGTGATCCCAGAAATGCACCTGCAGTAATCTGGAAATCCTGTTTTCCAGGAGCTGTTCTTTAAAGGAAGTTTTTACTTTGGAAAAAAAAAAAAACTTGGGAAGTGTCTATTGAAATATTCATCCATTGAGGACCTCAGAAGTTCCTGTTTATAGTTCCATTACAATATTCAGAAGTTCCCATATTACTGACTCAAGCCATTGCTCCATTTATCTCAGGGATGCTCAGATCTTTCTTTCTTTCTTTCTTTCTTTCTTTCTTTCTTTCTTTCTTTCTTTCTTTCTTTCTTTCTTCCTTCCTTCCTTCCTTCCTTCCTTCCTTCCTTCCTTCCTTCCTTCCTTCTTTCCTAGAACAGGAAGGTCTACCAACATGAAGGTGGACCTAAATTCAAAATAATGGCTCACGGCAGATGTACATACAGTAGAATGAAGGAACAAGGTGTCTCCAAGGACATGGCTTAGACCAAGAATTGGTGTACAGAACCAGAACTTAGCCTCCAGTCCTCTCACGAAAAGATCTACGCATGTACCTTTCCCCCATTCTTCTTTTTTCTTCATTTTCATTTCAGCAGACCAATTGAAAGGTGAGGTTGGGTGGAAATCCTTTTCATTGTTGCTATTATTAAACAATTGGGAGACAGAAATCCTTGGAGATGTCCCACACATCACCTAGAAATGTACTAGTAGATCCAAATCTACCTTTTGCCCACCTCTGATCTACACTGAGAGCAGAGGCAGGAGTTTTCCCTGCTTTCATTTGGATATATCTTGGACTGAATCTGGGATCTTCTGGGATCCCTTTCAGGCAAAGTATGTGCTCTGCACCCCAACAATGGCCCATCCCCTAATATTCTTCAGTGGGTGCTCACTGCCTTGTATTGGTCTCCTCCTTGATTGCTGTTTTACAAAATATCTGTTCAGGTGTTCATCAAGAATGAAGCATGAAGGAGAAATCTACTCAACTCTAGTAAGGATTGAGATTCTGACTATGCTTTATAAGAAGCTGGCTGGCTTATTGGTTTAGCTCAGCCTCCCCCAACGTGGAGCCCTCCAGATGTTTTACACATCGACTCCTATCAGCTCTAGTTAGCATGGCCAATGGTCAGGAATGCTGGGAGTTATTATTAGGGATGTCACAGGTGCCCAACTGCATTTGGATGTCTGATGGACTCCCCCATGTCCACCCCTTGGACCCAGTCAGGCACCTGCAGTGCACTCATAGCACCATGGGATGAGCACCCATGTGGCCCAATGCATGCCTAGCATGCTCATCTGAAGGCTCCCTCTCCGTTGGCTCGGCTGTCTAGGTTTATTGAGAGTTATAAGACACATTATCTGGAGGACTAGAAGTGCCAACCTTGCATTAAACCCACTAGCTATGCCAGCAAAGGAGGTAGACATATTTTCCCCTCCAAAACAGAAGAGACCCAAACCACACTACAACGTGTCGATCACACATTCCCTTATGGGGGAGGCAGGAAGCACCTCTCTGTTGAAGGCAGGTTCAAAGCCAATGCCCACTGCAGTTCTATGTGATGATTTTGGGTGCTCTAAGATGGAATGCATATCTTAGGAATATGGAATGCATATTTTGCTTTGATCTTTATAAACCTTTGGCTTACTGGTGCATTGGGCAGCATGGCCTGGCATGTCATGTTCTCGACACTGTACTTCCAAACTTACCAGTCTTGCTCAATCCAAGGCCATAGCTAATCTTAAGGTTTATCCCTGGATCATCCAGGGGTCAAACCTGTTCATCTAGGTGACACACAGGGGATCCAGTGCTCAGGCAGGGGAGAACCCGGGATGATCCCAGGATAAACCTTAGGTCTAGCTGTGGCCCAAGTCTAGGGAATGGAATGAATAGATATGACAAGTGTCTGATTTTGCTGACTCTTCCCCCCCCCCTGTCTTTCAAAAGATGTATTTGAGGGAAACTCAAGTCTGGTATGGAAATACACACACACACAACCCTCGTCCCAGGCACACAGTCCCTTTCACTGGTATTTCTCTTGCTTGATAACTGTACTAGTGTAACGTCCCCAAGCTGATGGACTCTCATTTGTGCTTTGTTTTGGGACTTCCTTTCGCCGCCCTCATTATAACTGGAAACATGGTTGGGGTTACAGTGAAGAAAAAACAGCTGTGGTATTTGATAGATTGACTAGCAATGCGCTGAGGGGATAAAAGTATGTTTCAAAGTCAACTGAAACAGGTGGCTCCCACTAAGTGGATCCCCATGTGCAGAAAAATATGAAGGTGCTCCCTCCTCTTCCCCCTCATAGAAGAGTGAAAGCTTTCCACGACTTGAATGCTTGAGCATTTTGTTCATTTTGCAAGCTGACCTGATCTGTGCTCGTGATGGGTGAATCGGTGAAACTCAATTTAAGATCATAAAAACGTAAGAGGAGCCCTGCTGGATCAAACCAAGGATCCATCTAGCCCAGCATTCTGTCCTCACAGGGGCCAACCAGTTGCCCATGGGAAATCATTTCAGCTCATGTTTGATCATGATTTAGCCAGTTTCCATTTTCTGGACCAAACACAGACTCAGGCCTTAGCTAGACCTACTTTCTATCCCACGACAGAGGAGGGAAGACCTCACGTTGTGATTAACGTGAGATCCCTCCTCCATTTACACGTAAGGTACGATGACCTCAGGAGGAGAGGTGTTGCACCCACCATTTTTTATTTTTTAAAGAAGATGGAGCTCACGAACAGTCGCACACAAAGGTAAGGTTTTTTTTTTAAAAAAAATAACTTAATTTCCCCACTCACTCCTCCCTACCCCTGATGAGCACAGTGCTCTGAAGGAGCGCTGTGCCCCATGCGTGGTTCTCGGCTTCGTGTGAGTAATCGTGTGGAGCTGGGTCAAGCCATGGAAACAGGCCACACATTCCACGGTGCTGGGCTCAGCCCGGGACTGTGGAAAAACTGGGGCCAAAGGGGAGGGCGAGATCCCGGGGCAAGGGAGGGACCATCCCTCCCTGATCCTGGGATCCCCTGTGTGTCATGTGGATGCACAGGGACGATCTTGGGGTTTGCCCTGGGATTTCGCCCAGTCTAGCTAAGGCCTCAGACACAATCTGTGGTCAAAGTCTGTTCATTTTGAAACACGCAATTTTTTTTTGCAGACCAAAAGAATTGCGTTTAACATCATGCATACTTTTGAAAAATGTAAATGAAAAGGACATATTTAATCAGGGAGAGATGTATGCGGGCATTTTAAAGAGGTGAACGATTGATGTGTCCACCTGGAAAAACATGCATGAAAATACACATGGATATCCATGCAAAAAAGTAAAAAGAAGAAGCTCTAGTTGGAATGTATTTCAAGATGGAATCTGGACAACTTTGGTGAGTTCACATTAAGGATGGGCGAACCAGTGGTGTTCAAAATTGTCAGGACTTTGAAGATGGTCTCGGTGCTTGTCTCATGCCTGAATCCAATTTGCAGTCACTGCTTGTTTTCTTGAGCAAGTTTCCCCAAATTTGCGCAAATTTCCCTCATAGGCTACAACAGGGCTGATTCATTGTATAGAGGACATTTGAACACATTAGGATATTTGCGCAAATCAAACTGTGTCTTGGGAATGATATGATCACAAGCACGATCATAAGTATGAACACAAACACTTGCATTCTGAGCTTGAGACGGGGCATGTTCACATGCCCAAGTCACAGAGGTCATTAGAGAATATGCTCCTGGACCTATGGCCCGGCAAGAGTACACCTGAAGAAGAGCCTTTAGTGTGGTGGCCCCTTTTCTTTGGAATTCCCTATCCCTGGAGGACAGGTGAGCGCCATTCCTGCGCTGCTTCTGGCACCTCATGAAAACAGGAAGCATTCCCCAACTGACCAGCCACCATTTTTATTCTGATTCTGATTAAATTGAAGAATTTTAATTTGCTGTTTAATCTTTTACTGTTTTATTTCTACGTTCACCACTCCAGAATCTATTTTAGATATGGAACGGTATATAAATATTGTAAATAAATAAATAAATAAAATGTTTTGCGAGCTAAAACAAAATTAATAGATCTGGCAATTGTCTGGTTTTGCTGACTCCTCCCCCCCCCCCCCCCGTCTTTCAAAAGACGTATTTGAGAGAAACTCAATTCTGGTGTGGAAATACACAGCACACCATTTCAGAGAATATGTCAGCTGTATAATTGAATAATCTGAAACGTATTCATCACATCCGTGTACCTGGAGACATGGAGAAATGAAAGGCATTTTCAGTCAGGCTGCCAAGCCAAAATTCAAAAACAAAAAAACAAAAGCTGGCATTAGGACTTAATATCATCTTTTGTGGTGCCAAATTGTCATTGTTTGCTGAAAGACCCTAGAGCTACCAAAAACACACAAAAAACGAAACCTTTTCAACAGCCAGAATTGTATTCCTCATTCCAAGTGATTCAACCAGGAATATTCCACTTCAAGGACTTCACTGTGACAGAAACAAAAGAGAAGCATTCAGAAACTGTCTTTTGTTATTTTAATAAATGACTCTGAAATCCAATGGATTCTTTTCAGTGGCACAGTGCTCCTCCTCCTACCTTGAACTGAATTCTCAGGGAAACAATCACTGTTTTAAACAGAATAGGAGTTATAGAAAGGTATCACAATGATGTTGAAGGACCATCCTTGTCTGATGGGAATAAATGGAAGAAGCAACTGTAACATCTGGAATCGTCTGTTATGGTATCCACTGCCTGATTCTGAAACTAGATGATTCAGAATTTTGCAGCTAGAAGCAACAGTACCAGATTTATTTATTTATTTATTTAATAATTATAGTACGTTTATCCCGCCCTTTAGCCAAGAAGGATCCCAAGGTGGCTTACAAAAGTATTTCTTAAAACAGTCTCTGCCCACAGGCTTACAATCTAAAAAGTTGATCTTCATCTTATTTATTTATTTATTTATTTATTTATTTATTTATTATTACATTTTTATACCGTCCAATAGCCGAAGCTCTCTGGGCGGTTTACAAAAAATAAAACCATAATAAAACAAGGTTAAAAGCAGGTTAGACAGGTTAAAAGCACAAATACGAAATACAGTATAAAAAGCACAACCAGGATAAAAACCACGCATCAAAATTGATATAAAATTAAAATACAGAGTTAAAACAGTAAAATTTAAATTTAAGTTAAAATTAAGTGTTAAAATACTGAGAGAATAAAAAGGTCTTCAGCTGGCGACAAAAGGAGTACAGTGTAGGTGCCAGGCGGATCTCTCTGGGGAGCTCATTCCACAGCCGGGGTGCCACAGCAGAGAAAGCCCTCCTCCTAGTAGCCACCTGCCTCACTTCCTTTGGCAGGGCCTCACAGAGAAGAGCCCCTGTAGATGATCTTAAGGTCCGGGCAGGTACATATGGGAGGAGGAGTTCCTTCAAATAACCTGGCCCCAAACCGTTTAGGGCTTTAAATGTCAATACCAGCACTTTGGATCATGCCTGAAACTAGACTGGCAGCCAACGAAGTTGTTAAAGGATTGGCGTAATGTGGTCTCACCGGCAAGTCTATACATATACCCATATGTATATGCGTATATGCATATATGCATATAAGCATATACATTATATGCTTTTAGATGCCAGGTGAAGACCTTTTTATTCTCCCAACATTTTAACAATCTATAAATTTTAAATAACATGGTTTTAAATTTGTAATTTTGCATTGCTGCTGTTTTTATCTGGTTGAGCTTTTATATTGTATTTTATATTATGGTTTTATACTGTTGTTTTATACTTTGAATGGTTTTAATTTTTGTGAACCGCCCAGAGAGCTCTGGCTGTTGGGCGGTATAGAAATGTAATAAATAAATAAATAAATAAATAAATAAGTCCCTGTTAGTAACCGTGCTGCCCTGTTTTGCACCAGCTGAAGCTTCCGGACCGTTTTCAAAAGCAGCCCCACGTATAACGCATTGCAGTATTCCAAACGAGAGGATTTCTTTAGCAGGGAGGCATCTTCAGCAGGGAGGCCATTATTCTCGATGGAGTCGAACTTGCAGCCATTTTCCATGGGCATATCTACTCTAGAGATCAAAACTGGTTTCAGAAGTCGTTAATCTTTTCTGCAGGTAACCCTGTGAGCTATAATGTGGTCTAGACATCTGGGATTTTCCAATAGAGAGTTTTCAGCACCAAAATTTCAGTTCCCAGGATGGTTGGGAAGAAGCTAGGGATGTGCTCCACTTCTAATTGGACTGGCGAATTAGAAGCGGAGCGGGGGGCTTCGCCTGCCCTTAAGGCGGAGGCGAAGAGGATTGGGGGGCCGGCGGAGCGTGGCGAAGAGGATCGAGGTGAAGGCGGATCCTTCGCCTCGATCCGGAGCTCCGCCGGAAAGGTAAGTGGGGTTTACCGGGCCCTGCCGCTGTCGCTGTTGCCCATGCGGCGACAGCGGCAGGGCCCGGTAACCCCCCTCCTCTCCCTTACCTGCGCCCATCTGCGGTCCGTCGACTTCTTCAATTGAGCCCGCGGTTCAACCAGGAAGTCTAGGCCGCACTTGCGGCCCAGACTTCCTGGTTTAACCGCGGGCTCAATTGAAGAAGCCGACGGACCGTGGATGGAGGCAAGTAAGGCCCCCCTCCCCCTTGGTCCCTTACCGGGCTCTGCCGCCGTCGCCGCACATGCGGTGATGGCAGCAGGGCCGGGTAACCCCCCCGCCCTCCTCTCCCTTACCTGCCTCCGTCCGCGGTCCCTCAGCTTCTTCAATTGAGCCCGCAGTTCAACCAGGAAGTCTGGGCCGCTTGTGGCCCAGACTTCCTGGTCGAACCGCGGGCTAAATTGAAGAAGCCGACGGACCACGGACGGAGGCAGGTAAGGCCCCCCCTCCCCCTTGGTCCCTTACCGGGCCCTGCTGCTGTCGCTGTCGCCCATGCGGTGACGGTGGCAGGGCCCGGTAACCCCCCCCGCCCTCCTCTCCTGGCCTTACCTGGCACCACTCCCCTCCACTGCGGAGCTCTGATTTGGAGCCGGAGCTCCGCAGCGAAGAGGAGCGGAGTATGGGCGGAGCGGTGCGGAGTGGGCCGATCCAAAATTTTTGGATCAGCCCGCGGGGCGGAGCGGGGGTCCGTGCACACCCCTAGAAGAAGCCATGATAAGCTGGTGTAAAAGTATTGAAGTTTTCCATGGGAGACATGCCCCTATTTAAACCACAATATTGATTGTTAAATGAATCAATGGGTGGCCAAAGGAGCTGTTCTTATTATTAAACTCAGGCTTGCTAATGAAATGAAATGATGCAATTTGTCTCCTTTGCTTTCTGCATTAAAGTAGTTCTCTGAAAACAAATGGATATAGAACTATGAAAACTAGATCAGATGTTCTACAGCTCCTTGTAATATAAGAGGGACAGGATTTCCTCTTGTTCATCCCAGAATGGAGGACACAGAATAATGGGCTCAAGTTACAGGAAGCCAGAAACTGGCTGGACATCAGGAAAAAAAACTCCCTGGTGGTTAGAGCAGTATGATAATGGAACCAATAACCTAGAGAGGTCGTGGACTCTCCCACACTGGAGGCATTCAAGAGACAGCTGGACAACCATCTGTCAGGGATGCTTTAAGGTGGATTCCTGCACTGACTAAGGGGTTTATTTATTTATTTAAAACATTTGTATCCCACCCTATATCATTAAGATCTCAGAGCGGCATATGAGACTTGATAAGAACAGAAATGGGAACGCCATGCTTCCTTTCTCGTCATTTCTTGTAGGGCTGTGCACGGACCCCCCCCCCCCCAATCCACTCTGCACCCAATCCATAAATTCCAGATTGGGTCCGCTCCACCCTGCGTCGATCTGCCTATGGTCCGCTCCGCTCTGCTGCAGAGCTCCGGATGTGAATCAGAGCTCCGCAGTGGTGGCAGCAGCAGCAGGTAAGGTCCCCTCCCTCCTCCCCCCTTACCTGTGTCCGTCGCATTCCAGTGGCTGCTTCAACCTAGTCCAAGGTCTCAAACAGGAAGATGGCCTGTTCTTCCTGTTTTGAGTCCTCGGGCTCAGTTGAAGCCACTGCCGGAATGCAATGGACTCAAGTAAGACCCTGCCCCCCTGCCCCCTTACCTGGCTCTGACGCTGTCGCCGCATGGACTGTGGTGGCAGCGCCGCCACCAGGTAAGGCCCTCCCTCCCTCCTCCCCCCTTACCTGCGTCAGTCACATTCCAGCAGTGGCTTGGTCTTCTGGTTTGAGTCCTCGGGCTCAGGTGAAGCCGCTGCCGGGATGTGACGGACTCAGGTAAGACCCATCCCCCCTGCCCCCTTACCTGGCTCTGCCGCCATCGCCACACAGACTGCAGCAGTGCCAGGTAAGCCCCCACTTACCTTTTTTTGGGAGCTCCGGATTGAGGCGAAGGATCTGCTTGGTCTCAATCCTCTTTGCCTCGATCTGCAACCCCCCTGACCCGCTTTATCTCCGCCTTTGTCGGAGGCGAATCAGGCTGCCTTGCTATCGCTTCTACACTCCGAAGTGAAGCGGAACACAGCCCTAATTTCTAGAATGTCTGAGTTGGGCCTGAATCATTTGACACCATCACAATGAATCGCTTCTTCGCATTTAAACGAAGAACAAATGTGGGTAGATTGAGGGAAAACATAGCTGCTGTAAGTAGAATGGACATATGGATGGCTCCTATTTGCAGGAATAGTTGGAGACTAGACCCCTAAATCTAGTTTATATAGCAGGGCAGGGCAACCCTTTTTTCTCTCTCAAGGACTGCATTTCTTTGTGAGTCTGTCAGAGGATTCATATTGGTGGTGAGCAGGGCTAAAACCAGTGATGGCTAGAGCCAGAATCAGGTGATTTGCCCCTTTTCTATTTCTGTCATCTCCTTTTCTCACTTATGGGAGAACTGCCCCTGAGTGAGCTCAGAAGAGTTGTCCTTTAATATGAGATCTCGTTCGGCGTATACGAAGTTTGCGCATGGACAATATCAAGGTGCATCCTGGGAGCTGTAGTTTTGGAATTGCTTACATTGTGCGCTCCCTTTCTGATGGGTTGTTCTCACATGGGCTGGTTGCATGATGGTGTCATGTGATGTTTACTCACCATCGCAGGTTGCCAGTCCTCATGGAGCCAGAGATGATGAGGGAAGAAGCTAGAGAGACTGCTTCAGGAGAATATGAGAGGAGGGGTCTAGGTTAGGGTGACCATATGAAAAGGAGGACAGGGCTGCTGTATCTTTAACAGTTGCATAGAAAATAGAATTTCATCAGGTGTTATTTGTATATATGGAGAACCTGGTGAAATTCCCTCTTCATCACAACATTTAAAGGTGCAGGAGCTATACTGGAGTGACCAGATTTAAAAGAGGGCAGGCTCCTGCAGCTTTAACTGTTGTGATGAAGAGGAAATTTCACCAGGTTTCCCATATATACAAATGACACCTGCTGAAATTTCCTTTTCCATACAACTATTAAAGATACAGGAGCCCTGTCCTCCTTTTCATATAGTCACCCTAGTCTAGGTGGTAGGATGACTGAAAATCTAGGGCATGTGTGTCTCTGTACTGTTTTACTGCAGATGCCCTGAACTTAATAGTTAATTCCTAATAAATCAATCCAAGCTCTCTACAAAGGTAAGTATTACAAACAGAGGCATTTTGATCAATGAGCAGACTAATTACAAAGTTTGGTGCCATCACTAGTTGTTTTATCTCTCTTTCTCTCTCTCGCACACACTTTTCATTCAAAATTGTGGTGGATCACAATTTTGTACACTACTTTATGCAGAAAAAGAAGGAGGAGGAGGAGGAGGAGGAGGAGGAGGAGGAGAAGAAGAAGAAGAAGAAAAAGAAGAAGTAGAAGAAGTAGTAGTAAACTGTTGTTGTTAAATGGATACTGTTGTTTTTATATTTTTCATTGTTTTATTGTATACTTTTTTAATGTTCACTGTTTCTAACTTCTGTAAACAGCCCAGAAAGCTTTGGCTATGGGGCAGTATATAAATTCAATAAGTAAATAAATAAATAAATAAGAAGAAAGCTCCATACAAGTAGCTTGATTAAACAGAACTTTGCAAATTCCAGTATGCTCACTAACTTGAGCTTTGCTACTGTGCAGATTGGAATATAACTATCCACTAGACTGTGCTCTTCCCAAATTCTGCAGCACAGCTCTTGGCAGTTCAAACACATCAAAATGTGAACAACAAGTGTCTTTTGGATAGAAAATGCATAGATGCAAATTTACATGTGGATTTTTTTTTAGAAAAAGCAAACAAATTAATGCAGAAAAAGGTGTAGTGATGGTCACCTACTTGATCGGCTTTAAAAGGGTGTTGGATAAATTCCTGGAGGAGAAGACTATCAATCGCTACTAGTCCTGATGGCTATGTGCTACCTCCAGTAGAAGAGGCAGTAAACCTATGTACACCAGTTGCTGGGGAACATGAGTGGGAGAGTGTTGTTGTGGATGTCTCCTACTTGTGGGTCCCTGGTCAACTGCTGGTTGGCCACTGTGTGAACAGAATGCTGGACTAGATGGACCCTTGGTCTGATCCAGCAGGGCTCTTCTTATGTTCTTATGTTCTCATACTGCCTGTGGAAACTAGGCCTGAGATACTGATGAGTAAACCAATGCACTATTTTCATACCTGTAAATACAGTCAAGAGACAAACTTTCAGTGTTTGCATTCCTTTCTTCTTCAACTACCCACATCCCCCCCCCCTCGGTCCACCGTTTGACACGCCCTTGTCAAAGGGGTGTCCCAGAGCTTTCAAAACTCTTTTGAGATCTTCAAACACTGCTTCTGGTTTAGGCTGCATAGATGCAAAAAAATATAAAAATATTCAATTACCAGAGAGATTTATCGCGGCAAAAGTTAGGGTTGATTAACATTTTTCCTTGCAGTCGGTGCATACATTTGCGGATCACAAAAAGAAAACTGATATCAATTAAGTTAATTTGACTTGTATCCATTTTCAAATGAATTATTTATAATTGATTTAAGAAAGATGAAGTCTCAAAGATCATCAAAATGGCAATAAATTATATCCTTCTAACAAGCTTCTAACACCCTGTGGTTTTAGGGCCTCTTTGTTTTAATTGAAACTAAAGTGCTTCAATTACACATTATAATTAAAAAGTTTCTGGATCAAATGATCAATCTTTGAAAAATGAATGAAGCAAGTACCAGTGTGTGTGTGTGTGTGTGTGTGTGTTTAAGAGAGAGAGAGAGAGAGAGATCCTTGGATCCTGAGAATTTCTTTGTAGATAATGTAAAACTGTGTTTGTTTTTCATATGCCAAATTACAATTCATTAAGTGCTAAACAAGTTTAAAAGCAAATAAAAAGCAAAGAGCATATATATATATATATATATATATATATATATATCAAAGACAATATATTCTTAAAATTGAGAGCTAGCCAGCTAATATTTATTCTTTCTCTTCTCCTTTTGCTAAAATTGTTTCTCTGACTACTTTCTTGATGGAAAGTGCTCAATTCATTCCTCCCCCCCAGCTTTCAAGGATACTCCTAAATGTAAGTTGTTAGAGAGTTGTCACTAATATTGGAGGCTCTTGCTCGGGTAAATCCTTTCAGGACGCTAAACAAGTTAGGAGCAGTCCGACCAATTTTTGTGATGTGGGCTTCACTCATCATGCTCCATTAATAATGTACTGTTCCCTTTGTAAACAGACATCAGTCTGAGAATAGATTCAGATGAACAGGTTTTGTCCTCCTGCTACATGCATTGACATTTGAAGTCATTGTGCAGAGGGAATTAGGTGGAAATAGTTGTTCTGAAAAGTGTGGTGCCCAATGGTCTCTACGGTTGACACTCACAGAATAAGCTGTAAAAATCTATCTTGTGTAATGAGCATTGGCTGTGAAGTCTATGGAGTGTTGGACCCAGACCGTGTGCCAAAATTAAAACAAAACAAGACGAGACAAAACAAAATTTGAGCTGAATATAAACATTTCGCCTAGAGCTATGTGGAAATGGCCTCTCTAACATTCTCCACACTATCGGTGCCTATGGGAAGTCAGCAAGCACAGCCTGCAATCAACAGACTTATTCATTCATTCATTCATTCATTCATTATATTTCTATACCACCCAACAGAGTTCTCTGGGTGGTTCATAACAATTAAAACCACAAAATATATTATAAAATGCAATATATTGTATGGTTGTATTTGATGTTGTTCCCCACCTCAATCCAGAGAGGCAGGTAAATTATTATTATTATTATTATTATTATTATTATTATTATTATTATTATTTAAAATGCAAAACTATGGCATAATGGTACAAACTAAAATAAAACCAGCACCAATGAAGATATTTAAAATACAATAATAGATTTAAAACAGCAGTGCTAGAAGTCTAAAGTGCCTTGGGCAAATAAAAAGGTCTTCACTTGGCACGAGAAAGAGCACAACGTAGGTATCAGGTGAGCCTCCCTTGGAAGATCATTCCACAACCAGGATGCCATGGCAGAAAAGGCCCTCTTCTTGGTAGCCATCCATCTCAGTTCCTTTGTAACTCAGTTCCTCCATTGTGTGTGACAATGGAGGCTTTGGAAATTACAAAATTCCCCCACTGTGTAAATGGTGGCTGTAAAGGCCCCATTTAAACAAGAGTAAAGGCATGTCACAGACATCCTACTGGGTTGTGGGGGGGGGAATATGGGGGAGTCTGTCGGATTGCAGGTCCCAGTTGGGCACATTTGACATTCCTATTCAGATGTTCCTCTTTCACTGAGAGCAGTGTTTTGACAAGTATTCCTCAGACTGGGTGACTAGCATCCTGACCCCATGTCCTCATTAATTTCACCTCTAGTGACCCCCCCCCCCAAGATTGCACTCCTATGGCTCCTATGGTCATTCCAGGAGGGACAAAATACAGAAGATCCCCTCTTTGCCCACAAAAAGGGAGGACCACGGGTGGAGAAGTAGACATGTTTCTGGAAACACCCTCAGTGAGTGTCATCACACAAGGGAGAATCGCGTTTGCTTCTCCGCCCATGCGTTTGTCCCTCATCACTTCCTCTTTTGAAAGAGGAAGTAAACAACGTGCACGGTGCCAGGCCTCCCAGAGAAGGACCACTGAAGATAGGGCTGTGCACTTGGGGCAGCTCAGAACCACCCTGGGCCACTTTGGATTCAGTTCTGAATCTGAAGCAAGTTATTATTTAAGTTGGCTGTTGTAGTTTCCCAGGTACCTGGGAAATGGTGTTTTCCAGCTGCCATAGTTTGCAATGCAAGATGGATGCTGTCCTGGAGGATCAGTAGCTTGCTGATGCAAGCAGAGGCTTCAGGAAAGTTCTGCAGGTGAGCAGGCAGGTGGAGGACAGTGGGTGGCCATTGGGCCCAAGGCATTTCAGCTGCTTTGGGCTGCGGTGACCCAATTCGGTCTTGACTCAGATTCGGGGTTTGGGAACAAGGCGGTGCACACCCCTACTGAAGACTATTTTATGGTCTGGGCAGTCTTCTCCCATTGTTATTCCCCTGCAACTAGTATCCCATGAACACAGAACATGAAGATTGCATACAGCTGCCTTAAATTGTCTTGCAGCTGTCTTAATGCTCTCTCTGAGTTTAAGACAGCTGTAAAGACTAGGGATGTGCTCCGCTTCTAATCGGACCAGAGAAGCAGGAGCGGAGCGGGGGGCTTCGCCTGCCCTTAAGGCGGAGGCGAAGAGGATTGGGGGGCCGGCAGAGCGTGGCGAAGAGGATCAAGGTGAAGGCGGATCCTTCGCCTTGATCTGGAGCTCTGCCGGAAAGGGGGGGTTTACCGGGCCCTGCCGCTGTCGCTGTCGCCCATGCGGTGACGGCGGCAGGGCCCGGTAACCCCCCCTCCTCTCCCTTACCTGCCTCCGTCCGTGGTCCATCGCCGTCTTCAATTGAGCCCACGGAACCGTGGGCTCAATTGAAGATGGCGACAGACCACGGACGGAGGCAGGTAAGGTCTCCCTCTCCCTTGGTCCCTTACCGGGCTCTGCCGCCGTCGCCGCATAGGCGCCGATGGCGGCAGGGCCCGGTAACCCCCCCTATGGGGGGGAACGTAGCGCCGATCCGGATCCGGAGCTCCGAGTGGAGCGGAGTGGGCACAGGCGGAGTGGGGGCGGGGCGGAGTGGCCCATCCGAAAATGGCGGATCTGAAAGTGAAGCGGAGTGGGGGGGGGTCCGTGCACACCCCTAGTAAAGACTAGTCTCTTCTGGCAGGCTTACCCATATGAATTTTAAACCTAAGAATTTTAAGAGGCTGTGATTGTTATTTTAATATTGCATTGGTTTGATATACTCTTTTAACGAGGGTGACCATATGAAAAAGAGGACAGGGCTCCTGTATCTTTAATAGTAATGTAGAAAAGGGAATTTCAGCAGGTGTCAATTGAAGAGGGTGAAATTCCCTCTTCATCACAACAGTTAAAGCTACAGAAGCCCTGCCCTCTTTTGTATCTGGCCACTCTACTATAGCTAGCATAGCTTTAACCTGTTGTGATGAAGAGGGAATTTCACCCTCTTCAATTGACACCTGCTGAAATTCCCTTTTATTTATTTATTTATTTATTTATTTATTTATTTATTACATTTTTATACCGCCCAATAGCCGAAGCTCTCTGGGCGGTTCACAAAAATTAAAACCACAGTAAAACACCCAACAGTTTAAAACACAATTACGAAATACAGTATAAAAAGCGCAACCAGGATAAAACCACACAGCAAAGTTGATATAGGATTAAAATACAGAGTTAAAACAGTAAAATTTAAATTTAAGTTAAAATTAAGTGTTAAAATACTGAGTGAATAAAAAGGTCTTCAGCTGGCGACGAAAGCAGTACAGTGTAGGCGCCAAGCGTTAAAGATACAGTAAAGATAACTTTACTGTTAAAGATACAGGAGCCCTGTCCTCCTTTTCATATGGTCACCCTATTTTAACTAATTTTATGTATTATGTTTTATTGAGTGTTGTTCCCTGCCTCGATCCAGAGGGAGGGGTAGGTAATAAATAAATGTATTATCATTATTATTATTATTATTATTATTATTATTGGCTGATTGAGCTGGCAGTGACTGAGCAAGAAAGAGATTTTGGGATTGTGATGGGCAGCTCGATGAAAATGTCCACTCGGTGTGCGGCCACTGTGAAAAAGGCAAACTCCAAGTTAGACATTATAAGAAAAGGGATTGAGAATAAAATGGCCAGTATCATACTGCCCTTATACAAATCTATGGGGTGACCACACTTAGAGTACTGAGTACAGTTCTGGTCACCACACCTAAAAAAGGGATATTATAGAGCTGGAAAAAGTGCAGAAAAGGGCAACTAAAACAATTAAGGGGCTGGAGCATCTCCCCTATGAGGGAAGGTTACATCATCTGGGATTGTTTATCTTGGAAAAAAGGAGGTTAAGGGGAGACATGATAGAGGTGGACAAAATTATGCATGGTATGAAGAATGTGGATAGGGAGGCATTTTTATCCCTCTCTCAAAACACTAGAACCTGGGGACATCCCATGAAGCTGATTGGTGGAAGATCCAGGACAAATAAAAGGAAGTCCTTCTTCATACAGCACATAGTTAAGTTATGGAATTCACTACCACAAGTTGTAGTGATGGCCACCAATTTGGATGGCTTTAAAAGGGGGTTGGATAAATTTCTGAAGGAAAAGGCTTTCAATGGCTAATAGCCTTAATGGTTGAGTGCTGTCTCCAGTATCAGAGGCAGTAAGCCTGTGTGCACCAGTTGCTGGGGAACATGGGCGGGAGGGTGCTGTTGCACCATGTCCTGCTTGTTCATCCCTGGCCGATGGCTGGTTGGACTAGATGGACCCTTGGTCTGATCCAGCAGGGCTCTTCTTATGTTCTTATGTTCTTATCCGCCATCATGAAATGGTGTAATTCCATTATTATTATTACCATTATTATTATTATTATTATTATTATTATTATTATTATTATTATTACCATTATTATTATTATTAATGTACTGCCCCATAGACAAAGCTTTCTGGGCAGTTTACAAAGAGCAATGCCATCTTAAGTGCTAGCGGCCATCACCACACACATAGTGACTGAGTGTGCCATAGATTAAATACATATGGATGACCTCAAAGGTCAAAACCTGGACTTTGATTTGGAGCTGGAAACAAATTAATAGCAAATAAAATTGACACAGCATCAGACTAACAAGGGCCTTAGCTAGACCTATGTGTTATCCCACGATGGAGGAGGGAAGATCTCGTGTTGTGTTTAACTCGCGATCCCTCCTTCATTTACATACAACACGCGACGACCTCAGAAGGAGAGGCGTCACACCGGCCATTTAATTTTTTTCGTAAAGGAGCAGCGGCACATGAACGCTCATGCCCCCCACCCTACCCTGATGGGCGCAGCACTCCTGAGGAGTGCTGCACCCCATGCATGGCTCCCGGCTCCACGAGAGGAATTGCGTGGAGCTGGGTTAACCCGCAGCACCCGGGCACACGTTCCGTGGTCTTAGGCCCAGCCCGGGACCATGGAAAAACCAGAGCGAAAGGGGAGGGCAAGATCCCGGGGCAAGGGAGGAATGATCCCTTCCTGATCCCGGAATCCCCTGTGTGTCATGTGGATGCACAGGGACGATCCCAGGGTTAGCCCCGGGATAAAGCCCTATCTATCTATGGCCATGGTCAATCACCCTTGCTCCATTTAATACTCCTTTTCACTTCAGAAATAATCAAAAGGCAATTGAAACATATAACAACCCCAAATTGATTGGACAGCAATGGCCTCTTGGGCTGCATGATTTCTTCCTCTTTTTCCTACTGGATTTGGAAGCTAGAGAGCTCTTAAGGAGGGTTATGTGTATAAGTCAACTTCCTAGGTTTAAGAAAGAAGAAAAAAAACCCTCTCTTAGCTTTCACTTTATCTGCAAATATAGGAAGAGCTTGTGATCATGGTATTGCTATATGCTTCTCAAAAATGGCTTTACTTTAAAACAAAGAGGTACATTATCTAAAGACTATAAAGCATGAAGCAGGTTTGCTGCAACAAAGGGAAAAATAGGTTGGATTAGGTGACTCGAAGAACCTGATTGCACAATATTTCCACGTTAAGTCATATTACACTGTAGTGAACTTTACAGAGCATCGATTATCTGTACATTCCTGTTAGGATAGTATAATAGCTGTTCACAGCAACTCAGGGGAAAAATGTGAAAACAGAACATATTAGCCTTTCTCTCTTTTTTTTCGAGTTATAGTAGTTTAAGGAGCTACAGTTGCCGCAGAAAGTTTGCCTGAAGCCAAAAAAAGGAAAAGGAAAAAGGAAGTATATTCAGAAGCAGAGATGGACGAACTGACGCGGGTCCAACTCGTGGGATGGTCTTCCTGCCCCCACTGCTGTTCGGCCTTGTTTGCTCACTGCACAAGTTTCTTTGGTGGTTTGGTGACTGTCCCACGAGCACCGGGCAGTTGTCCGCCCTCGTCCAGATCCTCCATTGTGTGTGACAATGGAGGCTCTGGAAATCACAAAATTCCCCCGACTGTGTAAATGGTGGCTGTAAAGGCCCCATTTACACAAGAGTAAAGGTGTGAATGTACCACAGGTATCCTAGTGGGTTGTGGGGGGAGTTGTGGGAGAATCTGTCATATTAACAGATCCAGTCGGGCACATTCGACATTCCTATTCAGATGTTCCTCTTTCACCGAGACCTGCGTTTTGATAAGAATTCCTCAGACTGGGTGACTAGCATCCTGACCCCGTGTCCTCATTAATTTCACCTCTAGTGAACCCCCTTCCAAGGTTGCACTCCTATGGACCCTATGGTCATCTCAGGGTCTATGTTTCTTACCTGCCCAAGGGTCTCTACTTCTCTTGCTCGGCTTTGTCCATTTTCTTCCACTGTCTCTTATGCCTGGAACGCTCTTCCAGAACATTTGTGAACTACAAGTTCAATCACAGTTTTTAAAGCTCAGCTAAAAACTTTTCTTTTTTCTAAAGCTTTTAAAACTTGATTTTGATCTTACTTTTATACTGTTAGTTTTACTCTACTCTGTGCCTGTTTGGTGCATTCTCTTCCCCTTCTTATTGTTTTATTATGATTCTTTTAGAATGTAAGCCTATGCGGCAGGGTTTTGCTATTTTATTGTTTTACTCTGTACAGCACCATGTACACTGATGGTGCTATATAAATAAATAAATAAATAAATATATAATGGTCATCTCAGGGGGGACAGAATACAGAAGATCCCCTCTTTGCCCACAAAGTAGATGTCGGTTGAGAAGTAGGTATGTTTCTGGAAACACCCTCATTGAGCGTCATCACACAAAGGTAAATCACGTTTGCTTACCGTTGCTTCTCTGCCCATGCAATTGTCCCTCATTACTTCATCTTTTGAAAGAGGAAGTAAACAATGTGCACATGGCCCATTCAGTGGGCCATTTTGATCCCGCTGCCTCTCCTGCACACAGCAGGAGGTAGCGACAACTTCCAACTTTAAAAAATAAATTGGACTTACTGGGGTGTTCACGTGAAGAAGGCTTGAAGGGGTGGGGAGGCATGCAGGGGGCACGTGGGAGGCAGACATCATTGTGAGAGGAACCCGTGAAAATCCATAAGTGCCCAGTAACGAGTGTGCAATAAAGCGCTTGTCTGATGGAGTTCATTGTTGCAAAGAAACCTCTGCCTCCACCCCAACTTTTCCATTAATGCTCTGTTGTCATTGACAACAAAAAAGATGGAACTTGCTACCACAAGATATGGTGATGGCCACCAATGTGGATGGCTTTAAAAGGGGGTTGGATAAATGCCTGGAAGAGAAGGATGTCAAGCAGGACATGAGTACAACAGCAGCCAGGCATCCATGTTCCCCAGCAACTGATATGTGTGTATATAGAGGCTTACTGCCTCTGATACTGGAAGGGCTACATGTTCCTCACCCCTGCTTTATGAGAATAGTAAAAACTTCAGAAGTTCAAATATCAATTCAGTTGAGGAGGGGATAAGAAAAATATTTAGGAAAAATATTTAGGTAATCCTATGCACTCTTACCTGGGAGTAAGATCCATTGGATTGCTAGCCCTGATGGTTGCGTGCTATCTCCAGTATACGAGGCAATAAGCCTGGGTGCACCAGTTGCTGGGGAACATGGGCGAGAGGGTGCTGTTGCACCATGTCCTGCTTGTTCATCCCTGGCCGACGACTGGTTGGCCACTGTGTGAACAGAGTGCTGGACTAGATGGACCCTTGGTCTGATCCAGCAGGGCTCTTCTTATGTTCTTATGTACTTCATTCTGAGAAGTCACTGTAAGGCAAATACCTATTTGCTTTTTTCATTCTTAATAATCCATTTTGAAACCTCTGAATGACTCTGTTCCTTTTTTCATGAGAAGTCTCTCCCAACGCACACACACACACACACACACACACACACACACTTTTTGTTGTTGTTATTGTGGAAATGGGATTAGCTTTTCTTTTTAAGTTATCCTACCAATCCTTTTAATATATTGAATCTAAACTGACAAAGAAGTGAGGGATAAAAACACAGCAAGAGCTCAAGATTCAAAGGTCTAATATCCACAAACACCAGGAAACAAATCATTAGATTCTGTATCATTCATATACAGAATCTAATTATATTTATATGGGTGATCTCTTTTTAAAGCACATTTGGGATTAATAAGCACATTAAAGCAGAGGTAGCTAAAATGATTTGCGGAGATTTTGTAACCAAAAGAAAACAAGGCATATCTGAATTCTTTAAAAAAAATCAATTTTGACCTAAAAGATGAGGAAAGAAATAATAAAATGTCAGGTAGCACCAGCTGTTTCTCTTCTCCTACTCCTTCTCCTTCTTGGGTTCTGTTATGAGGCTTCATCAATGGAAAACTTCCGAGGGTAAGTTAGTGCCCCTGCACCCCACATTGTCACTCTGGCTGAAACTGAACAATTTGGGAACTTCCAAATTCAAAGAGTGCTAGCTGAAGAATGCCCTCCTACTTTAGCCTCCTAATCCTCATATTGTCATCTGATGAGTGTTTTATTGCATGCTCATAGAATCATAGAATCATAGAATAGCAGAGTTGGAAGGGGCCTACAAGGCCATCGAGTCCAACCCCCTGCTCGATGCAGGACTCCACCTTAAAGCATTCCTGACAGATGGTTGTCCTGCTGCCTCTTGAAGGCCTCTAGTGTAGGAGAGCCCACGACCTCCCTAGGTAACTGATTCCATTGTCATCCTGCTATGTTTGTGGGTCCTTTTGATGATGACTTATTCCTCCCATGCATCTACTGCTCCTTCGTGCCTTAAAATAGAGCCCTTTAAACCTGATTTTTTTTTTTAAAAAAAGAAAAGTTTGTGCTGCCATTTCCTGCTGGGTACAGGAAAATGCCCTTCTACTGAGTCCTGGCACTGACCACAGGGAGGCAGTTACAGGTGGAGGGAGAAGACATGTGCTTGCTCCCCATTGGAGCATATTTGGTGCCACTGGACTGGGGGCTGGGTGGCTGCACTTATATGAGGCAGCCATGCTCAGCCCTCCAGGCTTCTCAAATTGCAGCTCCCTCCAATACTGGAGATAGCACACAACCATCAGGGCTAGTGGCCATTGATAGTAGGCATGTGCTCCGCTCCTATTAGAAGCGCAGAAGCAGGAGCGAATTGGCCTGCTCTGCCTTGCCCAGAGGCGGAGTAGAAGCGGACCGCGGACCCCTAGAAGCAAGGCGAAGAGAAGCGACCATTTTTCGGAGCTCCTCTTTCAGGCGGACCACTCCGATCGCCATCTTGAAACATTTCGCCCATAGATAACTGGGTTGTTTTTGAAGCTATCATTCTGAAAATTCTTGTGCTTAGACAGTCGTGGATGGGGGTCATTTTGAGACTACTCTCACCTCTCTGCGTCGTGCGGGTCGCGTGCTATATTTTTTTAAAAATCGGGTCAACAAACAGGGACAGCGCGGGTCAAACGGCGGTTTTCGCCCATAGGATTGCATTGCGGAAAAGAATCGGGGATAACTGGGTTGATTTTTAAGCTATTGTTCTGAAAATTCTTGTGCTTAGACAGTCGTGGATGGGGGTCCTTTTGAGACTACTCTCACCTCTCTGCGTGGTGCGGGTCGCGCGCTAGAATTTTTTAAAAAGTAGGGTGAAGGCGGGAAAAAGATTACCTTTTCGATTGCTGAGGGGCAGAGTCAACTCCCGGTCATGATCACATGATCCCAAAGTTGGAGGAGGGGATAGGCAAAACGGGTAACTTGGGATTCTGGGAAACTTCTCTTTCTTAGTCTGAACGGACTTTTCCCAGTGTTTTTTAAAACAGTAGCCCCGCCAAATGCACAAACACAACCTGTGAAATCATATACTAAGCCAATAATAAGAGATAGAAACACAGCACTGCTACCCACCCTAACTTTGGGGAACAACTGAAAAGATGTGGTGCAAGGGGATGAGCTCCCCTAGGGCATCTCATTGTGGACGTGCCCCCACTCTCTCCTGTACTTGGAAGGCCATCAGAGCCTTCCAAAGAGAGTAACCTGGTGGAGCAATGCCTATCATGAGTTGAAGTGAGCGGTCAATTTCTCTTAGTGGTGGAGTGATGCCTATCATGAGTTGAAGTGACAGTTCCACTTCTTAGCGGTGGAGCAATGGCTTTCATGAGTTGAACTGACAGCCTTGCTTCTTAAAAGACTGGTCACTACTAGGACCAGTCAAATTGGCAGCTGCTTCCCCCTCCCCCGGGCACGTCCCCCTATTACTGGTAAAAGACAGATATAACCTTTTTAAAAAAGTTCTTCTTGTTGTTTATTCAGCAACACTGCTGCTTTTAATTCCACCCCTCCTTCGTTTATTTATTTATTTATTTATTCCATTTTATATGCATTACTGGCTTATCCTTGGCTCACTTCCTTATGCCCCCAGAAATGTCTGCTGCCTGCCTGCCTGCCTTCCCTCTCTCCTCCCCTGCCCGCCTTGCAGGTATGTTGTGTGTGTCTGGCTTTGACTCAGGGGGGAGAAGTCCTTTCTGCGCTCACTTGGAGTTTTGGAAGTTCCAAATCCATTTTTCAAGTGTGGAAGAAGATTCATACTCCCCAATTCATGGCATGTTGGGATTTCCTTTGAAATGGCCCCATTGAGAGGTCTGCAGGTTTAAGCCCCGCCAAAAAACAGGGGATGATGGGACTGCCTTGAGTCTTGGCGTGCGGCGTATGTATCCCTGGATAAGCTGTCATGGTGGTGAGTTTGAGGGGTTTTTTAATGTGCAAATTGACGGAGCTATTGGAAAGGGGTGTGAATTGGTGTTGGATTTTCATAAATTCCCCAAAAATCAGGGGATGATGGGACTGCCTTGAGTCTCAGTGTGCATATGTATCCCTGGATAAGCTTTCATGGTGGCGAGTTTGAGGTTTGTAACATGCAAATTGACGGAGCTATCGAAAGGCGTCTGAATGGGATGCCCGATTTTCAAAAATTCCCAAAAAATCAGGGGATGATGGGATTGCCCTGAAACTTGGCATCCATGTGGACACATGGATACGCTATCATGGTGCCGAGTTTGAGGTTTCTAACGTGCAAATTGACGGAGCTATCGAAAGGGGTGTGACTTAGGGTTATGGGTGGTGCGTTAGAGGTTAGAGCCCGACCAAAAATCAGGGGATGATGGGACTGCCTTGAGTCTGGGCATCCATGTGGACACATGGATAAGCTGTCATGGTGGCGAGTTTGAGGTTTCTAACGTGCAAATTGACGGAGCTATCCCAAGGGGTCTGAATGGGGTGCCCGATTTTCATAAATTCCCCCAAAATCAGGGGATGATGGGATTGCCTTGAAACTTGGCGTGCATGTGTATACGCCCATGTGGTGTCATGGTGCCAAACATGAGGTTTCTAACTTGAACAGAAAAAAAGTTGTATACTTTTTTAGCTTTCAATGCAACCCTATGGGGGAAAAAACGGAGCTCCGATCCGGATCCGGAGCTCTGAGTGGAGCGGAGCAGAAATGGGTGGAGCGGGGGCGGGGCGAAGCGGCCCAATCTGAAAATCATGGATCTGGAAGTGAAGCAGAGCGGGGGGTCCGTGCACACCCCTAATTGATAACCTTTGCCTCCAGGAATTTATCCAACCCCCTTTTAAAGCCATCCAAATTGGTGGTCACCACAACATCTTGTGGTAGTGAGTTCCATAATTAAACTATGCACTGTGTGAAGAAGTCCTTCCTTTTATTTGTCCTGGATCTCCCACCAATCAGTTTCATGGGATGACTCCAGGTTCTAGTATTTTGAGAGAGGGAGAAAAATGTCTCCGTATCCACATTCTCCATACCATGCATCATTTTCTACACTTCTATCATGTCTCCCCTTAGCCTCCTTTTTTCCAAGCTCAACAATCCCAGTTGATGTAACCTTCCCTCATAGGGGAGATGCTCCAGCCCCTTCATCATTTTAGTTGCCATTTTCTGTACTTTTTCCAGCTCTATAATATCCTTTTTTAGGTGTGGCGACCAGAACTGTACACAGTATTATACGTTTGGTCGCACCATAGATTTATATAAGGACAGTACGATACTGGCTGTTTTACTCTCAATCCCTTTTCTTATAATGCCTAACATGGAGTTTGCCTTCTTTACAGTGGCTGCCCAGTGGGTGGACATTTTCATCGGGCTGTCCACCGCAACCCCAAGATCTCTTTCTTGTTCGGTGTTCTTTTGTTGTCTGAGTGTTTTTGTTGTTTCTCTCTATTCAATTGCTTTTGCATCCCCGTATACGATGCTGAAGTGGTCCATGGTATAAAAGAAACATTGAAGTGATGCATTTCTAACAATTGCAGCATTTTTTTCCTAACTTGACTCTTGCAAGGAGTCACCCTTTAACCTCCTTAATGGAAGCATTTATTTATTTTTTGAGTAGGGAGGGTTACAGTCGACAAGGTCCAGAAAACCTGAGAGTTGAGAAACATTCTCACCCCAAACCACCCTATGAATCTGACGGTGGAGAGGATGAAAAAAGAAAGGAAGGAAGGAAGGAAAAGAAAGGAAACAGGCACAGAGCTGTCAAACAGCCATCAGTGTGGGCTGGGCTGGGACAAGCAGCAGAAAAGCACTGAACACCCAGACAGACACTGACATGAAAATTAAGACACTATGTTCCTCGGGAGGGGTGGGGGTGGAGTAGGTTTCCATAATCCCAAACAAGTTATTTACCATTGCAGCCCTAATTCAAGCAAATCAACAGGACAGGGGAAATGAAAGTTGAAAAGGTTGTACATGGTGTTTCTCTCAATACAGGTGTCTTGGCATTAATGAGCCGTTGGGAGCTGAGCCGGCACTGCAGATAACACCGGGAGTGATTACAGCTTGTAAAAGCAGCCCAGAAAAGACATGCGTGGGGTGTGTGCTGGGCTGTAATTAAAGCCACAAGCCTTCACGTCGGCAAGGAGGCCAGCTGCAAAGAGTTTCAAACCTTTCCGTAGCCTGGTATTAAAAATAGATCTTCAGAGAGAGAGAGGGGGGGGGGATGAAGGAGAAATAAAGAGGGAGACATCTGTGCACCATACCTCCCCCCCCCCTTACATCTGTTTGACAATCCCGGAGAAATTTTTGGAATATCTGAAAACTCAGAGATACGATGGCCAATGTGGATCTTTACCAGAATGCAATAGCATTCCCTGATGCTTTTCTAAAAGAGGAGAAATAAATATATCATGTATTTTGGGGGGCCATTTGCAACACACATCCTGAGCCGTCAGCATTCAAATATGAGTACCATCTTGACCACATTTTAGTTCTACAAATAGATGAGAGTTGTCACTTCATGTGCCCCAAAGCTAATTAAAATGAAATAAAGGTGATGGGGAGAATTTTTTTTTTTTTTTTTTACCTTGAAATAAAATGAAAATATATGCATCACTAGGCTGACAGTTCTTCAACACAGTTGTGAACACACTCTTGATCCTCCCAGAGTGCAGGACACGGAATAACGGGCTCAAGTTAAAGGAAGCCAGATTCCAGCTGGACATCAGGAAAAACTTCCTGACTGTTAGAGCAGTACGACAATGGAATCAGTTACCTAGGGAGGTTGGGGGCTCTCCCACACTAGAGGCCTTCAGGAGGCAGCAGGACAACCATCTGTCAGGGATGCTTTAGGGTGGATTCCTGCATTGAGCAAGGGGTTGGACTCGATGGCCTTGTAGGCCCCTTCCAACTCTGCTATTCTATGATTCTATGATTCTATGAAACATACGAGATCTCTAATTCATAGCTTGGGTTCCAGCAGACATTCTAGCAGGCTGTACTGAGGGAAGTTGAGAGAGGAAATTGGAAAGGGGGGTCATTCTACCAGCCCTGCTGAAGACTATCCCCATGAAGGCTCTTCCTGTTTCAGCTATCACCACCACCAGCCATTCCAGAAGGTTGTATGGCAGGAGTTAAGGACAGGAGAAGCAGGGCCATTCTACCAGCCCTGGTGAAGGAATAGTTATTTTCCTCTTCCCTCCCTGTTCCTTTTTTTCCTTGCATGCCATGTCTTTCTAGATAGTAAGACTGCAGGAAGGGACTGTCTTATTTTTCTAATTATACATAAGTCACTCTGGGTATGGCTTTGGCTGAGGACAAAAGTATTTATTTATTTATTTATTACATTTTTATACTGCCCAATAGCCGAAGCTCTCTGGGCGGTTCACAAAAATTAAAACCATAATAAAACAACCAATAGTCTAAAAAATCAAATACAAAATACAGTATAAAAAGCACAACTAGGATAAAACCACGCAGCAACATTGATATAAGATTAAAATACAGAGTTAGAACAATAAAATTTAAATTTAAGTTAAAATTAAGTGTTAAAATACTGAGAGAAGAAAAAGGTCTTCAGCTGGTGACGAAAGGAGTACAGTGTAGGCGCCAGGCGAACCTCTCTGGGGAGCTCGTTCCACAGCTGGGGTGCCACAGCGGAGAAAGCCCTCCTCCTAGTAGCCACCTGCCTCACATCTTTTGGCAAGGGCTCACAGAGAAGGGCCCCTGTGGATGCTCTTAAGGTCCGGGCAGGTACATATGGGAGGAGGCGTTCCTTCAAATAACCTAGCCCCGAACCGTTTAGGCTTTGAATGTTAATACCAGCACTTTGAATCGGGCCCGGACCTGGACTGGCAGCCAATGAAGTTGTAAAAGGACTGGCGTGATATGGGCTGTAGCTAGACCTAAGGTTTATCCCAGGATCATCCCAGGTTCATCCCTGCCTGAGCGCTGGATGCCCTGTGTGGCACTTAGATGAGCAGGTTTGACCCCAGAACAATTATGGGATAAACCTTAGGTCTAGCTATGGCCATGGTCTCGCCAGCCAGTCCCTGTTAGTAAATGGGCTGCCCTGTTTTGTACCAGCTGAAATTTCTGAACCGTTTTCAAAGGCAGCCCCATGTATATCGCATTGCAGTAATCCAACCGAGAGGTTATCAGAGCATGGATAACTGTAGCTAGGCGATCTCTGTCCAGATAAGGCCGTAGTTGGTAGGGGTGTGCACGGACCCCCCGCTCCGCTTCACTTGCAGATCCGCCATTTTCCGGATCGGGCCGCTCCGCCCCGCCCCCGCTCCGCCCACTTCCGCTCCGCTCCGCTCGGAGCTCCGGATCCGGATCCGGAGCTCCGTTTCCCCCCCCCATAGGCTTGCATTGAAAGCTAAAAAATTATACAACTTTTTTTCTGTTCAAGTTAGAAACCTCATGTTTGGCACCATGACACCTCATGGGGATATACACACGCACGCCAAGTTTCAAAGCAATCCCATCATCCCCTGATTTTTGGCGAATTTTTGAAAATCGGGCACCCCACACACAACATCCCTGCGAGGTGGGCAGGGGAGGAGGGTGGGAAGGCAGGCAGGCATGCAGCTGGCATTTCTGGGGGCATAAGGAAGTGAGCCAAGGATAAGCCAGTAATGCATATAAAATGGAATAAATCAATCAATAAACAAAGGAGGGGTGGAATTAAAAGCAGCAGTGTTGCTCAATAAACAGCAAGAAGAATTTTTTTAAAAAGGCTATATCTGTCTTTTACCAGCAATAGGGGGACGTGCCCGGGGGAGGGGGAAGTAGCTGCCAGTTCAAGACAGCCACCAACAGCTCTGAGAAGAAGTAAAACGCTCACTTCAACTCATAACAGGCATTGCTCTACCACTGAAAAGTGACCATTCACTTCAACTCATGATAGGCATTGCTCCACCGTTTTACTCTCTTTGGAAGGCTCTAATGGCCTTCCAGTGCAGGAGAGAGTGGGGGCACGTCCACGATGAGATGCCCTAGGGGAGCTCATCCCCTTGCACCACATCGATTCAGTTGTTCACCAAGGTTAGGGTGGGGAGCAGTGCTGTGTTTCTATCTCTTATTCTTGGCTTAGTATATGATTTCAGGTTGTGTTTGTGCATTTGGTGGGGCTACTGTGTTAAAAAACACGGGGAAAAGCCCGTTCAGATGAAGAAAGAGAAGTTTCCCAGAATCCAAAGTTACCTGTTTTGCCTATGCCCTCCTCCAACTTTGGGATCATCATGACCGGGAGCTGACTCTGCCCCTCAGCCCTTTGAAAAAGGTATTTTTCCCGCCGATTTTTTAAAAACTTCTAGCGCGCGACCCGTACGACGCAGAAAGTTGAGAGTAGTCTCAAAATGACCCCCATCCTTGACTCTCTGTGCACAAGAATTTTCAGAACGATAGCTTAACCCCCCCCAGTTATCCCCGATTCTTTCCCTCAATGCAATCCTATGGGCGAAAAGCCGAAAACGCCGTTTGAGCCGCGCAGTTGACCCGATTTTCACAAAAATATAGCACGCAACCCAGACAATGCAGAGAGGTGAGAGTGGTCTCAAAATGACCCCCATCCACGACTCTCTGTGCACAAGAATTTTCAGAATGATAGCTTAAACCCCCCCCCCCAGTTATCCCCGATTCTTTCCCTCAATGCAATCCTATGGGCGAAAAGCCGAAAACGCCGTTTGAGCCGCGCGGTTGACCCGATTTTCACAAAAATATAGCACACGACCCAGACAACGCAGAGAGGTGAGAGTGGTCTCAAAATGACCCCCATCCACGACTCTCTGAGCACAAGAATTTCTAGAACAATAGCTTCAAAAACAACCTAGTTATGCGCGATTATTTGCCGCAATGCAATCCTATGGCGAAATGTTTTCAAGATGGCGACCGGAGCGCTCCGCCTGAACTAGGAGCTCCGAAAAATGGGCGCTTCTCTTCGCCTTGCTTCTAGGGGGTCCGCGGTCCGCTCCTACTCCGCCTCTGGGTAAGGCGGAGCAGGCCAATCCGCTACTGCTTCTACGCTCCTAATCGGAGCGGATCACACCCCTAGTAGTTGGTATATCAACTTAAGCTGATAAAAGTAGACCATCCCTTTCTGAAATCATGACCCCTTTCTCCTGTTCTGAATGATGTACAGGAAATATGACTTCAGCATACTCCTAAAGCTTATCAAGCCAAACCTCAACTGTTGGCACATAGTTTTGAAGCTAGGGGCCAATAAGCAAAGCAAACTATTAAGACCAATGGGGAGGTCCTCGTTGAAACTGAAGCAATATATCTGAGGTATTTTGAGGGAATCACATTTCCACAAGCCAAGCAAGGTTTGTCATGGATGTAGGAGAGGCCTCCAATCCCCTAACTGGGACTCGGAGAAAACATGAATGCAAGTTGCTAGTGAGGTTCTGTTGTTTGTGGCACTTTCCCCTCGCCAGCACTGGATTGCCTAGCTGGTAGTCCATGACTGGTGAAGAAAACAGTGTGTTGAGTCCCTAGGATTCCTTCTGCTGAGTCTTCTTTTGAGAAGGACTCCTTCCGCCAAAGAAACTTCCTTTCACTCAAAGGCAGGGGACCTTTAGTTCCAACCCATTAAGTTTATTGAATTCATTATAATGAGATGTTCTGTTCCACTGAAATTATAATTGTAGTTTTAGTTACATTTTGGTGATATGTTCCGCGTTGAATTGTTAATGCATGGGCCTGGAATGCTGCTGTCATGTATTATCATCTTCTTATACTTTATTCTGACATTATCGCCCATGGCTTAGAGTAAGGTTGAATGTGGAAAGACACTAGAACTGGAAAGAGACTAGAAGGTGGAGACTAGAACTGCCACCAGTTCTGGATTCTATGAAGCTAGATAGTTTATTTATTTGTTTATTACATTTATATCTTGCCTTATTTCCTCCCAGGAACCCAAGGCCTCCTCTCCATTTTATCCTCACAACACAACAACCCCGTGAGGTAGGCTGGACTGAGAGTATGTGACTGGCCCAAAGTCACCCAGTGAGCTTCCATAGCTGAGTGAGAACTAGAACCCAGATCTCCCGACTCCCAGCGCTTGAGCCACTACACTACATCGAGGGATGTTGCAGATGCCTGACTGAGACTGGGAGTCCAACAGATGCCCCCATGTCTGCCCCCCTGAACCCAGTTGGGAACTGTCATGTCTAACCCTAATGCCCCTGTGTCGGGAGATGGTGTTTCAGGTAATCAATCAGAATTAGATTCCGAACTAGAAGACACAGTGCCAGACACCAGCCAGCCTGTACCAGTGGGGGAGGAAGCTCTCATGGGAGAGGCCTCAGCTGGAAGTCGCCCCCCTCCAGAGCTTATCTTCAAGGCCAAATCCTACAAGCTCAGTGGAAAGAGAGGGAGCTTCTGGGGGCGAGCATTCTGATGCGCTAACTGATGTTAGGGTCTGCCAGAAATTAAAACGCTCAGCGCAGACAGAGGCCATGAGAAAGTCGGAGAGATTACGCCAGGAACTACCGCAGTACCAGCCGCTTTGAAGTTATGGACATTTGAGATGCTATTTCTTTTCTTTTTGAATGGACAATTATCTTGCTTAGTTTGCATGGTTTTGCCTAGGGGGTCGTTTGAAAAGCGGTGGCCTCTATACAAGTTAAAGAAGCGTTTGCTGCTTGAAATAAAGCTTTGTAGATCACTTAGCAAGTTTCCTCATTTCTCCACCTATTGAAAGCATGAGCAACTGAGAGACACGACTGGCACCTCTGGTGCATTTGCAAACCTGCAGTCGGAGTGTCTGCGAGGTCCTATGAGCTCTCAGCAGTCACCAGCTGTGGCATTACCCACATTTCTATTCCCTTAGATATGTCTGGATGAGTATGTCTAGAGGGTACGGAATGTTGGACTGAGTGGGTGTGGCTGGGAATGCTGTGGAAAGGGGGAGGAGTCTATATATGGGGGAGCTGAGTGGTCTGAGGTGTTTGGTTGGTGGTTGAGTTTGGAGGGTAGATGTGTTTAGCTGAGAGATTTCTTGTCAGGAGTTGTGTGAGGAGTGAGTGAAAATAAGATCAAAGGGACTAAGGATTGTTATTATTGGAATTGTTATTACTAGAATTCTTAAGAATAGGCAGGATTTGAATAGAATTTGAAGGAACTAAGAACTGTAAACAACAATAAGCATTTTCTTTATTTTGCTACCATGAAACCACGTGTCAGTTTGGCTGTGTCTCCTGCTCCATTGGTTCATAAATAAACACATTACATTAAACCTTCAGCCTGCTATATTCGCAGAAGAGCCTTGTCCAAATCTCCTTACCTTTTCCCTCTGCTATAAGGAAAAGGTTATGGGTTTCTTTTTACCCCTTCCTCAGGTATTTAAGTGGTGGTGCTTAGCCTGAGGGAGGTGTGCGCGTCAAAGTCTGGTGTGTGAGGTGGTCTCGTCGCACCAGCCCTTGTCCAGAGCCTCCGTTATGCACAAAATGGAGGCTCCAGAAATCACATATTTCCCCGTGCTGTGTAAATGGTGGCTATAAAGGTCCCATTTATGCAACAGTAAAGGTGCGGATAGAGTAAAGGGGCAAACAGAGTGTTTGCTAGGGGTGTGCATGGACCCTCTGATCCTCTTCGTGCCCGATCCGCCCTGCCTCGATCCGCCTAGGGGCCGCTCCACTCCGCTGCGGAGCTCTGGCTCTGAATCGGAGCTCCGCAGTGGCGGGGAGTGGCGCCAGGTAAGGCCCCCTCCCTCCTCCCCCTTACCTGTGCCCGTCTCAGCCCATCCCAGCTTCACTAGAGCCCATGGCTCAACTAGGAACTGTAGGCCCCGATTGCGGCCTACACTTCCTGGTTGAGCCGCAGGCTCTAGTGAAGCTGGGATGGGCCAGGACAGACGCAGGTAAGACCCTCCTCCCTCCTCTCCCTTACCTGCATCTGTCCATGGTCCCACGGCTGCTTCAACTGAGCCCGAGGACTCAACCAGGAAGACCAGGCCGCAGTTGCGGAGCACATCCCTAGTGTTTGCCCCTTTACTCTTGCATAAATGGAATATTTACAACCGCCTTTTATGCAATAGGGGAAAAGCATAATTTCTGGAGCCTCCATTGTCACTCAACGTGGAGGCTCTGGAAACTGTGCATTTCCCCCGATTGCTTAAATGGCGGCCATAAAGACCCTGTTTAGACAACGAAGGAAACGCATACTTTCTGGACTGAGGGCAGATGGTTGCTGAGTGCTTGTTGGGCTTTAACAAGCCTCAAAAGAAGCTCCCGTGGCCCAATGAGCCATGGCAGCAGGGCAAGCATCTGGTGCACTGGACACAGGTGAGTCTGGCCACCCCTAGTTGCATCCTAAATTGCAGATCATGCAGTGAGCAGAGGGTGGATTAGAAGATGACCTTCATAGTCCATCCCAACGCTACACACACACACACACACACACACACACACACACACACACACTGGGGATTATTTTTGGAGTTCATGCTGTATATCATGTACTCCAAAATAATCCCAATAAAATAAAATTTAGAGTTTTGATTGCTGTAAATTGATTTCCCTCCAAGATATGAATAAAGCACCCAGGCTAAATGGCAGCTCCTGTGCAAAGAATTTCATTTAAGCTTCATTGAATTGAAAGGCTCAAACCCGACTCAACGTTTCCAACTTCCTAGCAAGGAGCAGAAAATCTACCTGACAGTTGCCATGGGAACGCGAACAGGAAGAGCTAACCACCAGCCTATAAATCCACAGAGAAACCTTTCTTAATTGGAAGGCCTTTAACCCACACATTTTTCTCATAGCTGCAGAGCTTATTTCTAAAGAGATTATTAAATTCCTCAATTGACTTATGAAGGATGCTTCCCACTATATTACGGTGCTCTGGGTTGCTCGTTCTTTATATCTGTTTCCAAAATTACAAAGCAGAGCAAGACTGATAAAAGTTAACATAGATGTTTCTATGAAAAATCCATAGGATAGACTCAAAATAAGTTCAATGGTCTTGCTCATCTGTAAAAAGAACAGAGACAGAAGGATGGGGTGTGGGGGAGGAAGGGAAGGAGAAAGGGAATATATATATATATATATATATATATATATATATATATATATAGGAAAAGAGCTGAAAATGTTGGAAAGAGATCAGATACTGAAAGAGTCCCTTCTTAAGACACTTTGAAACTTGGAAAAGGAAGTCTAGACATCTAACTCCATAACATTTGGGGGTTGTTGTGGTACCTTTCTGTATCCATGTCGACACAAAAATGTGTATTAGTTAGTCTGTAAATATTTTCCTTCTGGAAGTGAATGACAAAATGATTACTCCCCTCCCGAACTTCACATATACATCAATACATACTTGGAGATCATATCAGCTTTGGCTGATATACCAGCTGTGTCCCTTCCTAGAGTTGGAAGACCTAAAGACGGTAGTGCACGTGCTGGTAACTTCAAGGCTCGACTTCTGCAATGCGCTCTACATAGGGCTACCTTTGTGCCTAGTCCAGAAACTTCAGCTAGTTCAAAATATGACAGCCAGGCTGGTCACTGGTACACCTAGGGGTGACCACATTACACCAGCTTTGAAATCACTCCACTGGCTGCCAATTAGTTCCCGGGTGAAGTATAAAGTGCTGGTTATTACCTTTAAAGCCCTACATGTTTTGGGTCCAGGCTACCTGCAGGATCGCCTTCTCCCGTACAATCCGCCCCACACACTCAGGTCCCCTGGGAAGGGTTTACTCCAGTCAGCAAAAACTAGGCTGACAACCACTACCCGGAGGACCTTCTCTTCTGCCACTCCCAGACTGTGGAATGGCTTGCCGGGAGAGATTCGCCAACTTAAAAGTCTTCCCAAATTTAAGAAAGCCATGAAGACTGATCTCTTCCGGCAGGCCTACCCAGTTGGATTTTAAGATGCCTTTTAATAATGTATTACTCTTATATGTTTTTAATTGATTTTATGTATTTTATGGTGTTTTGCATTTGGTGTTGTTCCCTGCCTCGATCCAGAGGGAGAGGCAGGTAAGGAATAAATATAATTATTATAATTACTATTATTTACACTTTTATTCTAATGGCAGGGTAGTGTCAAACATTCTGGGGGGATGGGATGCTGAGCTGTCATCAGTTCAGTCCCCTGGACTTTGGCTAGCTTTCTTGCAAGATGGACTGACTGCATTGACTGCATTGACTTGGGCTTGTTTAAGGAAGTGAGGCAGGGGGCTACCAGGAAGAGGGCCTTTTCTGCTGTGGCACCCCGGCTGTGGAATGAGCTCCCTAAAGAGGTTCGCCAGACACCTACACTATACTGCAGGTGGAGACCTTTTTTTTTTCCTCCTCAGCATTTTAACAGTCTATCACCTTCATTTTAACTTTGCTGTATTTACTTCTGAATTGTTGCCTGGTTTTATCCTGATTGTGTTTTTTTATTTTATTTGATACTATGCTTTTATACTGTTTGTTTTATATTTTGCATGCTTTTCATGGTTTTAATTTTTGTAAGCCACCCAGAGAGCTTCAGCTATTGGGCAGTATAAAAATGCAATAAATAAATAAATAAATAAATAAATACAATATATTTTCTTTTTTTAAAATAAAAATGCATAATTAGGAATTTGAACAAATTGCAGCTGCAATTTGTGTGATTTCTACAAATTATGACTGGAATTTGTGCAAATTAATCAAGTTTGGCCCCACACATTTTTGGCACCTGGAATTTTTGGGTTTGGCCCACCCCTTTGGAAATCGCCCAGCCATCCTATGGCACAGCCGCTGACAAATTAACCACAAGGGAATCTGGTCTGTGTGTGTGTGTGTGTGGGGGGGGATTTTCCCCACTCCTGCTTTAGAGGTTCAAGTGAAACTTAAGTTTTTGAAGGGGGAGCAAAGTCCCCAAAAGTTTCACTGAGCCATTCAACATGTCTTGGGATGGCTGTGGGTGTACCTCTAACTTACAACAACTATTAACTGATTTCAAGATGAATTCAGAGGTTGCTGCTCAATCAAATCTTCAAACAAGTTCCATGGAACCTCAAAAGCAGTTCATTAAATTTGGGGGAACAATCTTAGAGTTGGATGAACTGCACATAATAATGTTTCCAAAAGGGTAAGCCCAAAGCGGGTTGGACCAAGGCCATTCCACAAGTCTGCCCAGCCACACAAAATGAGGTTGGAATGGGTTGGCTGAAGGCGTAGGCAGTAGAATAAGTAGTAGTATTGCAGATGGCAACTCCTCTACATGAAGAACTGAAAGTATGTAGAGAACTAGCATAGAAGGGGCAGGATTGGCGCAGATCTTTTCTCCCTGGTGTATTACATTTCTACTTGTGGTGAGTTCCCCACCCCCATGGAGACATATTCAAAAGAAGTGTTTCCTCCCAACAGCCTGAAGTGATGCATGAGGCATCCATGGACTGGGCTCCTGATGAACTGACCTTGCTTGGGGAGCCGAATAACTCCCCACAAGGAGAAACTGAGTACACCAGGGAGAAAAGTTCTACCACAGCTCTGCCCCTGCTATTCTTCCACATCAGGTGGCCACCTGTGCCTGCACCTTCAGTCATCAGCATTCTCAGGGGCTGGGAGAGTTCAACCACCCCCTGTGACTCCACTGGAAAGGCATCCAAGGCAGGTGCACCAGGAATGCCTTCCATGGGTTGTTCCAAGAGCTTCTCTACAGACGAGCCTGATGCAGCCTCTCTCATGATGCTGGGGCTGTCTGTGGTGTTAGTGGAATCACGGGGCCATATGTCCCCCATAGGGCTTTCAACTGAATACTCGTCTGAGGAGATCATTCTGTGTCAGGTTACAGGACACCAGATCACATAGTGAGTTTTATGGCTGAGTGGGAATTTGAACCTGGATCTCTGTAGACCAAGCAAACACTATAACCACTGCACCATCCTACCCATTCATAGAATCCTAGAATAGCTGAGCTGGGAGGGTCCTATAAGACCATCGAGTCCAACCCCCTGCTCAATGCAGGAATCCACATTAAAGCATGCCTGACAGATGGCTGTCCAGCTGCCTCTTGAAGGCCTCTAGGGTGGGAGAGCCCACAACCTCCCTAGGATATTGGTTCCATTGCTGTACCGCTCTAACAGTCAGGAAGTTTAGGTATATCTCAAGCAGAAAGCATTTCACATACATTAGATCTATCTGCACATATTAGCCACGAACCCTCCATATTCAGAGGCAGTGTACCAGAGGCTGTGGACAATCCATTTACAAGCCTCTTTCCTCCTTGTCCTGTGGTGGACTTCTGGCTGGCTCCTGCAGCGCAGTGGATGTCAGATCAGATGGACAATTGGTTTGATCCAGCAGTTTGTTATGGGATCAATTCACAAATCCTAACAACATCCCTGTACTGTAGGCTGATATTATCATATCCATATTGCAGCTGTGGGGTTGTGGCTAAGACCACTGGTTGAGATTGTGCCTGAAAATGCCCTGGCTTGCATATCAAACTTTTTGCCACTACACTATATATCACCATAAATTTGAAATGTAATGTAAAAGCTAAGCTCAATTCGGAATATATTCTTTTCTTCTTTCAAGGTTTCTGTTCATTGTGTAGGATAACAATGGTTTTTTTTTTTTTTAAAAAAAAGGGGAAGCTATTCAGGAAACCAAGCCCGCCTCTCCTTCTTCTTCTTCTTCTTCTTCTTCTTCTTCTTCTTCTTCTTCTTCTTCTTCTTCTTCTTCTTCTTCTTCTTCTTCTTTTTCTCCTCCTCCTCCTCCTCCTCCTCCTCTGCTGGTGCCACTTCTTCATCTCCTCCTCCTCCTCCTCCTCCTCCTCCTCCTCCTCCTCCTCCTCCTCCTCTTCTTCTTCTCTGCTGCCACTTCTTCTTCCCCTTCCCCTCCCCTGCCGGTGCCCCTCCTCCTCCTCCTCCTCCTCCTCCTCCTCCTCCTCTTCTTCTTCTCTGCTGCCACTTCTTCTTCCCCTTCCCCTCCCCTGCCGGTGCCCCTCCTCCTCCTCCTCCTCCTCCTCCTCCTCCTCCTCCTCCTCTTCTTCTTCTTCTTCTTCTTCTTCTTCTTCTTCTTCTTCTTCTTCTTCTTCTTCCTCCTCCTCCTCCTCCTCCCCCTCCTCTCCTTCCCCCCCATGTTCTGAACAAGGAGGTAACAAAGAACTATATTCTCTGTAGAATATAGTGGTGTCCATTTGGTGAGACATCACAAGGAGAGGCCTTGGCTGGCACAAATGTGATTCCTAAATACTTTAAATAAATAGTAAATAAATGGTCGTCTGTCTCGCAAGCAACATGCAACTTGCCTTAGTGTGATGATGCAGGAACTAGGTCCTTGAGATCCATATGGATGATGATCAAACCCATTCATTTCACAACTGCTAAAACTAGCACTGTGCTGGAAATTCAGACCATTCCATTTTCAGCATTTCATGGGTGTGTGTGGAAAAAAAGAAAATGAAACACAGGTGAAAGAAGCTGTGAGGGGTGAAAATTTCAATGCTCCCCCTAGGGAGGGGGACAGGGTTTCCGCATACCTTTTAAAATATAGCCAGTTGTTGAAGGGTCTTCTTTCTCTTCTTTTAAAAAAACCCACCCCAGAATTTTCATGAGTCCAGGGTTCTTCCTGAAAGCTTATTGGAGAGGGTGAGGTCACATGGTCTCCAGTAGGCATTCACTAAGAACTGCCGGGCTCCTCCAAATGCTGGAGGAAGGGTGTTGTTGTTTTGAAAAAAAGAAAAAGAAAAAGGAAGAAACCTCTTCAGCAACCAGCAACGCTTTAAAAAGGTATGTGGAAACACTGTTCTCCTCCCCAAGGAGAAAATTCTCTGAATTCCCCCTCCCTATGAAAGAGGCAGAAAAAACAAAGGGAGTGAGAAAGTTCCCGAAAACAGAAGGAAGGATTTAGCCAGCACCTATACGAACCAGTTACAAATCATTGTGGAAGTTTCTACTTGGGGAAAAGAGGTAGGGAAAAGGAAGTTAAAAGAGTTCTAGGGGGCATTTCTGCATGCACCCTAAACCTTGCAGCTCAGCCTAGAGCAAAATCCATGAGACGTCCCCTAGCTGAACATCTGAGCAATATTAAGGGAAGCAATTAAAACAATGACAAGCAACATTTTTCTAGGGCTTGAAGTTCAAAGCTCATGATTCCCAGTGGAAAATTGACTCTGCATCATGAGAGGCACAAGAGTTGGTTTTCCAGACCTGGGGGGGGGGGGATACCAGGCTGTTTGCCCCATCAATAACCAACTCCCTAGATGTTATGAGTGCTTCTTAAACAACAATGCAAACAAGTCTGACTGGGAGACAAATGAAAACCCACAATTTCTTGACAAAAGGTTCAAAAACAGCAGCAAATGGGGTAGGGATTTCTGAAGGTGCTCAGAATGCAAAGCATGGTTGCTTAACTCTGGGCATGTCTAGACCTCCTGACAGAGTGGGGAGGATCTCGTGATATGCTGATCGCAAGATCCACCCCCTCAGTTCACATGCAGTGCATGACGTCCTGGGAGGAAGGAGGTAGTCACGGCTGCCATTTTTTTTCCCCTGAAGATGAGAACAGGAGCGCTCCAATGATAAAGATAGGGTTGGGTTGGTTTTCTTTAAAAAATAAATATATTCTGCTTCTCCCACCCCACCCCCAATGGGCACGGAGCACCTGAAGAGCTCCATGCCCCAGGGCTGGTTCCTGGCTCCTCATGTTTACTTATGAGGAGCTGGGACAAAACGGGGACGGTCACCAGCACCTCTTGCACCAATGGAGGTAGTGTGGGTGCCATGAACTCACGGAGAGGTGATGGAGAACTAGGCTCTAGAAGAAAGGATCTCACAAGGCAGGGTGGGTTTTTTTTTTAAGCCTTTAAAGTTCTGGACTCCTCAGCAAGGGAGTGAAGCTTGAAGCAGGGAGTGAGGCTCAGGGAGCAGCTGAGAAGCTTTCATTGCAGCAAGGCATCTGCTACCTGGGCTCTGTCCAGGGTCCTGAAACAGCAGTGAGCACACACAATGCCTGCCTGTTTCCTCCTTTCCACTACTTCTGCTCCAAGACAAGTAACTGGCCCGATTTGCACCTTTCTGACTTTCCTGTGGGGCCTTTATTGCCAGGCCAGGACAAAACCCCTCTCACTGTATCACAGAGAAAGCTATTTCACACTGGTGTAGGAAATCTGAGCCAAGGCAATAGTTGCAGGTGGTGTTTCCTATGATTAAATGTCCTTGTATAGGGGGAAAAAAAATCTATGTAGAGAAATCTGCCAGATAAGGGAGAAGTCTAGGCTAGAAACATTCCTTCTGATATGCTGGCTTCTTAACATGTCTGATGATAATGATGATGATGATGATGATGATGATGATGATTTATTTATATAGCACCATCAATGTACATGGTGCTGTACAGAGTAAAACAGTAAATAGCAAGACCCTGCCGCATAGGCTTACAATCTAATAAAATCATAGTAAAACAATAAGGAGGGGAAGAGAATGCAAACAGGCACAGGGTAGGGTAAGCAGGCACTGGGTAGGGTAAAACTAACAGTATAAAGTCTGCACAACATCAAGTTTTAAAAGCTTTAGGAAAAAGAAAAGTTTTTAGTTGAGCTTTAAAAGCTGCGATTGAACTTGTAGTTCTCAAGTGTTCTGGAAGAGCGTTCCAGGCGTAAGGGGCAGCAGAAGAAAATGGACGGAGCCGAGCAAGGGAAGTAGAGGCCCTTGGGCAGGCGAGAAACATGGCATCAGAGGAGCGAAGAGCACGAGCGGGGCAATAGTGTGAGATGAGAGAGGAGAGATAGGAAGGATGATGATGATGATGATGACGACGATGATCCTGTGGAAGAAGCATTCTGTTTCAAACCAGAAGTTGTGAGCTCTCACCAGGCACACCAAGGACCATCTGGTGACTCATCCCATGTGCCTGCTGGGGTCAGGGAACTGGTGGGATTCTGGCGAGGAGAGCACAAACAGGATGGGCGGGAGTTCACCCATCCCTAATTTTGGTTCCTCCTCTGTTTGATCTCGTTTCATTCCAGCCTGTCATTTTTAAGTATACCACTAATGTCCAGGTGCACTACAGCATTATCAACTGGTTGATACACCAACCATGTAACATTAACTACTGATGCCTGAATATTCTCATTTTCCTTTTCCCTCCACTTCATTCCCCCCCCCACTTTGGTGTCTTTCCTTGAGGGCAGGAACTGTTTCGTTTATAAGCTGCTTTGGGGGCCCTTCTGGCTAAAACAAATGAACAAAAAACCCAGGGTATAACTGCAAACAACAAATGAGTAAATGACATTCAAACTGGTTCAACTTTGAATAAAACAAAAACTGTAAACATGTTTTGGCCTTCTAAAAATTCGACCACGTAAGGAAATAGATTTTTATTTTTATTTTGCACAAAAGCTTTGTTCCCTTGTATGTGAACTGGAGAATGGACAAGCCAACCCCCACTTCCAGGTGTACCTTAATCTTCTATCATTTCATGTGAGTTTCAATCCGTGTTGATCTCTCCTGTGCCACTTTTCTAGGCTTTGGAATGCTTTGAAGTTATCTGCCTGGGCAAATCAATGAGTATTGACAAGCTGGGTAATTACATTTACAAGCTAAGACACCTAACCTTCAGCCACTTACTTAAGCTGTTACAAGCTTTCTAACCTGCTTTGCTAGTACTGATCACCAATCTGTATGGCTTTAAGCCAGAAATGCTCATATCTGCTAAATACTTGTCAGAGTTGTGGCAAGAGGACATAACCTCTTTCGAATACCGACACAGATAGCTTACATGGGAAGCAGAAGACCAAGATCTAATTAACAGCTGCTTGATACATTTTTATTTTTTTTTGGTCTGTGTCAAGTGGACCAGGTTTTGATCTGAGACCCGGCAGGCTTGTTTGAATATATCTAACTCCTTATCTCAGAAGTTATAGTTCAGGACCCAAATCAAAATGAACTGATGAAGGGATCTGGAAATGTTCTTGACCATGATTGTATAGCACAAGGTGGGAACCTTATGGCTCTCCAGATGTTTTGATCAGCAGTAAGGAATAGGGGACTAGAGAACTTTCAAGGAACTTGCCCTGCAAGTTTGCTGAGTCCTGCTCGTCGGGCCTTGTTCCTGGGAGTGCTCGGATGAGTGCTCAGCAAAGTGCATTTTCCAGGACCATTGGAAAGTTTACAATTCCCTTGGCACAACATTAGTGTGGCCAGGGAATTGCAAAATTTCCAGAAGCACCAGAAAGCAATCTTGGCTTCCACCCCACCACCACCTGTGCCAATTGCCGCCTTAAAGACCATCTTAAAACCTTGCATTAGAGTGGAAGGGAAAATTCACAATTTCCCCCACCTTAGGGCCCCCATCAATGTGCAGGGGTTAGGGGAGAGAAATGCAATTTCCCCAAGGCTGGGAAAATTGTGTATTTTCTCCCTCCACTCTGGCCATGAAGCAGGGGGGAAGGACAAAGGACACAGGTCAGAGCTGAACAGTTCTGCCCTGACCTGCTCCCCTTCTACTGTTGAGGGGGAAATCCACCAGGTGCATCTACCTGGGCCCCTAAGGGCTGGATCCAGGGGTGTCCCCTGCTTTTGTGGGCCCCGGCAGATTTTTCCCCCAGTGCTAGTGGGGGATAATGGGAGCTGTGGGCCAAAACTTCTGGACAGCTGGAAGTTGCCCACACCTGATCCAGCACCTAGTTTCTAGGATTGAAAGATGTGGGACTAGTATACTCTTGCAAAGTTCAGTTTTCACTTTACCTACTGTCTTCTCAAATTGTGTTCATTCTAGTCTTCATGGCCATGGACATTTGTTCAAATGTAGGCACCAGAATAGGGCTGTGTCGGGTGTGAAGTAGTAACAGGTTTCAGGTATTTCCATGCTTCTGGTATGTTCCACAGCTGGCAATTATCATGTTTGCAACACTGTTTACATCAGCCTAGGGTTATCATGAGCGCTCGACTGGGTTTGAGAGCCTGGCTGATCCCCTACATGCCCCCCTGGACCCACACTGCCCGCAGTCCTCAGGATCGTCCCGGGACTGCTGGTAAAACTGGGATAACAGAGGTCTCAATTATCCCAGGGAAATAGAGGGATCATCCCTCCCTGCTCCTGGATCCCCTTTGCATCATTTGGATGCACAGGAATGATCCTTTGAAAAATGGATGGTGTAGAAAGGGCCAGAGTGAACGTTTGGAACATAAGAAGAACCAAATTGGGGGAATTTCTCAACTGTGTTCTGCACAGAGCCAGCCCAAGACATTTTGCTTCCTGTAGTGAAGTACAAGATGTACATCTCCCATTCCATGAACTGAAGGTGAACAGTCTAGTAGATGAACTTTACTTTTTAAAAAACAACAACTGGCAATAGGACAACATCTTCTACTACACCTGTGGGGTGCAGGATAGCTTACCTGGTGCAGGGTAGGCTCCATGATACACACAATTTTGCTCCTCAACAGAAGGGAGAAGTGAAAGCTGTTCAGGAGGAATGGCCAGTGGAGCTACTGACACGGCCAACCCCATGCATCTGCAACATGGGGCAGCTGCTTCACTCTGTCTAACGGTAAGGCCGGATCTGCTTTTTGCATTCCTTTCCCATTACTCTTGCCCACATCTTTCCTTCCATCAGCCGTCACCTTCCTCTCTTGTCTCTCCTTCTGTGGAAATTCAGACGGTAAACCTTTTTGGGACAGAGACCCATCTTAAGGTTTATGGTACTCTGCACATATGCATGTCCATAAATATTACTCGGTGCATTGTTATTTAGCGTTTCAGATATGTTAAAACAAAACGAAAGTCTAAGATCATGGTAACTTTCTTACCATGAAAAGTCTCCGAGTCAGAGACTTCAACAAGGGTTTCTGTGCAGTGATCTTTGGCAAGACTACCTGCAAACTGTGTGGGAAGGGATTCCGAATGGTTCAGTGATAAAAAAAAAAGTCATTTGCTGGAGGCTAATTTAGGATCAGAGCTCTCTGTTGCTATGATGTTGCCAGAAAGCCAGTGGGGAGCGAGATCCATGAACAGGTGAAACTATTGGTGCAGTGTTATATTTTGGAAAGCCCATAATTACATTGGGCAATGACAACATAGTTAGAAACTTCATTAGTGGCCTCAGGGATATGGAGGCAGGGAAAGCAGTAGAAGTTTCTGTACTGTTAGATACAGGCTCTGCAATACAACATGTACCTTCAGCAAATAGCCAGAAGGAGGGGGGGCATAAATGAGGCTGTAATAGATGGGCCATTAACATCCTGCAAACGCTGGCCCTAGACCAACTGAGGCCCTGGGCAAGGGACATCTCTGGCATTTCTCCTTCATTGTTCAGCAGTCTAATACCTTGCTTTCTTATGGCACCTGTGGCCCAGATTTGTGACTTTGGCCCACGATTTGCATGCATGGTTTACCCCTATCATACGAAACAATATATTGGATGCTACAATCTGTAAATATGTATTTGAATGCACAAAAAGGGGCAGTGTGCTAAGATGTCCCTCACCTTCACTCCACCCTTCTCTTTGGCCCTTTCTACACCTAATGGTGTAGAGGGAGGGAGGGGGGAGGTTCGTGGACTTACCTGCTTCTGCTATCCTACCTGGGCATCCGAACAGAAGCACGACATCCCAGAAGGGAAGAGAGATTCACACCTGTTGCGCCTGTCATGCCTGCCATTTTCTTAAAAAAAGGCAGGAGCTGGGAGTGCAGCAAAAAGTGAGTACAAAACAACAAAGCAAACAAAAGTCCCAACCCTTCTCCCACCACCCTTGATGTCCCTGGACTCCCCCTGGCCTGACTCCTTCCCTCTGCTGACCCCCACTACTCATGGGGAGGAGGGAAGAAGCCAGGACAGGGGCCAACGTCTCCCGCGGTCCTTGGGATTGTCCCGCCAATGCGGTTAAAACCAGGATAACTGAGGTCTCGGTTATCCCGGGAAAATGGAGGGTACAACTATTCCTGCCCGAGATTTGAGGTTTGTTGGAGGATCCCTCCTCTGCATCCCACCAACACAAGACATGCACTTTGGTGGGACATGGGAGAGGGCCTTCTCTGTTGTGGCACTCTGGCTGTGGAATGGCCTCCCCTTGGAGGCCCGACTGGTGCCAACACCGATTTTATTCCAGCACCAAGTTATTCCAGCACTAGAGACCTTGAAGGCCTCTCGTGTGGGCTCTCCCACACGAGAGGCCTTCAAGCGGCTGCTGGACAACCATCTGTCGGGGATGCTTTAGGGTGGATTCCTGCATTGAGCAGGGGGTTGGACTCGATGGCCTTGTAGGCCCCTTCTAACTCTGCTATTCTATGATTCTATGATACTAAGACATGGCTTTTTATCAAAGCCTTTGGTGGGTAATAGTCACCAAGCCTATACATAGTTTTAATTGTTTTAATTGGTTTTTACTGTTTTTAAATTTTGTATCGGTTTTAGCGTATTAATGGCTTGATTTGTTTTTAGCTGTGTTTATTTATTGTTTTATATTGGTTGTATGATTTTATCAGTACGCTGCCCTGCAATCCTTGTGATCTAGGGTGGGATATGAATGCCTTAATAAATAAATAAATAAATAAATAAGTAAATATTCCCAGAATGGAGAGAGCTGTGTTATATTTGCCTGCAAAGTAGCTGTAAAATATGAGAAAAAAAGAAAAATAAGACAGAGGTGGCATTCTTAATTTATCTCCCTAAACATGGCGGAATACGCAGGGATTGAAACATAGACTCCTAAGAGCCGCGTATTCCAAGTCCTCTGCCTGGATGGATGCATCTGCCACTTTCAGTTTTAGATTCTCCCACCTTTGATTTTTATACTATATAATAATATATATATATATATATATATATATATATTCCATCCCATTTCTGAAGAAATTTGGGGATTTGGATATGTTGTTATAAAGGGGAAAAAAATCTAAATGAAACGCTCACCCATCCTCACCTTGGGCTGCAGAAGATCAGTAGAACCACATCAATGCGAAAGCGGGGAAAGGAGGACTCTTTGGCACGCATGTGTGAACATTTTCACACTTCGCAAATAGTCACTTTTGCAGCAGAAACCCGACCTTTCAAATATTTGGTGCAGCACTAATTGGAAGTGAAGGTGCCGAGTGAGGAGAGGCAAGGGAGATGGCTTCCTCTCTTTCTGCCATTTCCTTCATTGTGTCTACTGAAGACAACAAAGTGCAATGAACCAAATCTAAAAAACAAAAGAAAGACCCTTCCAAATCATATCTGCAAGGGGGAAAAAGCTCCCTTTTTGAGGCATTTTACTGGCATGGTAAACGTTTTGGTCAGTTGTGAATGGCAATCGCCTTCTCGAAAGGTAGCATTAACGTTCATTACGTCTCACGCTGTTTAACAAAGTAGGCATAATCAGGAACAAAAGGTGAATGCCTACAAGCATATCCAAAGGATGAAGACTATGGATAGGTTTGTAGTGATTTACGTACAAATTTAATTTTAAATACATACTTTCTCCTCCTAAGGAAGGTGCCCTGTTGCTAAAGAACCAATTTAAAACCAGCTAGGTTTCGTTATGTTTTTTTGTTTTTGATTTAAAAGTCAATGCTTACTTTTTAAAGTCTGACTTGAAAGGGATGTCGAATTAACAGTAAGAAAACGGCTGGACTCTTTTCACATTATGCTCACTGTTTCAAACAGTGCTTAGAACTCCCATTTTGAGACCTTTTCTTAATAAAATAAAAAAAATGATACTTTTGATTTCAAAGAGGATCTTTCTGCTTAGATAGCATTGTGTGAAGGAAGAGAAAAGCATTATGCTTTCTAAACAAATATTTAAACCCTTCAAAAATGCTAACCTAGAGGGTTTTATATTGTATTTTTCCTTTACTGCACATTAGAATCTTCGTAGGGAATCAGAAAACAAAGGCATTAAAAGTGCATGGAATGAAATCTCCTACTGTTTTCTCGAATATAACAAAATCCAGATCTATTGCACTTTTACATAATACAGATTTTTCTCCCAACAGGACCTGTGTCAGTATGTCTGTGTTACCTTCGCTGCCCACTTCGTGGATTGGATGAAAGAAGAATAGAAATAAGTATTTATATAGCACTTTCAAATCTTCAAAACATGTTGTATTTTTGCATCACTTACTTTTGTATTTAAAACATTTCTAAATGTTTTAAATACATTTCGAAATGTATACTACCACGAGTTCCATTGAAGAATTTAAAACGCATTTGAAAACTCATTTGTTTTCAATAGCTTTTGGTATTTTAGCTCGATTTACTGTTCTTATTAATATGATTATTCTCTTATTTCTGTTTTGTGAATCCCTTTCCCCCTTCATATGCTTTAATGTGATTTTAGGTTGTAAGCCTCTAGGCAGGGTATCACTGTTTTATTTGTATATTTTGTACAGCACCAAGTACATTGTTGGTGCTAAATAAATAAATAAATAAATAATACCCCCTTTAGGAATGTATGAGGAATTTGTTTCAGTTCATTTCCAAGCTTGCAATGTGGTTTTCATACACAGTCACACCCCTCTCCAAAAAAGAAAAGAAAGTGTATATTTCATAGAATCATAGAATCATAGAATAGCAGAGTTGGAAGGAGCCTACAAGGCCATCGAGTCCAACCCCCTGCTCAATGCAGGAATCCACCCTAAAGCATACCTGACAGATGGTTGTCCAGCTGCCTCTTGAAGGCCTCTAGTGTGGGAGAGGCCACAACCTCACCAGGCAACTGAATCCATTGTCGTACTGCTCTAACAGTCAGGAAGTTTTTCCTGATGTCCAGCTGGAATCTGGCTTCCTTTAACTTGAGCCCGTTATTCCGTGTCCTGCACTCTGGGAGGATTGAGAAGAGATCCTGGCCCTCCTCTGTGTGACAACCTTTCAAGTCCTTAAAGAGTGCTATCATGTCTCCCCTCAATCTTCTCTTCTCCAAGCTAAACAGGCCCAGTTCTTTCAGTCTCTCTTCATAGGGCTTTGTTTCCAGACCCCTGATCATCCTGGTTGCCCTCAGATAAAAAAAGATTTCAAAACCTCAGATGAAAAACAAAGTGTACTATTGAAACATGTACAATATGCTTTAACCATGCGTACATTTCAGAGGTATGCACAATTGAAGTTTAGTTTTGGAAAAATACCCACAAAAATATGCATGGGTTTTCATACAAAAAAAGGAATGGGGAAGCTCACAATCTGATACACACTTATGTCAGAACTAGATTCAAGATGGAACAATTTCAGCAAGCTCTGATTTTGCTGATTCACATATCCTTAAACCCAGTTTTTCACTAATAAAACTTCCACAGTTCGATAAATTCCTGGAGGAGAAGGCTGTCAATGGCTACTAGCCTGGATGGCTATGTGCTACCACCAGTATCCGAGGCAGTAAGCACCAGTTGCTTGGGAATGTGGGCAGGAGGGTGCTGTTGCCTCATGTCCTGCTTGTTCATCCCTAGTCGACGGCTGGTTGGCCACTGTGTGAACAGAGTGCTGGACTAGATGGCCCCTTGGTCTGATCCAGCAGGGTTCTTCTGATGTTCTTCTAATCTGTGGTTGGGGGAATGGGGACATGGACAGGAGGAGAAGGTGTGGCCATTTGGGTCTTCTGAGATTTGACTTCTGAGCCTGAGGTTCTCCACGCCGCCATTTAGTGGCAGCCCTGCTCCCATCCTGAGTTCCCCTCCATCCAGGCTCCTTCCCTTTCTTTCTCCCTTCTCTTTTGTCTGATGCTTGCAAGAAACAACAGCAGTACACAGAACACCTGGCAGCAGTGCCACAAGGAAGAGTCTCTGCCAACTCCCTTTTGTTCCCCTGTTCAGAGCCACCCACTCTAATTGTGTTATAATTACAAGAATCGGAGACAGGGGAGGAAAGAATTCATGGAAATTCTTCCCGTCCTCCTCCTCCCCTCCATCCTTGCCACTTCCTTTCCTGTCACCCTGGCAAGAGGGGGTTATTAGCAAGGGAACTCATGCAAATCCAAATCAGCCAAATAAGTTCTAAAAAGTCACTACTTAACAAAAGCTAAAAAAAAGGGGGGGGGAATCTCCCACCAACTAACCCGTTGTACATAAGATGGGGGGGGGAGAGAAAAAGAAGAGAAAGCCATGGATAAAATCCAAACATCTCAGGCCAAGAGGTTATTACAAACTAAGAGCTCGGCTAACAAAGAACGCAATAAATACAAGTCTAATTTCCCCGTTGAGTTTTCTGGTGCTAGTGCTATTTCCTTTCTGTTCATACCAGAAGAACTCCCACTCTCCTTTCCCTCAGCCCTCCACTGCCGATCTCTCTCTCATGCCATGAAAGACACAGTTTACTCCCCACCCACCAGATTTGCTTCATTTATTTATTTATTTATTTATTACATTTTTATACCGCCCAATAGCCGAAGCTCTCTGGGCGGTTCACAAAAATTAAAACCATCATAAAACAACCAACCGGTTAAAAGCACAAATACAAAATACAGTATAAAAAGCACAACCAGGATAAAAACCACGCATCACAATTGATATAAAATTAAAATACAGAGTTAAAACAGTAAAATTTAAATTTAAGTTAAAATTAAGCATTAAAATACTGAGAGAATAAAAAGGTCTTCAGCTGGCGACGAAAGGAGTACAGTGTAGGCGCCAGGCGGACCTCTCTGGGGAGCTCATTCCACAACCGGGGTGCCACAGCGGAGAGAGTGGGTTTTTCTTCAGTTCCATGGTAGGGTAAATTCTGAGGTAGAAGTGCAGGCCGAGGTGAATCATTCAGAGGGCAGCAGCAAACAACATGATAGCATTGAATGTGTGGGAGAGTGCTCTTCAACAAAAACTTCAGCCATGAACCTTAAAAACTTAAGAAGAACCATAATGAATCAGATCAAAGTCCTGCTCACACCATTCTGATCTATCTATCTATCTATCTATCTATCTATCTATCTATCTATCTATCTATTTTATTTATTCATTTAAAACATTTGTATCCCATCCTATATCATTAAGATCAGGAAAACCATCCTGACTGTTAGAGCAGTATGATAATGGAACCAGTTACCTAGGGTGGTGGTGGGCCCTCCCACACTAGAGGCCTTCAAGAGGCAGCTGGACAGCCACCTGTCAGGTATGCTTTAGGGTGGATTCCTGCATTGAGCTGGGGGTTGGACTTGATGGCTTTATAGGCCCCTCCAAGTCTACTATTCTATGATTCTAAGATCTCAAGGTGGCATACAGATAAAAGCATACAGTACAAAACAATAAATATACACAGCTAAAAACAAATTAAACCATGATCCAGATTAAAACAATATATAATTTAATAGCAGTAAAAACAATTAAAACAGTTAAAACAATGTGCCATCTTAGTGAATTTAACCATTAAAGGCTTTTTTTTTTTAAAAAAAAAAGCCATGTTTTTACTTGGCGTTGAAACCTTACTATCTATCTTAGGAGTGGGTGTAGTCACCTGTGCTCACCTTAGCAGGCACTTGCCCTGCTGTCACAATCACCCATCCCAGTTCGTAGCTGCTCACCCACGCACCAAAATTGTGTACCTCCCCTTCCTGCATCAATGGCTACTGACAATGACACAGGAAGAGGACGTGTGTGATTTTGGTGCACAGGTCGGCGGCTGCCAAGCACTCTCCGGGGCTTTGCGAGAACACGTGGGTGTGGGTGTCTGTGCTCATGTCAAGTGGGCCCAACTGGGCCCGGGGATATGGACCTGGGTGGGGTGTCTGCAGGACTCCCAGACCCTGTTGGGTGCTTGTGCCATCCTTTTCTATTAGATAGATATTAAAATGTTTGGCTCTAGACACAGTTGTGCTTAGAGCAGATCATTGAAATGAATGGGACTTTGGTTACTCATCATGTCTAGCTTGTCCTACTGATTTGAATAGTTCTACTATTTCTATTAGATAGATATTAAAATGTTTGGCTCTAGACACAGTTGTGCTTAGAGCAGATCATTGAAATGAATGGGACTTTGGTTACTCATCATGTCTAGCTTGTCCTACTGATTTGAATAGTTCTACACTAAGGATGACTAAATTTTTCACCCATCCCTATACGTTAGTGTCTAACATAAAAGTGGTGTCTGACAAGAAACCCCTAAACTGCATATCCCACACCCTGGAACCCAGCAAAGACTCCCCAAACTGTCCCTCTGCACCTTTTTTGAAGATTGAACTGCTAGTTTCTTTAGTCACAGTCCTTGGCACAGGTGACTAAACCGTACCAGATGTGCCTATTTACACACATTTGTGATTCATTTTCTTCCGTCTGTATTGTAATATCTTAAAGCCCCCATAGTAACCATTCTTTACTGTTCCCAGACAGGTGCTGTTCCATTTAGATGTAATTTGTTACATGCCTAGTCTTTCAGAAATTTAATTCAAGATTGATGTGTTGCTATGCCCCTTGGAAATATCCATTATTTTCAAGCTTCAGATAAAAAAAGATTGCACTCTTCCATTTTGGTGGGTAACAGAGGAGGTAAAATAGGGATATCATGTAACCAAGGTGAACCCCCCCCCCATCCATGGGGGCTCCTGAAGAAGTTATCCTCACCAGATTATGAAGTAGGTATCGAAACAGATGATGAAGAAAATCTACATCCCTGCACCATAGACAGTACTGAACAGCAGGCCTGTTAAATACAACCTCAAGTTCTGTCCATTAATGCTGTAAGTAATCAAATCCAACTTTGTAAGTAATAAAACCCAACAAATCACATTTTTGTAAATAATAATAATACAGCGATGAAAAGGTGGAGGAATGAAATCTTGCACACCCCTAATTTTTGGTGTTAGCCAAGATAGTTAGGTTTTGCTTGCTGTACAGCTAAAAACTTATCGGGAAAATTTGAGCTCTGAGGACAGGTGTTAAGTAATTAATATATATATATATATAAGGTGCCTGAACGCACACAACTACTCAAACCACTAGTGGAGAAGGATGATTAACAAGAGACCCATTTATTATTATTCCAAAATTACAAAAAAGCTGATGTATCCCATAGTTGTCATACAATAGTGGTGTTGGGTACTATAATACAATAAACCAATAATTGGAATGCTATTCCTACTATAAGACAATACAAGTCTATAATATAGCCCAACAAAGACACACTGACACACTTTAGTCTATTAAACACATTTGGCAATACATCAGTACATTAACATATGTTCACAGATATATTATAAATAAGGTTTGTTCTTATTATATTTTATTCTTTCCAGCGTTGTAAGTTGTTGACAGGATTTTGCAATAAACTTCCCGTTTTCGCTGCTCAAGCTTCCTCGGAACAAACGCTACAACCAATTATTGGTTTATTGTATTATAGTACCCAGCACCACTATTGTCTAACAACTATGGGATACATCAGCTTTTTTGGTAATTTTTGTATAATAATAAATGGGTTTCTTGTTAATCATCCTTCTCCACTAGTGGTTCGAGTAGTTGTGTGCGTTCTGGCACCTTATATATATCAATCATTTAAAAACTACTGCTTTCTATTTGTTTTTGTGGACAGGTGTTAAGTAGACGCGTGATTCTACCATCATGGACTAGGCAACCCAACTTGTACTGGAGACTTGTGTGTTATAGACATTGGATGAATTGTGCACCTGCCTGGGACAGTCACCATACTTCCTGATGGAATGAGCAGCATTTAGTGCATGCAATAAAGAATCTGCAGCTGGACTCAACAGCATGTAAGAAGGCACTGTAATGTTATCTTGTTCTCACTGTGCATTTTAATGCTGTACACAGGACCAGAAAAATAAACACTCTGTGACATTTTCGCAGTGCCTTCAGTCTGGAGTGCCTGGAAATGCCCGTGGAGTGCAGCCATCACAGATGTAGGAGATCACGGTCAGCAGCCCCAGTGTGTAGCAATTGCATCTCTTGTTTTTTCCAAAATAAGTCGGTTTTTCAAAGGTGTGTGTGTGTCTGAGTCTTCATTTCAATAAACGTTGAGCATTTCCAGTGCTTATTAAGTGTTGTTATCTGGTGAAAGAATCCCTGGCCCGTCATCCAACTGTTAACTGATTTAACAAGATTAAATTTAAAAACCTGTGCATATGACTTAAACCTTGATAGAGATTCCTTTTTTGAGATATCATTTCACAGGTACCTTCACTTGTGCTCCAGTCAACATCTGAAGCCCTGCTTTGTTAGGGTGACCATATAAAAAGGAGGACAGGGCTCCTGTATCTTTGTTATTTATTTATTTATTTATTTATTTTATTACATTTATATACCGCCCCACAGCCGAAGCTCTCTGGGCAGTTTACAACAATTTAAAATAGTAAACATTAAAAGTATACAAAAAATTAAAAAACATAAAAACAGTATAAAAACAACAGTATCCATTTTAAAACAACAATTCTGGGGTCCATTGAAAACAAACTTAACATTGTTAAATGCTGCTAAAATGCCTGGGAGAAGAGAAAAGTCTTGACCTGGCGCCAAAAACTTTAACAGTTGTATAGAAAAGGGAATCTTAGCAGGGGCACTTGTATGCATACAGCAGCTGGTGAAATTCCCTCTTCATCACAACAGTTAAAGCTGCAGGATCCCTGCCCTCTTCTGTAGAGTGACCAGATACAAAAGAAGGCAGGGCTCCTGCAGCTTTAACTGTTGTGATGAAGAGGGAATTTTACCAGGTGCTGCATGCATACAAATGACACCTGCTGCAATTCCTATTTCATTATGACTGTTAAAGATACAGGAGCCCTGTCCTCCTTTCCATATGGTCACCCTAGCTTTGTGTTCCCCCTCTTAGAAGTGAGGTGGATGCGCACACAAGACAGGACCATTTCAGTTTAAAGGACCATGTAGCTTCTGGATCAATGTGCTTGTCTCCAAATCCCCTAGTGCAGAAATAGCTATTATGGTGGCTGGAAGAACCAATGCTCCTCATGATACCATTTTTGGCATTTTTTTTTTTTTACTGGCAGATGGAATTGCTGCTAAATATGTTTTTGCTGGTAATATAAGCTGCAATTTCAAAGGAGAGTTGAGTGTGTTGGAGCTCAGATTCCACCTCTTCCTTCTACTCAGTCTTTTTGGAAAGTTATGTGCTCTTAGCTATGCCTCCCATGTCACCCATTTTGTGGTAGTGCCCAGGAGAGTTTCTCAAATTGCCAAAGGTTGCCTATCCTTTCTCTCCTGTAAGGTCAACCAAGAAAAGCCTTTACCTAAACCTCCTCTGTGAGCTTGCCCCAAATTGATGCTCCTCATACCAGGTCCTGTTGTGAGCAGAGATGCTGATGGGTTCTCATAACAAGGCATTTCCTGTAGCAGGATCATTGTGGGATGTCCTCCCCAAGGAAGCTCGGTTAGCCTCTTCCTCAGTGTCCTCCAGAAGTGCCTCTCCAAAACAGGACAAAGGGCAGGGAATGGGGAAACAAATTTGTATAACATTTGTGTATACTACCAAGGTCCAGCTTAATTAGAGGAACACATTTAGAAATAATTACTATAATTTGAATACAAATATAACACCATTCATGATAGTGGGGAAGAGTCTGAGGAGGTGACCTGTGTAGTCTGCTGTCTGGGTTTGCACTGTTGATAGGCAACACTAAAACCCCTGCTCATTCTTAATATGGCTGCTTATCTTTACACGAGATATGAAGTGGACAGCCCTTCTTCTTCTTCTTCTTCTTCTTCTTCTTCTTCTTCTTCTTCTTCTTCTTCTTCTTCTTCTTCTTCTTCTTCTTCTTCTTCTTCTTCTTCTCCTCCTCCTCCTCCTCCTCCTCCTCCTCCTCCTCCTCCCCTCCCCCTCCCCCCCCTCTACTGGTGCCACTTCTTCATGTCCTCCTCCTCCTCCTCCTCCTCCTCCTCCCGTCCCCCTCCCCCTCTACTGGTGCCACTTCTTCATGTCCTCCTCCTCCTCCTCCTCCTCCTCCTCCTCCTCCTCCTCCTCCTCCTCTTCTTCTTCTTGTTCTTCTTCTTCTCCTCCTCCCCCTCCCCCTCCTCCTCCCCCCTCCTCTGCTGGTGCCACTTCTTCATCTCCTCCTCCTCCTCCTCCTCCTCCTCCTCCTCTCCTCCTCCTCCTCCTCCTCCTCCTGCCCCTCCACCCCTCCTCTGCTGGTGCCACTTCTTCATCTCCTCCTCCTCCTCCTCCTCCTCCCCTCCACCCCTCCTCTGCTGGTGCCACTTCTTCATCTCCTCCTCCTCCTCCTCCCCTTCCTCCTCCACCCCTCCTCTGCTGGTGCCACTTCTTCATCTCCTCCTCTCCTCCTCCTCCTCCTCCTCCTCCTCCTCCTCCTCCTCCTCTTCTCCTTCTCTGCTGCCACCACTTCTTCTTCTTCTTCTTCTTCTTCTTCTTCTTCTTCTTCTTCTTCTTCTTCTTCTTCTTCTTCATTTATTTATTTCATTTTTATACCGCCCAATAGCCGAAGCTTTCTTCTTCTTCTTCTCCTCTTCTTCTTCTTCTTCTTCTCCTCCTCCTCCTCCTCCTCCCCCTCCTCCTCCCCCCTCCTCTGCTGGTGCCACTTCTTCATCTCCTCCTCCTCCCCTCCTCCTCCTCCTCCTCCTCCTCCTCCTCCTCCTCCTCCTCTTCTCCTTCTCTGCTGCCACTTCTTCTTCTTCTTCTTCTTCTTCTTCTTCTTCTTCTTCTTCTTCTTCTTCTTCTATTTATTTATTTATTTATTACATTTTTATACCGCCCAATAGCCGAAGCTCTCTTCTTCTTCTCCCCCTCCCCCTCCCCCTCCCCCTCCCCCTCCCCCTCCCTCTTCTTCTTCTTCTTCTTCTTCTTCTTCTTCTTCTTCTTCTTCTTCTTCTTCTTCTTCTCATTTACACTCTCTTTTTAAAAAGGGGGGTATAGCATCCAAAAATTTGACCACCTCACCCTTTGTCTGAAGTGATACAGATACAGCCTCAAACATTGCCACTTCCATCTTTATAAGTCTCGATTGGCTCTTAAAATCCCCCCCCTCGATTAATCAATGAATGCTCCAGTTGATGCATGTACTGATTAAAGCGTGTAGCCCTGTGACGAAGGCCAAAGAAACTGGCAATGAAACGATACAACAGAACTCACATGGCGAGAGATACTCATCAATCATCCATTGTTAAGGAGAATTGCGTAAGAGGTGTCATCTGAAGGGAAAGGGTCTCTGGCAGCATTAGATAACAACATGTTTATAAATCAATTACATCCTTACTTAGGACAGCACCCTCAATCGCTGCATCGCAAACCGTCTGTAACGGACTAAATGACATTTATCACATTCTGATGGAAACACAGCGGCTAGGAAAACAGCAATCAATTTGTGCATATGAAATGCATCTTCTGTTCCTCATAAATTAAATGACAGGCATGCAAAGGCTGAGGCTGCGTCTTATGGAAGGACGTGCAGTGGCGGGCGAGCCCATTCAGCGAGCGTTTGCAGCGGGAACAATGCAAAGGATGCACATTGGGTTCCTCAGTCCAGACTTTGCCTGTCACCCATCAACCTTCTGGGAAATGCCACCTGGAAGACAGAGGTGATGCCGCTGTCAGGAAAGGTTTGGGCTCATGACAGCTATTAAGTAATGACATTTGTTATGGCTAATGGCAAAAGTTCGGACTGAGGCCGAGACTGTCATGATTTCAACTGCTTGGCTATAAGGACCTGTAATGAAAGGGAACTGAATGAGCGAAATGATGATGACATTGACAACATGTGTAACTGTCAGGAGCTGGGCTGTCAAGGAGCACCACAACAGAGCATGGGCCCAGAGTTGTAGAAGTACAGTTTCTCTTCTAGGATGGAGCAATAAATTAGGGGTGTGAATATCAGCAAAGATCAAACCTCTCGAGGTCCCCCAAATTCCTTGTTGAAACTCATTTTGGCTTGTGTGCATATGGGATAGGGGGCTTTCTTTTCTCTCTCTCTCTTCATTTTGCATAAAAATCTGTCTGTATTTTTATTTTTTTATTTATTGCATTTTTATACTGCTGCTCAATAGCCGAAGCTCTCTGTGTGGTTCACAAAAGTTAAAACCATCAAATGCAATCCAAAGTATAAAACAAACAACAGTATAAAAAGCACAATATGAAAGTACAATATAAAAGCCCAACCAGGGTAAAACGGAGCAGCAATGCAGAAATTAATACAGATTTAAAACAGCAAAGTTAAAAGACTAAGATGATAAATTGTTTAAATACAGGGAAAATAAAAAGGTCTTCACTTGGCTTCGAAAAGTGTATAACGTAGGAGCAAGGTAAGCCTCTCTAGGAAGATAATTCCATAGCTGGGGTGCCACAGCAGAGAAGGCCCTCCTCCTGGTAGCCACCTGCTTCACTTTCTTTGGCAGGGACACATGGAGAAGGACCCCTGAGGATGATCTTATGGTCAGGGCAGGTACATGTGGGAGGAGGCGTTCCTTCAAATATCCTAGCCCCGAACCGTTTAGGGCTTTAAAGGTTAATACTAGCACTTTGAATCAGCCCCAGATCTAGCCTGGCATCCAGTGAAGCTTCCATTTCCCCCAAAGGTATGCATAAATGTGTACATTTTTAATTGAAGTGTGTTTGTGGCTTCTTGGCAACACACCCCTTGTTGACCCCTGTTTGTAGCAAAGGCTTTCCGACGCACCCAGATTAGTGATGTATGGATGTTGTTAAATCCATTCCATTTGTGTTTCAAGAATTGTTAGGAGACTTTTGTTCCATTGTCTGCTCATTGAGAGAATCTGATGTTTTATAACCAGAACTTCATTCTACCCACGTTAATGAGCATTAGCACTAATGTCCACTCATCCATGTGTGCAAATATGCTAATCTGCATTAATTAATAAGAATTTGTTCAAAACTTCCACAAAGTGTGTGTGTGTGGAGGAAGTGACGAAATGTGCAAATCCCCCCAAACTCTGCATTTTCTCAGTTTTACAGATGAGGAAAAAGGCACATCTTTGGTTGGAGTGGTTTTTTTGTTTTTTGTATGAGATTTGCATACAATTCTGTGAAGTAAAAAATTGTACGTGGAATGCACACATTTTGGAAAAAGCCTGTCCACTGTGGAATTCATGGGTCAGATCCAAACACATTTGATTCTGTTGTAGATTTCTGTGATATCTCCCTGAGTGACCCTTGCTGTTGCATCTATTAGCTGCTCTGAAAATTCCAAGAATAAATTACCTGGTAGCTCTAATCATTGTTTGTTTGATATAGGGTGACCATATGAAAAGGAGGACAGGGCTCCTGTATCTTGAACAATTGCATAGAAAAGGGAATTTCAGCAGGTGTCATTTGTATATATGGAGAACCTGGTGAAATTCCCTCTTCATCACAATAGTTAAAGCTGCAGGAGCTATACTAGAGTGACCAGATTTAAAAGAAGGCAGGGCACCTGCAGTTTTAACTGTTGTGATGAAGAGGAAATTTCACCAGGTTCTCCATATATACAAATGACACCTGCTGAAATTCCCTTTTCAATACAACTGTTAAAGATACAGGAGCCCCGCCCTCCTTTTCATATGGTCACCTTAGTTGTATACCCTGACATTGCTATTCCAACATGAAGCTGAGAGGGTTTCCTCCAAAGAAATCAATGATTGTCTTACATTGCTGATGCTGGTGACATTTGTTGAGCTCTGGCTGATATATGAGCTTTGGGGGGGCTCTGATGCAAGATTTATGTGGCTTGGAGAATGCAGCACCCAGCCTCTCAGGCCCTTTCAGCAACTCTACATTTCATGGACATCTCTTGTAAGAGCACCTGCTCAAGCCAATTGCCACAGTTTTCAACAACAAAAATAGCCATGTTTAGCTAGCAGCTGTCACCACCAAACAAACGCAAAGCAAGACAGAATGCAGTTGTGTGCCATACAAAAATGTCATTGGTATTTATTTATTTTTTAAATCAAAACAACAAGTTGCTGTTGTTGTTTTTGTAAAAGGCGAACTATTTATAAGATCAGGGGAGAAACAGTTTTAGGCTGATATGTATTGTATTAAAGATTTATAGGCCTTGTTATTTAAAGGAAGGTAAGCTCCTTAAAATTTGTTACCTCTGTTCATGTGGAGGGGCAAATAATATGCCCCCCATTCAATATTTAATGTGAGTTCATGGAATGTCAAGTGGTTGCGGAATCTAAACAAGCAGGAACTGTATTTTCTAAGTTTCTAAGTTAAAAGAGCTTAATGTTGATGCTGCATTTTATTTTTATTTTTTTACAAAAACCCACCAGATGAATAAATATGTCTCCCCAGAACTATAGGCTTGCTCAGAATCCTTTCAAAATTCATCCATTTCCTTTTTCAAATATGATGCCCCATCTGTGCCAGACAGAAGTTAAGAAACCAAAGGCCTCACTTAGGGTAACCATATGAAAAGGAGGACAGGGCTCTTGTATCTTTAACAGTTGTATTCCAAAGAGAATTTCAGCCAGTGTCATTTGTATGCATGCAGCACCTGGTGAAATTCCCTCTTCATCACAAAAGTTCAAGCTGCAGGAGTATAGCTAGAGTGACCAGATACAAAAGAGGCTAGGGCTCCTGCAGCGTGAACTGTTGTGATGAAGAGGGAATTCACCAGGTGCAATGTGCATACAAATGACATCTGGTGGAATTCCCTCTTCATCACAACTGTTAAAGCTACAGGAGCCCTGTCCTCCTTTTCATATGGTCACCCTAGCCTCACTCTAAGACAAAGCAGTCAATTTACTGACAAGAAGAGGGCTTAGCCATTCTGATTTCACCAGGAGCAGGTTATGGTTGGGTGACCCTATGAAAAGGAGGACAGGGCTCCTGTATCTTTAACTTTTCATATGTTAAAGAAACTAAAGAAACCATACAGAAAACCTTCAGAAACTGGGTCTTCCCAAATACATACACACCAACATCCAGAAAGCAGTCATGCTTAAATAGGGTGACCCTATGAAAAGGAGGACAGGGCTCCTGTATCTTTAACAGTTGCATAGAAAAGGGAATTTCAGCAGGTGTCATTTGTATATATGGGGAACCTGGTGAAATTTCCTCTTCATCACAACAGTTAAAGCTGAAGGTGCCCTGCCCTCTTTTAAGTCTGGTCACTCTAGTATAGCTCCTGCAACTTTAACTGTTGTGATGAAGAGGGAATTTCACCAGGTTCCCCATATATACAAATGACACCTGCTGAAATTCCCTTTTCTATGCAACTGTTAAAGATACAGGAGCCCTCTCCTCCTTTTCATAGGGTCGCCCTAGTGTGCAAAAAATAAAAAAAAGAAAAGGATGGATTTGCAACTTTGAACACACAGGCACTCCATAAAAATGAAATGGCTCTGAAGTAAGCATTAAACTCTGTACAGATAGCTTTAATGTAAATTTTACGCAGAGCATGGGAGCGTGCAAACACCAGTATTTGCATCCATTTCTTCTTCTTTTTTAAGGATTCAAATAGGGTTTGCTTTGTTGTGTTTAAGAGGGAGCAGGATTAAATGTAAAGTAACTCCTAGCTGTGGATTGTGACGGATTCTTAAATCTAGTCTACAATCCTCCAAAATCCTTGGCCAGGAGTTACTTTACATATCTTATATCCCTCATTCGTATGTGAAGTAAACACCCTTAAGGGTGTTTTTTTTAAAAAAAAGAAAAAAAAATTGATACAAAGGAGGTTTCTGAAATACTCTGCTGTTATCTGTCGGTTTATGTCTTAAATTAGCCTGCACCTTCAAATCCCTTGATAGGCAGTGAAGCAGTGACAGAGACCAATGAGGGTTTCATCCCTTCCCTGAAATGACAGGTATAAATGACAGATGCTTACCTCTGCACCTCTTACATTCGAGATTCAAATGGTAATGCCCTCCAAATAGGGTGAATGTTACAGCTCCCTAAACGTATATCCAAAGCAGCTTTCCTCAAATGTTTTGGACTACAATGCCTATCTGTCCTGACCACTGGCAGGGTGACCATATGGAAAGGAGGACAGGGCTCCTGTATCTTTAACAGTTGCATAGAAAAGGGAATTTCAGCAGGTGTCATTTGTATACATGCACCACCTGGTGAAATTCCCTCTTCATCACCACAGTTAAAGCTGCAGGAGCGATACTAGAGTGACCAGATTTAAAAGAGGGCAGCTTTAACTGTGGTGATGAAGAGGGAATTTCACCAGGTTCCCCATATATATACAAATGACACCTGCTGAAATGTCCTTTTCAACACAACTGTTAAAGATACAGGAGCCCTGTCCTTCTTTTCATAGGGTCACCCTACCACAGGGCGTACTATGTTGTCTGGGACTGATAGGAGCTGTAGTCCAAAACGTAGGGAGGGCATAAGGTTGGGGAAGGTTGATCTAAAGCTATTTCATAACCAGCTGGTTTTAAATTCAGATCCCTCTGTCCTTTGTACTAGCATCCCTTGAGGTGAGGGGTTACCGGGATATGCAGGATGGGGAGAAAAGAATATAGTATTGTCTTCCCAAATTCCACCACAGTTCTACCTCCATTGCAGACCAAGGGTTCTTGGTGAACCGCCATGCCTACAGAGGCTTCCAGGTCAAACATGGGTCATTGCCTGAGCACAGGTAGATTCTGCCCTTGTTTATGTGGGTTGCTCCAAAGGCTTCTGCTGTCAGCCCGGTAGTTGTCCTCACAGTCTTCAAATTATAGATAAAACCACTGACCACTGTGGGGACAGAATTCTGGATTAGGCCTTTGCTCTGATCCAGCATGGCTTTTCTTACGTCTCTGCACAGCCCCACTGACTTGCCTTGGAAGACATTTTGGAGCCTCTAAAATGGCTGGGATTTGACTGAGAGAGCTTCAGCACTGAACTGTCTTTATTTTATTTATTTATTTATTTATTTATTTCATTTATGTCCCACCTTTTTTCCTCCAGAGAACCCAAGGTGGCTTACATAATTTGCCCTCCCCCCAAAGCAGGTCATCCCTTGGGGGTTCCTGGGCACCTGCCACCTGGTCATATAGTAGGTGCCCAGGAAAGCTGGGTGCTAGGCCGACCGGGAGACCATTGGACTCCCTGAGTGCCCCGCTCCCTCCCTCGACTTATCTTTGCCACCCTTAATGGCCGCCATAGTTTTCGAATGTAGATCTATGAAAACATCAGAACCCCCATCTTACTTTTAAATCACATCTCTAATGAGGTGGATGGGTGGCAAAGGTAAGTCCTGTGTGTGGTGGGTGTGCCAGCACTGGGTTCAGGGGTTGAGCAGGGAGTCTTTCCTACATGGACAAGCAGGTGGGGAGAGAGGCCCACCACAACCCCATTTGCTTCGCCTCGGGGTGCCATAGGCCAACCTGGTAGCTCCTTGGATTCAGGGGTTCGGCCCGAATCTGTGCACAGCTCTGCTTCTTATGTTTCTTTAGGATTCCATAATTTCTTTTTGGGCACAATCCCTGGCCTTCTATTCATGTGCAGTGAACCCTCTGTGTCCTCCCTCCTTAAGTGAAACCCATATTCCTGCCCCCACTCTTTCTTTGGCTTAGGAGAAACATCACAGCAGGAACATGTGAAATGGTTTGCTATGAGGTTACATAGCAGAACCCTGTTAATAAACCAATGGAGTTACCAAGACATGTGCCAGCCTGTCTCAGGAAGGGCAGTCTAAAGAGGGCAAGGAAGAATTACCATCTAAAGAGGGCAAAGGGGCAGCTGAATATCATGGGATTATTATGTGATTATTCCTACAACTAGTAATGGCCACTGTTCAGTTTGGAACTGGATCACCAATGGCTCAGATATTCCTTTTGGGGTAGTTTGCTTAGCTCTGTTGGAGCACTAGTTATAGGCCAGGAATAAAACTAGCTTTAAGTTTAAACACACATGTAGAGAAACTCATTGGGCTTAGGTAGACCAGGCGAAATCCCGGGGCGAACACTGGGATCGTCCCTGTGCGTCCACATGATGCACAGGGGATCCCGGGATCAGGGAGGGATCATCCCTCCCTTGCCCTGGGATCTTGCCCTCCCCTTTGGCCCCACTTTTTCCACGGTCCTGGGCTGAGCCCGAGACCGCAGAACGTGCGGTCCATTGCTGCAGTTTGACCCGGCTCTGCACTATTCCTCGCGTGGAGCTGTACATGGGGTGCAGCACTCCTAAGGAGCACTGCACCCATAGGGGGTAAGGTGGGGGGAGTGGGAAAAGTAATTATTTTTTTAAAAAAAACTTACCTTTAGCGCACAAGCATTCATGCTCAGCTTCCTCGTTAAAAAAAATGGCGGGCAAGACGCTTCTCCTCCTGAGGTCATCGCGCCTCCCGTGTAAATGGAGGAGGGATCTCGCATTAATCACAATGTGAGATCTTCCCTCCTCCATCACGGGCTAACAGGTGGGTCTAGCTAAGGCCATTGCCTGTTCTGATCTAGAGAATAAATGTTTGGGCGGTAATGCTTCTCCACATGCCTGAATTACAAGTTGCCAAGAAAACGTGAAACTCCTGGACATTCCTGCCTATATCTCAGACCTGCTCAGTGTGTTTGTGGAGGAACAGAATTGCCCTCCATTTTTGTATTTAGTTTGATTTTATGATATTGTGGGGATCAATACTGTGTGTGCGGAGGGGTGCTAGTCAATTTCAGCTAAAAGGTTAAACGTTTAGAGGTCAAAGCTTTAGTTAGAGCTCAGGAAGTTTTGCTTAGGAAGCCAGGAGATTATGAGGTTCAACAGAAGGTCGGACAAAAAGGTTTCTAGAAATGAACAAGAAACTACTCTCTTGACTGGTTGGAGTTGGAAAGGATTTTTTTTTAAGGAGATATTGCTTTTTTAAGGTAAGATATTGCTTGGAAAAAGGACCAGGATAAAATAGGGAAGTTAGCTGGACATATTTATCCCTGTTTATTTTATTACCCCATTGATCATAGAATCATAGAATAGCAGAGTTGGAAGGGGCCTACAAGGCCATCGAGTCCAAACCCCCCCCCCCACTCAATGCAGGAATCCACCCTAAAGCATCCCTGACAGGTGGTTATCCAGCTGCCTCTTGAATGCCTCTAGTGTGGGACAGCCCACAACCTCCCTAGGGAACTGATTCCATTGTCGTACTGCTCTAACAGTCAGGAAGTTTTTCCTGATGTCCAGCTGGAACCTGGCTTCCTTTAACTTGAGCCCGTTATTCCGTGTCCTGCACTCTGGGAGGATCGAGAAGAGATCCTGGCCCTCCTCTGTGTGACAACCTTTTAAGTATTTGAAGAGTGCTATCATGTCTCCCCTCCATCTTCTCTTCTCCAGGCTCAACATGCCCAGTTCTTTCAGTCTCTCTTCATAGGGCTTTGTTTCCAGACCCCTGATCATCCTGGTTGCCCTGAGCATGTGTGTCTATTATCATGCTCCATTCACACTTGTAGTGTTGCGTAAATGTCGCCTTTACAGACACCACTTTTACAACTTTACATTCCTGGAAAACCCTGAGCCACCATTTTTATGAAAAGGGGTCAGGAAGCCCTTGCAGCTCTTGCTGGGTGTTCGCTGGGCTGACCAGCAGTCGATATTTTTTATTATTATTATTAATCTCTTTTAAATTTTGTATGTTTGTTAATGGTTCAATACATTATTTTTTGCTTTATGCTTTTTGATTTTATCTTTATGCCCCCTGAGATGGCAATGATATAGGGTGGGATACAAATATTTAATTAATTAATTAATTAATTAATGTTTTAATTTATTTATGTATTACATTACTGCCCAATAGCCAAAGCCCTTTGGGCAGTTCATAACAATTATAACTAAAAGAAAATGAAAGATGATAAAAATGCAATATAAAAGTTTAAAAGTTTTAAATTGCAGTGTATATACACAGTATACACAGAGAGAGGGGGTGGGGAAAAGGAGAGAGAACCTAGCAACACTGCCAAGATTTAAATTAAAGTATCAGATGAAAAACAGAAACTAAAACACTGAAATGCCTAGGAAAATAAAACGGTCTGGTGCTGAAAAGAGTACAATGTAGGGACCAACAACGCTACTTTGGGAAGCTCATTCCACAGCTGTGGTGCCACAGCAGAAAAGGCCATCTTTTTAGAAGCCGCTGACCTAATGTCCTTTGGTGGGGACTCCAGGAGAAGGACCAATGAGGATGATCTTAGGGTCTGGGCAGGTATATATGGAATGAGATGATCCTCCATGGAACTTGGCCCTAAGCCATTTAAGTCTTTGAATATAGGGTGACCATATGAAAAGGTGGACAGGGCTCCTGTATCTTTAACAGTTGTACTGAAAAGGGAATTTCAGCAGGTGTCATTTGTATATATGAAGAACCTGGTGAAATTTCCTCTTCATCACAACAGTTAAAGCTGCCCTCTTCTAAATCTGGTCACTCTAGTATAGCTCCTACACCTTTAATTGTTGTGATGAAGAGGGAATTTCACCTGGTTCTACATATATACAAATGACACCTGCTGAAATTCCCTTTTCTATGCAACTGTTAAAGATACAGGAGCCCCGTCCTCCTTTTCATATGGTCACCCTATATTAATAGCAGCACTTTGAATCAGCCCCTGAAATGGACCGGAAGCCATTGCATATGGAAAAGCAATTGGCGGAATATGATCACATTAGTCAATCCCCATTAACCATCTCACTGCCTGCTTTGGACCAACTGAAGTTTCCGGACCGTTTTCAAAGGCAGCCCCCTGTGTAATACATTGCAAAAATCTAGACGAGAGATTATCAGAGCATGGATAACTGTAGGTAGGCTATCTCTGTCCAGATAAGAAAGGAATTGGTATATCAGCCTAAGCTGATAAAAGGTGCTTCAGGCCACTGAGTACATCTGTGCTTCTACTGAGTCCAAAGGAAGCGAGGCAGGTGGCTACTAGGAGGAGGGCTTTCTCCGCTGTGGCACCCCGGTTGTGGAATGAGCTCCCCAGAGAGGTCCGCGTGGCGCCTACACTGTACTCCTTTCGTCGCCAGGTGAAGACCTTTTTATTCTCTCAGTATTTTAACACTTAATTTTAACTTAAATTCAAATTTTACTGTTCTAACTCTGTATTTTAATCTTATATCAATTTTGCTGCGTGGTTTTATCCTGGTTGTACTTTTTATACTGTATTTTGTATTTGTGCTTTTAACCTGTTGGTTGTTTTATTATGGTTTTAATTTTTGTGAACTGCCCAGAGAGCTTTGGCTATTGGGCGGTATAAAAACGTAATAAATAAATAAATAAATAAATATTGACAATGCTGGATCCAAAAGCACACACACGCAAACTACAAACCTGTTCCTTTAGGGGGATTGTAACCTCCTCCAGAAATTATGTTGTAAGTCATCCTTTCATCATCATCATCATCATCATCATCACAACCACCAACATAGGCGTGCACAACACATTTCATCAAGGATTTTTTTGAAAAGGCAAACATTTATTGAATATGCAAACATAAAGGACATTATAAAGGAGCCAGTGTGGTGTAGTGGCTAAAGTTTTGGGCTGAGAGTCGGGAGATCCAGGTTCTAGTCCCCATTCATCCATGGAAACCCACTGGGTGACTTTGGGCCAGTCACAGACTCTCAGCCTAGCCCACCTCACAGGGTTGTTGTTGTGAGGATAAAATGGAGAGGAGGAGGATTATGTTTGCCACCTTGGGTTCCTTGGAGGAAAAAAGGCGGGATATAAATGCAACAAATAAATAAATTCATATTTTTATTCATTTATTTATTAAACACTGTAGACACTTGGTGCCCTACTTTGCGTTTGCCTTCTCTGACCATGGGAAAGGCAGTTGCAGGTGATGGGGGCATGAAGAGATCCTCCTCAAGCCCCAGCATTGGTGGGGCTTTATGGTGACAGTAGCCAGAGGAAGGGCTTAGGAGGTGATATTAGCCTTCAGCAGACCTCCTCCTGGCCTCTTTGAAGCACAGCTCTCGGCAGAGAGACACCCAGCAGAGCAATTCCTTTTCATTCCTTCTGTTGGGAGCAATGGTGCTCTCTTGGAGGCAGAGATTCTTTTGTGTGGCTGCAGAGTAGCCGGGGGGCAACCAGAAGGTTATATTCCCCCTCTGGATCCCTACTCAATGTCCCCCTCAATTTGGCACTTATTGCTTGAGATATTAGGGTGTGCCTGGGCACACCTGGCACACCTCTTGTGCACCACTATGACAACAACATTTTTGAACATCTCTAAGGCCTTAGCTAGACGAGGGGTTAGCCCGGGCTGATACTTGGGATCGCCCCTGTGCGACCAGATGACACACAGGGGATCCTGGGCTCAGGCAGGATCAGTGAGGGAGGAAGCAGCAGCCAGGCACCTCTCCACCGTGCCTGGGTCCAGCTCCAGCTAAGAGCCCCCTCCCTCCTGCCACCAACTGTCTCTGCAGAGGCCACCAGTGAGGGAGGAAGCAGCAGCCAGGCACCTCTCCACCGTGCCTGGGTCCAGCTCCAGCTGAGAGCCCCCTCCCTCCTGCTACCAACTGTCTCTGGAGAGGCCACCAGAGAGGGAGGAAGCAGCAGCCAGGCACCTCTCCACCGTGCCTGGGTCCAGCTCCAGCTGAGAGCACCCCTCCCTCCTGCTGTCACCTATAACTGCTGAACTTTCCAACTAAGATTGTAGTGCCTGAATTTGCTTTCCTTTTCCCCCTCCTCCTCCTCCCTCGCAATCCCCTTTCCTTTTGTGTCATGTCTTTTAGATTGTAAGCCTGTGGGCAGGGACTGTCAAGAAATACTTTTGTAAGCCGCCATGAGAGCCTTTTTTGGCTGAATGGCGGCATAAAAATCCTTAAATAAATAAATAAATAAAAACCCTCTCTCGCCCCGGGGTAATGGGCTTCACTTTGGGCCCGGTATTTCCCGCGGCTCAGCCCAAGACCGCGAGCGTGTGGCCCGTTCCGCGGCTTCTCCCGGCTTCAGCGATTACTCATGAGAAACTGAGAGAAGCTGCAGATGGGGCAGGGGAGAGAGACCGGGGGCAGGGGGAGAGAGACCGGGGGCAGGGGGAGAGATCGGGGCAGGGGGGAGAGACCGGGGGCAGGGGGGAGAGACCGGGGGCAGGGGGTGAGACCGGGGCAGGGGGAGAGAGATCAGGACAGGGGGAGAGAGATTGGGGACAGGGGGGATCGGGGAAGGTGTTTTTTTTAAAAAAAAACAGCAATGCACCTTTTCTCGCTGCAACACTCCTGCGCTGCGGCCCCTTGGACAAACAAAACAAAATGGCGGGCGCGACAGCTCTCTACTAGAGTCACCTCACTTGACGTCAAGACGAGGGCAGGCACTCACGTTATTTACAACACGAGATCACCCCTCCTCCCTCACGGATTCCACGGTAGCTCTAGCAAAAGCCTAAGGCTGGAACTTTGATTGTTGATCAATCTCGTCTTGCTCCCCACTAAAATCTTTAGCAGCACCCCTACTGTGAAGCATTTTTCTGCTGCTCTCTTATTCCTCCGCATCAGGGCTTTGCCTTTCTCAGCTGGCCTTGAGTCCTGCTAAGTCCCTTGGCCAGAAATGGTTTTGAAGTACAAATTAATTTCAAAAAACGAAATTGCAACCATAGAAACAGTACCGAAGGACAAACAGAAAGGTTAAACAGCAATTTAATTTGATTTGCAAAGTTATGTACTTACTGGTGGGTTCCCCCCCCCCCAATTTTCTTCTGATGGGCAGACAAAAAAACCCCACAATTTTATTCTACCATAGGGCACCTGCCTGGAGCATTCAAGGAGGGGTGGCGCGGGGATAAAGGATACAGAAACATTTTATATCTGCCTTTACACATTTCTGCATGTCACATTGTCCATTTTGTCCATCAGGACAAAACAAATAGGGATGGAATATATATATATATATATATATATATATATATATATATAAAGTCTGAAAGTTTCCGGGTAAGTTAAATTAAATCAAATTGGAAGACTGTTCATTTTCTTTTTTCTAGGTAGTAAAAGGAAATCAGTTGCTGGGGAACATGGGTGGGAGGGTGCTGTTGCACCATGTCCTGCTTGTTTATCCCTGGCTGATGGCTGGTTGGCCACTGTGTGAACAGAGTGCTGGACTAGATGGACCCTTGGTCTGATCCAGCAGGGCTCTTCTGATGTTCTTATATTCGTGTGACTATCTTGAATCCAGCAGAAGCCCTCCTGTGGAATTTTGGTATGTTGGTTTGTGGAGTGCTGAAATGATGGTTGCCAGTCACTGGCCAGAAAAATTAAAGGAAACACAACATCTGATGGCCAATACCCAGAAAGTTGTGTTCACTTCAGAACACTGAATTGGTTTCCAGATGCATTGAATAAAGCTGGGATTTTCACAGCAGAAGTCCCCATTACTGTTTTCACTTCATCACTGGTGATCATAGAATCATAGAATCATAGAATAGCAGAGTGGGAAGGGGCCTTCAAGGCCATCGAGTCCAACCCCCTGCTCAATGCCGGAATCCACCCTAAAGCAACCCTGACAGATGGTTGTCCAGCTGCCTCTTGAAGGCAGCTGCCTCTCTCGTGTGGGAGAGCCCACAACCTCCCTAGTGCCCTCCTCCACTGTACTTGTGGGCAGCAAGCTAGCTTAGAGGGTACAGGGCAGGCCGTGAGGCAAACAATTCTGTCCTATACCACCTCAATGCCACTCCCTGTCCCCTACTGCTTATCATCTGAACCAGTTGCCTCGCTCTGCCTAACGGTAGGGCCGGCAAATTCCTCCTTTTTCTAAGGAAATTCAGCGAAGGGGCTCGCAATAGTTAGGAAATATCTAGAGATGATTCAGGAAAGGGAAGAACCCATTTGGTGAAATGGGCAGGTCTTTCTTCCTCCCCCCCTCCCCCGACACCTTTGCAAGTCTCTGTATGAGTTCATATCCTAGCATGACTTTGCACTCTGTCAAAACATTTTAGATTGCTGCCTGTCTCCCTAGAAATTTGATGTGGGAGGAGTGTGTGCTCCTGTGTTCAACTCTTTGTATCTTTGTGAGTAACAGCCAAATATTACAAAACTCCAATAAGCCTGAAGTGACCTCCTTCCTAGGGATATTATGAACTTCTGTGGCCGAGGTTGGGGGGAGTCTGTCTGTGTGTATGTGTGTGAGTGTGTGTGTGGAGTCCCTGCCCTCCCAGAGCCCCCCCCCCCGAGCCATGAGATGCTTGTGGACATATTTGTTGAGTGCCCCATTTCTTAGTGAGAGCCCTCCCCTTACCCAGCGCCCTGTCAATGTCCCTTTAAGGCTGCCATTCAATCAACATTCACTTCCTGTAAATGCCCAAACCACCATTGTTGTCAAAATGGCAGCTCAGTTGGGCAGTTCTGTGGCTTCGTTGGGCACTCAATTAGCCATGAAGAAGCGCACGTGGTGCCTTGAGCAAGGACAGGGGGTTGTGACCGGCCAATGAAGCTGGGCACAGGTGAGTCTGCCCACTCCTACTCCTTCCAAAGGAAACCAAGGCCATAGCTAGACCTAAGGTTTATCCCTGGATCGTCCAGGGGTCAAACCTGTTCATCTAGGTGACACACAGGGGATCCAGTGCTCAGGCAGGGGTGAACCCTGGATGATCCCAGGATAAACCTCAGGTCTAGCTGTGGCCCAAGTCTGGGGAAGCTCTGGACCTGCACACCTGGAATGTTTCCCTGCTCGATGTGCACATAAAAATATTTATATTCACCTATTCCAATAAAGCGGGGATAGAGAGGTACCCCAAAGACACTTTACACTGCAGAATTTACACAGAAATTAAGTAGGGTGACCCTATGGAAAGGAGGACAGGGCTCCTGTATCTTTAACAGTTGCATAGAAAAGGGAATTTCAGCAGGTGTCATTTGTATGCATGTCTCACCTGGTGAAATTTCCTTTTCATCACAACAGTTAAAGCTGCAGGAGCTATACTGCAGCTATACTGTGACCAGATCTAAAAGAGGGCAGGGCACCTGCAGCTTTAACTGTTGTGATGAAGAGGGAATTTCACCAGGTTCCCCATATATACAAATGACACCTGCTGAAATTCCCTTTTCTATACAACTGTTAAAGATACAGGGGCCCTGTCCTCCTTTTCATATGGTCACACTAAAGAAACCATACAGAAAACCTTCAGAAAGTGGGTCTACCAAAATACATCCACACCAACATCCAGAAAGCAGTCATGCTTAAATACGGGGACCATATGAAAAGGGGGAGAGGGCTCCTGTATCTTTAACAGTTGCATAGAAAAGGGAATTTCAGCAGGTGTCATTTGTATATATGGAGAACCTGATGAAATTTCCTCTTCCTCACAACAGTGAAAGCTGCAGGAGCTATACTGCAGCTATACTGTGACCAGATTTAAAAGAGGGCAGGGTACCTGCAGCTTTAACTGATGTGATGAAGAGGGAATTTCATCAGGTTCTCCATATATACAAATTAGGGGTGTGCACGGACCCCCCGCTCCGCTTCACTTGCAGATCCGCCATTTTCCGGATCGGGCCGCTCCGCCCCGCCCCCGCTCCGCCCACTTCCGCTCCGCTCCGCCCGGAGCTCCGGATCCGGATCCGGAGCTCCGTTTCCCCCCCCATAGGCTTGCATTGAAAGCTAAAAAATTATACAACTTTTTTTCTGTTCAAGTTAGAAACCTCATGTTTGGCACCATGACACCTCATGGGGATATACACACGCACGCTAAGTTTCAAAGCAATCCCATCATCCCCTGATTTTGGGGGAATTTTTGAAAATCGGGCACCCCACACACAACATCCCTGCGAGGTGGGCAGGGGAGGAGGGAGGGAAGGCAGGCAGGCATGCAGCTGGCATTTCTGGGGGCATAAGGAAGTGAGCCAAGGATAAGCCAGTAATGCATATAAAATGGAATAAATCAATCAATAAACAAAGGAGGGGTGGAATTAAAAGAAGCAGTGTTGCTCAATAAACAGCAAGAAGAATTTTTTTAAAAAGGCTATATCTGTCTTTTACCAGCAATACGGGGACGTGCCCGGGGGAGGGGGAAGTAGCTGCCAGTTCAAGACAGCCACCAACAGCTCTGAGAAGAAGTAAAACGCTCACTTCAACTCATAACAGGCATTGCTCTACCACTGAAAAGTGACCATTCACTTCAACTCATGATAGGCATTGCTCCACCGTTTTACTCTCTTTGGAAGGCTCTAATGGCCTTCCAGTGCAGGAGAGAGTGGGGGCACGTCCACGATGAGATGCCCTAGGGGAGCTCATCCCCTTGCACCACATCGATTCAGTTGTTCACCAAGGTTAGGGTGGGGAGCAGTGCTGTGTTTCTATCTCTTATTCTTGGCTTAGTATATGATTTCAGGTTGTGTTTGTGCATTTGGTGGGGCTACTGTTTTAAAAAACACGGGGAAAAGCCCGTTCAGATGAAGAAAGAGAAGTTTCCCAGAATCCCAAGTTACCTGTTTTGCCTATGCCCTCCTCCAACTTTGGGATCATCATGACCGGGAGCTGACTCTGCCCCTCAGCCCTTTGAAAAAGGTATTTTTCCCGCCGATTTTTTAAAAACTTCTAGCCCGCGACCCGTACGATGCAGAAAGTTGAGAGTGGTCTCAAAATGACCCCCATCCACGACTCTCTGTGCACAAGAATTTTCAGAATGATAGCTTAAACCCCCTCCCAGTTATCCCCGATTCTTTCCCTCAATGCAATCCTATGGGCGAAAAGCCGAAAACGCAGTTTGAGCCGCGCGGTTGACCCGATTTTCACAAAAATATAGCCCGCGACCCAGACAACGCAGAGAGGTGAGAGTGGTCTCAAAATGACCCCCATCCACGACTCTCTGTGCACAAGAATTTTCAGAATGATAGCTTCAAAAACAACGTAGTTATGCACGATTATTTGCCGCAATGCAATCCTATGGCGAAATGTTTTCAAGATGGCGACCGGAGCGCTCCGCCTGAACTCGGAGCTCCGAAAAATGGGCGCTTCTCTTCGCCTTGCTTCTAGGGGGTCCGCGGTCCGCTCCTACTCCGCCTCTGGGTAAGGCAGAGCAGGCCAATCCGCTACTGCTTCTACGCTCCTAATCGGAGCGGAGCACATCCCTAATACAAATGACACCTGCTGCAATTCCCTTTTCAATACCACTGTTAAAGATACAGGAGCGCTGTCCTCCTTTTCATATGGTCACACTAGCTTAAACATGCTGAATTGTCAGGAAATTCCTGAATCCGTAAAAGAGAGCATGGCCTAGCAACGCCTATCATGTCCATCTAGAAAAGGCACCATGAGCGAGAAAAGAGACAAGAAGAACGACAACAGCTTGAGGGGAAAGCTTGAATAAATAGTTGATTCTATTAAATAGTCTTTCAAACACAAATGTGACTGTTCAGACAAAGCACTAAGCCATGTTCAGGCCGCTAACCATTTTGTAGCAAAAGGCTAGTGAGTGTGTTTAAACCGTGGTTATGTAACCATCATGGTTGGGAATGGTTCACATGACACGCTTAGCTATAATGCCTTGCTCAAAATGCTTAACCACCCTGGCTTAGGGTGACCATATGAAAAGGAGGACAGGGCTCCTGTATCTTTAACAGTAATGTAGAAAAGAGAATTTCAGCTGGTGTCAATTGAAGAGGGTGAAATTCCCTCTTCATCGCAACAGTTAAAGCGGCAGAAGCCCTGCCCTCTTTTGTATCTGGCCACTCTACTATAGCTAGTGTAGCTTTAACTGTTGTGATGAAAAGGGAATTTCACCCTCTTCAATTGATACCTGCTGAAATTCCCTTTTCTACATTACTGTTAAAGATACAGGAGCCCTGTCCTCCTTTTCATATGGCCACCCTACCCTGGCTTCGCTTGTCAACTGAACAGGCTCTATATCTCTTCCTACCCAAACCTCTGCTCTTTAAACATGGAAGCATTCCAGTCACCCCCAAAACTTTGAGAACTCAGTGGGTGCTTTCTCCATTCTCTTTAACAAACTGCTATGGATTCTCCTCCATGCACTTTTACACCCACACTGTGGCTAATTTCCCCCTTTATTTTTCTAAAAAAAAGAAAAGTAGAACAAGGAAACGAGAAAGAACATTGGGCCTAGGTGGTTATTATTTAAACACTTTAGAAAGAGATTTTTTTTTAAAAAAAAAGCATGCAGTGTTTCCCCCCCTCCCCTTCTTTCTTTCTGCTGGCAGGACATTGTTCTGACCCACCACGAGGTGAAGCAATTTCCCATTTTTCCTGTGAAGAAATGCACAAATTAATACCTTATGCACAAAGCCGCCATCAACAGCTTTATGAAAAGAAAGAAAGAAAAATCCAGTAAGTGTATGAAACCCCTGGAATATTTCTTATCTGCAAGGTATCAAAAAGGAAATATATATATTTTGGAGACGGCGTTATTGTTGCTTCCTTGGCCTCTTAGGAGTGCGGGGCTAATTGCACGGTGTCAGACAGTAGGTGTGCCGGTACTAAAAAATTAAGAGACACATCAGCGCAGCTTTATTCAGCATAATGGGGGCTGATTAACCAGCCATGTGGAGCGGCGGTGGTGGCTTTTGGCACTGACTGTTCACTTCAGCTGCAGGGACTTGGCTCGGATGGCAGAACAACTCTGGAGGTGGCGGGGGTGCTCCTGATGCTATACTTGGCCAGGAGGCAAGCCAGGAGGGGGGAAGGCAAGTACACGTGACACACTCAATATGTCCCCTCCATCCATCCCTCTGCTACTTAGCTAGGAAGGTGCAGCCGTCCTCGTGCATTTGATAAGGTCAATGTCTGCCTCTTCCATCACCCAATTTTGAAGGTATTTACCAATGGATCTGCAGCATTTATGAGCAACTTCGTGGGGGAGGAGGGAACCGGGGGGGGGGGGAGAAACAAAAAGCAGATTGAGGAGTCTGGATTTTGACTGCAATTTATCTGAAGCATCTAGAGCGCGTGTCAAAAAGGGATATAAATTGCTTCCCTGTTCCTGGATCCTTTGATCTCTTTCTTTAGCATGCTGAGAGCAGGAACACAAAAGGAGAAGGGAGGATCAAGCTGCAATCCTAAACACAATTGCTTGGGAGTAAGACGCCCGATGGAACTCAATGGGGCTTACTTCTGGGTAGATAAATATAGAATTGCAGCTCCTCCCTTGTTAATTACATAAGGGTGGCACAGCAACTTGGTGAGGATCTCCTTATGGGATGGTAGGAGTTGGCTCTCCAAGAGCTGATAAGCATAATCACTAGGGCTGTGCTCCACTCTGTTTCAGATCCCTGAATCTGAAGTGGTGTTGGCTGATCCGGATCTCTGAAGCCCGGTTCCGAAGTGGATCGGGGGAGGTCTGGATTGACGCGAAGTGGTTCAGAATGGTCCGAAGCGATTCGGACCGTTCCAAGGCTCCAGACGCAGGTAAGTGGGGGGGGAGGGGACTTACCTGCTGCTGCCACCACAGTGCGTGCAGCGATGGTGGCGGAGCCAGGTAAGGGGCAGGGGGGAGGGGGGCTTACCTGTGTCCATCACAGTCTGGGCAGTGGCTTCAAGATTAGGCCATATTCTTCAGAAAAAATAAAAACACAATGGAACACCATGAAAATAGAAAAAAAAACCTGATTATATATACTCTGCCCTTTCTACACTTAAGGATTATCCCAGGAAAATTGAGGGATTGTCCCTGCCTGCTCTCGGGATTCCCTGTGTGTCATTTGCATGCACAGGGATTATCCTGGGATGATCCTGGCATAAATGGCTGGTGTAGACATGCCCATAGAAGGCCAAAGTAAAATAGTATTTTTTCAGGTCCTTCGTAAAAGTCTGCAATAATGGGGCCTGGCAAAAAACCCATGACAACATATTCCAGACGTGTTGTTGACCAATATGTGATATTTTCATCACCATACACTCATTTATTTATTTTTAACTACCGTATTTGTAGGGTGACCATATGAAAAGGAGGACAGTGCTCCCGTATCTTTAACAGTTGCATAGAAAAGAGAATTTCAGCAGGTGTCGTTTGTATATATGAAGTTAAAGCTGCAGGACCTATAGAGTGACCAGATTTAAAAGAGGGCAGGGCACCTGCAGCTTAAACTGTTGTGATGAAGAGGAAATTCCCCCAGGTTCCCCATATATGCAAACGACACCTGCTGAAATTTCCTTTTCAATGCAACTGTTAAAGATACAGGAGCCCTGTTCCCCTTTTCATATGGTCACCCTAGTATTTGCATAGTAAAGTGAGGGGGAAGTGATGTTTAGCAGAGGCACATTTGTAGGAGGGTGTGTGCTTAACCCTTCCCCTATCATTTTTCAGCACATTGTTTTTATCCCTTCCCATTCAAAAGGCTTCCAAACTTCTGTCTCCACCCCAAGCCTGTGTCTGAGATTCCAACATGAGGAAACCAATCTACACCAAGCAGGACATAACACTTTGAAAACAGTATATGGAATGTATCCTGGGCCCAAACAGTTGTCAAAACCATGATAAACTGTTATAAAGCAGTGGTCTAGATCCTGCCCAAGGTTGTGTGTGTGTGTGTGAGAGAGAGAGAGAGAGGTGGGAAGGGAAGGGTGACCATATGAAAAGGAGGACAGGGCTCCTGAATTTCAGCAGGTGTCATTTGTATATATGGAGAACCTGGTGAAATTCCCTCTTCATCACAACAGTTAAAGCTGCAGGTGCCCTGCCCTCTTTTAAATCTGGTCACAGTATAGGTGCAGTATAGCTCCTGCAGCTTTAACTGTTGTGATGAAGAGGGAGTTTCACCAGGTGCTGTATGCAAAGAAGTGGCACCTGCTGAAATTCCCTTTTCTCTGCAACTGTTAAAGATACGGAGTCCTGTCCTCCTTTTCATATGGTCACCCTAGGAAGGGGTAGGTAGTTCAGGGGCAAACAGCAGATGGGGAAAGAGTTAGGCACCCCCTGCTTCTCCGTTTTTTGTTTTGTTTTTCAAAAAGGAAAGGCTGAGCTTCCAAGGCACAAAGTGGCTACACAGAACCCGTACTTCTCTCCTCTGTCTGTAGGCCAAACACAGCATCCGTTCCCTATTAGCCAAGCAGGTAAGTTTGTAGAAATGAGAAGCAGAGAAAGAGCCCAAGGTAGCAATCAGGCAATTGGATTAGAATGAGGATCAGGTAACAGTAAGGTGGTTTGATTAGCATAATAAGCCCCAGTAAGAGCACACTAGCTACCCAGTAATTATCAGGTGTTTTGTAAGCACCATGATTCTAAAATTCTACACTCTGCTTTGCGGCATGAGGCGGGGAGGGGAGCAGGGTTCCAGAAAAAGAAGAGAGGAAGTTGTTTCAAGTAACGGCATTCCTGCTGCAGTGCGTTTATCACTCCCAGGATGAATTGGTTCCCAGCAACCCGAGATAGATAGATAGATAGATAGATAGATAGATAGATAGATAGATTAATTGATGAATTAATTAATGGCTTCAGCTAGAACTACGGGTCTAGCGTGACGGAGGAGTGAGGATCTTGTGATATTTTTATCGTGGGATCTCCCCCTCTGTTTACCTGTGGCGAGTGACGACCTCGGAGGGAGAGGACGGTGCAGCCGCCATTTCTCTGTGTGTGTGTGTTACAGAAGAGCGCACAAACGCTCCTATGCAAAAGGTATTTTTAATTTTTAAAGATTAATTTCCCCACTCCCACCCCCGATGGGTGCAGAACACCCGTCTTCTCGCGAGGAGCGTGTTCAGAGGAGGGAAACCAGTATGATCAGGGGTCTGGAAACAAAGCCCTATGAAGAGAGACTGAAAGAACTGGGCATGTTTAGCCTGGAGAAGAGAAGATGGAGGGGAGACATGATAGCACTCTTCAAATACTTAAAAGGTTGTCACACAGAGGAGGGCCAGGATCTCTTCTCGATCCTCCCAGAGTGCAGGACACGGAATAACGGGCTCAAGTTAAAGGAAGCCAGATTCCAGCTGGACATCAGGAAAAACTTCCTGACTGTTAGAGCAGTACGACAATGGAACCAGTTACCTAGGGAGGTGGTGGGCTCTCCCACACTAGAGGCCTTCAAGAGGCAGCTGGACAAGCATCTGTCAGGGATGCTTTAGGGGGGATTCCTGGATTGAGCAGGGGGTTGGACTCGATGGCCTTGTAGGCCCCTTCCAACTCTGCTATTCTATGATTCTATGATTCTATGAACCGCACGGCACCAGGACAAACCCAGCCTTGTAAAGCACTCACTGAGCCGCGAAGAAGCTCACACGGCACCATGAGCCATGGTGCCATGAGGTGCCTTGCACCCGCACTTGTGTTCCTTCCTGGCGTCTGCATGGGAAGGAAGGCAAGTGTGAATTTTCCATCCCAGCACCTCTGGAGAAGTAAAAATAATAAAAACGGTGGGGGGGAGGAGAGGAGCAGGGCTGTCCCTCCCCCCTTTTTTGATTATCTAATCTGTATCTGCGGAGCTTCGCAGATAAAATAATAAAAATAAAAACGGGGGAGGAACGAGGCATCAAGAGAAGGACATGAGAGGGAATTGGCGAACCACGTCTCCTCCCTCTGGCTGCCCACTCCTCCCCACCTACACCCATTTGTTTTTATTTTTATTATCTGTATCTGCGGAGCTCTGCAGCTATAGATAATAAAAAAATTATTACAGCCCGTTCCTCTCCTCCCCCCTGGTTTTTGTTTTTACTTCTCCGGAAGTGTGAGTCTGCCCCTAGTGACCGATAAAGGGACGCCATGGGCTTCATTGCCAAAAAAGTCGGAGTAAGTGCTCAACTTCTTTTCAGCGGAGTTTCTGGGGTTTGCCCCTGGATGGCTTCACAATGGCAGCTGCACCATGTAGATGACGCTCTTCCGGCAGGCCTACTCAGTTGAATTTTAAGATGCCTTTTTAATAATCTGCTGCTTTTAATAATGTATTAGTTTTAAATGTTTTAATTAGTTATACATATTTTTATGGTGTTTGCATTTGTGTTTTACCCCACCTCGGTATATAAGTGTAATAAATAAATGAATAAATAAAATAGAGACGGGTAACGAATAAATATATTATTTATTTTTATTTATTTTATTTATTGCATTTTTATACTGCCCAATAGCCGAAGCTCCCTGGGCGTTTCACAATAATAATAATAATAATAATAATAATAATAATAATAATAATAGCAGCCTAGCTACAGTTATCCATGTTCTGATAACCTCTCGTTTGGATTACTGCAATGCGTTATATGTGGGGCTGCCTTTGAAAATGGTCCGGAAGCTTCAACTGGTACAAAACAGGGCAGCACGCTTACTAACAGGGACTGGCTGGCGAGATCACATTACGCCAGTCCTTTTACAACTTCATTGGCTGCCAGTCCAGGTCCGGGCCCAGTTCAAAGTGCTGGTATTGACATTCAAAGCCCTAAATGGTTGGGGCCAGGTTATTTGAAGGAACACCTCCTCCCATATGTACCTGCCCAAACCTAAAGATCATCCACAGGGGCCCTTCTCCATGAGCCCCTGCCAAAGGAAGTGAGGTAGGTGGCTACTAGGAGGAGGGCTTTCTCCGCTGTGGCACCACGGTTGTGGAATGAGCTCCCCAGAGAGGTCCGCCTGGCGCCTACACTGTACTCCTTTCTTCGCCAGCTAAAGACCATTTTATTCTCTCAGTATTTTAACACTTAATTTTAACTTAAATTTAAATTTTACTGTTCTAACTCTGTATTTATATCAATTTTGCTGCGTGGTTTTATCCTGGTTGTGCTGTTTATACTGTATTTTGTATTTGTGCTTTTAACCTGTTGGTTGTTTTATTATGGTTTTAATTTTTGTGAACCGCCCAGAGAGCTTTGGCTATTGGGCAATATAAAAATACAATCAATAAATAAATACAATAAAATAATAATAATAATAATAATAATAATAATAATAATAATAATACGAAGCCTCCCCGGGGCAAACCCTTCGTGTAGATGTACCCTCTAGTTGTTAGAATTGCAGCCTGTTTTAAAAGTGCCTCCCCCACCCCCAACATTTAAATGTTAAAGTCTGACATGTTAAACCATCAGACCCATCTGGACCAGCCACACATATGGGGAAAGAGGGAGAGAGAAATGGGCATTGTGGGCATTGTGATTTGGTGGGCCACAGCTAGACCTAAGGTTTCTCCTGGGATCATCCAGGGTTTACCCCTGCCTGAGCACTGGATCTCCTGTGTGTCACCTAGATGAACAGGACGATCCAGGGATAAACCTTAGGTCTAGCTATGGCCAAAGTAATATAACCAAAGTGGTTTCACTTTGATAATCTCCCCTCCGCGGCCCTCTTTTCAGGTTTATACAGCGTGTACGGCAATGTTTCAAAATCAGCTGCTGGATACATTCCTGCACCCATTCTTCTTCATATGCAATGGAAATGGAGCATTAGGCATGTCTGGCCACTTGTCAAATTAATGTCAAAAAAAGTACAACTAATTGGGTAAAACGGCAAGTATTCCCTTTAGAGCCCAAATTCCAGCTTGAGCAGAAATACTTCCAACGGCTCACGCAGACCTTCCGACTAGGATGCTTCCTAATACGTTGCCTGTTCTGCTTGGGTGGTACCCACTGTTTCACACTCCTTGTCAAACAGGTGTCATAGGTACTGTTGCCATCGCCTTTCACTTCTGGCCAAACCAGGAACAGCCAGGCAAGGCTAGCAGAAAAAGGTGTTCCTTCACAGGGCATGTTGTTGTTTTTGATCTCCCGAGTTGAGAAGAGGCAGCTACTTGCTCAGTGCACTGGGGGCTCTGAACAAGCTGGAGCGTTTTCAGAGGAGGGCAACCTGGATGATCAGGGGTCTGGAAACAAAGCCCTATAAGGAGAGACTGGGCCTGTTTAGCCTGGAGAAGAGAAGATTGAGGGGAGACAGGATAGCACTCTTCAATTACTTGAAAGGTTGTCACACAGAAAAGGGCCAGGATCTCTTCTCGATCCTCCCAGAGTGCAGGACACGGAATAATGGGCTCAAGTTAAAGGAAGCCAGATTCCAGCTGGACATCAGGAAAAACTTCCTGACTGTTAGAGCAGTATGACAATGGAACCAATTACCCAGGGAGGTTGTGGGCTCTCCCACACTAGAGGCATTCAAGAGGCAGCTGGACAACCACCTGTCAGGGATGCTTTAGGGTGGATTCCTGCATTGAGCAGGGAATTGGACTCCATGGCCTTATAGGCCCCTTCCAACTCTACTATTCTATGATTCTATGATTGGGGAGGGTTTTGATAAGGACTTGTTATAGTCTCCCAACCCAAATCGATTGGTAAATGGGATTGCAGTTATTCTTTGGTATTCGTGCTCCTTCGATTGTTATGATACAGTTTTCAAAATGGATAGTAAAAGGAGTATCTTGGGGTGGAGGAAAGTGTACACAAAAATGTGTATATTAAGCATACAAAACAGTCTTATCTTAGGGGGAAATTATTGCAAACTGTGTATATTGGGCAAAATTGTGTACAAAAATGTACATATTAAGGGGGGAATCAATGCATATGGATTTCTAAGTAAACTCCCCCCTCCCCCGCCACCGCAAGAAAGGTCATTAAATAAAAAGCGATGGAAATGGGATGGAATTTAACATCAGAAAATGTGAGGAACAACAATGGGCAGATTCATCCTTTCTACTTATGATGAACCAGTCAGGGTTACTGACTGGAGGAAGAAAACACAAATGATGAATTGTCAAGAGATGGGAACCCTAAGCTGAATCTTACAAAGACAGAAGCCCAATGGTGCAGCTGGGTCATTTCAGATCCTGGATGTAATTATCTGTGGTTGGTGGGATGGGGTGGGTAGATAGCCATAGGCAGTGGAGGCTGGTGACCCCAATTTTGGTGGGGCTGTGAATCAATTCTGGATTTCAGCCAGAACCAACCAGAAATCTAAAGGGATTATCCAAGGTACCGAACACTATTTAGAGCTCTGGGTGGTTCAGAACACCGTCATGGCTACAGGAATACAATGGATTTTTCCTTTGCTTTCCCGGGCCCTATCTACACCAAGCAGGATATAACATTTTTAAAACGTTATGAAAACAGTCTATGTCATGTGTCCTGGGCCTGAACAGTTGTCATAACCATTACAAACCATTATAAGCAGTAGTGTAGATCCTGCCTAGATGCCTGCATCACTTGCCACTCTCTGGGTCTTCAGTTGGGGAGCCCCTGAGCTTTGGGGTCTGGATTTTGGTCACAAGATCCAGCCTGGACTGCACCAAGCAGAAGGCCTACCTTCCTCCCAGTGAGCCACATCTCTCCTCCTGCCCCGGTTGACTCCCCCCCCCCTTTTCATTGCATATTCTACAAACAAAACAGAGAATACATTGTGAAAACGGGGAGAAAACACGATACATTGTGTATATAGAATTATCTTCATTTCCATCGTATGCCCTTGTTGACTTGACTCAGTATCTCTTCAGTTTTCGAGATTTCCGAGAGAATGCCTTTTTAAACAAGAACACAAATGATTTCAAGCAGCAGAACTGGAACAGTATTTTTCTGTAGAGTTGTTGATATAACACTAGGCTGTAACCATTGGTCTGTCACTTTGTGGCTTGTAACACCAAGACTTGTGTCCTCTGGAGAGTCAAGTGGCAGGAGGCAGAAATTCAATTTTCTCAGAGCGCTCAAGTATCTGCTTACAACAGAGCTAAATATTGCTGTCCTCAGGTTACTGCCTTCAGGTTGTTTCCTGACAAAAAAAAAATGTGCAGGTTGTCTTTGTCCTACTACTGGTGGCCACCTCATTTTTTAACAACTCTGTGTAGAGAGAAGGAGAGGGGGCGATCCCAGACTTACCTTCTTCCGGGATCGTCACCCTCACTCTAAATGGGCTGCACGACATCATGGGCATCATGCCTGTTGCGCCCGCCATTTTTTTTAAAGGGCCAGAGCTGGAGCACACTCACACTCCAGCGAAAATTAAAAGGTAAGAAATAAAAGAAGCCCTGACCCTGCTCCCCACCCCACCCCAGAGGGCCCTGTACTCCCTCCCACCCCAGCTCCTTCCATCTGATGATCCCCACTACTCGCGGGGAAGAGGGAAGAAGCCAGGACAGGCGCCTACACCACCCGCGGTCCTCGGGATCATCCCGGGACCACATGTAAAACCGGGATAACTGAAGTCTCAGTTATCATGGGGAAATGGAGGGATCATCCCTCCTTGATCACGGGATCCCTGTGCATCATTTGGACACATATGGATGATCCCAGGATGATCCCTCCAAAAAACAATAGTGTAGAAAGGGCCACAGTCTGGAGTCCTTGAGTTAATTCTGTTATGCCCACTACATTTACCAAGAAGACAATGCTGACCGGTTCAGAATATAATGACTTATTACTGAGAAGTGATGCTCCAAAGAATTTGTCAATTCAAGTTTCTGACAGCAGAGATATTGTCAACTGCTTTAGATGCACAATTTTTTTTGGCCTTGAGGGCTTAATCCTGTGGGGCTGCACACTCATGCATGCCATCTCTCCCACACATGCACACATAATATTGACTCCCTAAATATGCTTTCATCACTGACATAAGCATGGAGACATTTCAAAGATGCACACAATTGATGCAGACAATTTGAAAAAAAAATATGCACAAAAATATGCATGGAATTTTACGCAAAAACAAGCAAGGAAACTCAATGCTTGGCATCTGATAGGGACTCGAGTCAGAACAACATTGAGATGGAATTTGGATTTTTTTTTGGAAAGGGTCGATCAGAATAGGTGAAATCATCAGGATCTGCTACCACCGTCCACCCTCACTCTGGAAATTACATATTCCCCCTATGCATAAATAGGGCCTTTACAGCTGCCAAAAGGGGAAATGTGTAATTTCCCCTATTGTATAAATGGCACCCATAAAGGCCCCGTTTATGCAAAAGTAAAGTCGCAGATGGAGCTTTCGCACCTTTGCTCTTGCGTAAATGGGGCCTTTACTGCAGCCATTTATGCAACAGGGGGAAATGCGCAATTTCCAAAGCCTTCATTGCGCAGTACAATGGAGGCTCCAGATGACAGCAGGTGGCTGCTGGCTGCTCTTTGGGCCTCACGGGCACTCAGAGTGCAGGTCCACGAAGGCACCACAGGCATCGGACTGGGTCCAGAGGGGCAGATGTGGTGGAGGCCGTTGGACTCTTGGACTCAGTCAGGTGCTCGTGAGATCCCTAGAGGCCGGGTTCTGCTGATTCACACATCCCTGCCACTCAAGCGATCACACCAGGGGTTTTCAGAGCAGGGCTATCCTTTTATAAGCTCCACTGAAACTGTCATTGGTTCTTTCCTGCCCTCAAATGATGAGTAGGGAGTAGACCAATCACATGCCCAATGGGTGACCTAATCTGGTGTCTACTGGAACAAAAAAGTAGGAGTTTCCATGTTTTGGGTTTTCCCTTTTCCCTAAGCCATTGTCATCGTTAAGCCCTTTGTGAGTATTATTTCTCTTGCATTCTTTCTAACCAGTCACACTTGGTATGATTATCCTTGCTATGTGAAGAATTAGCAGTAGGTTTTTGACACTTTAAATGGACCAGTGGGTGGAGGAGAACTGAATTACCAGAGACAGGCACTGAACCTCTGAATGGGAGAAGGGACTCGGGTGAAACCAGAGCTATTTTTAGCAATGTGAATTTTAGTTCTTTAGAACAAGGAAATGAATGTTCTTTAGAACAAAGAAAGAGATTGCAAGCTGAATATGAGCCAACAGTGCGATATGGCTGCAAGAAAGGCAAATGCTATTTTGGGCTGCATTAATAGAAGTATAGTTTCCAAATCACGTGAGGTGCTGGTTCCTCTCTATTCGGCCCTGGTTAGGCCTCAACTAGAGTATTGTGTCCAGTTCTGGGCTCCACAATTCAAGAAAGATGCAGACAAGCTGAGCGTGTTCAGAGGATGGCAACCAGGGTGATCAGGGGTCTGGAAACAAAGCCCTATGAAGAGAGACTGAACTGGGCCTGTTTAGCCTGGAGAAGAGAAGATTGAGGGGAGACATGACAGCACTCTTCAAATACTTAAAAGGTTGTCACACAGAGGAGGGCCAGAATCTCTTCTCGATCCTCCCAGAGTGCAGGACACGGAATAACGGGCTCAATTTAAAGGAAGCCAGATTCCAGCTGGACATCAGGAAAAACTTCCTGACTGTTAGAGCAGTACGACAATGGAATCAGTTGCCTGGTGAGGTTGTGGGCTCTCTCACACTAGAGGCCTTCAAGAGGCAGCTGGACAACCATCTGTCAGGGATGCTTTAGGGTGGATTCCTGCATTGAGCAGGGGGTTGGACTCGATGGCCTTGTAGGCCCCTTCCAACACTGCTATTCTATGATTCTATGAATGTCTGGGTGAGGATGTTTGGCTGTGAAATAAAAGCCGAGTGTTGGTCGTTACTTTTTTTAAAAAGTGCTTTTAGTGTTCTAAGGAACACTGGTTTATTTTGGTGTGCATTGTCTCATCCCAAGTGGTGGGAAAGGTTGGTGAGCGCTCACAGAACCAACTTTCCTTGGCAAAGACTGATGAAGGCATTCTTTTTAAGTTAAAAAAAATGGTATGGGGTTGAGCAGAGGTGATTATTATTATTATTATTATTATTATTATTATTATTATTATTATTATTCATTGTATTTATATCCTGCCTATTTTCCTCCAAGGAACCCAAGGCAGCGTACATAATCCTCCTCCTCTCCATTTTATCTTCACAACAACCCTGTGAGGTAGGTTGGGCTGAGAGTCTGTGACTGGCCCAAAGGCACGCAGTGAGTTTCCATGGCCGAGTGGGGACTAGAACCCGGATCTCCTGACTCCCAGTCCAACACCTTAGCCACTACACCACACTGGCTCTCACTGATGGGGTTTCACAGGAAGCCCTGGTATATATTTGCTTCATATATACATCGGTCTAGCCATATTGCTGGTAGAGAGAACATTGCCCAGTAGTAGGAGATATGCTTTGACTATAGAAAGACCTGGGTTCAAACATTTCAGAGATGATCTCAGGGATGGCATTCCAATGGCAAAAGGGCTGTGGTCCCAAATATAGGCATATTTCAGCTTAAAATTCTTATTGCTAATAGCTAAGCCTTAAAAGAGGCATTTTCCAATTTTAGAATGGGGGGGAAACCCTCCACAAATCCTGGAACACCACCAAATGATTGTAGGGGCAGGGGGTATGACCTTTGGGGGAACCAAGTGGGCCAGTTTTAGCCCCTACACCTAAGGTTCTGGATCCCTGAGTTCAAGGATCTTAATAAGCAGATCTGAGACAGACCTCAGCTCAAAACCATAGAATATGGGCGGGGAAGCCAGTGGCTCCCCAAACGTTGTTCAACACCAACTCTTATCAGCCTCAGCCAGCCTGGTTAATGGTCAATGGTGATGGAAATAATAATAATAATAATAATAATAATAATAATAATAATAATAATAATTTCATTTGTTACCCACCTCTCCCTCTGGATCGAGGCAGGGCACAACACAAATGCGAATGCCATAAAATACATATAATTGATTAAAACATTTAAAAATAATACATGATTAAAAGCAGCACAGTATTAAAAGGCATCTTAAAATTCAACTGGGTAGTACAACCACAGGTTCCCCACCTTCGCCTTAGAGAGCAATTGCTACCTGGAGTCGATAATACTGAGCCCACTGAACTAATGGTTTGATGCAGTGTAATGGAGAACACATCTGGAAAACCTGGCCCCCCAGGGGGTCAAGCCTCTCATCAGGGCCAAAGAAAATGGCAGAGCCAGGTCAGGCTGAGGTCCAGATCCCCAAAGGTGGTAGTCTGGGGCAGAGTGGTTACCAAAGAGAGGGGCTGGAGGCATGCATGTCATCAAGGTCAGAAAGATGTCCAGATCCCCCAAAGGTGGTAGTCTGGGGCAGAGTGGTTACCAAAGAGAGGGGCTGGAGGCATGCGTGTCATCAAGGTCAGAAAGATGTCCAGATCCCCCAAAGGTGGTAGTCTGGGGCAGAGTGGTTACCAAAGAGAGGGGCTGGAGGCATGCGTGTCATCAAGGTCAGAAAAATGTCCAAATCCCCAAAGGTGGTAGTCTGGGGCAGAGTGGTTACCAAAGAGAGGAGCTGGAGGCATGCGTGTCATCAAGGTCAGAAAGATGTCCAGATCCCCCAAAGGTGGTAGTCTGGGGCAGAGTGGTTACCAAAGAGAGGGGCTGGAGGCATGCGTGTCATCAAGGTCAGAAAAATGTCCAAATCCCCAAAGGTGGTAGTCTGGGGCAGAGTGGTTACCAAAGAGAGGGGCTGGAGGCATGCATGTCATCAAGGTCAGAAAGATGTCCAGATCCCCCAAAGGTGGTAGTCTGGGGCAGAGTGGTTACCAAAGAGAGGGGCTGGAGGCATGCGTGTCATCAAGGTCAGAAAGATGTCCAGATCCCCCAAAGGTGGTAGTCTGGGGCAGAGTGGTTACCAAAGAGAGGGGCTGGAGGCATGCGTGTCATCAAGGTCAGAAAAATGTCCAAATCCCCAAAGGTGGTAGTCTGGGGCAGAGTGGTTACCAAAGAGAGGAGCTGGAGGCATGTGTGTCATCAAGGTCAGAAAGATGTCCAGATCCCCCAAAGGTGGTAGTCTGGGGCAGAGTGGTTACCAAAGAGAGGGGCTGGAGGCATGCGTGTCATCAAGGTCAGAAAGATGTCCAGATCCCCCAAAGGTGGTAGTCTGGGGCAGAGTGGTTACCAAAGAGAGGGGCTGGAGGCATGTGTGTCATCAAGGTCAGAAAGATGTCCAGATCCCCCAAAGGTGGTAGTCTGGGGCAGAGTGGTTACCAAAGAGAGGAGCTGGAGGCATGCGTGTCATCAAGGTCAGAAAGATGTCCAGATCCCCCAAAGGTGGTAGTCTGGGGCAGAGTGGTTACCAAAGAGAGGGGCTGGAGGCATGCGTGTCATCAAGGTCAGAAAGATGTCCAGATCCCCCAAAGGTGGTAGTCTGGGGCAGAGTGGTTACCAAAGAGAGGGGCTGGAGGCATGCGTGTCATCAAGGTCAGAAAGATGTCCAGATCCCCCAAAGGTGGTAGTCTGGGGCAGAGTGGTTACCAAAGAGAGGGGCTGGAGGCATGCGTGTCATCAAGGTCAGAAAGATGTCCAGATCCCCCAAAGGTGGTAGTCTGGGGCAGAGTGGTTACCAAAGAGAGGGGCTGGAGGCATGCGTGTCATCAAGGTCAGAAAGATGTCCAGATCCCCCAAAGGTGGTAGTCTGGGGCAGAGTGGTTACCAAAGAGAGGGGCTGGAGGCATGCGTGTCATCAAGGTCAGAAAAATGTCCAGATCCCCCAAAGGTGGTAGTCTGGGGCAGAGTGGTTACCAAAGAGAGGGGCTGGAGGCATGCGTGTCATCAAGGTCAGAAAGATGTCCAGATCCCCCAAAGGTGGTAGTCTGGGGCAGAGTGTAAAAGTCACAGGAAAGGTTGTCGAGAATTCGTCAAATCTCTTCTGTTTGTGCTTTGTGGATTCTGTCTGGCATCTTTTATTCTGGCATCTGCTCATTGACAGAATTGCATTTTCCTAAAACAACAACAACAACAACAACAAGCAAAACAGGATTTCATTCTACTTGTGCTCATTTGCATTAGCACTAATTTGCACATTTGGACAAATTCACTAATGCACATGAGTTAATGCACATTAGTGCTGATGTGCACTAGTGCAAATTCCCCCCCCCCAATTCAAAAAAGAGGTCCATAAATCCATGGAATCCACTGACTCAGAAAAGGCTGGTCAACGTAAGAACCCACAGGTTGAATTTGTACATATCCATATTTGAATCCATTCCTGATTTCTCCAACATCCTTATTCACAGGGGCATGAATAAGGACAGAGAAAGCAAGCTGAAAGACATGGTTATATTGGTCCGGCCAGGCCCCTATTGGCTGTCCAGGTCACCTGGTATGGCACAACTCATAAGCTACAGTGCCCCCTTTTGGCCATTCTCTTGCTGGCGCTGCAGCACAGCCTATAGCAAGCCAATAGCTCCCTCCTCCTAAGAGCTGTCCCTGTGGCACAGGCCATAAGGCATCAGAAGTTTGCTACCACAGCCTCTGGTTTGAGTCCTCTGGTATCTCACTGAAAACAACCAATGCTCCTTTGTGGCCACACTTTGCAATGGAAAATGAGGGGTGGGTGAGCAAGTGGGGACCTCCCAATTTCCAAACCCTCTTCTTGCCCTGCCTGGGCATTGAGGTGGTTCCCTCCTCCCTCCTGATCTTTTCATCAAACGTCTCCTAGCAGGTGCCCAAAGAGTTCTCTGGAACACAATCTGGACACCATCCGTTCAAATCAGGTGCCTGTGGGCAGCCCAGCCTATTTGTCTTTGAGCAGTTTAAATGTACCTGAACGTGCAAGTGCATTCCTCCAATGTCCGTGTCAAAAGCCGATTGCCCTTTAAAGTGAGATGTCGCACGATCAATGCTCTGTGCTCGAAAGGACAGTAAGCGCCTTGGAAGAGGCCTGCTCCCTCGCTGACCACTTTCCGTGGAAGGCGCCGTCTCGCGTCTTTCTCCTGCTGAAACAGCTCCTTGCTTCCTGTCACCCGTTTTGACATTTTGATTCATCACCTGGGAAAGCTAAAGCACTTGATCTGACACCAACGTCACCGCTTTCCATTTTTACATGAAAGCATCTATTACAGCCCTTTGACGGCTTAACCCAAGACGGAGACATGGATTGACAGGCCATAATAGGAGTGTTAGCCCAAGCAGAGGTGGAAGGAAGGAACTTTTGCCCTTCTCCCACAGTTGGCTCGCAAGTCACCTCGAATCAGGGCTAGCACAAATCAGGGGGAGGTGGATTGCAAAGCACCTACTGCTTGTTTTTTTCATGGAGTCTCTTCCGAGTGAATAATCCATCCCCTCCAAGACATTGAGCAAAGCAGCCTCATCAGGACCCTGTTTGATTGATGGATGGTTCTGGTGGAGTAAGCAACGTGAGCCAGCATCACTGACAATGTCTACGAGCTTTCCGGAGCATTAATACGGACATGTCAGATGGAGCACCAATATATCTTCAGCTCTCCAGTGCTCTTGACATCTCAGCTTACACCCTACATACTTAAGCGACTGCTTCTCCATCTATTGACCTATGACACACCTATCACAGAGTTTAGACACGTGCTCCGAGATTTCAACATGGGCCTGCATTTGATTGGGAAGAAGAAAAAGATGATGCAAACCTAAGCATATCCAATATGCACTTTTGGGGGCGGGGGGAAATGAGCACAAATATGATTTGATCAATGGGGTTGCATACATTTCAAAAATGTGACCAATGGATGTGTACATTCGGGGAAATATGCAGAAAAATACACACAGATGCTCATGTGAAAAATAAATAAAAAGCAAGCTCACAACCTGATATGACCTGAAGTCAGAACAAGCTTTGAGATGGCATTTGAAGCTTTGCTGATTAACACATCTGTAATTTGGAGATGAAGTTAATATGGAAGTAACTCACTGCTGTTTGAAAAGTTAAGTGTGGAATAAAGTATTAGCCTACTTATTTCCCATTGTCCTAAGTTCTCTTGTCAAATGTGGTCAATTCACTGAACTGAATTACCATGTACATAAGAAAATAAGAAGTGCCCGGATGCTGGATCAGACCAAGGGGCCATCTAGTCCAGCACTCTGTTCACACAGTGGCCAACCAGCCATTGGCCAGGGATGAACAAGCAGGACACGGTGCAACAGCACCCTCCCACCCATGTTCCCCAGCAAGTGGTGCATATAGGCTTACTGCTTCGGATACTGGTGTTAACACATAGCCATCAGGGCCAGTAGCCATTGATAGACTTCTCTTCCAGGAATTTATCCAACCCCCTTGTAAAGCCATCCAAATTGGTGCCCATCACTACAACTTGTGGCATGGTGGACATCGCTACATCTTGCGGTAAAACCTGGATTTAGTATTAAGCGCAAATGGTTAATGTGTTGCTCACTGGATATTTCAATACACAGACCATTAAAATCCCTGTTCATTCTTTTTCTTTGGCATATTGGCTAAACCATTTGTCAGGCTGACAGATATGGATATAATATATAGATTTCTAAGGAAGCAAACAAGGCTCATGCATAAATATAGTTCTCCACCAAAGGAGACCTGCACATGTGCCAATGGAAGGGTCCATTTTGATATACTCCTGAAAGGGTTTGATGTCTTCTTTTGCTGTTCTGATTTGACAAAGGTTTTTAGCTTTTATAACTAATGTTTCTCATTGACTGTGAGAACTAACAGCAGCTGCGGAAAGGCACAGAAAATGATAAACAGCATCTGCTTCGTCAAGCAGATGGATGGCTTCAAAGTTGGAGGTAGAACACTCTAGAAACATAGCTCCAAATAACAATGACAAAATGGGATTAGAAAGGATCAGCCTTCAAAAAGCCATTCCACCAGCACAGGAGGACTCTAGAGGAAGACTAATTCAGAAGAGTTAAGATAAGATTCAGGCAACTGCTACAATAGGGTGTGGGGTGTGTAAATGAACAAATCCAGAACCAGTAAAATTTCATTATTCTAAGTTTGACTTTTGCATTGAGAACATTTCCAGAGTATTTATTTATTTATTACATTTTTATACTGACCAATAGCCAAAGCTCTCTGTGCGGTTCACAAAAATTAAAACCATAATAAAACAACCAACAGGTTAAAAACACAAATACAAAATACAGTATAAAAAGCACAACCAGGATAAAACCACGCTGCAAAAATTGATATAAGATTAAAATACAGAGTTAGAACAGTAACATTTAAATTTAAGTTAAAATTAAGTGTTAAAATACTGAGAGAATAAAAAAGGTCTTCAGCTGGCCTTTTATAATAAATAAATAAAAAGGACTTCAGAGTTTGTTTTTAAAAGCCAACTTTAAGAGATCATTTAAAAAAACTTGATTCTTATGACAGGGTTAAGTACCAGATTGTTAAATATAAGATTGTTTTTTACACCTAATTTTTGTTGAAACCAAAAATGTTACGAAGTGTTGTTTCGTACGGATGCAGTCTATGAACAAAAACCTAAGAATCACCCTAAGCTATGAATGGGTGAGTTTTTTGTTTGTTTGTTTGCTTCAGTTTGGTTTTGATAAGAATTTAACAAAATTCACAAAGTTTCCATATTTGGGACAAAAATATCTGAGGGTGAAACCAAACCTAACAGATTTATTTACCCAGGGAGAGGGGTGCATAATCCAACATTATATGGATGGGGAAAACAGAGCCACCATTCCCCCCCCCCAAAAAATGGTGCCTAACTGAGGGGGTTGGGTAGAGTGACCATATGAAAAGGAGGACAGGGCTACTGTATCTTTAACAGTTGTATTGAAACTGGAATTTCAGCAGGTGTCATTTGTATATATGGAGAACCTGGCAAATTTTCCTCTTCATCACAACAGTTAAAGCTGCAGGTGCCCTGCCCTCTTTTAAATCTGGTCACTCTAGTATAGCTCCTGCACTTTAACTGTGGTGATGAAGAGGGAATTTCACCAGGTTCTCCATATATACAAATGACACCTGCTGAAATTCCCTTTTCTATGCAACTGTTAAAGATACAGGAGCCCTGTCCTCCTTTTCATATGGTCACCCTACGGTTGGGTGGCTGTTGGGTGCCTGGGGACTGTTCCTTGGCTCATCCAAGGAACTGAACACAGCTGGCCAGTGTCAATTCAACAAGAACCCAGCACCATAGACAGAGATGAGTCCATCCATCCCTAGCATGAAGGAAATTGTGGCTCTCAGGGCATTAAGAACAATGCACATGAAAATGCCTTTAAATAAGTCTCCACCCTTGAATGAAGACAGAGAAACATGTGGAACAGCTTTATTACATTACAAATCAGATCAGTGGTGGCTGTGGGACAGTGAACTATTTCTGGATTTCTTTCAGAAACAGTCAGAACTCTAAAGGAACTATCTAAGGTCCAGAGTCCTACCCCCAAAATAGGTTGAGCATCTTGAATAGCAACTCTATTGCAGAGTTGCTATTCAGTCAGAACCAGAACTCTGTCTGGTTCTGACTGAAACCCAGAATGGATTCACAGCCCCACTGAAATCTGAGCCACCAGCCTCCACTGTATTGGATTGCAAATTAGACTGCGATCTTATAGCCACTTACTGGAGAGTAAGCTTCATTGAACTCAGTTTGACTGATTTTTAAGTAGACATGTATAGGTTTGCATTGTTAAGTACTAGTTCTAGTGCTAGACGTTTGCTCCCTGACACTATGCAATGAGGCCAGATCTACACCTTGTGTCGAATCATGGTAATGCTTTATTCCTCTTGCACCTTTATACCTCATAGGACACACAGTGACGTTTGTTGCAGCATTTTTGGGTAATGAGGAATAAAAAGCAGGAAATAACACTATGGGCATGTCTAGACAAGGTGAGAGGAGGGGTATGATCTCGTGATTTTATGATTACAAGATCATCCCCCTTGTCTACACATGGCGCGCAATGTCTCAGGGAGAATAATAGAATCATAGAATAGCAGAGTTGGAAGGGGCCTACAAGGCCATTGAGTCCAACCCCCTGCTCAATGCAGGAATCCACCCTAAAGCATCCCTGACAGATGATTGTCCAGCTGCCTCTTGAAGGCCTCTAGTGTGGGAGAGCCCACAACCTCCCTAGGTAACTGATTCCATGGTTGTACTGCTCTAACAGTCAGGATGTTTTTCCTGATGTCCAGCTGGAACCTGGCTTCCTTTAACTTGAGCCCGTTATTCCATGTCCTGCACTCTGGGAGGATCGAGAAGAGATCCTGGCCCTCCTCTGTGTGACAACCTTTCAAGTATTTGAAGAGTGCTATCATGTCTCCCCTCAATCTTCTCTTCTCCAGGCTAAACATGCCCAGTTCTTTCAGTTTCTCTTCATAGGGCTTTGTTTCCAGACCCCTGATCATCCTTGTCTCCCCCCTCTGAACACACTCCAGCTTGTCTGCATCCTTCTTGAATTGTGGAGCCCAGAACTGGACACAATACTCTAGAGGAGTCCTAACCAGGGCTGAATAGATGTCATGGCCGCCATTTTTTTTTTTAGTTTTATTTTTAATCTGAGAAGGCTTATGAGTGCTCCAGTGAAAAATGTAAGTTGTTTTTTAAAAAAACAAAACAACTCCCAACCACCCCCACCCCGATGGGCACAGAGCTCTTGAGGAGTTCTGGCCCACATGCTCATTGTGGTTACTCGTGAAGAGCTGGGACAAAACTGTGACGGCAGGCCACATGTTCCATGGTCACAGGATCATCCTGAGACTACAGAAAAATTGATATAAAAATATAGGGTGATACCCAGGCCAAGGGAGGGATTGTCCCTCCCTGCCCCTGTGATGCCCTGTGCATCATGCACAGGGATGATGCACAGGGATGATCCTGGGGTGATCACTGAGATATCGCCCCATCTAGGCACGCCCTATGAAAGCAGTATACGGAGCATGTAATGTGCCCCAACACTTATTAGTGCACTTCAATGTTACTATAAAGCAGGATTGCTTCCTGTAACTTCAGCCCGTTATTCTGTGTCCTGCACTCTGGGATGATGAAGAAGAGATCCTGGCCCTCCTCTGTGTGACAACATTTCAATTATTTGAAGAGTGCTATCATGCCTCCCCTCAGTCTTCTCTTCTCCAGGTTAAACATACACAGTTCTTTCAATCTCTCCTCATAGGGCTTTGTTTCCAGACCCCTGATCATCCTGACTGCCCTCCTCTGAACACGCTCCAGCTTGTCTGCATCCTTCTTGAAGTGTGTCACCCGGAACTGGACACAATACTCTAGATGAGGCCTAACCAGGGCCGAATAGAGAGGAACCAGTACCTCACGTCATTTAGAAGATATTCTTCTATTAATGTATTCCAAAATCTGCCTACCTTGTGTAATCTCCCACCTGCAATATAAAGTGGTGTAGCAGCCCCCACACAGGTTTTCAATCTGCATGAGAACATATATGAAGTGTGCCAATCAGCTTTTAGGAGGGCCTTAAAAACCTATTCGTTCAACATGGCTTTCTCATAACAGACTTTTTATTAGATTGCTCTTGGTGCTTTCATTTGTGCTTGCTTATGGGTTTGCATGGGTTCCTTTTCTTTTCTTTTCTTTCCTGGGTTGCAATATATAAAATTTCAGGTACTATACGAAGAAAAGGCTCTTCGAAATGGTAGGGTAGAAATTGTGTTGCTAGGCGACCGTCGCCACAAAGTGTTAAGGTAATGTGGGTTCTGCTTCTAAATACAGAAATGCTAATTAGCGCGCATACTTAACTGATAATGAACAGAGTTATGCAAGGTCCATCAAAGCTTAGAAGGAAGTGTGAGGGTTCTTTTTTCTTCTTCTTAATAATGCACACTGAGTATGAAGTAAAAGTCTTTAAGGGGAATAAGCCCACCCAATTTTGTCTGAAGGAAGGAAAGATGGTAAAGTCACACTAGTTAATTGCTGGGCGATTAATCTCTCTGGATGCTTATTGGGGAAATGATGAAAGGAAAGATTCCTCCAGTCTTATTCTCATTTTAATAATAATAACAACAACTCAAGTAATAAGAGGACCTCAGGATCTGCTACCAGTCAGAGTTGAAAATGCTTTGTTACATAGGCCAATGATCTGACTTCCAGAGCCGGCCCTACCATTAGTAAGAGACTGGTGGCACTATGGCACTAGGGATGTAAGGGTTTTGCAAATTGCATTCTGTCGGCATTTCATGGACTGTCAGGTGCCTTTCATCCTGTTGTGTAATCGATGGTGGAATCAGATTTTTTTTTTTTTGCATTTTCCTGAATTTGTGCAAAATTGAAGTTGTGCATATTCATGCTTGTGAAAATAACCAAATCCACCCAAAATGCACAACCCCTCCAAAGCACACATTTCATGCTTTAGCCTATGTGTATTTTTACCTAGTGGGATGATGATGATGGTAATGATGATGATATATTTTAATGGCTAAATTTGCATGAAATTCAAGGGAGTGGGGCAGGGGAAACCGCCCACAAGTCCAAGGAATCCATGCTACTTGAAAAAGCCAGTCTGAGGTGGAAGCCATGGGTTGGATTCACAGTATCCTATAATCCATTGATTCTGTAGATTCCATTGCAGAATTTGAGCCCCTTCAGTCAGAAGGTGAAGGTGGGGAGGCATGCACCAGAAAGAGTAAGTTGGAGGACAGAACAGTTTGTGACCCACAGCCTGAGTTGCATCTCCTAAGCAAGCCCTTTGTCATGTCTAGCCCTAATCCCCCTGTTTTGGAAGAAGGTGTTTCAGGTAATCAATCAGAATCAGACTCTGAAGTAGAGAGTCGGCCCCAGACGCAGGCCAGTCTGCACCAATGGGGGACAGTTCTCCTCCAGCTGGTCCTGATCTCTCTCCAGAGCTTATTTCATCAAGGGCAAATCACACAGAGGCAGTGGGGAGCCAACATTCTTCTGAAGGAGAGGCCACGGACAGGCTAACTGATCCTAGGGTGCCGCGCAGGCTAAAACGCATGGAGTGGAAGGAAGGCGAGAGAAAGTCAAATATAAACATGGATTTCACACCAGAAATCTACAACGAAGCGTTCATAATGATTGAAGATTTGTGCTTAGAAATCGCAAACAAAGTTCTCAATCAATTGGGAATGCCATCACCGAATCGGTTGCTGCTTCGTTCGATGTAGAATTGCGTCGTGACCAAAATTACAACACGGATGATCTTTTGTCGTATGTGCAATCAAATATTCCTAAGCTAACGCTTGAGCAAAAACGCATTTACGATCAAATAATGAAAACCATCAATAACGGGATTGGAGAAATCTTCTTCTTAGATGCGCCAGGAGGAACTGGTAAAACGTTCCTAATTAGATTGATTCTGGCAGCAATTCGATCCCAAAATGACATAGCCTTAGCTCTTGCGTCGTCCGGAATAGCTGCGACATTGCTACCTGGTGGAAGAACTGCTCATTCCGCTTTGAAATTGCCATTAAACATACAATTCATTGAAACTCCCACGTGCAACATTTCCAAAGCATCCGGCATGGGAAAAATATTACAAAAATGCAAACTTATTGTTTGGGATGAATGCACAATGGCACACAAAAAATCACTCGAGGCTCTTGATAGATCATTGCAAGATTTGCGTGGAAACATCAGACCATTTGGGAACACATTAATATTGCTTGCAGGAGATTTCAGGCAAACATTACCTGTAATTCCTCGATCGACACCAGCGGACAAAATAAATGCTTGCCTGAAATACTCTACTTTGTGGCGACACGTAAAGACGTTAAAATTAACTACAAATATGCATGTCCAGCTGCAAAACGATTGATCAGCTGAGATATTCTCACGTCAATTGCTGGAAATTGGGAACGGAAAGGTGCCGGTTGATCTGACCTCAGGACGAATTTTATTACCTCATAACTTCTGTAATTTAGTGACGTCAAAAGAAGAATTGGTTGAAAAAGTATTTCCAAATATTCAAACCAATTATAAGAATCACGATTGGCTGAGTGAATGAGCTATTCTTGCGGCCAAGAACAAAAAGTCTACGAACTTAACAATATTATTCAATCTAACATTCAAAGCGAGGCAGTCACATACAAGTCCATCGACACTGTTGTGGAAGCAGATGAAGCGGTTAATTATCCAACAGAATTTTTGAATTCACTCGATCTGCCAGGGATGCCACCGCAGGTACTGCAATTGAAAATCGGCATGCCAATTATCATGTTGCGAAATATCAACCAGCCAAAACTTTGCAACAGCACGTGGCTTGCAGTAAAAAAATTACTGAGCAACGTCATAGAAGGAACGATCTTGACAGGACCTTTCAAAGGTGAAGATGTCCTCATTCCTCGCATTCCTATGATTCCAACAGATATGCCATTTCAATTTAAGAGATTGTAATTCCCAATTCGATTGGCGTTTGCAATCACCATCAACAAAGCTCAGGGCCAATCTTTAGAATTGTGCGGTTTAGATCTAGACACAGATTGCTTCTCACATGGACAATTATATGTTGCGTGTTCTAGAGTCGGCAAACCAGACAATCTCTATATCTACACAGACAATGGAACAACTAAAAATATTGTATATCCACAAGCATTGTGAAATTAAACATATTAGAAACATCCACTTTGTCTTTTCTTTCTTTTCAATTTAACCAGACTGAGCCACAGCAACGCGTGGCAGGGTACAGCTAGTAATAATAATAATTTATTATCCGCCTCTCTCTCTGGATCAAGGCAGGGAACAACACTAAATAAAATATAATACATGCAATTAGCTAAAAGAGCATATATAACCAATAAAATATTAAAATAACAATCACAACATCTTAAAATTCTCAGGTTTGCCACTTCAGTGAGGACTAGGCCTCAATCTACTGCGTTATTTTGTGGTATTTCAACTAGGCCCTTCCTGGCTCAGCCACTATACAACACAAGTCCTGGAACAAGTCCTACTTACGCCTGGAACGCTCTTCCAGAACATTTGAGAACTACAAGTTCAATCGCAGCTTTTAAAGCTCAACTAAAAACTTTTCTTTTTCCTAAAGCTTTTAAAACTTGATGTTGTGCAGACTTTATACTGTTAGTTTTACCCTACCCTGTGCCTGCTTACCCTACCCTGTGCCTGTTTGCCTTCTCTTCCCCTCCTTATTGTTTTACTATGATTTTATTAGATTGTAAGCCTATGCGGCAGGGCCTTGCTATTTACTGTTTTACTCTGTACAGCACCATGTACATTGATGGTGCTTTATAAATAAATAAATAATAATAATAATAATAATAATAATAATAATAATAATAATAATAAAATGCCATATACACCATCCTGAAATAGAATGCTCATAAAGGGGGAAATCAAAACATGGTTCTAGACATTCTTATTAATCTTCCAGAATCTATATGTTGAGAAAAAACACCCTATGAGTCACTAATAATAAATGCCATTACTCAGTCATGTGGAAAAGTCGAAGGAGGTTTGCAAAGCGTCACTCAAAACCCATTGACACGATTAAAACTCCAAATGAAAATTTAATTGCGGGGCTAAATATAAGCCGCAAGATAAGTAGTTCAAAGATTTAAAGAGAGAGAGAGAGAGAAAGAGAGAGAGTTGGAAATAACATGCTGTTTGCCACGTTATTGTTACTATTCAATAAAGCAGAAAAAGCAACTGCACAGAGCAGTCGAACTGACAGCCTAGTCATTTAAAACTACAGGTTGTCTCACGGATGACAATGGGTTTTGGAGCCCAGCCCAGCCCATGCCGAGCAGTTTTCAAGTGGTTAGAGTGGAGTAATCATTTAACGCTTTCGTCGATTGAGCTTCTATTTTTTTGATTATTATTTCTCTCTCTCAGTGTTTCAGAATGAAACGTGTTTACATGACTGAGGAGTGAAGCACTCGAAATATGTCATGAGCATGAATTGTTTGCAAAATCGCTTGCATCCGTTTCTGAACATTCCGGGTGATGTTTGGACTAGACCAGAGACGGGTGAGTTCTTACCCCTTCTACAACTTCCACTCGTTGGCTGACAAACCAGCCAATCTATTTCCACCCAAAGATGAGAATCAGCTCATTTTAATTCTAAGCCAACCCAAACTCAACATAACCGATGCCCCACTGCTGTGGCTCTCAGTGCCTACCAACCACCCATGCTGATCTTCCAGACCCTCCTTAATTATTTAATTAATTTCTCTGCTGCTCCGTAGCCAAAACTCTCTTGGCAGTTTGCAACAATACATAAAATTACAAAATACAACTGGATAAAAAAACAGTCGAAATTTTTTAACAGTTTTTTTTTAAAATGTAAACAGCTAAAATGATTTCAATAAATCATGGCAGGATCTACACTACTGCTTTAAAATGGTTCATAACAGTAGTGACAACTGTTGGGGCCCAGGACACACTGCATATACAGTTTTCAAGCTGTGTCATATCCTACTTGGCGTAGATCTGGTCAACGGTCCCCCAGAAAGTGGAAGGAAGGAGGGAGAGGCCCGCCTCATTTCCTCACTCTGTGTGATGACCCCCTTTGGTCTTCCTTTATTCCTTTCTATATAATCAAAGGATCCCAACTAGGGGACAAGTCATCAGAATGCTGTTCACTGGGTCTGTGACTCACTTACCCTTTTCTGACCCTACAGACACCAGTCCAAGGCCATAGCTAGACAGGGCTTTATCCCAGGATCAGGGAAGGATGATCTCGCCTTACCCTTTAGGCCCATTTTTTCCATAATCTCGGGCTAAGCCCGAGAACGTGGAACGTGTGGCCGGGCACTGTGGTTTGTCCTGGCTCCTCGCGGGCAGCCAGGACCCACGCATGGGGTGCAACGCTCCTGAGGAGCTCTGCAGCCATTGGGAATGGGGTGTAGGAGCGGGAAAATAATTTTTTTAAAAAACCCACCAACTTTCTGCGCACGACTGTTTGTGCGCTGCTGCCTCTTTAAAAATAAAAAATGGTGGGTGTGATGCCTCTATCTCTGAGGTCGTCGCACGCCGCATGTAAACAGAGGGGGGAATCTCACGATGAAAACATTGCGAGATCTTCACCCTTCCATCGTGCAATAACAGGTAGGTCTACCTAAGGCCCTACACTCCCTATTTACCCTTGTCCTTCACTGCTCCCACCATAGAACGCTGTACATCAAGAATCCAATCCAGTTTATGAAAAAGGAGATTTTTTTTTAACAATAAGTAAGGTTAGGGTGTTTTCAAAGCTTGTGGTTTCATTCGTTTCAGAGCAGTTTCATATTTAACCCTGCGTACTCTACTCACTAATCTACACTATGTCCTCCCATTCACTTCCCCCAATAATAAAACACATTGATCCTACACTGTACTAACCCCTTATGCAGACAAAACTAGACTCTCTGTATCTTACACATTCACTCTACTGCTCTTTTCTAACTCCTCCCTCTCACTGCTAACTGCCAATCCAAACCTTTGAACCACCAGCTAATCAGCATTCTCTTCACATTCATTTCACTCGGTCCCCCTCCCAACAGCATTAACCACTTACCATCCAAAGTCCGAATGGCACTTTATACTAGGGTGACCATATCAAAAGGAGGACAGGGCTCCTGTATCTTTAACAGTTGTTACGAAAAGGGAATTTCAGCAGGTGTCATTTGTATATATGGGGAACCTGGGGAAATTTCGTCTTCATCACACTGGTTAAAGCTACAGGTGCCCTGCCCTCTTTTAAATCTGGTCACTCTAGTATAGTTCCTGCAGTTTTAACTATTGTGATGAAGAGGAAATTTCCCCAGGTTCCCCATATATACAAATGACACCTGCTGAAATTCCCTTTTCTATGCTACTGTTAAAGATACAGGAGCCCTGTCCTCCTTTTCATATGGTCACCCTACTTTAAACTCTCTCTCTCTCTCTCTCTCTCTCTCTCTCTCTATATATATATATATCTGACAGCAAACAGTAAAACTTCTGCAACTCCATGCCACCATGTAAATGGGGTTTAAAAAGAAGGAGGAGATAGTTTGAAGGATTGGGACCCAGGAGGGAAGGTAGAAAGAGCCTTGGAAGGGGATTTGAGAGAAAAAGTTCCCTGGGTTAAAATTTAATCCAAGCCGGAGAAGACCTCAGGCCTTGTAAGATTTCCCCCTTTTTCTGTTGTGGCATTCCTGATGTGGAATGAGATTCCGAGTGGTGACAACCTTCTTATTTTGCCCAGGCATATTAATCTTTCAGTTCCTCTTGTTCGAAATCTGTTTCTCTATTTTGAACCTGCGCCTTACTGCCAGGCTTTGTAATTATATATATCATACTGCAGTTTCAAACTTCTAAATATTTATAATGTGTTTCATCCATATCAGCCTGCCTGCACTTTAAGATCAGGAAGAGAGGTCCTAATCATTTGCCCAACTGTGAGTGCAGTTAGGTGGGTGTCTACACAGGAGAGGGCCTTCTCTGTGGTGGCCCCAAACCTCCGGAACAAACTCCCATCAGAGGTCCGCCATGCACCATCTTTTAGGGTGACGATATTATTATTATTATTATTATTATTATTATTATTATTATTATTATTATTATTATTACTATTATTATTATTTATTTATATAGCACCATCAATGTACATGGTGCTGTACAGAGTAAAACAGTAAATAGCAAGACTCTGCCGCATAGGCTTACAATCTAATAAAATCCTAGTAAAAAAATAAGGAGGGGAAGAGAATGCAAACAGGCACAGGGTAGGGTAAAACTAACAGTATAAAGTCTGAAAAGGATGACAGGGCTCCTGTATCGTTAACAGTTGTACTGAAAAGGAAATTTCAGCAGCTGTCATTTGTATATTTGGAGAACCTGGTGAAATTCCCTCTTCATCACAATAGTCAAAGCTGCAGGAGCCGTGCCCTCTTTTAAATCTGGTCACTCTAGTATAGCTCCTTCAGCTTTAACTGAAGGGGGATGAAGAGGGAATTCCACCAGGTTCTCCATATATACAAATGACACCTGCTGAAATTCCCTTTTCTATGCAACTGTTAAAGATACAGGAGCCCTGTCATCCTTTTCATATGGTCACCCTACCACCTTTGCAGGCTTTCAAGAAGGCCTTAAAAACATTTTATTTTACGATGGCCTTCCCATGATGAATATTGTTTTTGCTGTAATTGTTATTATTGCTGCTATTGTTGTTCCCACTGGTTTTATTGTTGGTTTTATTTTTTTAATTGCTGTTTTATTTCTTTTAATATTTTTAATATTTTATTGCTTTTAAGATTTTATGTATTTTATTTTTGTAGGCCGCCTTGTGAGGGCTTCGGCTCTGAAAGGCAGTCAAGAAATGTTTGAAATAAATAAATAAATAAATAAATATGAAGTTGCATTTTATGACTTGTTCTGAACTTCCCAGAGAGCTTTATTTATTGGGCAGCATAGATATCAATAAAAACAAACAATAATAAATTTGTCATGCAAATCAAACATGAGGCAAGTATTACCTCTGCTTCCTGGTTGGTAGATTCACATCGAAAAGCGGATTGAACACACACACATCCCATTGAAACAAAAAGGACAGTACTCCCCCACCTCAGTCATGAAACATGATATTTGAGATCATAGAATCATAGAATCACAGAATAGCAGAGTTGGAAGGGGCCTACAAGGCCCTCGAGTCCAACCCCCTGCTCAGTGCAGGAATCCACCCTAAAGCATCCCTGACAGATGGTTGTCCAGCTGCCTCTTGAAGGCCTCTAGTGTGGGAGAGCCCACAACCTCCCTAGGTAACTGATTCTATTGCTGTACTGCTCTAACAGTCAGGAAGTTTTTCCTGATGTCCAGCTGGAATCTGGCTTCCTTTAACTTGAGCCCGTTATTCCGTGTCCTGAACTCTGTATACAGCAATACAGACTGTAGTAACTCATTAGAAGTAAGCATTTGACTATATCCTTTCCAGTTAATCTGTAGACAATGAGGTCTGTTTCTTATTTAAACACAAAACAAAATCCAGACCCTGTGCTTTAATGCTATACCATCCTTTTGCCGCCATCAAATAATCCTTCTTTGAAATACCATGGAAACAAGCAAATATGCCTCATTAAACTTTCATTGCAGGGGTAGAATAAAAAGAAATATCTGAGTTTTTTTAAAAAAAAATGGAGGAGGGGGGAATAATACACTTTTTCCCCATGAAGAATAATTAGATTGTTCCCATTAATTTTCCTAGGTAAAGTAGAATAATTGGCTGGAAATAAAATCTCAAGGCCTCCTTCTCTCTTTTTCTCTCATTCTATGTCGGTTTATATGGCTGAAAATACACTGAAAATACACAGTGTTTATCCCATGGACAGTAAGTGAGTCACAGTTTTCCTCAAATAATTTCTGTGAAAAGAATTAAAACGGGCTATTTGGGGATCCAAATGTTTGTGAAATCAAAGGACACACATTTTCCTCCATGAAACCTTTTGTTTAACATTTTGTTTTATGTATTCATATGTATTCATTCAAAGATGCATAGGCCACCTTTCTATAAATTGACAGAAGCTAGCAGGTAACAAAAATAAAACTGAATATCAAGGAAGGCTCAACCCATCACTATGCATTTTATTGTTTTATGTTTATAGACCCAAGAACTTGTGTATCTCATCAAAATTATTTATTTATTTATTTATTACATTTCTATACCGCCCAATAGCCGGAGCTCTCTCATCCATAGAGTCTATTTGAACAATCGAGTAGCTTTGCTCTGTATTCAGTTTTAAATTATGAACTTTGTCAACAGCACAGACAATTTCCAACTCATAGAAAAAACTGTACTTTGCCCAGTAACTATCCACCCTTGCTTCTGGAAATTTCTGGATGCTTCTACCCTACTGTGGCTGAATGAAATAGAAAACAGAGCTCCTGTCACTATAGCTTATACATTTCGAGATCTTATGAAACCCACAGTTTAATGATAAGGTAATCTATGGCAGCATGTCTAGTGCTTGCAATGAGTCTTGTCAAATCTCCACATTCAAATTACTTTTCATGTAACTTTCCAATCATTTTTGTTAACCTGAATACTGGATTTTGCTTAGTTGTTCCAACTTATTTCAAGAAATCAACTAACTATTACCCAGGAAATATCCAATTGAAAGCTACATCTCGTTATACTGAGACATTCATCCCCATCCATGTCTTTATTAATTGAAGCCTTAGGATTAGCTATGGAATATTCCAGGTTTTCCCTGAAATGTGTTTCCAAATCAACTGAATTTTTTCTTCTTTATTGCTCAAAGTTTCACAACTCCAGAACTTTGCAAGCTAACTGTACTATTCCTGGTTGGTTTCAGCTTGTACATCTCTGGAGCTTTCTTCAACTGTTCCGTCAATGGTTTGCAAGACTGCACTCTGTATACAATGTTACAATGGTTTGTAAACTGTTCTCTTTTATAACTTGTGTATAATGGCTAACGGCTTGTAACTCAATAAATTGACTGACTGACAACCCATCAAAAAGTCGTGGTATACTTCAGTCCAGTCAAACTGCCAAACATCCAACCAGTTCTCAAAAGAATCATAGGCCTTAGCTAGACCTACCTGTTAGTGCGTAATGGAGGGGTGAATATCTCACGATGTTTTTATCGCGAGATCCTACCTCTGTTTAAACACAACATGCGATGACCACAGAGGGAGAACATTGCGCTTGCGAGTAGCTGGGACAAATTGTGACGCCCAGCCACATCTTCCATGGTCTTGGGCCCGAGACCATGGAAAAACCAGGCCTCAAGGGTAGGGTGAGATCCCGGGGCAAGGGAGAGATCATCCCTCCCTGATTCCGGGATCCCCTGTGCATCATCCTGGGGATCGCCCCGGGATTTCACCCCATCTAGCTATGGCCGCAGAATTATAGAATAGTAGCATTGGAAGGGGCCTATAACACAATCGAGTCCAACCCCCTGCTCATTGCAGTAATCCACCTTAAAGCATAGATTTATGCCTCTTGAAGGCCTCTAGTGTGAGAAAGCCCATGAGCTGGTCTGGAGTACTGTAGAACTGTGCAAGTAAATTGGTTTTGGTTTGTAATTTCATTTGATTGTATTATTAAAGATCACATGTGTTTCATTATCCATAGGTACAAGTCTCATTTGCCTCATCATTTATTTGTTGCACTTCTTTTTGTTGATTTTTACGGTTTCGTTCTTATTTTTGATGATTGGTTTACTAATGCCAGCAATGTTTTCCCTGGTCAGGACCAAAAATGAGCCCTGGGGCTATCAGAAAAGAAGGGAGCATTAGATGGCCTCCAATGTTTCACTGCCTTCGATGGTCTGAATTGGAGAAGTGTCTCGAGTTTGCCCTCATTTTTAAGATCTGCCTCTTGAGATCCTGGGCTTGAGCAAGCAAAGGCCTCCCATTCTTGGGACCTTCTTCCCCCAAGGCTCATCCAGAGGGCTGAACGACGTCTGGCTCCCACCCCTGGTTTTACTCAGGGTAGGTCTTCAGAACAACTCCCTAGAAAAGCCACAGAGAACATGAGCAGCCATGCCTCCCAGGCTTCTCTGGCACAATTTAGTAGGAAGGGGTCAAAATTCATAGCTTATTTATTTAGTATTTATTTATTTCATTTCTAAACTGCCCAATAGTCAAAGCTGTCTGGGCAGTTTGCAAAAATTAAAACCATAAAGTACAGCGTGGAATATAAAATATGGAAGCTTAAAACCACAATATAAAACCATAATATGAAAGTACGTCCAGAATAAAAGCAAGCAGCAATGCAGAGATTTAAAATGTAGATTTAAAATACAGACTCAGGCCTTAGCTAGACCTAAGGTTTATCCCAGGATCATCCCGGGGTTATCCCTGTTCAAGTAAATGACACACAGGGGATCCTGGGAGCAGGCAGGGATGACACCGGGACGATCCCGGGATAAACCTTAGGTCTAGCTAAAGCCTTAAAACAGCAGAGCTAAAAGACTAGGATGATAAAATGCTAAAATACTGGGAAAATAATACAGGTTTGCACCTGGCGCGGGAAGGAGTACAACGTAGGCACCCGGCGAACCTCTCTAGGGAGCTCATTCTGCAGCGGGGATGCCACAGCAGAAAAGGCCCTCCTCCTGGTAGCCAGCCACCTCACTTCCTTTGACAGGGGCTCATAGAAAAGGACCCCTAAAGAGGATCCTAGGGTCTGGGCATTTACATATGGGAGGAATTGATCCTTCAGATAACCTGGACAGAGGAGGGCCAGGATCTCTTCTTAATTGTCCCAGAGTTCAGGACACAGAATCATGGGCTCAAGTTAAAGGAAGCCAGATTCTGGCTGGACATCAGGAAAAACTTCCTGTCTATTAGAGCAGTACGACAATGGAACCAAGACATAGGGAGGTGGTGGGCTCTCCCACACAAGAGGCCTTCAAGAGGCAGCTGGACAACCATTTGTCAGAGATGCTTTAGGGTGGATTCCTGCATTGAGAAGGGGGTTGACCTTATAGGCCCCTTCCAACTCTACTATTCTATTATTCTATAAAGCTAAGAGTGGAGAAACAGCCACCAGAGACTTGCTCAAGACATCTCATTTGTGCTACGCCAAGTTTTCATGAGGTTCAGTTTTCTCTGTGACAGCCGCATTTCTGGAGGCTCAAAAATGTGTGCAGAGACCTCCTACCTTTCCCTCTTCTACAGATGGTTTATTCTTGTTCACAAGTATTATTTCTCTGCTCAGTTGCTGCTTCGGATGGGGAAAGGGAGAAGTGGTTCCCCATTGCTAAGGTGATATGCCCAGCATCTCCTTCCATTTGGGACATTTGTGAAAACAGGTGCAAGGAGCATGGAAACAATGTCCACATTCCAAATTCAGGTGCACTTTAATGCAAGGGGGCATCAAGTTAGAAAGGGACACTAGCAACGTTATAAGACTAGTGTAGATCCGGCCCAGAGCTCGGTGAACTTGCAGGGTAGCTCCCCAGTGGAGCTCCCCAGCGCCTCCTCATTTCAGACTGCTGACCCTGCACCAGACTTGACAGCTTTCATACAACAGAGATTACTTTTTTTAAAAAAAATATGATTATGTATGATATTGTGGTTTAAATACACCTCCTTTCACACCGCCATTCCACTTCTTTCGACGGACTTTTCTTTCTTTCTTCACATGCAAAAATAAAACATCGTGTGCAATAACGTTGCGGTGCACTCTCCTCATGTGCGTGAATTACAGAATATTGTGTTTCCCTGCCTCCTGCACCAGACTGTCTTGTTGGCTTAACCTTTATCTAATGGTTATATTTGTCAACCTTTGAAGTGCTGAACACTCCTTAGTGCCTTCCACAACCATTTCATGTTTTTCTTGTTAACATTTCCCTTTCCTAATTGTCCGGCATTCAGAACCACTTCTGACTGCTACTATATATATATATATATATATATATATATATATATATATATATTTGGTAACATTTCTATCTGAAATTAAATTAGAGCTCATAGCCAAGTATCAACCACCCTGCTTTTCAGCAGAAATCTGCTTCTTTTTAATTGGAGATCAGGTACATGTTTTCCCGATAACGTGAATCTTCCAATACAACTTCCTTTAACATTAATGTCCGTAATGCCATCACTAATGGAATCACACTCGGTTGCAAGTAGGACTGCATGATCCAGGGATGGGTTGGGGCAAATGGGAATATTTTTTTTGTAAAAAAAGTTAGCTTTGCGCAGGAGCGCTCCTGCGTGCATTTGCAATTTAAAAAATGGCGGGTGCGCTGTCCTCCTTCCTCCCAGGACATCACGTGCCATGTGTAAACAGATGGGGAGGATTCTGAAATCACCATATCGTGAGATCCTCCCCTCTCTCCCGGAAAGCGGTGAGGTCTAGACATGCCCAAAATCTGTTTTGATGTAGGATAACAAAAGGAGTTCCAATCAGTGTAGAAGTTGGAATACGGAGGCCCTTTCAGTGCTGGCAAAGCAACAACTGGGTTGCAATTGAAACCCTGCTTCCTTGCAGATTCATCAGCCTAAGTTTTGGGTCTATTATACTGAACCAAATCCTTTTCATTTGGCTTGTCCTTATTAGAAGCAGTTGCAGATTTCCCTAAATATCTTCGGTAATGCTTTTGACATGTCAGAGTGATCGTAATGAATTCACGGCAACGGCTTTGCACATATAACACTCAGTTGGGAATTCTGCCTGCTACAATTGCCTGACATTAATTTTGCACCCTTAACTAAGGCAGTGTCTATAGGAAGCATGCCTTAAGATTGAACTCCGATCTTCCAAGCCGCTGCATAATTTTAAAAGACAAACTCCACAGTGAAAAAGAAGCATATTGATTTAGGTGAGTTAGTATTTTGCACCCTGAAATCCACTTTAACAAACATAGGGATCGATAAATGACTTAGTTAAATCACTCTTCATTTTTACTAGCTGGCTGCCTTTTCTAATTCATTGCCCAACGTGTTAATTTGCAACTCAGCTAAGGACAAATGTTTCTATGGACAGAATTTTTAATGTCAAGGAGGGAGAGTTGTTCCTAGCTGTTACTGGCATCCACTTCCTCTTCACACATTTATTGAATGTGTGTGCACTGCATAGGGGTGTTGTTGTTGTGTGAACATCTTTTTCAATGAACTTGTGCAGTCATACTCTCTCTCTCTCTCTCTCTGTGTGTGTGTGTGTGTGTGTGTGCATGTCTAGATGAGGGCTTATCCCAGGTATCGGACAGCTTTAATCATGACTTTTCCCATGGTCTCGAGATCGTCCTGAGACTGTGGGACGTGTGGGCGGCCATCTTGGTTTAGTCCTGGCTCCTTGCAAGTAAATGTGAAGAGCTGGGAACCAGACATGGGGCAATGAGCTCTTCAGGAGCTCTGTGCCCATCAGAGGTAGGAGGGGGGGAGCGGGATCTTTCTTCTTCTTCTTTTTTTTTTTAAAAAAATACCTTTATTGTTGGAGTGCTCATGCGCTCATCTTCAATATTTTTTTAAAAAAATGGCGGGCCCAATGTCCTCCTTCCTCCTGGGACGTTGCACGCCATGTGTGGACTGAGGGGGAGGATTTCACGATCCTCCCCCTTCCCTGCCCAGTGTAGACATGCCCTCTCTCTCCCCCTTTTCTCTGTAATGGTGTTATGTATATACCTATCCACCCAGGGTGTGCTTCGCCTCAGTCCCAAACCCATGTGGGTTTGGAGGGCAAGCAAGAGGGATGAGGAGTGAGTGGGAAGGGATGCCCGGGAAACCACAACAGCTGACCTATTTTGGATTCAGAACCAAATTTGAAGTGGGCTGGAGTCATTCCAAGGTGCCCTGCATCACAGCTTCTGAGATTAATCGGACGGGCGGGGGGGGGGGCGCTGTTCAATGATGACAATGAATGCATCTGATGTAGATCACAGATTATTCAGACAAAAATGCTTCGGAAAGCCACCCTTCACATCCCCACACCCTCTCCAGTATGACATGGCAGTTTGGGAAATGGTTATCAATCTGTTAGAGATGGGTGAGGAATTCACTGGGTTCGCGTGTTAAGCAAACTTACCAAATTGCCAACTCTAAAAATGAACCAGAATGTAGTTGACTATAAAAAGTTTGCAATGTAATTATGAAGACAAATGCACAAAAATGTTCACAAAAATAGTATGCACACACACACACACACACACACACACACACACACACATATATATATATAGAGAGAGAGAGAGAGAGAAAGAGAGAGAGATTACAATGAATGCACAAAATCACTTGATTGAAAAATCATGTTAAAATGCACACATTTGCAAATGTGCACACAAAACAATAACTTCTTCTTCTTCTTCTTCTTCTTCTTCTTGTTGTAGTGCTTTATCAAGGCACAGATGCACATCAATAATGTTATGCTCCGCCCACTTGGAGCAGTGAGAATTTTCAGGGCAAAAGAGAAAGGGGGAAGTTCTGTGTAGATGGAAGAAAATTGGGCAACTCTTTCTATCCCCCCCTCTCTCCCAGACTCTAGGCTTGCTATTCCCCACCACCACCACCACCACACACACCTTTTGATTAGCCAGGACCTCACAGCACCCATTATGTGACTAGCCACATCCTCTATCAGAGGTGTTTTAAGGTGGCGCCCAGAGCAGATTTCCAAATTTCCAAATGTGCCCACATGTCCAAAAAGTAGGGCCGTGCAAGATTTGGCCTCAGCTTTGGATGTTCCGAGGCTTCGGTGGCCATCTTACAGAGAATCCGCCACATCATGCACAATTCTTGTGTCCAGTGAAGAAAAGTCCTATGACTCCCAGCATGCCTTGTCAGGGAGGGACGGACTTGACAGAGTGTGGGAACGATGGGTGTTTGTGGCCTCATTGCTGTTGATCCTGGTGGATGACCCACCCAGGCATGTGATCAGGACTGTGGGAGAGTCTGCACGATTTGCTGCAGGTCCGCAAACCTCAGGTGACCTCAGTGGTACGAAGTGCCTTATACAAACTCCGGTTGGTGGCCCAGCTACACCCCTATCTGGACAGGGATAAGCTGGCTTCAGTTGTCCATGCTCTGGTAACCTCCAAGTTAGATTACTGCAATGCGCTCTACGTAGGGCTGTCTTTGAAGACGGTTCGGAAGCTGCAGCTCTTGCAAAATGCAGCGGCCGGATTGATTTCAGGAACCAGAAGGTTCGACCATATAACACCTGCTCTGGTCTGCTTGCACTGGCTGCCTGTATGTTTCCGAGCCCAATTCAAGGTGCTGGTTTTGACCTACAAAGCCTTACACGGCTTGGGACCACAATACCTGATGGAACGCCTCTCCCGACGTGAATATACCTGGTCACTACATTCAACATCTAAGGTCCTCCTCTGGGTGCCTACTCCGAGAGAGGCTTGGAATGTGGCAACGAGGAACAGGGCCTTTTCGGTGGTGGCCCCCAGACTGTGGAATGATCTCCCTGATGAGGCTTGCCTGGCACCAACGCTGCTATCTTTCCGGCGCCAGGTTAAGACTTTCTTCTTTGCCCAGGCATATGGCAGCACATCTTAATCATTCACATGTTTAGTTTTTTAATGGTTTTTAATGCTTTATGTGTGTATGTACTGTGTTTTAGAGTTTTAAATTTTGTATACTTGTTTTTATCTCAATTTTAGAATTTCTGTAAACCGCCCAGAGAGCCCTGGCTATGGGAGTGGTATATAAGTGTAATAAATAAATAAATAAATAAAATGATTCGCTGCAGGTCCACAAATGCCCCCCACATACACCCATGTTCCCTGAAAGACACCAGCTTCCATTTGCCCCTTGCCAATGCTGGGCCCTGAAAGTGCACAGAAAGCTCCTGGCATGCAATGACAACTCCGCAAGATCAGAGGGCACAAGAGCTGTGCCTGACGTAAAACATCCGCCAAAGCCTCGGTATGCTGAACCCAAACCTTGCACAGCCCTACCAAAAATGTATGGGGGAGGCCTGCCCTGGACCGTGTCATTTCAAAGGTGTTCTATTTTAATAATAATAATAATAATAATAATAATAATAATAATAATAATAATATATTGAATACAAACACAAATTCAGGAAGATGTGAACATTACTTGGAGGAAAAAGTGCTCCTGCTTATGGTTCTGTTTTGAATTGTGAACAGGATATGTTCACATGATTTGCAAACAGAAATGAAATTCCCATACAACCCTAGGATGCACACTTTTATTTCCATTCTGCTTTTCAATGTGTGCTAGCCCTATTTCTGCTGTGAACATGCGTCATCCGGTGGCAAAGCAAATTTGTCCATCATATGTCATAGGTACTTATTTTAGCATGCAACTGTTTATTTAGAAACTGTCGTCTTCTTCCGTCTCTGTCTCTCCAGAACAATTTTCATTCTCTGTTCCCATGCTATTATTTGATTTAACCTTCAAGTACCCACGAAACTAACCCACGAAGAGCAACTCCAAACAATAGAGTGCCATACAATCACCTAGTCTATTGTGCTAATTGCCGGTTGTCTTTGTGCCTCTCTGCCTGACAACTCATGCTCTCGGCTGTGCTGTCGGAGGAACTAATTCACGTATCTTTCTGCTGTCATCTGTCGTATCTGCACCTGTAGCCAGTAGTTTCTATAAAAATAAAGTTGCATTTCCCATGTTCCAATAAATTATCTCTTTGGAAGGAAACTTGGCTTCCTTTCAGATGGCACCTTCTAAATAGCTCATTTATGTACGTATTGATTATACATCCCTACCACCCAATAGCCAAAGCTCTTTGGATGGTTCTCAACAATTAGATGGCACAGCAGTGTGAGAAGGAAGAGTCAACGGCGTGGACCCAAACTTTATGATGATTTTCCCCCATTAAAAAGACAGGTATGCAAGTGCCCATCACAATAGCCTGCGGAAAATAATTCAGTTAGATAATTATGAATTGTGTGAAGATTTCCTGCTCACTGAACTCTCCCACCAATTTGATTGGATGACGTTAGTTTGCTTTCCCCAAGAGTTCTAAACCAGTTCAAAAGACTCACGTTGCTGCTGAGGAATTGCAGAATGGGAGTTACATGTTGCTCATGTAACTGTGGAAACTGCCCATTCATTAGCTATACATCATCATCATTATCATCATCATCATCATCACCACTTTATTACGATCCATAGAGCCATCAAGGGCAAAACTCAGACATAAAACATAAGACAAATTAAGACTATTATCAGCTTTCATCTAATACACACAGAGCTCTAATACTGGCCGCCTCTATAAGAAATTTAGTAACAGTCAAAGTCACTTTTGGGGACTTGTTTCCCAGCAGGAACTTAGTATAAAATTTATCTGAACTTCTGGGCAGTTTACACAGCAATGGGGTGATTATAGAACAATGAGCCTGATTATAAAAGCTACAAGACAGAAAAATATGCTCCATCGTCTGCACTTCCATTATACATCATATTGGATATGTTAGCTAAACAATTCCTCTATGTTCAATGATAAATGCCCAATGCATGGAGGAAACAACTTGGCTAGGGCATTGCCTTCAGTCATCTACCTGTAGTTTTCTTGGGGCTCATCTACACCAAGCAGGATATTCCACTATGAAAGTGGTATGTAAAAGGCAGGAGCCACACCACTGCTGAAGTGCACTGACAACTGTTGGGGCCCATTGAGACATACTATATACCACTTTCATACTGCTATATCCTGCTTGGTGTGGCGCCTGCCTTTTATATACCACTTTCATAGTGGAATATCCTGCTTGGTGTAGACGAGTCCTTGGAGGCTACTATAACAATATTAGAATAGATGAACCATGGGACTGATCCAGGATGGCTCCTCCTATTATTATTATTATTATTATTATTATTATTATTATTATTATTATTATTATTATTATTATGCTTTATCTCCCGATGGTCTGCTAGCATATCCCCTCAATTGGTTGTCCTGATATTTACAAGAGAAGGCATGATTCCCTGTGCCACCCACCAAAGACTCGGACGCATTTGTTCCCCCTGCCTCAAACAACCAGACTCCTGTGATTTGCTTTTGTAAAGGTTACATTTACCGGATGCATAGCTCACCCTCGGGGCAGACAAGAGGAGCCATGGTATCGTTCTGTAAATTGCATCCCCATTTTTTAAAAGTTCAAGTCAATTTCAGCAATGAACTAACATGTGCCAATCAACCATAGACCTATCAGCTGCCTTTCTGGTAGCTTAGCTGGGAGAAATGGAAACTGCACACCTGCAAAATAGGCCCAGGCCCTTGCATTCGTCTTGACTTAATTTGCAAGCAGGCCATTTGGAGGAGCTCATCTCAAAATCCATGTTTTTTTCTTAATTATCCTTGTATACAGCTATGTTCTTCTAATTCTTTGGTCGATCTCATTCCTTAGTATCCAGCGTTCCTTCTTTTAATACCTTCTGCATATGTCTTAAAGAAAGGCTGGCCAATAGTTAGGGCAGCCTTCCTCAACCTGGGGCGCTCCAGATGTGTTGGACTACAACTCCCAGAATGCCCCAGCCAGCTGCTGGGGCATTCTGGGAGATGCAGTCCAACACATCTGGAGCGCCCCAGGTTGAGGAAGGCTGAGTTAGGGTGTGAGCAGTTTTTGACACTATTTTATATTATTTTCCCCTTTGTTGCCTTCCTCTGTGTGTGTGTGTGTGTGTGTTGTCTGCAGCTGTACTCAGCAAAAAATGGAGGTATCACACTCTTTGACCTGTCACTGGACGTGGTATGTACGAAATTGTGCACATTTTCATAAGATTCACTTTCACTCAAAGGGACTTTTTGGTGGTGGCAACAGAAAATCTATGGCTAAGAAGGCAACCCCCACCCAAATGATGTGAGTCAGATGTGCACCAAGCAGGATATGACACTTCGAAAGCAGCTTGAAGATGGTGTATGGAATGGGCCCTGGGTCTCAACAGTTGTCAGTGCACTTCACTACTGTTATAAAGCAGTAGTGTACATCTTGTCCTGCACTCACACAAGATTTGGGGGTAACACCACTTTGCATGTTTACTGAGAGCAATGTTAATTTAAAATGCACAAGCTGATATTGAGGGGAATTAACTTGGTTAAGGATTTGCAATAACAATTTTAGTGTGGCCCTATGAAAAGGAGGACAGGGCTCCTATATCTTTAACAGTTTTATTGAAAGGGGGATTTCAGCAGGGGTCATTCGTATGCATGCAGCACCTGGGCAAATTCCCTCTTCATTAAAACAGTTAAAGCTGCAGGAGCCTTGCCCTCTTTTGCATCTGGTCACTCTAGTATAGCTCCTGCAGCTTTAACAGTTGTGATGAAGAGGGAATTTCAACAGGTGCTTCATGCATACAAATGGCACCTGCTGAATTTCCCTTTTATATACAACTGTTAAAGATACAGGAGTCCTGTCCTCCTTTCCATATGGTCACCCTATTAGTAACAACACAAATTTAATTGTAACCCCAGCAGTGGATCCACCAACCTTCACTGACAACTGCACTACAATGGGGAAACTACCGGAGTTCTCGGTGAAGCTAGGTATTAGGTCTCAAAGAAATTCTGCAGGCATGCACAGTCCATTTGATTTGTAATGTATATGGTGGGCTGATTACGGTGACCATATGAAAAGGAGGACAGGGCTCCTGTATCTTTAACAGTTGTATTGAAAAGGAAATTTCAGCAGGTGTCATTTGTATGTATGGCGAACCTGGTGAAATTTCCTCTTCATCACAACAGTTAAAGATGCAGGTGCCCTGCCCTCTTTTAAATCTGGCCACTCTACTATAGCTAGTGTAGCTTTAACTGTTGTGATGAAGAGGGAAATTCACCCACTTCAATTGACACCTGCTGCAATTCCCTTTTCTACATTCCTGTTAAAGATACAGGAGCCCTGTCCTCCTTTTCGTATGGTCACCATATAATAGGGAGTTCCTAACTCTCATGGGAGTTGAAAGAAAACGGGAGCAAAAGTGTTGGGGCTGCTTTTAGAGTGGGGTGGAAGGGGCAGTGTGGAGGGGGATTTGTACAGCTAGGCAGGGATGCGATTGCGCAGCTTCCCAAGATGCAAGCACTGTAGCAAGAAGGGAGGGGCAGAAGAGATGCATCTAGAATACACCATTTAGGGTGCATTATTTATTTATTTATTTATTTATTTATTTATTTATTTATATAGCACCATCAGTGTACATGGTGCTGTACAGAGTAAAACAATAAAATAGCAAGACCCTGCCGCATAGGCTTACATTCTAATAGAATCATAATAAAACAATAAGAAGGGGAAGAGAATGCACCAAACAGGCACAGGGGAGAGTAAAATTAACAGTATAAAAGTCAGAGCAAAATCAAGTTTTAAAAGCTTTAGAAAAAAGAAAAGGTTTTAGCTGAGCTTTAAAAACTTGTAGTTTGCAAATGTTCTGGAAGAGCGTTCCAGGTGTAAGGGGAAGCAGAAGAAAATGGACGAAGCCAAGCAAGGGAAGTAGAGACCCTTGGGCAGGTAAGAAACATGGCATCAGAGGAGAGGAGAGCATGAGCAGAGCAATAGTGTGAGATGAGAGAGGAAAGATTGGAAGGAGCTAGACTGTGAAAAGCTTTGTAGGTCAACAGGAGAAGTTTATATTGGATTCTGAGGTGAATTGGAAGCCAATGAAGAGATTTCAGAAGTGGAGTAACATGGTCAGAGCGGCGAGCCAAGAAGATGATCTTAGCAGCAGAGTGGTGAACAGAAACCAACGAACTGATGTGAGTAGAAGGAAGGCCAGTGAGAAGAAGGTTGCAGTAGTCCAACCGAGAAATAACCAATGCATGAACAAGAGCCTTGGCAGAAGAGACTCCTTGGAAACAAGTGCTACAGTTCCCAACACTCCTCAGTTAGACTTGCTTCCTTTTCTAGAGTTCTGTTGTGAAGACTGGGCTTTGCACCATGCAAGAACACCTTTCCAGGAGTGGATGGCTTGGCAGTGATGACTTGATGAGGAAACCAGCGGGACCAGCCTGAGGAAAGCAGGGACTTTCTGGCTGTGCTCTGAGTGGTCAGAGTTCTGATCTAATGACCATGTTCAGATGACATGCTAAATCATGGAGGTTAAGCATTTTGAACTAAACATTGTGGGAATGGCTAGACCAAGGGGGTGGAGGGGGGATGATTGCGAGATATGACGATCGCGAGATCCTCCCCCTCAGTCTACACACAGCACGCGATGTCCCAGGAGGAAGAGGACGTCGCGCTTGCCATTTTTTTTTATCGGAAGTGAGCACAGGAGTGCTCCTATGAAGAAGGTGAGTTTTTTATTTATAAAAAAAGACCCCGCTACTCCCTCCCACCCCTGATGGGCACAGAGCTCCTGAAGAGCTCTGTGCCCCATGCCTGGTTCCTGGCTCCTCATGGTTACTCGAATGGAGCCGGAACAAAAATGGGACACCCGGCCACACATCCCGCAGATGTGGGACAAGTCCGGGACTGTGTATCAAGACCTTCAAGAGGTTTATATCTTTCCCTGTGCTTTTCCTTTCCTGAAAATGGCCAGTGGGGAAACGTTGCAGCTCATTGGCTCGGCTGGCTGTAGACAAATGTTAGTAATAATAATAATAAATGTATTTCTTACCCGCCTCTCCATTTGGATCAAGGCGGGGAACAACATTAGTATAGGAATCCACACATCTTAAAAATTATTGATTTAACATTGATCTGGATAGGCCTGCCAGAAAAGGCAAGTCTTTAACGCTACCTTAAAATCACACAGAGAGTTAATTTTATGAATCTCCTCCGGCAGGCCATTCCACAATCTGGGGGCGACAGAAGAAAAGGTCCTCTGGGAAACTGATGTCAGCCTAGTTTTATCTGACTGAAGTAAGTTCACCCCAGAGGACCTGAGTTTGTGGGGCGGACTATATGGGAGAAGGTGATCCCGCAGGTAACCTGAACCCAAACCATTTAGGGGTTTAAGGTAACGACCAACACTTTGTACTTTGCCCGGAAACTAATTGGCAGCCAGTGGAATGATTTTAATGTTGGGGTAATATGCTCTTTTAAACTTGAAGTTCATGCTTGCAGTTCACAAGGCACAGTTTTATCCTTAGGGATGGGCAAATGTTTGAGTTTGTTGAGTTCTCCAATTTCTTCTTCAAAGCTTATTTCACCTTGTGTGTGTTCCTGAATGCCAGTGACCTTTTCTTTTCTTTTTTTGTATCGGGAAAAATGTCCTATTGTTTTCTAGCCAAGATGGCTTCTATTTACTTCACTCTTAAAATCCATCTACTTCATTGCAAAAGTTGCCACTTGCTTTGGCTGACGCTGAGCACATACGGAAATGCACTTTTAAAAGCAGGCTTTCTCTGGCTTGTAATTAATTATAATTAATCACGCTGCTCCTCCATTTTATTGTTTTTTGTATTGCTTTTATTATTACTGTAGCTGAAATTATTTTTAATAGTGTATTTTAAGCTGCGTTTTTAATATTGCTATATGCAAAACACTTAGGGATTTTGTTATATTAAGCAGTGTGTAAGAATTAATGATAAATAAATGAATGAAAACATAGTGTTCATAACTATGGCTTCAATCGTATGAACACTTAGCCGGGCGCACGTCACATTGATCTCTTTGGGATTTGCTTCTGAGTAAGCACGGATAGGATTGCACCAAACAGAACTTATATGCCAACTTTGTTATGAATCCTGACCTCTCATTGGTGGGCGGTTTTGAGTGGTACAGTATACTTCTGTGTTTTGGTAGACTGGAGAACAGAATCGCCCCTGAGAACACAGATGTTGTGTGGATGAAAACGTAGTTATTACCAGCTTTCACAGTTCCTGAATGTTCTGACACAATTCTTGGCTCAAAAAAAGTATAAAAATAAAATTTTAAATGCATGCATAGAGAAAAAAAATGTTTAGAACTGCACATTTTGAGAGAAAATAGATTAACAATGCATAATTGAATACAAAATTTCATGTATTTTTTTTTTTAAGAATTGCAGATTATTGTAGAAACAGGACAGAAGAGTCTTTCTGGGTGAACACATGTGAAAATGATGGTGGGCTCATCTACACCAAGCAGGATATTCCACTATAAAAGTGGTATTAAAGTAGTATATAAAAGGCAGGAGCCACACTACTGCATTATTGTGGTATTGACGTGCACTGACCACTGTTGGGGCCCATTGACACAGACCATTATCAACTTTTGAACAAGTGTTATATAGACACAACTTGCAATTGGATAAATATATGGATATTTGGTCAGCTTTTCTTGAAACCTTTGTATAACTCTCCCCCCCCCTTTTTTTTAACCGTTCATACGAAGAAAGTGATGATAATTCCAAATACACCATGTATGGGTCCCCATGTTTTCACAATGTATTTTCTGTTTTGTTTGTTGATATTCACAATTAAAAGGAAAATAATAATAACACACACACACACATACACACACATCAAAACACACACAACTAGGAGTTCATCTTCGACGCAGTACCTATCCCCCCCTGAATTTCTGTGTATTTGTGCTGGTCTGCATCTTGGAGGAGGTATTAAAAAAATATCTGTGTTCCATTCCCATCTGTCCAGTCCCACCCATTTCTCCTGATACACCTTCAGAAGCACCATCATGGGGCACACATCCTCCCACAACAGTGCTCCTTCACTCATGGGAAACTTCGCTTATGTGTGCCCCGTGAGGGACCATCGCATAAGTCGGAAACCTCACAATTACCCCTCCTCCATTGCGAAATAGCAGTAGGTGTAGATTAGGCCCAAATCTTTATCTCATCCAATAGCTCTCTAATTGAAACCCTGTTCTTGATCTAATCCATCTCACATCAACTCCTTATCTGACTCACACATAGGGATAACACAAAGTCTGTGTGGGGGGGTGTCCAACGGACTCCCCCATGCTCACTTTCCCGGGCTCCACTCGCTGAGCCTCTTATGTGATTACATTTCCAGGGGGTAGCACAGTGGGGAGTGTCAGATGTGGAAGGTCCCTGTTGTCATGTCTAACCCTACTGCCCCTGTTTTGGGAGAAGGTGTTTCAGTTAATCAATCAGAATCAGATTCAGAACTAGAAGATGCAGTGCCAGACACCAGCCAGCCTGTACCAGTGGGGGAGGAAGCTCTCATGGGCGATTCCCCAGTTGGGAGTCAGCCCTCTCCAGAGCTTATCTCCTCAAGGCCAAATCCTACACACTCAGTGGGAAGTGAGCTTTCTTCTGGAGGTGAGTGTCCCGACAAGCTAGCTGATGCTAGGGTCCGCCAGAAGCTCAAAAGCATGGCGTGGAAGGAAGGCGTGAGTAAGTCGGTTAGATTACGCCAGAACCTGCCTCCACACCAGGCTCTCTGAAGTTACAGGCATTTGGGAAGTGGCTTCCTATTCTTCTTGAGCGGATAATTGTCTTGCTTAGTTTGCATAGTTTTACCTATGGGGATGTTTCCAAGACTCTATTCAAGTAGAAGAGATGTTTGTTGTTTAATAAAAGCTTTGTGGATTACTTTGCAAGCCTCATCATTTGCCTCCCATCGAAAGTAAGAGCGTTCTGAGAAACACAACACCTGATTTGCTCTTTGGCACCTTCATGTAGGGCTGCCTGAAACCCCAGATAAATGCTGCCAGGCAGTGCAAACAATTTTAGGGTGGATGGACCAATGGTTGGACACAGTATAAGGCAGCTTTCTATTTTCTACTCGAACTTCTTGGCCTCCATATAAGTTCATTACCAGCATACACTTCCCTGCAAAGTTAATAATTATGTATCTAGAGATACATCTGGAGTTTCTTAGCAACCCTTCTTTTTTTACATCAACTTGTCTCCTGCTTTAACTATCTTCAATTGATTTGAAAGCTAAGGTGTTTGAACAGTTAAACAATAGAAAAAGCAGGAAGAACTAGGAATCAAATACTTCTTAGCGTTGATCGGTAGAGATATACAATGGATGTGAACAATTTTGTTAAAGATTCTTCTTTTGATTTTTGTTTTAAAAAATGAAGAAAGAAAGATAGAAAGAAGAATCACAAGTTAACTTTGAGGCCAATTTTCCTCTTTCTGACACTATTTTACACAGCCTAACTAAAGGCAGGGCTTTCCCCTCTCCACCTTTTATTTCCTTCTAGTTAAAGGCTTAAAAAATAGACCTTTTGTCTTAAAGGCAAGAAACGACATGAGATTTCAGAAACCTGCACTGTTCTATTGATCACAGCATTTTTAATCTCGATATAAATAGATATAGATATAGATATATGAGTTCATAAAAAAAAAAATTGCTGCAATAAAATGTGTGTGTTTTTCAGGTTCATTTTGAAATTGCCCTTCAAAGATGGAAGAAAGCATAAACCATATCCTATCTGGAATTCCTAGGGAAAGATGCCTTTAATTAAGAGCAAGAGTGAATTTCCCTGGGTGTTCCTTTTACAAACACTGTTTTATCAGTGTCTGTAAAACCGACCTTCCTATCCGCTGCAGCTCAGTATTTCTTTGGGCAGTTCACAACAGCCCCCCACCCCCACCCCCAGTTATAAGCAAGTGAGGCAGCCTGCCACACGGTACAAATTTTTGGATACGGATGTATGAGAAATTCATTTCAGTTCATTTTTAATCATTAGTTGCCCAGTTTGCAACTTCCAGACTGAAGATGGACCCAGATGCAATCTGAACTCCATTTCCAAGTATGCCTATATCCAGCCCATGTGATTAAGGTCCTCATCCCTGTTCTTCATGGACGAAAATGCAAACAGGGAAGCTAATATTGGAATAATATTGATATGCAAAATATCCAAACAAGTGTAGGGTGACCATATGAAAAGGAGGACAGGGCTCCTGTATCTTTAACAGTTGCATAGAAAGGGGAATTTCAGCAGGTGTCATTAGTATGCATGCAGCACCTGGTGAAATTCCCTCTTCTTCACAACAGATAAAGCTGCAGGAGCTATACTAGAGTGACCAGATTTAAAAGAGGGCAGCTTTAAATGTTGTGATAAAGAGGGAATTTCAACAGTTTCTCCATATAAACAAATGACACCTGCCGAACTTCCCTTTTCTATGCAACTGTTAAAGATACAGGAGCCTGGTCCTCCTTTTCATATGGTCACACTAAACAAGAGAGCACAGGTGGGTGATTCCGAGGTGTCGGCGGGGGAGGCATTTTTGTCCTTTCTTATGAGCCACAGTGCTGCTGCAGCCCTACAGAATTTCAGATGGGGGAAAAAGAAATTGACAATTTTCTGCAGAAAATCTGCAGCAAATTACTACAGAATGCTACAATAGTCAAATTTTGCATGAACACTAGCTAAATGCAGCCATTGCAGTATTCCGTAGCAGTTTGCTGCAGGTGTTCAGTGGCATATCGGTGTGTGTGTGTGTTTTGTTTTTTGTTTTACTGCAATGAATTTTGGCAGTACAATGGTGGCAGAAGTGGGGGAGGGGTGAAGAAGCCACAACAGGGGGATGGCAGAGGGTACGTTTCTCCCATTGGCCTAGGGTGACTATATGTAAAGGAGGACAGGGCTCTTGTATCTTTAACAGTTGCATTGAAAAGGGAATTTCAGCAGGTGTCCCTTGTATATATGGAGAACCTGGTGAAATTCCCTCTTCATCACCACAGTTAAAGCTGCAGGAACTATACTAGAGTGACCAGATTTAAAAGAGGGCAGGGCACCTGCAGCTTGAACTGTTGTGATGAAGAGGAAATTTCACCAGGTTCCCCGTATATACAAATGACACCTGCTGAAATTTCCTTTTCAATACAACTGTTAAAGATACAGGAGCCCAGTCCTCCTTTTCATATGGTCACCCTACATTGGCCATGTATGTGCACCTTTGCAATAAGAACATAAGAGCCATGCTGGATCACATCAAGGGTCCATGTAGTCCAACACTCTGTTCTGTAGATTGATTACAAACTATATATATATATATATATATATATATATATATATATATTGTATATATCACCTATATCTCTAACATATTGCGTCTATTTTACATCTCTAAGTGAATTTTTGTGGTTGAGTATTATCACCCTTATTGTGCTTTGCACACAATGACCAACCAGCTGTCAACCAGGAACCCAGAAGTAGGGCATGGTAGCAACAGCACCCTCCTACCCATGTTTCCCAGCAACTGGTGTATATAGGCTTACTGCCTCTGATACTTGAGATAGCATATAGAAGACTAGTTGCCATTAACTAGTAGGATTAGTAGGACTACTCGAGGATGTTATACAATTTCCCTGTTTACTTAGGCCATTGCTAGACGAGGCGTTAGCCCGGTGTGAGGCCCGGTCTCCCTCCTGTGCATCCAGATGATGCACAGGGGATCCCGGGGTCAGGCCGGGCTAAGTCCTCCCTTAACCTGGGATAACTGAATGCGGTTATGGTCCAGCTTTTCCACAGCCCCGGGCTGAGGCCGGGGCTGCAGAAAGTCTAGCAGGATCGGTGGCTTTTCCCGGCTGCTCGCTTACTCGTGAGTAGCCGGGAGAAGCCACGGACTAGGCACAGCGCTCATAGCACTGTGTCCATCAGGCAGGTTGGGGGAATCACGGGGGGGGGAGATGTGGGCCAGGGGAAAAACCGGACCCGGCAGGAGAGAGGGGGGGAGAAGAATGGGGATGGGCATCAGGGACGGGGACAGGGCCTGGTGAGTGGGGACGGGCATTGGGGACAGGGACGGGCCTGGCAGGGGGGGGGAAGAAGGACGGGGACAGGGCCTGGCGAGCGGGGACGGGCATTGGGGACGGGGACGGGCCTGGCAGGGGGGGAAGAAGGACGGGGACAGGGCCTGGCAAGCGAGGATGGGCATTGGGGACGGGCCTGGTGGACGGGGGGGACAGGGCATGGCGAGCGGGGATGGGGGACAGGCAGGGGGAGCGGGGAACCCTTTATTTTTTAAAAAAAAAAACTTACCTTTTTTGTGGGTGAGCTCCTGCGCACTTGGCCCTTTAAGATGAAAAGAACTGGAGGATACGACGGGGCTTTCCCTTGCCCCATTGTGTGTTGACGTCTAGCTAGGGGCGACGGCACGCGCTAGCTGCAGCACGGCGTCGCCCCTTCTCCCGACCGGATTATCTCGTAGGTCTAGCAAGGCCCTTAGTGTCCTGTATGTCATGGATGGGAAGGAAGTAGATCTCCAGATGTGTTGGATTTCAGTTCCCAGTATTCCTGACCATTGGCTATGCTGGAGGGGTTTCTGAGAACTAATCCAAAACATCTAGAGATCTACATTCTGCCCACCCCTGCTGCATATTCTAATCATGTTATCTGCTGAGCATGATCTGGAAGTTTTGTTACGTGCTAGCATGTGTGCTTCTGGGGTGATTTAATGAAGCTTGTTTCAGCCTTCGTCTATTTCTAGAAGCAATGAGGCTCTCCACCATTATTATTATTATTATTTTACAGGAATTGCTGTATGGAGAAAGCAGGAGGTTAAAGAACATCACGTCCCTTTAAGTAATTGTAAAGAGAAAAGATCCGTCTTAGTTACACATAAATGTGAGATACAAAACACAGTTCCTTGGGTACAGTCTCCATAATTTGATAATTAAAATGTAAGCACTCAGCCGTTAGAGTTGTATGGGAAACAGAACTCGGAAAGGGTATTGTTTCTGTAGACAAATGCAAGACAATGAAAGCTCCAGTGATTATATGGGAAGTTGAAATACGTTTCTAGAATTGGAACAAGGCTAGTTTAACTGTCATGTCTTCCTCATGAAGGAACCCCGGGAATTATCCTTATGTGAGGTAGGAATGTTGGCGAAATTTGCAACGAATTTTAAATTCAGATTCCTGTGAACCTGACCTAAAGATTCTGTAGTGGACTGCTTTGTCCAAGTTGTGGGATTCTCTGGATTTCAGACCATTTTTTTAAAAAAAAACATGGTGGAGGGGATGTGGAATCATAGAATCATAGAATAGTAGAGTTGGAAGGCGCCTATAAGGCCATTGAGTCCAACCCCCTTCTCAATGCAGGAATCCACGTCAAAGCATCTTTGGACAGATCTGCACCAAGCAGATATGACACTTTGAAAAAAGTTTGGAAACTGTATATGGAGTGTGTCCTGGGCTCCAACAGTGGTCACTACTGTTGTAAACTATTTTGAAGCAGTAGTGTAGATCCTGCCCCTAACAGATGGCTGTCCAGCTGCCTCTTGAAGGCCTCTAGTGTGGGAGAGCCCACAGCCTCCCTAGGTCATTGGTTCCATTGTCATAGAATCATAGAATAGTAGAGTTGGAAGGGGCTTGTAAGGCTATAGAGTCCAACTCCCTGTTCAGTGCAGAAATCCACCCTAAAGCATACCTGACAGATGGCTGTCCAGCTGCCTTTTGAATGCCTCTAGTGTGGTAGAGCCCACAACCTCCTGAGGTAACTGGTTCCCTTGTCATACTGCTCTAAGAGTCAGGAAGTTTTTCCTGATGTCCAGCCAGAATCTGCAAAGAGGAACAAAATTCTTGTACATCCTTAAACACACACACACACTCCATCAGTGAGTGGACGATGGAACAAAAGGCCCCTGATAATTTCTAAAACACACCCAGAATGAATTTAACAAAATCCATACTCCTCTACTGGGAAGACACTGCACTCATAACTTTGTCCAGATGCAAACAGCATTAGGTCCTTCTGAAATGAACTTCTTGCTTTTGTGCTGTTTTTGTAGACTTTGTAGACTTTCCTTTTCCCCCACAAGGAGGCGCATGCTCAACAAAATGATGTGAGGACCTATGAGAGATCGACTCCACTCTGTTTTCTAGTGAGGGAGAAGCTGATGTTTCTGGGAACATAAATGAACAGTTCAGATGTAGGACTAAGTTCTCCTATTTAAAGAAGTGTCTGGATTCTTGTCCCGCTATAAATGAGTTCTAAAATGAGAGTTTTTTCAGGGCGTAAGGTTGGGGTGGCCATGTGTCCCACTTTATAAAGGACAGTCCTCTACTGGAAGAGCTGTGAGAGGACCATCTTCTATGCCACTGCTCCAAATTTTACCTCCGCCACAAATAGTCTGAGCAGTGTTATGCGATGCATTGCCTAGATATTTAAACAGTGAACATTATTGTATTGTTACTGAACAAAAGTTGACAATTAAATCTCAATTCATGGAATCAAAGCACTAGGGGCCAATCGTCATGCTGTTTACACTGGAGCAATTTGGTTTTTGGCAATGGACTATTCCGGATGTAAAAGATTTGAAGACTCCAGGAAGCATTTTTCTGTGATAGCAACTTGTTTTTTTAACAACAACAACAACAACAACAACAACAACAATGTCATGTCTGAATGTGTGTATGTTTGCCTTATCTACACTTTGTGTTAGATCATTGCAGATTCCTACATTAAGCAAAGGGTTGGACTAGATGGCCTTATAGGACCCTTCCAACACTACTATTCTATGATTCATTTCAGGCTGCACATATAAAAGGTTATTCAGAAAACGGCAAGTAAACCACTTCTGTAAAAGTGAGAGTTGTTTTTTTAGTTGTCCCCCCGCCCCCCAAAGTGATATAATACAAAACACGGGTTTGCACAATAGATGATAAAAACTCCATAGAACATAACATAATCTTGAACTCCCTTTCTGCAGTTTTCAATATCCACATCAATCTTAGATCATAAAAAATGACGGAATCAATAATGTGATGATAAGCTAGACAAAATTGTTTTTGACTGGTTTCGGCAGAAAAGCACAGAAGGCCTGGGCAACCAGAAAAGGCTGGAAATGGATTCTGGAACCAAATAAATAAAGACACCCCCACTTTCTTTTTAAACCTCTTGATCTCCTATAAGAGGTCGTTATGGCTGGATTTTTACAGCACTTCTTCCAAATTTCAGCCTTTTCAATTAGGACTCTGCTAACCAGGCTTTTCAATTAGGATTCTGAGGGCAGGGCTCCTGCAGCTTTAACTGTTGTGATGAAGAGGAAATTTCACCAGGTGCTGCAGGCATACAAATGACCTCTGCTGAAAATCCCTTTTCTACACAACTGTTTAAGATACAGGAGCCCTGTCCTCCTTTCCATATGGTCACCCTAGCTAACCATTCTCCTCTTTTGATTTTTGAACTGAAAGTCATGTTTTTGGGGGTGGCAAGGGGAAGAAATTAGGGATGTATGAGAATTTTGTTTCAGTTTGCAAATCACTTGAAAATGCCTACGGATACATTAGGATGTCATTTTTTTTCACTGGCAAAACTTGTGAGCACACTTGGTTTGATACCCCAGACATGAGCATGAACATGTCTCTATCAAAAATGTTCACAAAGCATTAGACACATTCTTGCATTCATCTCATTGCCAATTCCCAAATCTATTTGAAGAAATTTCCAAATTTGCATGCATTTCCTCTGTAGACTGAGGGCATGTCTACACCATGCCTTATCCCGGGGATCACATCCACATTAGGGCTGTGCCCCGCTCCGTTTCGGGTCGGAGAAGCGGTAGCGGATCGGGGTGCTTCGCCTCATTTAAGGTGGAGGTGGAGCGGATCAGGGGGGCAGTGGAGCGTCACGGAGCGGATCGACCGTTATGCGGAGCTCTGCGTCTTTTCCGAGCTCTGTCCGCCATCTTGGATTTTTCCCCCCATAGGATTGCATTGGGCAAAAACACACCTATAACTTCTTTGTTTTTTAAGCTACTTTAAAAACAACTTACTGTGCTTAGAGAGTGGTGATTGGGGGTCATTTGTGTCAATTTTCAGAATTTTTCATCACGGGGTTTGCTTGCTATTAATTTCTTTAGAATGGCTAAAAGCAGGAGAAGGGAAGCTCTTGTTTTCTCCCTTGATTGACAGATTCAAGTCCCTATCGTGATGATAATGTGAAGTACCCTCCAATCCCAATGCTGGAGGGGGGTGGGACTAAGCCAGAGGGAGCCAGAGGGAGCCAGAGACAGTTTCCTTTCTCTGGAGGTTTTGTAGCTGCGTTTGCTTGTGTGTGTGTGTGGGTGTGGGTGTGGGTGTGGGTGTGTTTCTGACTTTTTGCTTAGCTTTCCTTTGTTCTGTTTTGACTTATTGCTTTGCTTTATATAATTCTTCATTTGGAGTGTTTGTTTGTTGATTCCCACCCACAACCCCTTCCCTTCCCAATCTATCCTCTTTCTCTCTCTCTTTCTCTCTCTCACTCTGTGTGTTTGTGTTTGTTGGGGCTGTGACTGTGTTTGCTGTGCACTGCTTGTTAAGTGCAAAAAGAAAATAAAGTTTGAGCATTTAAATAAAGTATGGGCAAAGCACAATACAAGCTTTCCCCATTTCCTCAAATAACAAATACATCTGTATGTAGAAAAATGACAGATATTGTCCTATAGATTGCAATGGGCAAGCGCTTTGCAACGGATCCCTATGGGCAAGTCTGTTTTCCCTATGGGCGAGTACTGTCATTTGCTTTCTAATGCATTTCTGAAAATGGGGTGGGGGATTTTCAAAATTTCCCCCAAAATCTCTGGAGGCTTGGACTTGCTTCAAACTGGGCAAGAACGTGGATACATGGATAAGCTCTCAGGCTGGCAATTTTGAGGTTTCTAGCATGAAAACTGACAGAGTTCTCAAAAGGGGTGCGAATTGGGGTTAGGGGGTGATGCTTAAAACGAAATATTTTTTTGCCAAAAATCAGGGCATGCTCAGATTTGCTTGAAACATGCCATGAATGTGGATCTAGGTGGCATCTGTAAGGGTGCCCATTTGCAAGTTTGTATCTATAAAATTTTTGGAATAAATCCCATTTCTAAAAATGGGGTGTAGGATTTTCAAAATTTCCCCCAAAATCAGTGGAGGATCAAATTTGCTTCCAAATGGGTACGAAGGTGGATACACGGATAAGCTCTCATGGTGCTGATTTTGAGGTTTCTAACATTAACAGAAAAAAAGTATCAGGCTTTGAATTTCAATGCAAGTCTATGGGGTGAAAACACGGAGCTCCGAGCCGGATCCGAAGCTCCGCAGCAGAGTGGAGCGGACCATAGGCGGATCGATGTGGAGCAGAGCGGACCTGATCTGGAAGTTGCGGATTGGGATCTGGATCGGATCGGGGGGGGGGTCCGTGCACAGCTCTAATCCACATGATGCACAGGGGATCCTGGGGGCAAGGAGGGATCATCCCTCCATTTTCCCAGGATAACCAGGATGGCTTTATTCCCGACTTTCCCTGCGGTCTCAGGATCGTCCTTAGACCATGGGAGGTGTGGGCAGCTGTCCTGGTTTCATCCTGGCTCCTTGCGAGTAAACATGAGGAGCCGGAAACTGGGCATGGGGCACAGAGCTCTTCAAGTTGTTCCTTGGGCATTGGGGCTGGGGAGGGGAGCACCCCAGTTCCTCTGTCTTTAAAAGAAATGGCCACCACAACAGGCGCGATGCCTGGGATGTCACGTGGCCCATGTGGACTGAGGGTGAGGATCTTGCGATCAGAATACCATGAGATCCTCCCCCTCCCTCCCAGAACACTGGGAGGTCTAGACGTGCCCTGAATCAGCCCCACTTTTGCCCATGGAGGAAATTTGCACAAATTGGGGGAGATTTGCCCCGATCTCCTGTTTGATCATTGCTTGATGTGCACAGTTTTCCCTTTAAGGCAAAGCGAGCCATGATCGCTCACACGAACGAGAATGCAAATTGCAGTGGGGCCAAAACCAAAGTGGGGGAGAAATAAAAGTGGGGGAGAAACAAAATGGCAGTTGGGCTGCCAAAAGGAGAGCCATTGCTAACACTCAACACTGCCTAAATGGTGCCCTCCTGCAAGTGAATGCCATGCTTCCAGAATTCAAGGGTGGAGTGCAGCCATTGCATGTAGATGGTCCTGGGTTCAAGTCTAGAAACTCTTTTTCAAGGATCTGGGTTGGTAGGTCTGGAAAAGGCGTACCTTTCCTGAACTTGCCTGAACAAGCAAGATAAAAAAGCACTGGGCTAGACAGACCCATGGTGGCATTTTGGGTTGTGTGGTATTGTCGGGAAGGTATTGTGGAGTAATTAGATCCTGCTTGAAATTACACTCTTTTTTTCCTGAGTACCTTTCTGAGAAGACCACTTTGCAGAACTGTCTCTGAATATTCTCCATTATTTTTACTTTTTTATTTTATTTTTATTTTTAGGGATGGGAAAACTGACCTGTGCTTACCTGAGCAGCTGCCCACCCCCCACTTGCCTGCCATGTGAACCTCTTCTCAGGCTCAGCTTAGTCCGGTGAGTACTCAGCAACGCCCCTTGTGCTAAAATCATGCAATTCCCCCTTTCGGCATCAATAGCCACTGCCATTGATGCAACAGGGGAATTGCGTAATTTCAGGAGCCTCTGTAAATTGCGCATTTCTCCCCTTCTGCGCCAAAGGCAGTTGTACCCTTATGTCAAAGGGGAAATGTGCAATTTATAGAGGCTCCGGAAACTGACAGACTTCCGGACCCAGAGGGAATCTACACTACTGTATCTATAACGTTACATATGGCCACTGATGATGTCAGTGGTCACATGACGTGTTATTTCTAACATTGTATAGGTAGGTTATATACTGTTTTACCTTTCGTTGTAATCCATCTGCATCGTTATTTCGCTTTCAATGTGCTCTGTTATTTCGATGTTTTCCGTATCGCATTGTGAAACTACTGTCACATGATCCTCCACTGGGCTTCCTGTTTGAGAAAACAGCCTCTGCACCTCCAAATTTGCCATTACTAATGACCGGTACATCACATAAAGGCTATATAATAGGGATGTGCTCTGCTTCTCCTAGAACCGGAGAAGCAGGAGCGGAGCGGGGGGCTTTGCCTACCTTTAAGGCAGAGGCGAAGAGGATTGGGGGGCCGGCGGAGCATGGCGAAGAGGATCGCCTCAATCCGGAGCTTCGCCTGAAGGTAAGTGGGGGGAGGGGACTAATCTGGTGCTGCCGGTGCCGCCATCCATGTGGCAGGGGCAGCACCAGGGAAGGGAGCAGGGAGGAGGGACACTGGTTTTAATTTTTGTGAACCGCCCAGAGAGCTTCGGCTATTGGGCGGTATAAAAATGTAATAAATAAATAAATAAATAAATAATACCTTCCTCCGTCGCCGGCTTCAATTGAGGCCCCGGTTGAAGCTGGAAGTGAAGGTCGAGGCCTCTTCCAGCTTCAACCGGGGCCTCAATTGAATCCCGCGACGGAGGAAGATAAGGGGGCAGGGGCTGGGCCGGGGTCCGGGGCGGGGGTCTGGCCTACCTGGCGCTGCCGGCACCGCCATCCATGCAGCGGTGGAGGTGGCAGTGCCAGGTAAGGGAGCAGGGAGGAGGGACAATTACCTTCCTCCATCGCCGGCTTCAATTGAGGTCCCGGTTGAAGCTGGAAATGAAGGCCGAGGCCTCTTCTGGCTTCAACCGGGGCCTCAATTGAATCCCGCAACGGAGGAAGGTAAGGGGGTGGGGTGGGTGGGTGGTTTCTCTGGTGCCGGCACCGCCATCGATATAGTGACAGCGGCGAAGCCGGATCTCGCTCCGCGGAGCAGAGCGGGAGACGGGCGGAGTGGCGCGAAAAGGATCAGGCCCGATCCAGATTTTCTGGACCGGGCCACAAAGCAGATTGGGGGGGTCCGTCTTAAAGGAATTGCAGTAGCTGCCTACCTATGCACTTGCATTTGGAATTCAAGGTGTTGGCAAAGACATTTAAAGCCCTAAATGGCTTGGGATCTTGATACTTGAGGAAGTGCCTCTCCCTATGTCTACCTACACAAGTTTTGAGATCTGTCGGAGGACCCCTCCTCCGCATCCCACTAAGGTTAGACATAAGCCATAGCTAGACCTAAGGTTTATCCCTGGATCGTCCAGGGGTCAAACCTGTTCATCTAGGTGACACACAGGGGATCCAGTGCTCAGGCAGGGGTAAACCCTGGATGATCCCAGGATAAACCTTAGGTCTAGCTGTGGCCATACACTTTGGTGGGACGTGGAAGAGGGCCTTCTCTGTTGTAGCATCCCAGTTGTGGAATGCCTTCTCCTTGGAGGCCCGACTGGTGCAGACACTGGCTTTGTTTCAGTGCCAAGTTAAAATATGGCTTTTTATCAAAGTCTTTGAGGGCTAAATTTGTTGAAAGTTGTACAGAGTTTAGTTGTTTCTACTGTGTTGTTGTTGTTATTTCACTAGTATTAGCAGTTAGCTGTGCAAATTATTTATTGCTTTATATTGCTTGAATTGATTTTATCTGTACACCGCCCTGAGATCCCAAAGATATAGGGAGGGATACAAATGTGTTAATAAATAAATAAATAAATAACACCACTGGGTGTCACCACTGGCAGCATCAGCAACCACAAAATTTTATTTATTTATTTATTTATTTATTGCATTTCTATACTGCCCAATAGCCGAAGCTCTCTGGGCGCTTTACAAAATTAAGACAATTCAAGTATGAAACAACAGTATAAAACCATAATATAAAATACAATATAAAAGCACAACCAAGATAAAAACAGCAGCAATGCAAAAATACAAATTTAAAATACCAATTTAAAGCAGCAAGTTCAAATTAATTTATAGACTGTTAAAATACTGAGAGAATAAAAAGGTCTTCACCTGGCATCTAAAAGTATATAACGTAGGTGCCAAGCGAACCTCCTTAGGGAGCTCATTCCACAGCCAGGGTGCCACAGCAGAGAAGGCCCTCCACCTGGTAGCCAGCTGCCTCACTTCCTTTTGCAGGGGCTCACAGAGGAGGACCCTTGAGGATGACCTTAGGGTCTGGGCAGGTACATATGGGAGGAGGTGTTTGGAAAAAACCAAGAAGTGATACTATGCCATGGCCAGGAAACCATTGGTCAAGTTCTCCTTTGGAGTAATTCAATGAAATGTCACCCCACACCACTTCCAATTTCTGGACATTTCTAGAGGCCAGTTGCACACAGTTCAACTTGAAAATATCTTTATTCCCAGTTTCATATTCCCGTCCCCAAACACCTATTCGTCTCCTCCCACCCCACACGTTCTCTCTCATGAACTTTTGCCCAGTCCCAGGAGAAAAAGAAAAATAAGAATAAGGACAGTCAAATCCCTTCTGTATTTATAACTTGCTGGCCAACATTCCTTGCTAATTGCAATCTTGCTCCCTTTCTTTCGCTTGCAGTAGTACAAGATGTTGCTGAAGGAAATTGAAAGACGCTTCAAGCGCAGCAGCTGCTACCAGTGCAGGGTGTGAGACCTTTGCTAGTTAATAGCAAAGAAAGGCAAGTCTCTCATATTGTGGCAAGGGCTTACAAGAAAAGCCTCTTTGTATAAAAGCCTGTGAGAAATAAAACCTTCTGACAAATGGGAGCTGGGGGAGGGTGCATTGAAAGCAATACCGTTGTTCCTCAAAGGAATTTATATTTGTATATGATGAATAGCTGTGCACGCGCGCAAACACATACACACACACACACACCTGTCATAAAAATGTCCGACAGGTTGCAAAGCATGTGAAATAGCTGCTTCTGGATCAGTGCACAGCCATTCAGCGGGCCTATCACGCTGACAGTGAGGGCGCCAGGCCTGATACACATCAATGACTGAGAAGAACATCTCCAGATGTTATCCACGTGTATGTCAATGAAATGGGGGCAGGGCAGCGTCGAAAGCAAGTTAACATCGCTGGAGCAAGCTTGTTTCTGCTGTGGTGGAGGGAGCCGAGGCTAAAGGAGGTGTTAGGTTTTAAATGGGAAAGGTTATTTCAGTTAACTGCCACCCACCTTGCCGCTGGGATTGCAAATCTAGGATGAGAATATGGGATAAAAAATTACCCCGAGTCTTAGAACTCGGCTGAGGGACTGGCTGTTTATCTTACCACTGGTTGAAGTACCAGTCTTTTTGCTAGTGTTGAATTCGTACCTGTAAGCAGGCAGTGTCGGAGAAAGTCTGAGCTGAATTGGACTATTTTTCCAGATCTCCACATCAAGGTCTGAACTGAATCTTACGGTTGGTACACACACACACACACACACACACACACACAGAGGGCAGCAAAACTCCCGCTCGTAGGCCTTTTCTGATCCACAGAAGTTCTCCAGACAGCTCATAGAAGTTTTGGCTACTATTGTAACCCCACCCTTGGCTTGGAGGTTACTGAGGGCTTGAAGAGGAAGTGGGGACAGGAATCCTCTTATCGCCAATCAGAAATTGGAGGTAACAAGGGGATTTCCTGGGGAACTGGTGGGTGCACATGACACATGCTTTCAAGAGCTCCTGTAAGCATCAGCCACATGCTCTTTGCTTGTCCTTTGCCTTCCCCTCACATGGAACTTGAAGGATGAGCAAAGCCAGGCTGAGTATCCAGCCAGCACTTGTAGGAACTCCTGTGAGCCCTGGATGAGACCTTTGCCTTCACCATGCTGATCTTCAGTGTGCTAGGTGGAGCATCCATCTAGCAATGTTGTCTGGAGATCAATTGATGTCAGGAGGTGTGGCCCTGCCCCTTGAATTATTTGTCCCATGGAGGGCTGGGTGGGGCATCATCCATTCCCAAACCAGTCTTAGGGCCTTGCTAGACCTGGTGGAAAATCCGGGGGAGAGGAGGGGAGATCTCGCGTTATGAATAACGCGAGATCTCACCCTTATTCAGACAGGAGCCGTGATGAGCTCTGGAGGAGAGCCATCGCGGCCGCCATTTTTTAATTGTTAAAGCGGCAGGATGCAGAAAAAATAAGTAGGTTTTTTAAAAAAATCTCCTTCCCCCCCGCCCCCCGGCCCTGTTCTCCTTTCTCCGCCCGCCGCCCCATCTGTGATCTCCGATCCCCACCCACTCCCCTGGCCCCGTTCTCCTTCCCCCACCCACCCCCATCTGCGATCTCCGATCCCCCACCCGATGTCCCCCTCGATGTCCCCTGGGCCGCAATTTCCCCCAATCTCCCCGTCCTCCATTTCCCGCCCCCCCATGTCCCCACCATAGCCCATCCACCACTTTCCCTGGCTACTTGGGAGTAAATCCAGTAGCCGGGAAAAGCAGCAGACCTGGCTACATGTCTGTGGAAAAACTGGGCCGGAAGTGGTGCTGGTTACCCCAGGCCTAGGGCGGTTTGAGCCTTGCCTGAGCCCGGGTGAGCCCGGGGCTCACACTGGGCTAAAGCCCCATCTAGGAAGGCCCTTAGTCCCCCGTCCCTTCTTATGGTTTGTTAACTTTAAACCAGACTTGAACTGGACAGCCCGTTAAACAGAGGGCACTTTCAAATAGAGCACTATCTCCACTCCCTAATCCAAGTGGATCGTCAGGTGAGTCAGTGAGCCCATGTGCAATGGGCAGAATGTCAGACTTCAACTGGAGGCATGCCAGGTTCAATTCCCCACTCAATTTCCCCATGAAAGCTCCATGGTGACCTTTCATTAGGCTGACCTCTCTTAGCTCAACCCGCCTCATGGTGTTGCTGGGGGAGTAAGAGATATGGAGATTGATGTGTGCCACCCTGCTCTGCTTGAAGGAAGGTCAGGATAAAAATGCAACATAGATGGAAATTGTGGCTCACTGGGCCAGCCCATTAGTTCAAGTGAGGCATTCACCTCAGGCAGTAGATTCTGGGAGGCAGCAGCAAGGTGTCGCAGGAGAGAGTTGTGAGGCTTGCCCTACATACTCTAAGCAAGCCTTCTGCCTTCAGTTGGGGTGGAGGATGTTGTACCATTCCTGTTGTCCCACTCCAGCTTTTTCACATGGAATGGGAGGGGGTGCCATCTTGTTTCCACATGGAATGGGAGGGGATGCCATCTTGTTTCCACATGGAATGGGAGAGGATGCCATCTTGTTTCCACATGGAAAGGGAGGGGATGCCATCTTGTTTCCACATGGAACGGGAGGGGATGCCATCTTGTTTCCACATGGAACGGGAGGGGATGCCATCTTGTTTCCACATGGAATGGGAGGGGATGCCATCTTGTTTCCACATGGAAAGGGAGGGGATGCCATCTTGTTTCCACATGGAATGGGAGGGGATGCCATCTTGTTTCCACATGGAAAGGGAGGGGATGCCATCTTGTTTCCACATGGAACGGGAGGGGATGCCATCTTGTTTCCACATGGAACGGGAGGGGATACCATCTTGTTTCCACATGGAACGGGAGGGGATGCCATCTTGTTTCCACATGGAATGGGAGAGGATGCCATCTTCTTTCCACATGGAACGGGAGGGGATGCCATCTTGTTTCCACATGGAATGGGAGGGGATGCCATCTTGTTTCCACATGGAATAGGGGATGCCATCTTGTTTCCACATGGAATGGGAGGGGATACCATCTTGTTTCCACATGGAATGGGAGGGGATACCATCTTGTTTCCACATGGAATGGGGGATGCCATCTTGTTTCCACATGGAATGGGAGAGGATGCCATCTTGTTCTTCACCTCAGGCTGCAAAATCTCTTGGTCCTGCCCTGGTAGCTCAAATTAGGCCTCTATTCTTCAAGGTAGCTCTTCTGTGGATGTTGGCCTTGTGAACATACTATTTTAAGTACGATGCTGACACAAAAATGCTCTTCTCTCTAATTATCAACGCAGTGGTGACAGGTTCATCTCATAGATTTAAATGGTACTTCTGAGAGAATGACACAATTCTCATATAGGATAATTACAGAACATCGCCTGATTTCTCTCAAATTGGTTTCAAATTAAAAAAAAAGAGTAAGACTCAACTGAGATATTCCTCATTAAGGAAAATCTCTGAACCATCTGCTTTTCTTCTTATTTAAGAACAAACGTGAGACATTTCTTCCCATTTGAAATGCACTGTATTTATCAAAAAATATATTGGCACATTTAATCACAAATTTACACAACTCACAACATCATTGTAGTGTTCCAAGTTTGTTTTCCAAATGGTGCTTCATACAGCTTTGGTATAGGCCCTGTGCATATGGGAAGGATTCTATCTCAAGTATTCTTCTGGGATTTTCTAAAGGAATTGGGTTGGACAACAAATTTGCTCTTAGAAATTCCCTGGAGAAAAAATAATAATCGTGGAATATTTATTCTTTGAGGAATTCAAATTTTGCCCTCAATGTTCCACAAATAATTTGATATCCAATGACATTTGATTTCCCCATCTTTGGAATTTGATTTTGAGACTGTATTTTAATATTTGACATTGATAGTGACTGTAGCTTTAGTTGCAGAGCATAGACTTTGCGTACAGAAGGTCCCATGATCAGTGCGTACCATCTCAGCTAGGGCTGGGAGACAGTCATATTATCTACTACTGTGTGTAGACAATAAATACTGAGCTAGGTAGATCAATGGTCAGAGTGAGAGATGTTGGAGGAATCTGTTTCAAGGCTGGATCTTGATGAGCTTTTGTCACACACCTCCGGCTAAATTCCATTTTCTACTAACTGGCCTGACTTGGGCCATTGCTAGACGAGGACTTAGCCCAGTGCGATGCCTGGGCTCCCTGCTGTGTGTGCAGACGACGCACAGGGGATCCCGGGGTCAGGCCGGGCTAAATCCTCCCTTGACCTGGGATAACCGGATCTGCTTGTGGCCTGGCTTTTCTGCAGCCCCAGAAGGTCTAGCTACTTCCGTGGCTTTACCCGGCTGCTCGCTTACTCGTGAGTAGCTGGGAGAAGCCACGCACTGGGCACAGCACTCCATAGGAGCACTGTGCCCTATCGGGCCGGGGGGGGGGAATCATGGGGGGGAGATGGGGCCGGGGGAAAGAGCGGACCCAGCAGGAGAGATGGGGGGGGAAGAGCAGAGCCAGGGTGGGGAGATCACGGATGGGGGGGCGCGGAGGGGGCATCGGACATGGCAGGCGGGTGATCGGGTGGGCATGGCGAGTGGACTGGCAAGTGGGCAGGGGGGGCATCAGACATGGCGGACAGGGGTGGAAGAAGAACGGGGCCAGGGCATGGCAAGCGGGGACGGGCATGGTGAGTGGGGGTGGGCATGGCGAGCGGGGACAGGCATGGCAGATGGGGGGAAGAAGAACGGGGCCAGGGCATGGCGAGCAGGGATGGGCATGGCGGACAGGGACGGGCATGGCGAGTAGGGGGAAGGACGGGCGAGCGAGCGGGCAGGGGGGCATCAGACATTGTGTGGGGGGAAATCAGGGGCAGGGGGAGCGGGGAACCCTTTATTTTTTTAAAAAAAAACTACTTACTGCAACTTGCTCAAATTTCAGCTGCAATTTGCACAAATAATGCAAATTGCACAAATAATGCAAATCTTTATTTATGCAAATTGTGGCCTGCCCCACCCTCAAAAGTTGGAAAAAGCCCCCAGAGTTCAGGGAAAACTCATGGCTCAGCTTGTGAATGCAAGGTGAGGCAGGCAGGCAGCAGAAATTCATTGAGCCCAGTAAGGGGCAGATTCCCTATTGAAAGACCTCTTTAAAAGCAGCTTCCTGTGTTCTAGAGATTTGGTGGACTTCTGCAAACCTTCAGGTTTCCCTCCCTGTTACCTCGCTGCCATGTGTAAGGTGGGGCATTTCAGTTACATAAGCAATGGCTTTCATGCCTGGGCATTGGAAACAGAGGGAGCAATTATGTCCAGCCTGTGATCTGGCTGTTTGTAGAAGCAAGCAAGCTGAGCTGAAAGAGTTAAGATGATTTGGCCGTGTATCTTCCATAATTATTGCTGAGAATCTTGTTTTTAATAAGTTGAAATTCAGTCCGAGAAGAACCATAGCAAAGTCCTGAAATAATTAAAAAAAAAGATTTGGAGAATGATATGAGGACATACGAAGGCCAAAACCATTATTACGGCTGTTGGAATATGATTATATTTCAAGTCAGAAATTGGATTTCTGACGAAGTACCCACCCACAAAAAGTCAAAGATTTCATGGGGCGGGGGGTATTTTTTATTTTATTTTTTTAAAGCTGCCAAATTGATTAACGGATTTTTGGGTGGTTTTTTTGGTGTTTTTTTTTGAAAGAGTGGGACTTAGAAAGAAGGATTGAAATTGAGTTTAACAAAATATCTGTCATGCGTTATCTCTGTAGGAGATAGAAAGGCAAATAGAAGGGATAAGATAACAGCCCAAGAAGGCTTTGTGTCTGCCTGTGAAACAAAGCTTCATGTTCTTTGGGTAAGACATATAAATGCTACATTTGTTAGGAGGGAGGGAGGGGGGGAAAGTGGAATGGAAATGACTTTTCTGCACTTCCTCTCTTCAAATTGGCAAAGTTAGCTTTGCATGAAGATTCATGGAGCAGGCTTCTGTTTGTCATCCATTGAGTCTAAACCTGGGAAAGCAGCCACGTTCATGGGAAAGCTTTATAACAAATGGCAGGATTCTAACAAAGAACTTTTTTGGAAACTAGAGAAGCTTATCTATATTTAATTGAATTGTAACAGGTGTGTTGCAAAATAGCTGTTAGTATGGTGAGAAAGATCCGGGAGGGGGAGGGGGAAGCGAACAGTCGATTTTAGCGTGTGCTTGGCTGGAAGCATTTCTCATGGGGTTCATATTACTTTCATTAGATGACTCTCTTGTAACTAGGGCTCTGCACGGACCCCCCGATCCGCTTTGTGGCCCGATCTGGAACTTCTGGATTGGGCCCGATCCTCTTCGGGCCGATCCACCTGTCCCCCGCTCTGCGGAGCAAGATCCAGCTCTGCTGCCGTCATCGCATGGACGGCGTTGGCGCCAAGTAAGCCAAGCCCCTTACTTGTGTCCGTCGTCACAGGCTTCAATTGAGGTCCCGGCTTGAAGGCAGAAGACACAGGTAAGCCTCCCTCCACCCTGCCACCTTACCTGGCTCCACTGCCGCCGCCACATGGATGCTGGTGGAGCCAGGTAGGCCAACCCCCCCGCCCCCTTACCTGCATCCGTCGTGGTCTGTCACATGCTTCAATTGAGGCCCCGGCTTGAAGCCGGAAGAGGCCTCAGCCTTCATTTCCGGCTTCAACCGGGGCCTCAATTGAAGCCCACGATGGACCACGACGGGCGCAGGTAAGCCTCCCTCCTCCCTGCCCCCTTACCTGGCTCCACTGCCACTGCTGCCACATGGACAGCACTGCTGGCAGCGCCAGGTAGGCCAACCCACCACCCCCTTACCTGCATCCGTCGCGGGCTTCAATTGAGGCCCTGGCTTGAAGCCGGAAGAGGCCTCGGCCTTCACTTCCAGCTTCAACCGGGGCCTCAATTGAAGCCTGTGACAGATACAGATAAGCCTCCCTCCTCCCTGCCCCCTTATCTGGCTCCATTGCCGTCGCTGCAGGGACTGCAGCGGCGCCAGTGCCAGATGAGTCCCCCTCCCCCCCACTTACCTGCGTCAGGACCACCGGATTGAGGTGATCCTCTTCATCTCGATCCGCAGCCCCCCTGACTCTCTTCGCCTCTGCCTTTTCCGGAGGTGAATCAGGCCGCCTCGCTATTCCTTTTCCGACCTGAAGAGAAGCGGATCACAGCCCTACTTGTAACCATTCCAGGAGAGAGGGAGAGAGAGAGAGAGAGAGACAGAGAGATTGAGAGAGAGAGAGAGAGAGATTGAGAGGGAAGCACTCTGTGCTTCAACTCAGACTACCCTGTTATGAATGTGTTCATTGAAAGTGTTCAAAAGAAGAGATGGGTGAACATACGCTTTTCACAACTGCCAAGATTTTCTAAACATCACATTGAAACTTGGCTCATCTTGATCCCCATGTTTAATTGCACTCTGTGGCCTCATCTACACCTAGCAGGATATTGCACTATGAAAGTGGTATACAAGGCAGGAGCCACACCAAGCAGGATATAGCACTATGAAATTGGTATATGGTCTGTGTCAATGCGCCCCAACAGTTGTCAGTGCATTTCAATACTGCTAGAAAGTAGGGGTGTGCACGGACCCCCCACTCTGCTTCTCTTCCAGATCCGCAATTTGTGGATCGGGCCGCTTCGCTCTGCCCCTGCTCTGCCTATGTCCGCTCTGCTCCGCTGTGGAGCTCCGGATCCGGATTGGAGCTCCGTTTCCCCCCATAGGCTTGCATTGAAAGCGAAAAAAGTATACAACTTTTTTTCTGTTAAAGTTAGAAATCTCAAGTTTGGCACCATGACACCTCATGGAGGTATACACATGCATGCCAAGTTTCAAGCCAATCACATCATCCCCTGATTTTTGGGGAATTTTTGAAAATCGGGCACCGCATTCACACCCCTTTCGATAGCTCCGTCAATTTGCATGTTAGAAACCTCAAACTTGGCACCATGATAGCTTATCCAGGGATACACATGCATGCCAAGACTCAAGGCAATCCCATCATCCCCTGATTTTTGGCAGGGGTTAAACCTTTTAACTCACCCCAAATCAAGTCCCATGCTACAACTATGTCAATTTGCACGTCAGAAACCTCACCTTCGGTCCCATGATAGCTTATCCATGTGTCCACATGGATGCCAAGTTTCAAGCCAATCCCATCATCCCCTGATTTTTGGGGAATTTATGAAAGTCGGACACCCCAGTATCTCAGGGATTTAAAGCTGCAGACAGCTCAATGGGCCCATTTCAAAGGAAATCCCAACATGCCTTGAATTGGGGAGTACAGATAAACCTAAATATTAATCTTCTTCCACACTTGAAATATTAATTTGGAATTTGAGCACAAGAAGGACTTCTCCTCTGAGTCAAAGCAAGAAACACAAAAACCATCTCTGCGAGGTGGGCAGGGGAGGAGGGAGGGAAGGCAGGCAGGCAGCAGACATTTCTGGGGGCACAAGGAAGTGAGCCAAGGATAGTTTCAAAGCCAGTAATGCATATAAAATGGAATAAATAAATAAATAAACAAAGGAGGGGTGGAATTAAAAGCAGCAGTGTTGCTGAATAAACAACAAGAAGATTTTTTTTTAAAATGGCTATATTTGTCTTTTATCAGTAAGAGCAGAGTGGACGTGCCCAAGGGAAGGGGGAATCATCTGCCAATTTGACTGGTCCTGTCTAGGTCCAATGAGAAGCAAGTTTGTTTAAGAAGCAAACGCTCACTTCAACTCATGATAGGCATTCTCTCCAGTGATTTACCTTTGGAGGACTCTGATGATCCTCCAAGGTCAGGAGAGTGCACTGGGCACGTCCACATGCCCTAGGGGAGCTCATCCCCTTGCACCACATCTATTCAGTTGTTCCCCAAAGTTAGGGTAGGTAGCAGTGCTGTGTTTTCTATCTCTTATTATTGGCTTAGTATATGATTTCAGGTTGTGTTTGTGCATTTGGTGGGGCTACTGTTTTAAAAAACACTGGGAAAAGTCCGTTCAGACTAAGAAAGAGAAGTTCCCAGAATCCCAAGTTACCCATTTTGCCTATCCCCTCCTCCAACTTTGGGATCATGTGATCATGACCGGGAGTTGACTCTGCCCCTAAGCCCTTTGAAAAAGGTACATTTTCCCGCTGTTTTACCCGATTTTTCCAAAAATTCTAGCAAGCGAACCGCAGCACACAGAGAGCTGAGAGTAGGCTCAAAATGACCCCCAGCCACAACTCTCTAAGCACAAGACGTTTCAGAAAGATAGCTTTAAAAAAAACACAGTTATCCCCTATTCTTTTCCGCAATGCAATCCTATGGGTGAATTTTTTCAAAATGGCGATCGGATCGGTCCGCAAAAAGAGAAGCGCTCCGCGTATGGGCGCTTCTCTTCGCCGTGTTTCTACGGGTCCCCGGTCCGCTTCTACTCCGCCTCTGGGCAAGGCGGAGCAGGCCAATTCGCTTCTGATTCTCCGCTTCTAATCGGAGCGGAGCACATCCCTACTAGAAAGCAATAGTGTGGCTCCTGCCTTTTATATACCGCTTTCATACCACTCTCATAGTGCAATATCCTGCTTGGTGTAGATGAGGCCTGTGTTTATTTCATTCCGATGGAGAGAGTGTGTAATTTAAATGGGGGAAATGTACATTTTTAATAAGATTGTGCTCAAATATGCACCCGCCCCCAGCATAAAGCATGAAGAATTGGACATTTTTAAAAGTGCACATTTTTTTTAGTGTGACTGCAGTTTCTGGTATTTGCAAATATTTCCGGAGAACATGCACTCCTGCTCACATTCACATGTGGGATTGCGAACGGGACATGTCTGCAGGATTTGTGAACATAAACTGAATTCTCATACATCTGTATTCAAAAGTTACCCTTTGCCATTCCTCACCCTTTCTCCCTATAAGCACAATGGAGTCATTGAAGTGTTTGCAAGAGCAATAAATGTGTAAAACTGTTTTAATGTTGACGAAATAAATAAAGAACCAAATCTAATATTTAACCTAGAGATAAGGGTATTTGTACATGTGTGTGTCGGGGTGTGTGTGGCTGTGCCAAGTTCCTATGGACATGTAATGTTCATGCAATCTCTTAGCCATGGTTCCCCACCTCAGTCTTTTTTCAGGGCAGGAATGCCCCTACCAATGAGGTGAGGTGAATGGCTGCAAGTAGATATGAATGGATTTTACGAATTCCATTCCATTCATGTTTTGCAGATTGTAGGTGCCTTTCAATACGTTCTCTGCTCATTGGCAGAATTGGATCCCCCCCCAATTTCTTGAATTTGCACAAATTCACTCTTCTGAAAATGTGCAAATCCCCCCAATTAAACGACCCTCCCAAAATATGCAAAGCTTCAGAAAATGTGCATTTTCATGCTTCAGCCTATGGGGAAAATGTGATTTTTTTTCAGGGGTGGGTGGGATGTTGTTTTGTTTTTACATATTTATTCTAAGACTAAATTTGCATATAATCTCAGAAATTCAAAAACACACATACACAAAACCTATGGTCCCAAACACTGCAGAATCCGTGTGACTTGGGAAAAGCTGGTCCGCTGCAGAATCTTCAGGTTTGATTCATAGAAATCTGAACTCATTTGATTCCACTGGGGATTTAACAACATCCTAGAGATAAGGATGTATGTGTGTGTGTGCATGTGTGGGTGTAAGGAGAGGCTGTGCTGGGACTCTGGTGACATGTAATGTTCATGTAATCTCTTATCCATGATTGCCTGTTTAAGTCTTTTTTTCCAGAGGGGGAATCCCCCCACCAAATGAGGCAAGGTATGTGGTCTCAAGAGATAGGGGCTTTTCAGTGGTGGCATCCCGTCTGTGGAATGCCCTCTCCAGAGAGCCTTGCCTGATGCTATGGTCTTTGGGGCTCCAAGTGATGACCTTGTTATTCTTGCAGGCATTTTAAGACCTGTTTTTAGTGCTTTTCGGTCACCGAACTTCTATTGCTGTGGTTATCCTTCGGTTTTATGTGGTGCCACATATTTAGTCTTCACTGGTGATTTTTATCTCAGTTTCATTATCTGCTATTTTTATTCATTGGGCAGTAGCCAATGGTGTCATACCAACTGTGCTAGTGGAAACTAGGTTCCAAACTTTGCACAAGAGGAGTATCCAACTAAAATTACGTTTGCGCAAGCGCAGCTATGTAACCAGTTGTGCAAGATGTTGAGCAACTGCCTGTGCAAACAATTGTGCGAGTGGTTGTGCAACCAACAGTACAACTGGTTGCATGACAAGCAGTTCAAGCATAATGTGCAAGCACTCGCATAATGGACAGGTCCGGCAGAGCTCTGCTAATGCTATTTGAGTTTGCGAAATTACACTGTTGGATACTGCTTTTATTGTTTGGATTGTATATTGTTAATGTATTGAACTTGGGTTATTGAGTGCTTTAAAAGTATCATATAATGAATGTATTAAGTAGTTAATAACATATTAGTGGCTATTGGGCATAGTTCAGAATCAATTGTGTGCTCAAACACTTGACCCACACATTCTGTTTCATGTGGACAACCTGGGCTAGCTTTAGGTCTCTATTGGTAGACCCAACTCTTGCCCATACAATTAAAGGCAGAACTGCAGGTTCACTATATAGGCCATAGCTAGACGTAAGGTTTATCCCTGAATCGTCCAGGGGTCAAACCTGTTCATCTAGGTGACACACAGGGGATCCAGTGCTCAGGCAGGGGCGAACCCTAGATGATCCCAGGATAAACCTTAGGTCTAGCTTTGGCCTTAGCAAACACGTATTCTTGAAACTTTGTTTGTAGGACAATGCTGCAGTATTTGCAGAAATGAATAGGCAGTTTGGGTAGGAATACCTAATTCTCTCCCAACTCCCAACCCTCTGTGTTCTTCAAGCTAGACCTATTTCTAGAGATTTTATTAATGCTTGCATTTATGGGCTTGGAAATATGAGTCTCTGGTGCTCATAATACTTGTCTCAGACTATGACCTCCCCCAAAGTATTTTGCTATTCAGATTTTAATTTGAGATAGGGAAGAATTGCCCTCCTCGTCCAGTCCTCAGCTTCTCACCCCACATTGCTGTAGCACTTGGGAAAACTATATTTCCTGGGGAGACTTGCAAGGACAAGGAGGGTGAGAAAGTCCTGAGATTCAGGGAAATGGGGGGTTAGGTCCAATCCAAATTCCTCATTGGCTAGGAAATGGAGATCCAGGACAAATAAAAGAAAGTACTTCTTCACACAGTGCATAGTTAAATTATGGAACTCACTACCACAAGATGGAGTGAGGACCACCAATCTGGATGGCTTTAAAAGGGGGTTGGATAAATTCCTGGAGGAGAAGGCTATCAATGGCTACCAGCCCTGATGGTTGTGTGCTATCTCCAGTATTTGGGGCAATAAGCCTGTGTGCACCAGTTGCTGGGGAACATGGGTGGGAGGGTGCTGTTGCCTTGTTGGTCCTTGGCCGGTGGCTGGTTGGCCACTGTGTGAACAGAGTGCTGGACTAGATGGGCCCTTGGTCTGATACAGCATGGCACTTCTGATGTTCTTAAATAAGCCAAACAATTTCTCAACTTGGGAGAAGTTGATTTCCAAGCCAATTTGGTTCAATCAGGTTTCTGAGCCAGTCCGATTTGAGTGGGAGGGTGTTTGGCCATCACCATTTATTTCTAGTTTAAGAGCACAGCTGTAAAGAACAAAAATAAAAATAAGGGTTAAGCAGTCTTTTTGATTATCATTGATAATCGCCTGTAAATGGCTTTTGGATTAGCATTACCAGGCAAATACCAGGATGTTGTGTTTAGATTGTAATGTACAGTTTTGGACTAAGATTACCCAGTATGAAAAATAGGCGTCCCATCTGGTTAAATGAAACCTATTTGCAATATATATAATAAAATTGTACTTTAAAAAATCTGAGAAAGAATATTTTAGGATACGGCATTTCAAAGTAGCTTTCAGAAGGCTGAGCAAAACAGAAATCACGGGGAACATCAAGATATAATTACTTGCTTTAGGGAGAAATATAGCATGAAGAGAAGCGCACGTCCGCTCCACCTCCTTCCTTCTCTTCCTCCCTCCCCGAACACAAATGACAGCCCTGAAGTGTGCGGTGCACAGCCGAGCACGAAGAAGTGTCCCTGCACGAATCATTAGCACCCTTCGTTTCAGGGAAGAGACATTTGCAGCTCCACGATACTGAACCAAACAATTGTCAGCTGTCAGCCTCTCTTTAACAAGGCAATTAAAAGATTCACATCATGCCAAGTGGAGAAGGGAGGTCAACTCAAGGCGGGGGGGGGGGGATATGAAACTAGATTTCCCTTATAACTCAGAGATTTGGGGTAATTGGAACAAGCTTACAATTCCATATTCCCATTCTCTGCATTGGTATTGTATTTACATTTTTCAGTGGCGAACGAGGAAGGAATGTTCTTCTTGAACCCTATTCAGGTGTTTAGTAACCTGAATGGGGTAAATACATAGAATCATAGAATAGCAGAGTTGGAAGGGGCCTACAAGGCCATCGAGTACAACCCCCTGCTCAATGCAGGAATCCACCCTAAAGCATCCCTGACAGATGCTTGTCCAGCTGCCTCTTGAAGGCCTCTAGTGTGGGAGAGCCCACAACCTCCCTAGGTAACTGATTCCATTGTCGTACTGCTCTAACAGTCAGCAAGTTTTTCCTGATGTCCAGCTGGAATCTGGCTTCCTTTATCTTGAGCCCGTTATTCCATGTCCTGCACTCTGGGAGGATCGAGAAGAGATCCTGGCCCTCCTCTGTGTGACAACCTTTTAAGTATTTGAAGAGTGCTATCATGTCTCCCCTCAATCTTCTCTTCTCCAGGCTAAACATGCCCAGTTCTTTCAGTCTCTGTGGGAGGGAGTGCACAAGCCCTGCCCCTCTCCTTTGCCGTGTTTTGCCTTGTACTTCTGAATGGTGACAATCTGAAGAGGAGAGCTTCCTGTATCTGTGGAGGTTCTCCATGTGATCCAGAATGCTGGGAAAGGCTAGCATTCCCCACCTCCTTACATGTTTGTTTGTTTATTTTATTTATTTACAATATTTATATACCGCACCCAATTATAAATTTCGGTGCGGTGTACAAGGTAAAATGGAAATAAAAACAGAATAAAACAATTAAAACAGATTTTAAAAGAAGCAAATACAGTGACTCATGGCTGGACATTAAGGAAAGACTTCCTGGAATAATGATGTTTTCAGGAGGCGCCGAAAGGAATACAAGGTTGGCACCTGCATGACCTCCAGAGGCAGGGAATTCCACAGGAGGGGAGCCACCACGCTGAAGGCTCTTCCCCTGGTGGATTCCAAACGGAAGATGGATCTAGGTGGAACCACCAGGAGCAGGCCCTCAGATGACCTCAGTGTGCGGGCAGGTTGGTAAGGGAGAAGGCGCTCTCTCAGGTATCCTGGTCCCAAGTTGTTTAGGGCTTTGTACACAAGTACAGGAGGGGAGCCACCACGCTCAAGGCTCTTTCCTGGTAGACTCCAAATGGAGGATGGATCTATGTAGAACCACCAGGAGCAGGCCCTCGGATGACCTCAGTGAGCGGGTAGGTTGGTAGGGGATGCCCAGTTGTTTATGCCCAGAATGAGGACACCTGAATAGGAATGCCATCTTTGGAGCTGTAAGTTCTCATAATGGTGGTTTTTGGTGCCCCATACCTTTGCCTGTGTTGTGACTGGCAATGTAGTAACAGTTGGAGGTTTCAGAATGCTTTCAGGAATCTCTCCTCTATTGACAAGTCTCTATGTTTAAAAGGACTTCAAGATGCACCTGCATTTTATACAGGCATTTGCTTCACCACTTCTCCACTAGGGGCAGCACCCAATTTTGCCCTCATGGTCATCATCGAATTTGTATGCTGTTTTCCCATGGAAAACCATGCCCAAAGTATCACACAGCTCCCGAAGAGATCTCATAATACATTATAAGGTTTCAAAATGATTCTCTAACAATATCAAGACAGCAATTATTTAAGTCATACATACATTAACAAATGTGTATTGAAATTAAATGTTTCCCTAATAATTCATACTGGGTCCTAACAATAAAGATTAAAACACACACAAACACACACATTCCAAGAAGCAGCACAAAGAATAAATTTGATCGGATGCTAAATGCTACCCCATCATTTACAATTCCCAGCATCCCCAGCCAGCATGACCATTGGTCATGCTGGCTAAAGATTATGGAAGTTATAGTCCATCACTCCTGTAGTGCACCATGTTGGGGAAGGATGCATTAAAAAACTTTTCAAATTCTAGTGGTCTTCAGGCATTTTCAGCAGCTGTAGAAGTCTTTGTAGCTGGTCTTCAGTCAAGGCCCAGCCCTCCCTGGCCAGGTGGAAATGAACCAGCCAGAGGAACATAGGAACAGGAATAGGAACAACTGGATGATCTCAGCAGTTCTCTGTTGTTGTTGTTGTTGTTGTTGTTGTTATTATTATTTTGCTTTCTTTTGGACCACTTGAAATTGGCTGGAGGATTTGGTGCAACACACTTTTCTGTTCCAAAAATCAAAGCACATACAGGCCTCATATGTGAATAACCTTAATCTTGCTCTCTAATCCAATGGATGTGGCACTTTTTGTGAGCAAAGATCTGTGAAGTTGGGTCTCATATTTGTCACCTTTGGCCTTAAGCCAGGATCAGCCTATGCCCTGCTCTGTATTAAGGAACATGATGCTTACCCAGAAGTAGAGAATGTCTAGAGGCCATTTTCACACAGCTCTAGAACTAGGAGTGTGCTCCGCTCCGATACGGATACCCAAATCCGAAGCAGAGAGGCTGATCCAGACCTCCTAAGCCCAGTTCCGGAGTGAATCAGGGGAGGTCCAGATTGACCTGAAGCGGTTCAGAATGGTCCAAAGCAATTCAGACCATTCCAAAGCTTCGGAGCCAGGTTGTGTGGAGGGGAGCTTACCTGGCTCAATCATCTGCCGCCGCTGCAATCCGTGCAGATGCTTCGACTGCCGCCCATGCCTAAGGCCAGAAATAAGGCCAGAAATAGGTAAATGGGGGAGGGGGGCTTACCTGGCTCCAACATCCACTGCTACGGTCTGTGCGGTGGCGGACAGCAGGGGCAGGTAAGGGGGTAGGGGGGCTTATTCAGCCCCCATTTTGTCCCCCCTACCTCACTTACCTGCCTCCTTATCTGCCGCAGAGGCAGGTAAGTGGTGAAGGGGGGGCAAAATGGTGTCCAAGAATCGATCCGGACCTCCAGATCTCTCTCCAGATCCAGTTCTGGAACGGTTTGGGGGAGGTCCAGATCGATCCGAACCGGCTCAGGCCTGATCAAGATTGTCCAAATTGAAATCTGAAGCGGTTCAGGGTGGGCATGCACATAGGGTGACCATATTTGGGAAACCAAAAAAGAGGACACCTAGTGTGTGTGGGGGGAAGCAGCTTTCTGAGTCCTGCAGAAACTACGTTATTCCCCCGCCACCTTAAAGAACTCGATTGGAGTGGAGGAGGGGAAAGGATTTCATTCTGCACCACCACCATCCACTCCAATTGGGGCCTTTTCTATAATGTCCACGAATGACCCACTTTCCCCTTTAAGACCTCAATTGGAGCTCGGGTTGGGGGAATGATGTGCCTCAAGAAAGCATGTCATTCCCTCCTGCCATGCTAATGGCAGCCTTAAAGGGGAAGGTGTGTCATTCCAGGACATTATTAAAAATTATAGAAAATCCCCCCTGACACCATGGAAAGAACAAAAACCAGGACAAATCCGGGAAAATCCTGACAGTTGGTCACCCTACATGCACAGCCCTATCTAGAACTAGGGTGACCATATGGAAAGAAGGACAGGGCTCCTGTATCTTTAACAGTTGCCTAAAAAAGAGGATTTCAACAGGTGTCATGTGTATGCATGCAGCACCTGGTGAAATTCCCTCTTCATTACAACAGTTCAAGCTGCAGGAGCCCTGCCTTCTTGCCCAGATATAAAAGAGGGCAGGGCTCCTGCAGCTTGAACTATTGTGATGATGAGGGGATTTCAACAGGTGCTGCAAGAATACAAATGACGCCAACTGAAATTCCCCTTGCAATACAACTGTTAAAGATACAGGAGCCCTATCCTCCTTTCCATACGGTCATCCTAACTAGAAACACTACAGCTACAGCAAAGCAATCTCTTTGCGACTGTGTGCACAGCTGTATCAAGATACCCTGAGTGTGCTCTTCTGGCAATGTGCGGGGGCCCATGTGCACACCATTAAAACACTGCACAAAAGAGAATCTTCTTGACGCATTCACATCCAGATTCCGTTTTTAGCAGTGTTCACAGGTGCTTTAACAATGCAGAGGGGTAGAAGTCAAATGAATAGAAGACAGAGAAAGCTGCAGCTAATTGCCTATGCTCCAAGTCACGAACATAACAAAGACTCCGACGTAAACTGGAATTCAGGAGGAGCTGAATGTTTTGCAAAATGAACGAGAAGAACAAAAAAGAATAGAATCTTGGGGGAATTATCTTATTCCTAGTGGGCTGTACTTGGTCCGCTTTGGTTCTGGTGTTTGCTTTTTCTCAGGAAACATCAGAAATGGTCCGAAAGGGCCCCAATTCTGCTTGGGCTTCAGCTTTCATCTGCATCTGACGCATATCCCTAACAAATACAAAGCCAACTTCTAACAAATTCAATCCAATGGAACCAATGCAAAAGATAAATCCAGATTAATATCGGTATTGATTCTTCCTGCTCTTTGAATCATATCTTGAGTTTTTACAAGCCATCTCTCAAGCATATTTCTGCAGTTCTCCAAGATTTACGGTGCAATCGTTACACACACGTAGGTCCCCCTGATTTCAATGGGGCTTACTTCCTGATAGGCAGTTTTGCAGCCTTAGCCAACCAATGTTTCAAAACTATGAGATCTTGGCAATTGGATTTACTTTCCACCAATATTTTTGCAGAGTTGTAAAGGTTTCATTTTATTTATTTATTTATCTATTTATTACATTTTTTTTTATACCCCCCAATAGCCGAAGCTCTCTGGGTGGTTCATATCCATTTAGAATGATCAAAATGTACATCTTTTTTCACATAGCCATCCCTCCTCTGTTTACACGTGAGGCACGGCAACCCCAGAAGGAGAGGCATCGCGCCCACCATTTTTTTTTATTAAAGGGCCAGCAGTGCATCAACGCTCATGCGCATAAGGTAAGTGGGTTTTTTAAAATTTTAAATTAGTTTCCTTTCGCCTCCCACCATACCCCCGATGGGTGCAGCACTCCTGAGGAGCGCTGCACCCTGGGCGTGGCTCCTGGCGAGGAATCACAAGGAGCCGGGTCAACCTGTGGTAGCCAGCCACACGTTCCGCGGTCTTGGGCTCAGCCCGGGACCGCGGACTAAGCAGGCCCAAAGGGGAGGGTGAGATCCCAGGGCAAGGGAGCGATCATCCCTCCCTGATCCTGGAATCCCTTGTGCATCATGTGGACACACAGGGATAATCCCAGGGAGCACCTCAAGATAAAGCCCCATCTAGCTATGGCCTCTGTTTCTCACACACATGCAGCCCCATCTATTCAGACGTGAAGGACTGCCTTCACCCATATCAGCCTGCTGCACTTTATGATCAGAAGGAGAGTGCCCCAACACAGGCTCTGAACACCAAGCCTGGCCGCGGCTTCTCCCTGCTCAAGGCAAGCACCCCCGGTTGATACGCCTGAGGCAAGGGATAAAAACCACCTTCCTCCAAACTACGTGGAGAAAGGGGTTAAATGGAGAAGGATTTCCATATATAAAATAAAACACTGTGAGTTATATGTGCTGAGGTGAATGATTGTCAGAGAGGGTGCTAAATTTGTAAACTTCAGATGATAAATGCCAAACAGACACGTGGGGTTTTTGTGGTAGTTAAAAACAAAATAATTAAAATTTATTTTTAAAAGTTCACAAGCTTTGTTTCAAATAAAACATTTAAAAACCTTTTTGAAACCTTTCATCCAATCCTTTCACTCATTCACATACACACTTTCCTTTCTCTCACACAATCACTCTTGAGCTTTCTTTATTATCAGTATTGTTTAATATACATCAACTATGTGCACACCACACTCCAAAGACACCACTCTCTACACTGAACCTCAAATTTCCCAGAACTTAAGTACTCTAAACACAGAGAGCACTAAAGACTCTAAGAGGACCTAAAAAGTCCCTCACAATCCCCTCAGTCCTTCCCTTATATATGACTCCTCCCCGTCCCAAGACATTCTAACTCCGCCCACTCAGGCCAACATTCTAAACTCACCACAGACTTACAAACTGCAGACATACATTTGGGAACTGACTTGTGGGGTGTAACGCCACAGAGAGCCCTTCTCATTTGTCCAGCCATGAGAGCAGTTAGGTGGGTGACCACATGAGAGAGGGTCTTCTCTGCAGTGGCCCCACGCTTTTGGAACACATTCCCATCAGAGGTCTGCCAATCTCCTCCATGGCAGGCTTTTAAGAAGGCCTTGAAAACATATTATTTTACCATGGCCGTCTTGCGCGATATGTACTGTTGTTGCCAGTATTGCCATCATTGTTGCTGGTTTTATTGTTGGCTTTTATTGCTTTTAATTGCTGTTTTATTGCATTTATGGTTTTATTGCTCTTAATATTTTAACTGTTTTTTAATGTATTTTATTGCTGTAAGACACGTTGCAAGGGGTTCTGCCCTGAGCGGCAGCCAAGAAATCCTTTAAATAATTAAATAAACACTGCCCAATCCCTCAGCTGATGGAAAAAAAGTGTTAATTAAAAAAAAATAAGTGAGAAGGGAAGGAGACCTTTGTGGACAGCCAAAAAGTTGTCCAGAGATGCATTGGTGCCTGCAGGCACCACCCCTGCAATATGGCATAATCCTCCATTGCCTGCCTGTATATGTCGTTTACCTCTTGTCCACGTTCTCTTTTAATCACCATCCACCTCTAGAGTCCATGTATGAGCTTTGCTGAAGTTGGTGTCCCCCAGATGTATCAAACTGCAACTCCCATAAATCCCAGCCAGCATGCCTTTTTCCCCCAGTTGGGGAAGGCTGCCATGCATCTACAGAGAAGAAAGGAAGCATCTCTTCTTCTTCTTCTTCTTCTTCTTCTTCTTCTTCTTCTTCTTCTTCTTCTTCTTCTTCTTCTTCTTCTTCTTCTTCTTCTTCTTCTTCTCCTCCTCCTCCTCCTCCTCCTCCTCCTCCTCCTCCTCCTCCTCCTCCTTCTTCTTCTTCTTCTTCTTCTTCTTCTTCTTCTCATCCATGGCAATCTATCCACCACAAGGGAGAGAAACAGGGTATTTCCATCCTCCTCATGAGTGTGTTCAGCTTGAGAAAGCCAGGACCTTCATGAGGGAGTTCACAGGCCCCTGTGCCTCTGCCTTTTCAGCTCTCATCTTCTTCAAAAAAAGCAAGCACTTTGAAGATGTTTATCAAAAGAGATCATTAAGATGAAATGTGTGACTAAAATAAGGAGAAGAAGCCTGTATGTCTGGGACAACAAGAAGGTCCCCTGATGAGGTAGAAAGCCAACCCAAATGTAACCACAGGGGAGAAACAACTGTCTTAACAAAAAATCAGACTTAAAAGGATATATATTCATCCATGGTTTATTCCTGGATCTGTAAACTGTTTGCCTTATTTTCTTACTCAACTCCAAGCATTTCTTTTGGTCCTGGTGGGTTTAAGCTGATAATTGGCCAACTTCATGTCTCTGGCTTGTGGTATAATATAATGGTAGAACAACTGGATGCCAAAGGATCTCTTTTTATTGCCCATCATACAGCTAGGTCCTATTGATTTTGATGTGAAATAGTGATGCCTATGTGTGTTCAAGCTGAAACGGCTTTGTATTCACAGTGGTTCAAAATCTGGCAACATTTCTCATTTGACTCTTTCTCATTTTAAGCAGACACATTGAAATGAGCATTTCAAATTCAAAATTTGCAAAATGTAAGTGTTCCGTCAAGATCCCTTGATAGTTCCCGTTTTGACAGGCACCTAATCTCAAGTTTTGGATATAGATTTTTGAAGGCAGACTCTTTCAATGTCTGTGTTCCATGTGCACATGCAAATAACTTAAAACCCATCTAAGGCTGCAATTGTTTATCCACTGATCTGGGAGCAAGCCCCATTGAACTCAACGGGACTTAGTTTTGAGTATAAATATATAGGATTGCACTGCTAGGTAACTAACCTAACTAACCCTTTTATGTAGTGGGTGACAAAGAAGAAGAAGAAGAAGAAGAAGAAGAAGAAGAAGAAGAAGAAGAAGAAGAAGAAGAAGAAGCCGCCAGAGTGAACTAAAGGATGAGAGTGCTTTCCAAGATGAGTAGAATGTCATCAGGGAGAACCTTGATGGTGGGCCTTCTCTGTAGTGGCACCCACCCTCAGGCAGCTTGGGAGGTGGTAAATATACCATCTTTCAAATGCCTCCTGAAAACACTTTTTTTTTTTTAAAGAAAAGCTTTCCTTGGATTATAATTTTTCCTGGTTTTATATGACATTTTTAAAACAAATTTAAAGTTTTAAATTCTGATTTTGTACATTGTGGTTTTTTAATTGTGAACTGCCCAGAAAGCCTTGGCTCTTGGGAAGTATAAATATGTAATAAATAAAATAATAAATAAATAAATAAAAATTCTTCTCCCTTAGCTGTCAAGGCTCCCAAAACAGCTTACATAAGTCAATTAGAACAATAATATGTCATTAAGTCAATAGATTATTTATTTATTTATTGCATTTCTATACCGCCTAATAGCCGAAGCCGTCTGGGTGTTTCACAAAAACAGAGATGTTGTAAACCGCCCAGAGAGCTTCGGCTGTGGGGCGGTATATAAATGTAATTAAATAAATAAATAAAAATAAAATGACAATGATACTTCATTTCTTCTTCCTCTCTGACTTGAAGAGTAGTTGGTTCTATGGCCTCTGTGAGGGAAGGAAGGGTCCAGTCCCACCTTGGTGAAGAAGCAGCAGGTGGAGAAGGTAATAATGGGAGTTCACCTTGTTGACTTCTTCACCTCTCCTTCTTAACCCACCGCTTTCTGATTCCAGTTTCTCTTTCTCCTGCCTTTGAATTTTTAAAATCCCATGTTCTTTTTCTCCTGAATATAAAGAACTTGATAAATCCTTATCAAAAAATGAACTGAAATGAAAACCTCATCCATCTGTACCAGCCAAAACCAATTGGTTCCTAGGATATAAGCACCATGACATACCTGCCTGCCATATAGATATTCAAGAAGTAGAACCTGTCAGAAAAGAAAGAAAGAAAGAAAGAAAGAAAGAAAGAAAGAAAGAAAGAGAAAGAAGCTGCAACAATCCTAATTAAGCTCTATCCTGGGCCATAGCTAGACCAAAGGTTTATCCCTGGATCGTCCAGGGGTCAAACCTGTTCATCTAGGTGACACACAGGGGATCCAGTGCTCAGGCAGGGGCGAACCCTGGATGATCCCAGGATAAACCTTAGGTCTAGCTGTGGCCCTGGTTGAACACCCAGGGATTCAAACCCAGGCCTAATATACACCAAGCAGGATATTTCACTATGAAAGTGGTATGAAAGCAGTATATAAAAGGCAGGAGCCACACGACTGCTTTGTAGTGGTATTGACTATTGAAGTGCACTGACAACTGTTGAGGCTCATTGACACATACCATAGACCGCTTTTGTCCTGCTATATCCTGCCTGGTGTAGCTCCTGCCTTATATATACCGCTTTCATACCACTTACCTAGTGCAATATCCTGCTTGGTGTAGATTAGACCCCAGACTTCTAAGAGCTAAGCACTCAACCACCTGGGCCTGAATGCATGAATCTATAATTTTGTGTTCCTGCCACATTCAGATTGTTTAAATATCAAGTTCTGTATGTCCTGAATATGGAGAGCTTTGTGAGTTTTGTTAAATTCTTATCAAAATTAAACTGACATGAAATTCTCAGTCATCCCTACCCAGGGCTAGACCCATACTACTGCTTTATAGCGATATCGAAGTGCACTGATAACTGTTGGGGCACATTACACATTCCATATACTGCATTCATTGTGTTATTTCCTGCTTTTTATGCCACATTATCCAAAACAGCAACAGATGTCATGATGTGTCCTACAAGGTATAAATGCAAGGGGGAACTAATGTTATTATGATGTGATCATAATAATTTGACACCAAGGTGTAGTTCTGGCCCAGAATAAATGGTGGCATCAATGATGGCTTGTTATGGTGAAAAATCAATTATCCAGGGTAGGTGTGTTGAGTCACTTCTTGCTAAGTACCCAATACCGATGATGATGATGATGATGATGATGATGATGATACTACGTACAAGCAATCAAAATGATGTGCTGAGAAAACCAAGATCATCCAATAACAGGCCAAAACTGGTAGGGCTGTGCATGGACACCCCCCCCCTCCCGAATCACTTCGTGGCCTGATCCACAGCTTTTGGGTTGGGCCAATCTGACCCTCCCCTGCTCCGCTCTGCGGAGCAAGATATGGAGGGACGTATCGACATTTTGTCCCCCTTCCCTACTTACTTGCCTCCGCGGCGGTTGGCGCGGCGGTTGGCGGAGGCAGGTAAGTGGGGCTGGGGGGGGCAAAATGGGGGCCAAATAAGCCCCCTCCCCCCTGCCCCTTACCTGGCTCTGCTGCTGTCACCACATGGACTGCAGCAGCGGTGGTGGAGCCAGGTAAGCCCCCTTCCCCCCACTTACCTGCTTCCATCACGGTCCGGCACCGGCTTCAACTGAGGGCCAGGCCTCAAACCAGAGGAGCAGGCCGCAGCCCCCTGCCCCCTTACCTGGCTTCGCTGCCGTCACCATACAGACTGCGGCACCGGCGCCAGGTGAACCCCCCTCCTCCCCCTTACCTGCATTCGTAGCTCTGGATGGAGGCGAACCGCTTCGTCACGATCTGCAGTTCTCCCAACCCGATCCGGATCTGCCTTTGGTGGAGGCAGTTTGGGTTGCTCCACTCAGGATTCGCGGTCTGAATCGGAGCAGAGCACAGCCCTAAATACTGGCTGATATTTGGATGGTAAGGAAGAAATCTGCAAATTTTCAGAAGCATAGGAGAAGTGGTTTACTTGGAAAAGGAGTCCTCAAATTGAAGGGCAGAGTTATTCCCCCCTCCTCCCTGTATATTATTTATTTTATTTTGTTATTTATTTATTACCTTTATAACCTGCCTTTTTTTCCTTGTTAAGGAACCCAAGGTGCCATACATAACCCTCCATCTTACAGTCCCACACTTCCCCTCCCTAAAAGCACTCATCAGTGTTTAGAGCAGTTTTGCAAAGTTGCCCCTTTCAGGTTCTGCCAAACACCACATCCCTTTCCCTTGACCCCAAACTCTTTCCCCCAACCATCAAGCATTTCATGGTTCCCCAGCTTTTGAGCAGTTCACCTTCCCCATTCTAAAATGATGAAATGCCTCTCCCGAGGATTAGTTACTGCGCTAAGCATTTTTGGCTAAAATATGCTGCCATTTCGGGGCCACCCCCCTTTTGCCTTGGGCCCAACCAGTACTGGAATGCAACGTTGCAAAGCTCCAAAATGGAATTTGGCCATCAGGCTAGAAGTGGTTCAATGCCTCTGGTTTAGAGAAAGAAAGCCAAGGACCCCATTTTTTTTGGAGCTACGTGACTTGTCTTTCTGAAACTATGTCACAATCAAAGCTTTGTATAGGGTCCAGTCCCAGTTCTGACCACTTTTGAGAAAATTCTGGTTCACCTCTGGGAGGACACCGATTTGGTGTCCAGGCTTTGGCCAAATCTGATGCACATTCCTCATGAATCAAGAGTCTACATTTTTAGTATTTCCTATAATTTATTCTAAGTTTAGCCAGTCACCAGGAGGGACAAGGAGCTGTCCACAGTGCTGAAGTTCTGTCTCGAACAACTGATTCCTGCCCTGACTTCTGATATTTCAATAATCACCCACACTTTCAAACCTATCCTCACAACTGTAAGGCTAGGAACTTTTTTTTTTCATAGAATCATAGAATAGCAGAGTTGGAAGGGGCCTACAAGGCCATCGAGTCCAACCCCCTGCTCAATGCAGGAATCCACCCTAAAGCATTCCTGACAGATGGTTGTCCAGCTGCCTCTTGAACGCCTCTAGTGTGGGAGAGCCCACAACCTCCCTAGGTAGCTGATTCCACTGTCGCACTGCTCTAACAGTCAGGAAGTTTTTCCTGATGTCCAGCCGGAATCTGGCTTCCTTTAACTTGAGCCCGTTATTCCGTGTCCTGCACTCTGGGAGGATCGAGAAGAGATCCTGGCCCTCCTCTGTGTGACAACCTTTTAAGTATTTGAAGAGTGCTATCATGTTTATTTTTAAAAAAAGAAAGCTGAGATTCTCAGTGAGCTGAATCCTGTGTCCAGCGGCATTCCCCACTCCCCATGGGTACTCTAAGAATTGTGATCTATACACATCAATGGGAAGACCTCTTTCAGCTAAAAAGAGAGTGGGATACTTAAGCTCAGCTTTCTGATTCTGAATTGTGTAGACCATCAGGAATACATATGAACACTAGGGTTAGCTGACTGCAAGAGATGGGCAAATGACTAATATTTGAGATGGTAGGATTTGTCCCATGCCCTGATTCCCATGTATGTTTGTGATCACTGCTTGCTTTGCATGAACAGGAAACTTGCAAAACTGAGCAGCAAATGGAATATGAGATTTGCGGACACCTCCCCAAATGAACACAAATGTCTTCCATAGACTAAAGTGAGGCTGATTTAGTCCATGGAGGAAATCTGGACAAATTAAGATATTTGAACGAATCAGATTGGGAATTGGGAATGAAACAAACATATGTACGTGTTTGAAAATGTGTGGATATTTTTTTTTTTGCTGGATACCTGCTTGTCCTCATGACCTGAATGGCCCATGCTCAAATGTTTTGGGAGCAAAAATGGAATGCGTGATTGCCCACTGATTGCTTTGAAAGGCGTTGAAACACTTTTGGTGTTCTGGTTGAGCACTTGAAGAACCTCAAGGGGCATTTCTGTCCCGCATCTCCTCCACCACACTTCCCAAGGTTCCTCCAATGTACCTTGGACCCAGCAGAGGCACTTAGGGCTTATACCAGTCCATTGCAAATCAGCCTTTTCATGCCATAGTCTTGGTGCATGTCTAGACGGGGCGATGTCCCGGGGATCGTCCCGGGATCATCCCTGTGTGTCAACAGGATGCACAGGGCATCCTGCGAGCAGCCTCCCTTTTCCCAGGGTATTGCCCTACCCTTTAGTCCTGGTTTTTCCCACGGTCTTGGAATGATCCTGAGACTGTGGAAGGTGTGGTGCGCCATTGCGATTTTGTCCTGGCTCATTGCGAGTAAACACAAGAAGCCGGGACCCGGCCATCGGGGGTTGGGGCAGTGGGAGTATTATTTTTTAAAAAAGAAAACGTTACTTTTGTGCAGGAGCACCCCTGCACTCTTTTTCGTTCAAAAAAACTGGCAGGCGTGACGTCCTCTTCCTCGCAGGAAGAGGACCGCATGTAGACTGACCTGGATGATCTCGCGATCATCATATCATGAGACAATCCCCCTCCACCCCCTCTATCTAGCCATGCCAGAGATAGCCTAGCTACAGTTATCCATGCTCTGATAACCTCTCGTTTGGATTACTGCAATGCGTTATACGTGGGGCTGCCTTTGAAAATGGTCCGGAAGCTTCAGCTGGTACAAAGCAGGGCAGCTGGTTTACTAACAGGGACTGGCCGGCGAGATCTCATTACGCCAGTCCTTTTACAACTTCATTGGCTGCCAGTCCAGGTCTGGGCCCAATTCAAAGTGCTGGTATTGACATTCAAAGCCCTAAACGGTTTGGGACCAGGTTATTTGAAGGAACGCCTCCTCCCACATGTACCTGCCCGGACCTTAAGATCATCCACAGGGGTCCTTCTCCGTGAGCCCCTGCCAAAGGAAGTGAGGCAGGTGGCTACTAGGAGGAGGGCCTTCTCCGCTGTGGCACCCCGGCTGTGGAATGAGCTCTCCAGAGAGGTCCGCCTGGTGCCTCCACTGTACTCTTTTCGTCGCCAGCTGAAGACCTTTTTCTTCTCTCAGTATTTTAACACTTAATTTAAGTTAAATTTAAATTTTACTGTTCTAACTCTGTATTTTAATCTTATATCAATTTTGCTGCGTGGTTTTATCCAGGGGCGGATCCGCACGTCGGCCCCAGAGCGCATTTATGCGTCTCTAGGGCACCCCAGAAACGATAGTCTGTACTTGCCTGTAAAAAGAAACTAGGAAGAGACGGAGACGCCGCCGACGCCACCCAGCTCTCCCCGGCCGGCTTGGAGAGCTCTTTTTGAAGAAGGCGGGGGTAGAGAGCTTCTTCCGCTGTCCACCCAACCTTCTTCCGCCGAGTTCTCCGTCCCGGTCAAGGAGCCAGCAGGGGAGAGCTGGGCAGCGGCGTCGGCGTCGGCGTCTCCGTCTCTTCCTAGTTTCTTTTTACAGGCAAGTACAGACTATCGTTTCTGGGGTGCCCTAGAGTCGCATAAATGCGCTCTGGGGCCGACGTGCGAATCCGCCCCTGGTTGTGCTTTTTATACTGTATTTTGTAATTGTGCTTTTAACCTGTTGGTTGTTTTATTACGGTTTTAATTTTTGTGAACTGCCCAGAGAGCTTCGGCTGTTGGGCGGTATAAAAATGCAATAAATAAATAAATAAATAAATAAATAAATAAAATAAAAATGTCTTTGGTCTGCATACCCCAAAATCCCCAGTGGAAATGATGCATGGAGTGATGCTTTCCCATCAGGGACTTTACGAACTCCAGCCTCCGTCTTGGATGCTCCTGTGGGGATTGCAAGTGCCCACAATCACTGCCTAGGCTGCCTCTGCCACCTCCCCTCCCCTTACGGTGAGAGTCTGGGCCTGGGGCAAAGGAGGGTGTTGAGCAGAATCGAGGCAGATGCAGCCTCATCACAGCCATGTGCCCAATTCAATTCTGCTTGCAAGAGTTCAAGCATTTGCATTCTTGAGACACTCTCTACTGAACACATGGATGAATGCATGCACACAAATGCACTCACACATGTGCTCACACACACACACACACACACACACACACACTAAACAGATGGTAATACCTGATAACAAGTCCAGTTTTATCCAATTTTCCTGTTTACAACTGTCAGATCAGAATGATGTAATCAGAGAGGAGCACTTTATGAGCAATGCCACAGCGTAAATATAACTGGCATATGCTTTTACAATATTTCTGCTGTTGTTTGGCTTTTGTTTTTCTTCACGGCATACAAATACCTTCATGGCATAATAATGGTAATAATCTTCACATTAAGTTCTGCTTATGTGTGTGTGTGTGTTGAAGATGAACAGCTGTACAAACTCTATCTCATAAATGATCACCTTATGTGCTATTCTTTCTATCGTCAACAAGGGGGGATCTACACTACTGCTTTAAAGTGCTTTATAACAGTTTTGACAACTGTTGGGGCCCAGGACATACTGCATATACAGGTTTCAAAACGTTTTCAAAGTGCTATAAAAGCAGTAGTGTAGATCCCTCCCAAATGTGTTCTGCCTTAAAACACAGGGTGCAGATGTTCAAACAGATGATGAACGCCACAGTGACACATGCTCTGGTTTCATCCCAGTTTGATGACTGCAGAACATTCTCGGTGGGGCTGCCCTTGAAGACCATTTGTAAGCTGGTATGGAATGTGGCAGCTAGAATGCTACTGGGAGCTATTGGTTGATTGATTTGATAAGTACCCTGCCTTTAAAATGGCACTCCAGATGGCTTACAATCATGGGGATTATAACTAATAATAAAAAATACATTAAAACACAATTAAAAACACAACAATAACAGAATAAAAGCAACACTCAGCCCAAAAGCCCACCTTACACGCCAAAGACCTGCTTGAATAAAACATCTTTGCCTGCTGGCAAAAGAAAAGCGGAAAGGTAGCCCGCCTACGCTCCCATGGCACAGAGTTCTACAGCGTCAAGAAGGCTGTCCCTCATGTGACCACTAAACATGGCTCTCAAGATGTCAGTTCCAAAAGCAAAGTCTCTACTGAAAATCTTAAAACCCAGGCAGGCTCATATGGGAGAAAGTGGTATTTCAGACAGCTGAGTGCTGTATAGGTCATTGCTAGCACTTTGAATTATGCCTGGAAAGAGACTGGAAGCCAGTGAAGTTGTTCTAACAAGGGAGTCACATGTTCCTTGTAACCAGACCCAGTCAACAGCATTCTGGACCAATTTTCAAGGGCAGACACAATGCAACGTATGTTACTGTACACTGATGTACAGTAACATCAGTGTACAGCACCATGTACACTGATGGTGCTAAATAATAATAATAATAACAATAATAATAATAATAATAATAATAATAATAATAATAATAATGTAACAAGGATAGCGTGGCCATAGTGGTGAAGGCATTGGTAATGTCAAGATTGGATTACTGCAATGTGCTCTATGTGGGGCTGCCCTTGAAGCTGCTCCGGAAGATGGAGCTAGTGCAGAATGCTGCAGTTCTGCTGATATCTGGAGCTGCCCCTTTCCAGCATGTAACTCCTCTGCTGAGGGAACTGCACTGGCTGCCTATTCACTACCAGGCCAGGTTTAAGGTTTTTGTACTTGTGTACAAAGCCCTAAACAACTTGGGACAAGGATGCCTGAGAGAGCGCCTTCTCCCCTACCAACCTGCCTGGTCACTGAGGTTATCTGAAGGTATTTTCTCCCTCTCTCAAAACACTAGAACCCGGGGTCACCCCACGAATCTGATTGGTGGGAGATTCAGGACAAATAAAAGGAAGTACTTCTTCACACAGCACATAGTTAAATTATGGAACACTGCCACAAGATGTAGTGATGGCCACCAAATTGGATGGCTTTAAAAGGGGGTTGGATAAATTCCTGGAAGCAACGGCTATCAGTGGCTACTAGCCCTGATGGCTATGTGCTATCTCCAGTATTCGAGGCAGTAAGCCTGTGTACATCAGTTGCCGGGGAACATGGGTGGGACGGTTCTGTTGCACCATGTCCTGCTTGTTCATCCCTGGCCGATGGCTGGTTGGCCACTGTGTGAACAGAGTGCTGGACTAGATGGACCCTTGGTCTGATCCAGCAGGGAACTTCTTATGTTCTTATGTTCATATGGTGGTTCCATATAGACCTACCCTCTGACTGGAGTGCACCAGGGTAAGAGCCTTCAGTGTGTTGCCCCCCCCTCCTATGGAATTCCCTCTTTCTGGAGGTCAGGCAGGTTTCAACTTTGTAATCCTTTTGGTGCCTCCTGCAAATGTTGTTCCAGGAAGCCTTCCCTTGACCAGCCAGTTTACTTTGCATTTTCCTTTTTTAAAATAATAATAATATCTATTTTATGTTTTTTATTCTGTTTTTATTTTGTTTTATCTTGTACTGTATATCACTCCAAAATTTTGAATGGGGAGCGGTGTACAAATATTATAAATAAATAAATAAATAAATAAATAAATGGGATGTAACTAAGATGTACATGACCATGGCCAGATCAGACATCTCTAGGAACGAGTGCAGTAGGTGCGCTAGCCTCAGCTGGGCAAATGCTCTCCTTGCCAATGCTGAATCCTGGGTATTCAGGTTGGAGGCCAAGTCCAGGAGTACACCCAAAATGTGAGGCACAGTCTTCAGAAGGAATGTAACCACCCCCATGCAATCGGGAGTACCTCTGTTTTGTCTGGATAAAGCTTCAATTTGTTTGCCCTCTTTCAGTCCACTACTGACATCAGACACTGATTTAGAACTAAAACAGGTTCCTGAAATAGAACTGGTGTCATCAGCATACTGGTGACAATGATCTCCAAAACTCTGGACGGTGTCTCCCAGTGGTTTCATGTATATGATAAGTAGCATGGGTGAACAAGATGGGATGCTGAGAGTCACCATAAGCCAACAGCCACAGTGTTGAACAGGAATCCCAACTTCTAACCACCCCTTCTAAGAAGGATTGCAGTCCCCATGTAACAGTACCTCCAAGTTAAATCTTAGACAGATGGCTCAAAAGGATACATCATTCAGGTATCAAAAGCTTCCAAGCGATCCATCAGAACCATCAGGGGCACACTCCCCTGTCCAGCTCCAAGAATAGATTATCCACCAAGGTGACTTAAAGCAGCCTCTGTCCCATAACCAGGCCTGAAGCCAGATTGAAATGGAACTACGCAGTCCAGCTCATCCAGAAATGTATGATATTTGTTCTATGTCAAAATGAAATCAAAACAGCATGAACAGTTTGGGATCAACTCTAATTTAAATGAAGGAAAGGAAAGGAACCTCTCATGCAAGCACTGAGTCATTACTGACTCTTGGAGGGACGCCAGCTTTTGCTGACATTTTCTTCGTAGGCCTTATAGTGGGGTGGTTTGCCGTTGCCTTCCCCGGCCGTGATTACCTTTCCCCCAGCTAACTGGGTACTCATTTTACCGACCTCGGGAGGATGGAAGGCTGAGTCGACCTGAGCCGGCTGCCTGAAAACAGCTTCTGCTGGGATCGAACTCAGGCCGTGGGGAGAGTTTCGGCTGCAGAAACTGCTGCTTTACCGTTCTGTGCCACACGAGGCTCTATAATTTAAATGAAATGTATTCAAATATTCATATTTGAATGTTGTTGTTGTTGTTGTTGTTGTGTTTTTACAGAATTTGATGTATTATTATGTTGGGCAGGTGGGTTTGGGTTTGGGTGTGTATAGTATGATACACTTACAATTATTAAGATCCAGCGGTGAAGCTCTTCAAAGAGGACATTTTGGCCCTGTCCAAATGTTCCTTGTCTCTCAATTTACTCTAAAGGTAGGTCAGCATGATCTTCCTTTAACACTTGCTTCAAATTAGCTCATCAGAAAGGCTCAAGGGAAGTTCATTTGCATGCCTCTTGTGGCAGAAGGATTTCAAACCAGAGCAAGGGAGGAATCCTAGTTGCTACCTATGATGACCTGGATGGCAGACGAAAGCCAGCTCATATACTAAAGGATACATAAACTCTGCTCTCGCCGCATCTCATCAACAGCTGCTGCTTCTGCTGCTGTTTACAAAACACTGTTCCTAACATACCCAGGGAATCCTAATTGTCTAGAGCACGTATACATTTCAGAAAAGTATTGTGATGCATTACGGGTTCAGATAGGGCAGCTTTATTCACTAAACAAAGAAAAAGAGGATCAGGATTTGGTGAGGATTCTACTCTGAATTCATCACTAGTTAAAACATGCTGCCTAATGAAACAATTGCTGCTTGCTCTAATTTGAACCATTACACTTTAGGTCTTGAAGAGTGTGGGCCCAGTATACCTTACTGGGACACAGAATAGGACCTTTTCCTTGTTAGTGTAAAGGTAGACAGAGACACCATGGTTCTACCAGCCGCATCTTACCACTGCCACGACCTCCCCAAGTCCCTACATTTGAGACTTGGAGGAAACTTCTCCGGTGCTTCAATAAACACAGCCAGATGTTACTTTCCTGGGTGCCACTTTCCTGGTGGGCACCCAAGGACCCGCAAGGACTGACCTACTTTTTTTGGGGGGGGTATCCTTGCTGTGGCTTCAGTTCCGAAGCAAGGCAGCACAGCCCCAAAGCACTCTCAGAGCTGTTTCAGAGGCTCCAAAATGGCCTCCAAGTCGAGTCAAGAGAGCCTGTGCACAGCCCTACATGGAAGGATTGTGAGTAGGGCTGTGCTCTGCTTCTCTTTGGGTTGGAGAAGCAGAAGCGGATCGGGGTGCTTAAGGCAGAGGCGAAGAGGATCGGGAGGGTAGCGGAGCATCGAGATGAAGGCGGATCCTTCGCCTCGATCCAGAGCTCTGAAAAAAAGGTAAGGGGGCCTTACCTGGTGGGGCCTACAGTTCTGGGTTGAGCCGTGGGCTGAAGTGAAGCTGGTGACGGGCCACGACGGATGCAGGTAAGGGGGGAGGAGGGAGGGGGCCTTACCTAGAGCCACCCCTGCCACTGCGGAGCTCCGATTCATAGCTGGAGCTCCACAGCGGAGCAGACCATAGGCGAATCGATGCGGGGCAGATCAGGCCTGATCCGCAATTGTGGATCAGGGGCGGAGCAGATCGGGGGGTCCATGCACAGCCCTAACTGTGAGCTCCATTTAGTTCTCTAAATAAAATTTCTGGGCCCAGAATTCTTTAATGCTAAGTGTTTGCCTTCTGCACCTTGCTCTGGTTTGTTGAATCTCAGGTTTCTATGAAAAAAAAAAGTCGAAGTAGAACTATCAAGTCTGCACATCCTCAGTTTAAAACATCTATATCCCACTTTTCCAAACAGTTCAAGGTGACTAACAAAGATGAAGAAACAGAATATAATTGTTGCCTAGGGATAGACTGTACATTTTGCCTGTATGTAGCCGCAATTCTGTTGACGTTTCTTTAGAGTGAAAATGAAACATTTATATTGTGAGTGTTGGCCTGGGTCTACCAAAAAGTGTTTTCATCCTCTAGTGATCTGGTATGTTTTAGAACCCAGAGAAATGTAAGCTGAAATGAGCCTATTCAATTTTCTCCAAAGAACGGGAGAATACAATGCGGGAGACAGATTTTTCCTGTCGCTTGCCGAATGTTTGAAGTGAAAATGGCTGGTTTTTCAACACTGCAGACCTTGTGGGAAATGACCTGTACAGGGGATAAGTTGACAGGCACAGTAGGGGATTTCATTACACCTTCGGATTTGACTGGCTCAACCAGCTCTCTGTAACCTCTGGCAAGTGCTTGGAATTGAATCTGTAAATGTTAATCAATATTTCAGGCCTATTAAATAAAGAAAGGCATTGTGGAAATCAAAGCACTAATGGCTGGCATGGCGCTAGGCAAAGGCTTCCAGCCTGTCAGAAATCTTGTCAGGAGCAAAAGAGCAAATATTTTAATAAAACAATTATCTCTACAATATCAAACCTGGTGTGCCGCTGGTGCAATCGTGGTGGCTTAATTTTCATGCCAGTGTTCAAGGCAAGATCTTAAAGAGGCTTTTCGGTGCAAAGTTGGAACAGAGCGGCATTCCCTGCACACCATCCTAAAGACTTATGAACAGGGATGGGTGAAAGTGCCAGAAATGAATTTGTCCATGTGAGCTCGGATGTGACTTCTCCTTCTATACGAACTCTCATTCCGAGTATACGAGTTTTGCCCATGAGCTGCACCCAGGCGCATCTTGGGATCTGTGGCCTTGGAATTGTGTAGCATGTCATGATATCATGTATCATGGCATTATGAGCTCTTTCTAATTGGTGGCTTTCACGTGGCTGGTCTGCATGATGATGCCATGTGATCAAAAGCTGAATATGAGCCAACAGTGCGATATGGCTGCAAGAAAGGCAAATGCTATTTTGGGCTGCATTAATATAAGTATAGCTTCCAAATCGCGTGAGGTACTGGTTCCTCTCTATTCGGCCCTGGTTAGGCCTCATCTAGAGTATTGCGTCCAGTTCTGGGCTCCATAATTCAAGAAGGACGCAGACAAGCTAGAGCGAGTTCAGAGGAGGGCAACCAGGATGATCAGGGGTCTGGAAACAAAGCCCTATGAAGAGAGACTGAAAGAACTGGGCATGTTTAGCCTGGAGAAGAGGAGATGGAGGGGAGACATGACAGCACTCTGCAAATACTTAAAAGGTTGTCACACAGAGGAGGGCCAGGATCTCTTCTCGATCCTCCCAGAGTGCAGGACACGGAATAACGGGCTCAAGATAAAGGAAGCCAGATTCCAGCTGGACATCAGGAAAAACTTCCTGACTGTTAGAGCAGTACGACAATGGCATCAGTTACCTAGGGAGGTTGTGGGCTCTCCCACACTAGAGGCCTTCAAGAGGCAGCTGGACAACCATCTGTCAGGGATGCTTTAGGGTGGATTCCTGCATTGAGCAGGGGGTTGGACTCGATGGCCTTGTAGGCCCCTTCCAACTCTGCCATTCTATGATTCTGTGATTCTATGCTTGCAACCTGTTGCCGATTGGTGGAGACGATGGACCCAGAGAGTTCATCTCGTTGATGCCAGAACTATGGCAAGGGATGACAAGAAAAGAAGCTATGGTGATCTGCTTCACATATGTTTCGAGGGGGGTTGGGGTCTAGGTGGTAGGATGACAGGAAGACTGAAAATCATTTCCAAATAGTGAGTTCGTAGGATATTGATCCAGGCTTGCTTCAAAGATGGGGGTTACAAATGGATGAGTTCTGACCAATGAACTGACTAATTACAGAATTTGGCAACATCACTACTTATTAGCACATCTGGTTAAGAGCAACCACACAGTTTACAATAGTGCTTTCTGCTGCAAACATGAAAGATGTAGATATAAAATGGGACAGTGAACGGTGGAGCCACCAGGCTTTGCCAGAGGATCCGTTCCTCCAAGTCCTAGACATCTGTGTTTGTACACCAATGGCCAAGCTATTCAGGCCAGCATGTAGCACATGTAGGAGGCACCTGCCTTAGCTGGTGCTCCTCCAAGCACCAGCTGAATCGGTTCATGTGCTTCTCACTGCCCCATTTGGGGTGCATGAAAGAGGCACCTGGCTCATCTATTGCCTGGAAATAGGGATGTCTGGATTTTGTGGATCATGGTGGAACATGGGTGGTCTAGAAGCATCTGAGCTTCTTGCAAAATGGACCTGGATTCCTGCTACCCCTTTCACACTCATGGAGCCATCTGAGTGGAAGCTCCAATACAGACCCTGCAGAGGTGTGGCAGGCTCTAAATTTTGATATGCCCTTGTTGATGTCAATGGGAGTGCAATGGAAGCTAGAGGCCTTGTCACCCATTTCTGACCCATTTGAGAGCCTTTGGATAAATTCCAAAAGAGGGGGGTTGAGTAAATTGGGTGATCCAGATCTGCTGGCCAGATCTGATCCATTCTGGATCTGAACATAATAAGTTGACTGGTAGCAACTAGGGTGACCATTTGAAAAGGAGGACAGGGCTCCTGTATCTTTAACAGTTGCATAGAAAAGGGAATTTCAGCAGGTGTCATTTGTCTATATGGAGAACCTGGTGAAATTCCCTCTTCATCACAACAGTTAAAGCTGCAGGAGCTATACTAGAGTGACCAGATTTAAAAGAGGGCAGGGCACCTGCAGCTTTAACTGTTGTGATGAAGAGGGAATTTCACCAGGTTCTCCATATATACAAATGACACCTGCTGATATTTCCTTTTCAATACAACTGTTAAAGATACAGGAGCCATGTCCTCCTTTTCATATGGTCACCCTAGTAGCAACACTCCTGGTTTTCAGACAGGAGGCTCTTCCCAGCTCTACTGGAGATGTTGGAAATGAATGTGGCGCCTTCTGCATACAAAGTAGGATCCTTCTCCATTACTACTATCTGTGGATATGGTGGATCAATAATAATAATAATAATAATAATAATAATAATAATAATAATTGCCTACCAAAATACATCCACACCAACATCCGGAAAGAAGGCGTTATTAAAACATGCTCAATCGTCAGGAAATTCCTGAATCTGCAAAAAACAGCATGACTTGGCAAAGCCCATCATGTCCATCTAGAAAAACCACCACCAGCAGCGAGAAAGCGATACAATAATAATAGTTTTCAGATGTGCATATATGCATCTTGGAATAGTATTGAACCCAAATAGTAATGCCACGATTAATTTGTGGGCCATGTATGCTGAGGTTTTTATTTTTATTTAATTTTTTTGCTTCAGTACGAACAGTGGAAAAGCTGTTCACTCCGTTCTCATTCACACTCCATACTGTGCAAAACTAAGTGGGAACTTTCAGCATCACAAATGTATTCTTGACATTCCCAGAGGGGCCGGGAAGCTACAGAAATGTCTGGAAGGTGTGGTCCCAAATGAATAATCTGTATCAGGTGATGTGGCTGATACTTGCTTAAACTGAGTGTGCGTGCGCACATACATACACACACACACACACACACACACACACGAGACAGAATGAAAGACATCACTATGCCAATAAAACAACAACCATAGTATAAACTCTATTTCAAGGTGAACGATCTTTGTATAAGGAATATGAAGTATCAGTCCAAAAGTGGAAATACCAGGGACATGGTTGTAAATGAACGTTTCAGCTCTCTTGACTACTGGAAAACCATTTCTCCATAGATGGCTGGAGGAGTTATGCCCAAACATAATGGGAGGGGGAGATCAAGGACATGCTACCTAGACCAACCCCTTCAGTCACATCTCTGTTGCCCAGTCCTCACCCTGCAGGTGTAGATTAACTGATACAGCTTCATTTGTTAGTCCGAAGGAGGGGCATAGCGGACTGCAACTACACAGAATCAACTAGCTTTGGACCCAAATGCACCATCCTTCAAAGACCTCCATAAGACCTTGCAACCTTCCTCCTTTTGCTCTGTGAGCTTTTGTCCAAGGCTGGTGCTACCATAGAGGCCACTCAGGCGGCCGCCTAGAGCCCCAAGCTAAGAGGGGTGCCGGGCGCAGCACTTGGAATAAGTTCCAAGATGGAATTCGTAGAATTTGGTGAGCTCTCTATTTGCTGATTTGCATACCCCTACCCACTGGGGAACGTTAGGTGAGGTGAACACCAAACATTCCAAAAACTTGAATGCAAATACTAATAATGTTACTATTAATCATCATCATCATCATCATCATCATCATCATCATCATCACAACAACAATAAAAACAGCAGCAGCAGCAGCAACTACTTCCATAATAGTGAGTTCAGGTAGAAAATGCAGCACAGTGTTGCAATGGGGAGTGATGCTGTTCAGAATTCCAGCCATGGCACTTCATTCCCACTCTTAATCCCAACCTCAAAAGACATCCTACATTTTCCAGTGGACACCCACAGGGCCGGTGCTATCAAAGAGGCCACTCAGGCAGCCGCCTAGAGCGCCAAGCTAAGAGGGGCGCCGGGCACAGTGCAGCACTCATGCGCGTTGGCTGTGAGCCGGCCCAGCCCAAGGATTCAGCTGGGCCTGGGCGGGCGAGATGGCGCCCCGTACCCGCCCAGCCGAAGCGAAGCCAGGGATGCTGGTGTGGGGGTTGGGCAGCTCCACGTTCGGACTTCCAGAATGCACCCGGAAGAGAGAGAGAGAGAGAGAGAGAGAGAGAATGTATGGGTGATTGGGGTGCATGGGGTCTTTGAGTGAATGCATGTGTTCATGCATGTGTTTGTTTGGAGTGAGTGATGCTGAGTGTGTGTGAGTTGGTGGGGGGATGATTTGGAGGTGATATTCCTATTAAATAATGCATTTTAGACTCATAGATGTTCCTGTCCAATTTGTTTGCTATAACTGGCATGACGTATTTCTTGCACTTTAAAATAAATTTAGCAGTTTCAAGTTTTGTGGTTCTTATTTTTTCCAGGAAACATATGTTTTTAAAAATCAAAGTTGGCAATTTGTGTGTGTGTGTGTGTGTGTGTGTGTGTGTGTGTGTGTGTGTGTGTGTGTGTGTGTGAAAGTAGCTCACCTTACCTAGGGCGCAAAATAGTCTGGCACCAGCCCTGCTTACGTCCTGATCCCTCCCTGCCCGTGATCTTTGCTCTTTCAACATATTGATTGATTTGATTTGCACATCCTTACTGTCTACCAAGAAAATGCCACTCTAGGTGGCTTACAATCACAGATAAATCACGCTAGTTAGAAACGATAATAGCACAAATGCATTTAAAACACAATTAAAAAGACAACAGCAATGGAACAGAAATCGCACCCAAGCCAACAGAGCAGCTTGCATGCCAAACGCCTGCTTGAATAAAGAGATCTTTGACAGCTGATGGAAGGACAACCTACTCTCCCTCTGAAGGTGGTGGTACTGAAAGAAGGGCCCCTCCCAAAGATCTTAAGGCCCAGGTAGGCTCATATGTGAGAAGATGGTATTTCAAGTGTCCTAATTCCAAGCTGTATAGGTTTTTGTAGGTCATAACTATGGATGGATGGATGGATGGATGGATGGATGGATGGATGGATGGATGCCCGGATGGACCTACCTCCATCGGGTTTTGCTAGGCACCTGCTAAACCATCCTTGCCACTCGTTCCCACCCACCAAGCTGCATGAGCCGCTAGAGGGCTCAGTGACTGGTCCAGGAGTGGTCCAGGAGCACTCTGCCATCTCCTGCTCCTAGATGTGAAATGGCATTTTTACGGACGATTGGGGCTCTGATTGCACAAAATGGCGGCCATAAAAGGGCAATTTCTGCAATATTAGAGGTTCGGTGAGTGGAATCCGGTGGTCCAAATGCAGGGGAGTCCACCAGACTTCCGGACCCAGTCAGGCGACTTCACCATCCCTAGTCATAACCAGCATCTTGTATTCTGCCCAGAAACAGACCAGTAGCCAATGAAGTTGTTGCAATAAGGGAGCCACGTGACCCCTGTAACCAGCCCTGCTCAACAATCTGCTGGAAGCTTTCTGGATCAGCAGATGTTTCTGAACAGTTTTCAAAGACAACCCCACATAGAGTAGTCCAAGCAGAATGCAGCTAAGGTATTATCTCCTGCCCTTCACCATCGGAAGGTCTCTGTGTGATGTCACTTCTCTTACTTCCTGTTGTTGTTTATTTGTTCAGTCACTTCCGTCTCTTCGTGACTTCATGGACCAGCCCACGCCAGAGCTTTCTGTTGGACGTTGCCACCCCTAGCTCCCCCAAGGTCAAGTCTGTCACCTCCAGAATATCATCCATCCATCTTGCCCTTGGTCGGCCCCTCTTCCTTTTGCCTTCCACTTTCGCTTTTTGCCTTGAATACCATTCCCTCAAGTGAGCAGTCTGGCTTTATTTCCTGGAGTATGGACTGGTTTGATCTTCTTGCAGGCCAAGGCACTCTCAGTTAGGGTTAGGGATCCTGCCCCTGGCTCCAATCACCCCCCCCCCCCGCACTTGCCGATTCCCCCTCTCTGTGATCTCCATTTCCCCCCCTGCCGCCGCAATCTCCATTTCCCCCCCATCTCCCCTGGGCTCCGTTTCCCCTAATCTCCCCCCCCCCAGCCCCGATGGCTGCAGCGCTGCGTGGAGAGCGCTGCGTGCCGTCCGCCACTTGTCCCGGCTACTCGCGAGTAATTGCGGTAGCTGGGGAAAGTGGTGAAACGGGCTACACACCCGCAGTCTTGGAGAAAACCCGAGCCACAAGTGGTGCTGGTTAGCCCGGGGCCAGGGTGGTTTGAGCCCTGCCTGGGCCCGGGATTCCCTGTGCGTCATCTGGATGCACAGCAGGGAGCTAACCCATTGTTCAGCAAGCCCCCGGGTATGGGGGCACTGGACATAGGGGGTCCCAGGACTCGCAGACCCAGTTGGATGCTTGCAGCCTTCCTAGCAGAGGTGGCTTGGCAGGTATCCGATGGAGCAAGAAGCAGGTGAGTCCACCTATCGCTCCATAGAACCTTGTCATTTAATGATGCTGAATTAGTAACTTCTATCTAAAATGAAAGTTCGCAGGGATTAACTTGTCAATTAAATCTTGCAGTTCAAGTCTGAATACATTTCAACTGTGGGCTAACTTAGGATGGGTAGTTGTTATCCCCTCACCCCATCCTCAACCCACAAGAGGTCCCAATAGACACAACGCTTGGATGGAGCAGACACAACGAGGAAGACCAATCGCTCCCCCAGTACAATCAATACGCCATGTTCTCGTGTCCACCCACCACTGTGTTTTCCTTCACCGGAGGGGGGGGGGAACGATGTCACATTTGTTCCCGACAGCTTGCATGTGGCTTAACATTTAGACAATCCATGCTCAGACATTAATTAACCAGGGTGAGACGACGAACAAATGGTGGGAACTCTCCACTTCTCACCTCGAAAGCTGAACAGAATGGGCAAGTCATGTTGGCGAGGAAGCCCAGCCAACGAAGCGAACCAACTGTGAACAGCCAGATTCAGTTCAGACGGGGCTTGCAGCGCAACTGTCAACAGCCTCTAACTAATAGTTCTTGAGCAAGTAGAATTGGACACTTCCTTTTAAAAACACACACAAGCAGTGCGTTAAAAAGAAAAGAAAAGAAAAGGAATAAGATGCAGGAGAATTGGATGCCAATGGCCTTCCTTAGAAAGCTTTGACAGCAGCTGCCATTGCAAAGCATCATGGTGTTGATCAAACTGATGGAAGGGGGCTAGGAAGCAGACCTTTGCTTCATGTTCCAATTACTCCAAAATGAAATCCTATAATTAGAAATGATGAAATAACATCTCAGCTTCTAAGGCAATCAAATCACTCAGATTTATGGGAGGGGCTGTGTACAGTGGAAGAGCACATGCTTCATATGTGGAAGGCCTCTCAAGGTTCATAGAATCATAGAACCATAGACTTGGAAGGGGCCTATAAGGCCATCGGATCCAAACCCCTGCTCAATGCAGGAATCCACCCTAAAGCATCCCTGACAGATGGTTGTCCAGCTGCCTCTTGAAGGCCTCTAGTATGGGAGAGCCCACAACCACCCTAGGTCCATTGTCGTACTGCTCTAACAGTGAGTACATTTTTCTGATGTCCAGCCGGAATCTGGCTTCCTGTAACTTGAGCTCATTAGTCCATGTCCTCCACTCTGGGAAGATCGAGAAGTGTTCCTGGCCCTCCTCTGTGTGACAACCTTTCAATTATTTGAAGAGTGCTATCATGTCTCCCCTCAACCTTCTCTTCTCCAGGCTAAACATGCTCAGTTCTTTTAGTCTCTCCTCCTAGGGTTTTGTTTCCAGACCCCTGATCATCCTGGTTGCCCTCCTCTGAACCCCCTCCAGCTTGTCTGCATCCTCTGGTTGGAATGATCTCAAGTATCATGGTGGGGGAAAGACCTCCCTTGAGACCTTGTAGAGCTACTGCTAGCTTTCAGAGGACTTCATCCAGGGGAGGTTAAATGTGCTGAGCTTTCCACAGGTTGTCCCCCCAGACTTCAACTTTCCAGTCCATGTGCCTTGCCCAGTGCAATTGTGCAAGTTGGGCCAGCTCACAGAATTCCACTGCCACCGCAATTGCCAGCTCTTTGCACAACCCTCTACCTCCCTGCCCACTGGGAGAAATACTTGAACGGTTGTCACACAGAGGAGGGCCAGGATCTTTTCTCGATCCTCCCAGAGTGCAGGACACAGAAGAATGGGCTCAAGTTACAGGAAGCCAGATTCCAGCTGGACATCAGGAAAAACTTCCTGACTCTTAGAGTAGTACGACAATGGAACCAAGGACATAGGGAGGTGGTGGGCTCTCCCACACTAGAGGCCTTCAAGAGGTAGCTGGACAACCATCTGTCAGGGATGCTTTAGGGTGGATTCCTGCCTTGAGCAGGGGGTTGGACTCGATGGCCTTGTAGGCCCCTTCCAACTCTGCTATTCTATGATTCTATGATTCTATGCAATCCCTCTGCAGGTTTATTCAGAAATAAGTTCCACTGAACTCAATGGGATTTATTCCTATGTAAGGGCATATAGGATTGCAGTCTTAACCTCTCACTCTCTTCCCCACCCAGCCAGTGAGGAGGAGGAGGAGGAGTCACCAACACATGACAGAGGGAGCCCACCAAAGAAGGTCCTTCCCAAGGGTTTACACAACCTGGACACAGCACTGCCCAAACTGGCTACCTGACCGAGCATGGTTTTACTAGTCAGTACTTGGCAACACTGGATTTCAGGGCAAACAACAAAGAATAGAGATCGGATTGACTGTAATTGTCGCAAGATAAAACTCATCATACTCCCTAGCCACAAATTTGGGCTGCTACTGCATAACGTTAAGAGCAAGGTGTAGTGCTCTCTCTCTCTCTCTCTCTCTCTCTCTCTCTCTCTCTCTCTCTCTCTCTCTCTCTCTTAATTGATTATTAATGTGAAAAAGCTCCTGCCTACTACCAAAGACAACTTAAGTAACTTCTTGATCCTATTTCAGATTGTAAAATTATATAAGCTTAGAGTTGCCATGGCAATTTGGGGGTAAGTCCAGATTATTAATGCTCAGACATAAAACTCCAGATCCTGTCTCCCACCCCCTAAAAATCAGCCTTCATATATATTAGAAAGTCTCCCATGGATCATCTTATGACTCTCCCCCTCATCTGTCTCCAGTAAAACATCTAGCTATTAAGGATGAGCACATTCCCCAAGGAAGCTCATGATATAATGATTGAAATATCAAGGAGAAGAAAGAACTGTTGCGGTAGTATAGCCCCCAAAGAAAGACAGCCTCCATCTGCCTAATATTATCTAGTACAGCAGAGTGGATCAAGCGATAGGGCTCTGATTTCTGTATCGTTCTTAAAGGAAGAAAGGTCTACAGAGGACTTTAGCTGAGATAATTTACTCCCATAACCTATATCATACATCATCTGTATCTCACTCATCTGCTCTCTAAAGTGGTGGTGGTGTGTGTGTGTGTGGGAGTAATTTTCTAAAGGAATACTGTAGAAGCAACCCTGTTTTTCACATATTAAAAATTTGAAACAAGTTTGCAAAGGAAGAAAAGGAAAGGAAAAGGCTTGCAATCAAGTACACGGCTTGGGACTACAATACCTGACGGAATGCCTCTCCTGACGTGAATATACCCGGTCACAACATTCAACATCTGAGGTCCTCCTCCGGGTGCCTACTCCGAGAGAGGCTCGGAGTGTGGCAATGAGGGACAGGGTCTTTTCGGTGGTGTCCCCCAGACTATGGAACGATCTCCCTGATGAGGCTCGCCTGGCGCCAACGCTGCTATCTTCCCGGCGCCAGGTTAAGACTTTCCTCTTTGCCCAGGCATATGGCGGCACATCTTAATCCCCCACGTTTAGTTTTTTAACAGTTTTTAATGCTTTATGTGTGTATATTCTGTGTTTTAGACTTTTAAATTTTGTATACTTGTTTTTATCTCAATTTTAGAATTTCTGTAAACTGCTCAGAGAGCTCTGGCTATGGGGGTGGTATATAAGTGTAATAAATAAATAAATAAATAAATAAATAAATAAATAAATAAGTAACCTGCAGACATTCCAGAATGACAGGCTTGAAGGCGTAAAAGGGGGTTACAGAGGGGAAATAGAGGAAGTGAAGTAGAAGGGGTAGTTAAGGCCTTGTCATAGAGCACCATAGGTCTCCATTGACCCTGTTAAGCCTAAGGTCACTGTAGATGCCTACTCTCAGTTTTTAATAACCTAAATTCTACCAGGGATTTGGTAGAATATGGGAAACAGATATGAATAAGAAAATAGAGCAACAGGAGTGGGGGAGGATATGGAAACAAAGAGTGTTGAAAAGGATAAAAGAAAATTATTATAAGATAATTTGGAGGTCGTATCTAACTCCAATAAAATTAAACTTAATAAATAAAGAGAACTCGTTACTTTGTTGGAGATGATGTCAGGAGAAAGGAACATATATACATATGTGGTGGCATTGTGACTATGTACAAAAATTATGGAAAATGGTGTATAGAGAAATAAATGAAATAACTGGAATGGATTTAGAAGAAACACCAAGTGTAGCATTACTATCAATGTATGGAAATCTTAAATGTAATCAGATGGAAAAAGAATTAATAACAAACAGCTGCAAGGTTAATGATATCCAGAAATTGGAAGGTTCAAGGAGATTATGATATAGAAGATTGGTATAAAGAAATATGGGCTATTGCTATAAATGATAAATTAACATGTAATATTAGATTTAGAAGGGGGATAATAAAAAACAATGATTTTGAAGAGATATGGAAATTGTTCCTAGAACATGTATTTTTAAAAGGGAGAGGAAGAACACCTCCAGAAGACTCAATGCAATTTTGGAAACTAGAATAAGATCCCGAGGGTGGGGGGCACTTATTAATGTGAGTTAGTTAAGAAGTAGAATGTATAGCTAAGAAATAAGAGGAATGTTGTGTTATGTATGTATATGATTTATTATGTGTTGTTGTTAAATAATAAAAAATTAAAAAATAAATATTAAAAAAATATATAAAAAAATTCTACCAGGTTTGGTGCCAGACCTGGGATCTAATTCTGATGAGGAAGTGCCAGCAGCATCTATCAGACCAGTGGTCCTGGAGTTGGCGATACTAGAAACCAATCAAGGCCTTCATGATCAGACCTGAACCACATCTCGAGGTCTTGAATAAGTGATCCCTGAAGTCAGAAGATCAGTAGGGGTGGCTGAAATCAGCAAGTTCTGGCCTTGTGAGTGCACGCCCCGCCTCTCCTGCAGCCTTACCCCCACAAACACTCAGCAGTGTGTGAACACTCAGCAGCCAACTGCGCTGGCCTGCTGCATTAATGGCAGCTACCATTAATGCAACAGAGGGCAAAACACACTTTCTGGAGCCTCCGGTAAGTGTGGATTCCCCCCTCCGACCACTTCGCTAATGGCAGCTGCCATTAGGATGGTGAAAATGCACACTTTTCAAAGGTTCTGGAAATCATGCTCCATCCTTGCTCCAATAGGGGCCCCATTTATGCAAAAGTAAAGGCGCGGATGCTCCGTTCATACCTTTACTCTTGTGTAAATGGGGCTTTTATAACCATTTATTTAGCAAGGGGAATAGGTAATTTCTGCAGCAAGGACAGCTGGCTGCCAAGAACTTGTCTGGCCTCGCTGAGCCTCAAAAGGAGCTCACATGGCCCGCCGAGCAGAAGCAGATGGCAGTGGCGATGGGGTGAACATCCGATGAATCAGATGTGGGTGAGTTCGCCTATCCCTGTGGATTGGGGTGAGCTGTCGTGTGTTTAAGGGATTGAGGATTCTGGATTCCCCCCAAAATTGGTCATTGGGGCTTTCCGTGAACTCAGAAGGCTCCTTCCTCTTGATGGGTGGATGGATGGATGGATGGATGGATGGATGGATGGATGGACCTACCTCCATCGGGTTTTGCCAGGCACCTGCTAAGCCATCAGTGCCACTCGTTCTCTCCCACCAAGCTGCATGAGCCCCTAGAGGGCTCAGTGACTGGTCCAGGAGTGGTCCAGGAGCACTCTGTCATCGGGGCTTTCCATGAACTCAGAAGGTTCCTTCCTCTTGAGGAAGGCAGATCATGGACCCACCCCGAGTATTTATTTATTTAATATATAGCCCACATTTTGATTAAGTCCTCATAGGCTGTTTCTACACCTGCCTTTTTTCTCGGGATCATCCTGGGATCATCCAAATGACCCACAGGGGATCCCAGGAGCAGGCAGGGATGAGCCCTCCATTTGCCTGGGATAATCCTTAAGTGTTTAAAGGGTCAGAGTTGCACAAGAACTTGCACACAAGATTTCCAGTACTGTAAATGTCATGATCAGTTTTGACTCTGCTATAGCCCATCCAGCTTCTTCACCATTTTGGAATTAGTTTTGTCTAACAACAACAACAACAACAACAACAACAACAACAACAAACAAACAAACACATGCAAAGACACAACATTCTCCTCTCAGCTCCAAAGTATTAATCAAAGGTTGTTGAATAAGTCTTCAGACCATTTCACACACTGTAAACACATGTTAAAAGCAAACAATAAATACATGAATCTTAAAACATGAAACCAACTTTTAAAAAGTATGATTCCCAATTGTAATTTCACGTCCCCAAACAGTCAGTTCCCTTTGGCATCGCCCTTTGACAGCTGCCTGAAAGGTGATGTCCCTCAGGGCTGAAGAACATTTTTAATGCCCCAGGAGTCAAAGGAATGAGAAGCCAAATACAGTTCTGCTTGAGGTATCTTCCATTGGAAGGTGCAGGGTGGATGGTGCCCTCATGCTGCTCTTTCTGTATCTTTCCACACTGGACTGGAAAGCTTTATCACTGGGAATAAGTTCAAGAGAAGTTACTGTCTTGAATTGAATACAACCAAATCTCTCAATAATGTTAACTGGGATGGCTGAGGTGTCTGAAAGTAAGGATGAGCAATCCAGTGGTGGACTCTAGTGCATTTTTTACGGCAGGACTGGGTGGCAGCAGTGGCCTCCAGTGGCGACGAGGCGAGCATCTGACAGGGTGGACATGGGTGAGTTCACCAACCCCTAGCTGTTACTGAAACTGCCACCAATTAAAGGAAAAGGAAGGGGGAATGTGTTGGGTCGGCCTGGTGGAATGCAATTTGGCTATTCTTTCTGGTTTAGATTTCGGTCCGAGCCGGAGAAGAATTGGGGGACTTTAATCTTGTTGTTTGTTTCTTTAAGCCCTTTTAAAAGAAATCCCTCAAAAAATGCTTCCAGAGCAGCATCAATAATGAACAAGTCAGTCTCAGCCTTGGGACTTGCAATCTAAAAGGCATGACACAAAAGGGAAAAAAAGGATGAAGAGGGAAACAAGCAAACACAGGCCTTAGTTGACCTAAGGTTTATCCGGGGATTGTTCTGGGGTCATCCTTGTTCGTGTAAATGACACACAGGGGATCCCGGGAGCAGGCAAGGATGACCCCGGGACAATCCTGGGATAAACCTTAGGTCTAGCTAAGGCCTCAGTTGTTACGAAGTTAGTATAGTGACCAGCTTGAATGGAAACTCTCCAGGGAGAAGAGGAATAGAATCAGGCTGGTCTTTCAGCCGAGGTGAAGCAGTGGCCCTGCAGGACCACCTCTCCTTTTGCTTCAGCCATACAGAATGTCTGAGTTGGCTTTTACAATCCCCCAAAATTGATTTCTTAGCCCAGCTCAGGAGAACATCACTGGCATCTCTAGCGTTCACGGGCCTTGAAAATTAGAGGTGTGCTCCGCCCCAATTAGAATCGGACCCTTAGAAGCACGGCGAAGAGAAGCGCCCACAGGCGGAGCGCTTCTCTTTTCGTGGCATGATCCGATCGCCATTTTGGAAAATTTTGCCCATAGGATTGCATTGCGGAAAAGAATAGGGGATAACTGTGTTGTTTTTTAAGCTATCTTCCTGAAACTTCTTGTGCTTAGAGAGTCATGGCTGGGGGTCATTTTGAGCCTACTCTCAGCTCTCTGCGTGGTGCGGCTCGCTTGCTAGAATTTTTTTAAAAATCGGGTAAAAAAAGCGGGAGAAGTACCTATTTGAAGTGCTGAGAGGCAAAGTCATGATCACAAGATCCCAAAGTTGGAGGAGGGAATAGGCAAAACGGGTAACTTGGGATACTGGGAAACTTCTCTTTCTTAGTCTGAATGGACTTTTCCCAGTGTTTTTTAAAACAGTAGCCCCACCAAATGCACAAACACAACCTGAAATCATATACTAAGCAAATAAATAACAGATAGGAAACACAGCACTGCTACCCACCCTAACCTTGGTGAACAACTGAATAGATGTGGTGCAAGGGGATGAGCTCCCCTAGGGCATGTGGATGTGCCCAGTGCACACACACTGTGTCCTGCCCTGGAGGGTCATCAGAGCCCTCCAAAGGTTAACCAGTGGAGAAGCAAGCTAATGCCTGTCATGAGTTGAAGTGGCAGGTCGCTTCTTAAAGACTGGTCCCTAGACAGGGCCAGTCAAATCGGCATAGTTCCCCCTCCCCCTGGGCACATCCACTTCCCTCTTACTGATAAAAGACAGATATAGTTTTTAAAAAATTCTTCCTGTTGTTTATTCAGCAACACTGCTATTCCTCCTTTGTTTGTTTATTTATTTATTTATTTATTTATTTATTTATTCCATTTTATATTTACACCACATAGCCCAAGCTGTCCTGGCTTTTCCTCTTCAGTGAAGTCAGGCAGGCTTTCATTGTGGTTCAACTCCTTCTTGTTGTTGTTGTTGTTGTTGTTGTTGTTGTTGTTGTTGTTGTTCCTATTAATATTAATTAGTACTGCTATTATTAATGTTATTGTTGTTGTTGTTTAGTAATGGCTGTGATCACAGTGCAGTCAATCAACTCTGAAGCAAGGATCACAAAGCTTTACTCTTATCCTCCTAGCCTCCTAGTTATGGGATGCAAAAGAAAAGGCATCTCTCTGTGCTGCTCCCACCTCACAGGGATGGTTTGCATTACTGGCTTTGAAACTATCCTTGGCTCACTTCCTTATGCCCCCAGAAATGTCTGCTGCCTGTCTGCCCGCCTCGCAGGGATGGTGTTCGTGTGTCTTGCTTTGACTCAGGGGATAAGTCCTTCCTGCGCTCACTTAGACTTTTTGAAGTTCCAAATCTATTTTTCAAGTGTGGAAGAAGATTCATATAGGTTTATCTCTACTCCCCAATTCATGGCATGTTGGGATTTCCTTTGAAATGGCCCCATTGAGCTGTCTGCAGCTTTAAATCCCTGAGATACTGGGGTGTTCGATATTTATAAATTCCACAAAAATCAGGGGATGATGGGATTGGCTTGAGTCTTGGCATGCATGTGTATCCATGGATAATCGATCATGGTGCCGAGTTTGAGGTTTCTAACGTGAAAATTTACGGAGATATTGTAAGGGGTGTGAATTGGGGTTATGGGTGGTGCGTTAGAAGTTTAAGCCCCGCCAAAAATCAGGGGATGATGGGATTTGCTTGAAACTTGGCATGAATGTGGATCTAGATGGTATCTGTGAGGGTGCCCACTTCCATTTTTTTATCTGTCAAAATGTCGGAGAACAGTCCATGTCTGAAAATGGGGTGTCCAATTTTCATAAATTCCCCAAAAATCAGGGGATGATGGGATTGACTTGAGTCTTGGCATGCATGTGTATACTTCCATGAGGTGTCATGGCGCCAAACTTGAGGTTTCTAACTTTAAAAGAAAAAAGTTGTATACTTTTTTGGATTTCAATGCAAGCCTATGGGGGAAAAAAGCGGAGCTCCGATCCAGATCCGGAGCTCCGCAGCAGAGCGGAGCGGACTATAGGTGGAGCAGGGCGGAGCGAAGCGGCCCAATCCGCAAATTGCGGATCTGGAAGAGAAGCGGATCGGGGGGTCCGTGCACACCCCTTTTGAAAATGACGAGTAAGAATCCCCCTTAGGTGTACTGGCTGGGAAGCTTTTGTAATTTGGAAGAAAGACGTTTCTTGTTTTGTTTTCATTTTTAATTAGGTCATCAATATGCTACAAAGGACTGGTGCCGATAAGAGCTCTTCATACAAATTACAATTTGTTGGTATGTGAACAAAACCTGAGACAGAAGGAGCCTTTCCATTTTGTCTGGGCATTGCTTAAAGAAAAATCTCCAAAGCAAATGTGAATAAATGACTGATATTTATATATTAATTACAGTTGGGGAACTAACTTGCTATAAATATCTCACAGATGTCATTTGAAATTACAGGCTTGTTCAACTATAGCGACTGCAGACAGACCCTGAAACCTGTTAACGAGGAAATGACAACTTGGAGGCATCTAATTGTTGGAGCTCATCAGCACAAAAAAGAAAGAAAAGAAAAGAGATAAAACCCTGAGCAGTCTTGAAAGTGCTAGCCCCAATCCAAATAGTTCCGTGTGTTTTAATGGGGTGAATAAGTGAGGCTTCATGATTAGGAATGTCAGGCAGGTACGTCTGAATTTTATTTATGCATTTATTGTGGCGTTTAGATGTCACTGGGTATAGTGAAATCTCTCAACAGTTCGACTTTGGGGGAATGAGGTAGGGGCAGGCCTAGAGACTGATGGATTAATATGACTGGTCCATGTCAGTTTCACAGGTTTTCACTCATAGATTCATTTTATCGTGTGTGTGTGTGTGTGTGTGTGTGTAATTTTTTTAAAAAAACAAAAATCCCCTAAAATATGTCGTTTTGTGCACAACTTTTGATCTGAGAACTGCATCACACTATTTGAAGAAGGCAGCTGGACAGCCATCTGTCTCAAGGATGCTTTAGGGTGGATTCCTGCATTGAGTGGGGGGGTTGGACTTGATGGCCTTATAGGCCCCTTCCAACTCTACTATTCTATGATTCTATTATTCTAAGTTTGCAGTCCAGCGGGGAACTGTGCAATCTGATCCACATATTGGTCAGTGAAGCAAATTTAAAATGGGTTGTTTGGGATTAGGGATTAGAGAACTCACGGGGTGCTTGCCCTGTGAGTTTGCCTAGCCGTGCTTATCTGGCCCTGTTCTGGGGATTAGAGTGCTGCCATTAGATTGGAGTTGGGAAAACCATGTTTACTAGACTTGGGGAAACCACGTTTACCCTCCCCACCGGTGGGCACCTTAAAGGCCCTGCCTTTAAGCTCCCCATTAGCGTGAAAGGGTGGTTAAGAAGAAGCACAATTTCCCCAAGGCTGGAGGAATCACTTATTTTCTCCCTTGACTCTGGCATTAGGGTGGAGGGAGAAAATGTGCAATTTTCCCAGCCTAGGGGAAATTGCATATTTCCCCCCACTGTGTTAATGGTGACCACCATTAATGCAGTGGAGGAAAAGGACAAAGGGTGCAGGTCAGGGTGGAACAGTTCTGCCCTGACCTGCACCCTTGCTAGCATCGGGGCAAAAATCCGCTGGGCATCTTCACCTGGGCCCATGTTGGCCAAACTCACTGGTGTCCACTGCCCTTGTGGGCCCAGGTAGATTTTCACCCAAACACTATGGCCTTAGCTAGACCTAAGGTTTATACCAGGATCGTCCCGGGGTCATCCCTGTTCATGTAAATGACACACAGGGGATCCCGGGAGCAGGCAGGGACGACCCCGGGACGATCCCAGGATAAACCTCTCCACGAGCCCCTGCCAAAGGAAGTGAGGCAGGTGGCTACCAGGAGGAGAGCCTTCTCTGCTGTGGCACCCCGGCTGTGGAATGAGCTCCCTAAGGAGGTTCGCTTGGCACCTACATTATATGCTTTTAGACGCCAGGTGAAGACCTTTTCATTCTCCCAGCATTTTAACAGTCTATAAATAAATTTTAACTTGGTGTTTTAAATGTGTAATTTTGCATTGCTGCTGTTTTGATCTGGTTGAGCTTTTATATTGTATTTTATATTATGGTTTTATACTGTTGTTTTATACTTTGAATGTTTTTAATTTTTGTGAACCGCCCAGAGAGCTCCGGCTATTGGGCGGTATAGAAATACAATAAATAAATAAATAAATAAATAAACCTTAGGTCTAGCTATGTTTGGATCAAGAATGCTTCCTTTCAATGGAGGCTGGCGGCTCTAATGTCAGCAGGACAATGAATCCACTCAGGGTTTCATTCCAAACTCTAAAAATATATATATCCAAGCTGCTGAACCCATTCTGGGGCTACATTTCAGCACTTTGGATAGCTCCTGTAGTGTTCTGACTGGTTCTGAGTGAAACCCGGAGTAGAGTCACCACTCCACTGATATGGGAGTCACCAGTCTCCACTGCTTCTGTTCATTCATTCATTCATTCATTTAATTAATGCATTTTTATACCGCCCAATAGCTCTCTGGGTAGTTTACAAAAATTTAAACCGTAAAAAACATTCAAAATATAAAACAATCAGTATAAAAGCATAATATAAAATACAATATAATGACGAGACCAGGATAAAATCAAGCAGCAACGCGGAAATTAATACAGATTTAAAATACAAATTTTAAACAGCAAAGTTTAAAGTAAGTTGATACACTGTTAAAATGCTGAGAAAATAAAAAGGTCTTCACCTGGCGTCTAAAAGAGCATAGTGTAGGTGCCAGGTGAACCTCTTTAGGGAGCTCATTCCACAGCCGGGGTGCCACAGCAGAGAAGGCCCTCTACATGTAATCTACATGTAAACATTTATCATTTGTGCTACATGTAAATATTCTACAAGTAAAAATTCATCATTTGTACCAGCCATATAAACTGTTGATTACTCCATTTGTCCTGTTTGACTAGGACTGTGCCACCTTTAATCTAAACTGAAGTGGTTGGAACACTGCATTCAGAGAATGCTGCATGGCACAATTATTTCTTTTCCCCTGTCATCCATCCTGGTCTGCTCTGCTGCTTCCTAAAGTTACTTATACAACGTACACAGCTCCCGCGGAAACGTGGCCAGAGAATCTTAGAATGGGGCGGAGGAATTTTGTGACAGAAGAACTGCCATCTGCTATTAGACCTGATGAAAAAGCAAAATCCTTGCTTTACTTTCCCAGAACAGAGAGAAAGAGAGAGAAAACAGTAAACCTTCATCACCAAATAATGGGAGGCTTGTACAACAGGCAAATCTGCAATCACAAAATTTAACCCACAAACACAAAGAACGCTTCTAAATCAATGAAATTGCAGGTTTCTATGGTATGACTTTTTGTTTCGTTTCTTGCCGACAGTTCAGCCCTTAACTTGCGTTGTCTCTGCCTTTCTCAAAACGTGCAGAACTCCTCGGCAGTCCTTTCAGGGTTGTGTGTATGGCTTGCAGCACCAGTCAATGTCTGTCATTCTCCGCAGATGATGCTTTTGAAAGCAGAACTACAAGGACACCATACAATTGGAAGCATGTTTCAAAACAACTGTGTTGAGCCAGAGGCCCAATCCGTTTTGTTATATTTCATTTCATTTATTTATTTTTAAAGCGAATTGGCTTGGGGGTGGGGGGAGGAATGGATCAAAGCATTTTTAGAAGTAGAGTGTTTCTTGTTTTCATTGTGGAAGAAATGCCCCTTCAAGATTTTTTACATTCTGAAATACAACAGCTGAATATGTGGATTGTGAGTCAGACACTTATTTTTAGAACAAAGCAGTCTTGGGATTAATTTCTTTCCACTGGCTATGCAGAGAGGGGTTCATTTTTTATTTATTTTCAATAAGGCCTTGCCAAAAATTAAACAAAAAAAAATCTTCATAATCAGAAACAACTTCATTGTTTCAATGTTCCTGCATTGAGCAGGGGCTTGGACTTGATGGCCTTGTAGACCCCTTCCAACTCTGCTATTCTGTGATTCTATGATTTAAAACAATAACTATAGCCATGGGAGAAACAGAAACTTAGCTCTTAGAAGTCTAGGGCCATAACTAGACCTAAGGTTTATCCCTGGATCATCCAGGGGTCAAACCTGTTCATCTAGGTGACACACAGGGGATCCAGTGCTCAGGCAGGGGCGAACCCTGGATGATCCCAGGATAAACCTTAGGTCTAGCTGTGGCCTAGGTTTGAATGCCTGCGTTTTCAGCCATGTTCATACTGAATTAGAGTTGCTTCTCTCTCTCTCTCTCTCTCTCTCTCTCTCTCTCTCTCTCTCTCTCTCTCTCTCTTCTGACAGCCATGTCATCTTTAACAGCTACATGAAGGCAGTTTCAACGTGAAGCTTTCCATGCTGGTAATAGCGGTACCTATTGCATTTGGCCAGTGCAGATGGGTGATCATTTCAGTTCAGTTCATTTTTTAAAGATAAAATTACCAATGTTTGCAGATTTCTTCATATTTGGGGGGGGGGAAACCTTAAGTTTTGAAACAACAACACAACAATTGCGGCTGAAAGTGAAATTGACACATTTGTCTTTCCGTAGGCAGAGGTTAATCACAAGTACTGTTAGAACAAGGGTGCATTATCACTACTTTGGTGGTAGGGGTTACACATGTGTGGCATTCACAGGCATGCATGCACACACATGCACAAATACAACACTCACACACATTCTCAGACCATTCACACACCATCTCTCTCACACACACCCTCTCTCACACACATTATATTATTATTATTATTATTATTATTATTATTATTATTATTATTATTATTATTATTATTGTATTTATATACTCTCCATATCTAAAATAGATTCCAGAGCGCTACACATACTGTAAGAATGAAATAGAAAAAAAGATTAAAAACAGCAAATTAAAATTGTTCAACTTAAAACAAAGGATGTTAGAAGCGACAGCATGTGTTCCATGTGACAATAATAATAATAATAATAATAATAATAATAATAATAATAATTTGTTACCTGCCTCTTCCTCTGGATCGAGGTGGGGTACAAGGTGTGGAAGCCCCCCGTTCACCCAAGTCATCCCAACTTGATGGTGAAAATGAAAGAGGAAAAAAACCATTCTAGGAAAGGTCTCTATGGTTGCTGTCATAGAGGCGTCATACTTAGAATGCCCCAGAGTTCCAAGGAAGCTGGCAGGAACTATCCAGTATTGCTTCCTAGGATGCTCCAGGGATACTCTTGGAGCCAGGATTCTATGGAAGGAAACACGCAGCCTCTTCCTAGAGCAGTTTTCCCCCTTCCCCCAATTTTTCCCCCCACAGCAGTAGATTCTGGTAGATTCTGGTCCCCAAAAAAGGCTTGGGGTGGGGGGCACTGAGGTCCACGGGCAACACATTTTGCACCACTGTGTTACAGAATCTGGCTTCATTGTCTGGAGGATGGGAAACAAGTGCTGCACCCATGCCCTCCTCTATCCCTCTGCCTTTAAGAAAATACGAAGGGCCCTGCTGGATCAGACCGAGAGTCCATCCAGCCCAGCACTCTGTTCACACAGTGTCCGACCATCTGTCGACCAGGGATGGACAAAGTAGGACATGAATGCAACAGCACCCTCCCACCCATGCTCCCCAGAAACTGGTGCACACAGGCTTGCTGCCTCGAATACTGGAGATAGCACACAACTATCAGGGCTAGTAGCCATGGGTAGCCTTCTCCTCCAGGAATTTATCCAACCCCCGTTTAAAGCCATCCAAATTGGTGGCCAACACTACGTCTTGTGGTAGTGAGTTCCATAATTTAACTATGTGCTGTGTGAAGAAGTATTTCCTTTTATTTTTCCTGAATCTCCCACCAATCAGCTTCATGGGAAGACCCCATTGGGTTCCAGTATTATGGGAGAGGGAGAAAAATGTCTTCCTATCCACATTCCCTACACTGTCTTTCCTTCCCTCACACACAAGGCTTAATTCATTCCTTTCTACCATGACATCCACGACAAGCCAACAAACTATGGTGTATATTTTGTACAGCACCAAGTAAATTGTTGGTGCTATATAAATAATAATAATAATAATAATAATAATAATAATAATAATAATAATAAATGGTGTAAGTGCTCTTCTGATGTTTTCTAAGTAATCTTAGAGTTCCTTCACTACTTAAAAAGAAAAGAAAAGAAAAAAGGAACCTCTACTGAGGTGTTGTTAATAGGCACATTTATTAATATGTAATCAATTAGCAAATTGATCAAGCAGCTAATAGGCAGATGATTAATAAATTTAAAATGTTTGCTGTCAGTTGGCTGCTTTATGCCACTAACAGGAGGTAAGGAAAGAAAAATTCAGAACCATGAAGTTCTGCAATATTTTATATGCTTCTCTGTGACTAATTCACATTTCATTGTTTTAAACGAGGTGGGGGGGGGGGGAGCCATGTTATTTATATATATAACAGCATAGCCAGATTGGCGGCAGATGCAAGCAGAAAGCGAATCTCTTATTAAATTAATTTGCCTTCTCCTTCCTTCTGAGAATTTGAGAGCATAAATCAGGTGCATGCCATGAAACTCTCCCCACTCCCCACCCCCTGGGCTCATATTCAGAATTGCAAACGGTTTTACAGAGAAAAATATGGGCAGCTTTTCCATATATCAGTTACTTTTGTACCATTGCTCATCTGCCAGAGCTGGCTGGTGATCACGTCTTGGATGTGGCAGAATTCGGGTCATGAGAAAGCCAGAAACGTTCATTCCCGGTGGTGGTGATTGGAGGCCTGGTCCAAAGTAGTGACTGAAGCAGTGATGGGTGGGAACTTTCAATTGTGGGTGTCCAAAACATGAGTTTCCCCTCCCCCCACTTCAAAACATCACAATTTAGAGCCAGGCCCAGATTGCTTTGAATTCCTGCCCAGCTCAGAAGGAGAGTTGCAAATTCCTCTCTGCCAGTTCCTCCCATTTCCCAAGGGAAAAACAACAAGAAGAAGCCTTTGGCCTCATCTACACCAAGCAGGATATTGCACTATGAAAGCAGTATGAAAGTGGTATATAAAAGGCAGGAGCCACACCAAGCAGGATAGAGTGGTATGAAAGCGGTACATGGTCTGTGTCAATGGGCCCCAACAGTTGTCAGTGCACTTCAATACCACTATAAAGCAGTAGTGTGGCTCCTGCATTTTATATACCGCTTCCATACCACTTTCATAGTGCAATACCCTGCTTGGTGTAGATGAGGCCTTTCACAAAGACAAGAGAGCAAATGGCAGCGGGGAATCTTGTTAGAGACAGAAGAGGCTCATATTCTCTTTCACCAAACTTCAAGTATAACCTGAAGGGATCTGAGCTGGTGGTGACCGATGAAGAAAGAGATCTTGGGGTTGTGGTGGACAGCTGGAAACCCAGAATAGATTCACTGCCTCACCAAACTGGAGCCACCAGCCTCCACTGTCTCCAGATATTTTAGATTACAACTCCTAGCATTTCCAACCATTGACCATGCTGGCTGGGGATGATGGGAGTTGATGTCCAAAACATCTGGAGGGCACAAGTGAGTGCTAAAAGGGTATGTGGTGGTGGTGGGGTCATGGCATTCCCACAACTCCTGTCCTGGTGACTCTGCATGCATTGGCCCTGTTCTTTCCCCTCCCCTAGAGGCAAAATGGTAGTTCAAGTCCCGTGTGGTGGCAATTAATTTTTGAGCATATGAAATCCCATTAAAATTCAAGTTGCCACAAAGTCAGCCTAAAGGGCTGATGTGCACGACTCCCATCCTTACTAGAGACTTGCTCAGCTTTAATCCACTTTGTTGGCCTCTCGGGATATGGCCCATTGTGTTGGCTCATATTGTCTCTGGATGGCAGAGTTACAGCACAGAAGCAGGGGAGATGACAAGAGCATGAAAACACATCCAAAGATGATTTCAGTTTTCCTGGCTTGAAGCACAACAAAAGTTTCATCCTGACAAGCAAAGTGGTTAGAACAAGGGCAAGAGGGCGCCTTTTTTGGCATGTGCATTTAATGAAGTGATATCTATGAGACAAGCTCATTATTTCTTCATATCTGAGTTGATAGTGGAGGAGGAGGAGGAGGAGGAGGAGGAGGAGGAGAAGGAGGAGGAGAAGGAGGAGGAGGAGAAGGAGGAGAAGGAGGAGAAAGAGGAGAAGGAGGAGAAGGAGGAGAAAGAGAAGGAGGAGAAGGAGGAGAAAGAGGAGGAGGAGAAGGAGGAGAAAGAGGAGGAGGAGAAGAAAGAGGAGAAGGAGGAGGAGGAGGAGAAGGAGGAGAAAGAGGAGGAGGAGAAGGAGGAGAAGGAGGAGGAGGAGAAGGAGGAGAAGGAGGAGAAGGAGGAGAAAGAGGAGAAGGAGGAGGAGGAGGAGAAGGAGGAGAAAGAGAAGGAGGAGAAGGAGGAGGAGGAGGAGGAGGAGGAGAAGTGGAGGAGGAGGAGGAGGAGGAGGAGGAGGAGGAGGAGGGGGAGGGGGAGGAGGAGCAGGAGGAGCAGGGGGAGAAGAAGAAGAAGAAGAAGAAGAAGAAGAAGAAGAAGAAGAAGAAGAAGAAGAAGAAGAAGAAGAAGAAGATCTTTCTTTAAAGGGGGCAATATGGGGGTTGAATAATATTCCACCCTCGAGAAGGGTTACTGGTTTTACTGTAACAAAGTTAAAAATATGAAGCGGGGGACAACACAGTTATCCTTCAAAATTCATACTTGTTCAAATTTTGCAATAGGGGACTCTGATTCAACACACACACAACAATTTGTTTATTAGTGAAAATAACATTAAAAAGTGCATCATATTGCTTGCAAAAAAAGTAATACATTGGGAAAAATTGTGTACAGCAATGAATGTCCTAGGAGAAATGCACAGAAAAATGCATATACATATTCCTGCAAACCTTTTTTTCCCCTCAATGTTTGTGATGGTCGAAAAAAGGCACACAGAAATATGTTCATTAGTGAAAATAACATTAAGAAGTGCATCTAGTCACTTGTAAAAAAAAAGGGGATATATTTCTCCCAGTACACATTGAATGTACTGGGAGAAATGCATAGAAAAAATGCATACACATTTTCATGCAAATGTTTGTTTGTTTTTCTTAAGGTTCGGGATAAGCTCAATTTAAAATTGGAAGTTTTGTCAAATTGTGGGATGAACTGAATTCATGATCAGAAAAATGGGAAATCAAGAGAAAGCAAAACTGAGAGATTTATATATCCCTAGCCAGGGGTTACCAAGCAGGTTTCCTGCCAGGGTTCATGGGATTTATAGTTTTCTACACTTTCCAATGCAAAAGTTTGCAACTACTTAACTGTTGGAACCTTAAACAGGGCGTGCTTGAGATCAGGAGCCTTTCTTTCCAGAAATGTGAGACTGCAAACAGTTTTCCCCTCCATTCAATATCTCGCAAGTATTTCAATTGATCAGGGTTGACAATCCACATAGAACTAGCTTGCCGGTGTATGATGGATTCTACGCACAATACACATTAGATGAACCAGATATTTGCAACTTGTCCAATGAGCACTGGCTCTGAGAACCACTGTGCATTGGGATGACATTGATATTAATTATTCCTGCTTTGATTGCCAAGGCATGGCAACTCAAAAAAAGTCAACAGATGTTAGGGATTAGCATGTCACAGATGAAATCTAGAATCTCAAGTTAAATGGTACTGGCACTTGTTAAAGTCTGTTGTGACGTTGGGTTGCACTGGCCCTCACCACACATACACATGAGTAGATGGAGCCCTATGCCTCATGTGGTCTTTTCATATCTTTGTATAATCTGTCCTCCTCCTCAAAGAGAAATAAATGTGCATGAATTGTATTTATGAGAATATGGCTGTATGCACATGAAGCCGCATGTCACATATTAAGCTTTTTCTCTGTTCCAGGTGGTGGCTACTGCCAGATCAGGTTTCCAGCCCAAGCAGGACTTCCAGCAGAAGTTCAGACTCAAGGGAAGAGTACAGGTTCAAGACAGCAGGACTTAACAGCTCCAAGTGATTCTTCTCTGGGTTTTGGTCTGGAGTCCTTGTACTGTGAAGATGACAGTATAACCTTCTCAGTCCTGGTAGGTGGTGGCAAGGTGGTGGAGGTGAAGGCTATCAATAGCTACTAGCCCTAATGGTTGTGTGCTATCTCCAGTATTCAAGGCAATAAACTTGTGTGCACCAGTTGCTGGGGAACATGGGTGGGAGGGTGCTGTTGCACCATGTCCTGCTTCTTCGTCCCTGGCTGATGGCTGGTTGGCCACTGTGTGAACAGAGTGCTGGTCTAGATGGACCTTTGGTCTGATTCAGCATCCGGGCACTTCTTATGTTCTTAAAATGAGCTTCTCATGTATGGAGACTTCTGGGGAAGTGGGGTCACCTGGACTTCATGAAGTTGGTTCTATTGGGAATTCCTTCCCAACTCCATTGCCTTCTCAAGAATCTTTGGTCTCATCAGTTGAATGCAGGCAGTGTAACACATATGGATGTGCCATGCACTCCCCCACCACACAAGAGGATCAATAGGCTGGTTGAGTTTACGCACTGGCCCATTGCCTAGTCAGTTTCACAGCTGAGCCTAGATTTCAGCTAGGTTTTCCCTCTTCCAAAAAGAGCCTCGTGTGGCGCAGAGTGGTAAAGCAGCAGTTTCTGCAGCTGAAACTCTCCCCACGGCCTGAGTTTGATCCCAGTGGAAGCTGGTTTCAGGTCGACTCAGCCTTCCATCCTCTCAAGGTCGGAAAAATGAGTACCCAGTGAGCTGGGGGAAAGGTAATAACGGCCGGGGAAGGCAACGGCAAACCACCCCGCTATAAGGCCTGCCAAGAAAACATCAGCAAAAGCTGGCGTCCCTCCAAGAGTCAGTAATGACTCAGTGCTTGCATGAGAGGTTCCTTTCCTTTCCTTCCCTCTTCCAAGCCAAACAGTATAGCTGAAACACCCACTGCAGCTCTCATAAAGAAAGCATGTGTGTTGCAGGACAGCCAGTGCAGTGGATAAAGTACTGACCTTACATTGAGGTGAATCACGTTTAATTCCCTGTTCACCCATAAAGACCTCTAGGTGATGATGAGCTGGTCACATTTCCCACCCACCCCAGGCTAATCGACCTAGAAGGGTTGTTACAAAAGTGTAGGAAAATCATGTTTAGTATCCTGGGCTCCTTCAAGGATGGACCAGATATAAAGAGTGGATCCAAATTTAAGATGGGGAAAATGCTCTAGAAGGAGTGGAATTCCTTACCTCCTCATTCTACAGCAACTCTTCCAGCAACCTGAAAATGCTATGCAGATAGACAGGAGAACCTCCTAAATGGGGTGTCCTGTAGTGTGAGAAGGAAAGGGGACCCCCAAATATCAGGCAGAGGGACCTTCTGTGAGTGATACCCCTCCTTTTGTAGAATAAGGGACATTTGAATCTGCAAAACCCGATATTGCTGACGTTCTCCAAATTCCATTTTGAAGCTCAATCCTAATCTGTTTCAGATTGTGAGTTTTGTTCTTTGTCCTTTGCTTTTGGCATGAAAATCCGTGCACATATCTGTACATGTTTTCCCCAAAGGTACGCATCAATGTACACATTTTAAAATGTATCCATGCTGTCAAACACATTTTTCGGGGGCTGCAAATTGCATTGCAAGCTCAGACCTGCATGGACTGTGACCACAACTAGCATCCCGAATCTGTGACCTTAGCTAGACCTACCCGATAGTCTGTGACGGAGGAAGGAAGATCTTGCGTTGCGATTAATGCGAGATTCCTCTTCCGTTTACACACGAGGCGCGACGACCTCAGGAAGAGAGGCGTCGCACACACCATTTAAATTTTTTTAAAGGAAGAGCAGCACACAAACACTTGTGCGCTAAAGGTAGGCGCTTTTTTTTTAAAAAAAAATACATTTCCCTGCTCCTCCCACCCTATCCCCGATGGGTGCAACGCTCCTCAGGAGCGCTGTGCCCCGTGCGCGGAGCCGAGTCAAACTGCGGCAACGGGCCACACGTTCCATGGTCTTGGACTCAGCCCAAGTTCATGGAAAAACCATACCCAAAGGGGAGTGCTCTATCCCAGGGCATGGGAGGGATGATCCCTCTCTGATCCCTCCCTGATCCCGGGATCCCCTGTGCATCATGTGGACGCACAGGGACGATCCCGGGGTTCTCCCCGTGATAAAGCCTGGTCTAGCTAAGGCCTGCGTTTGGTCTGGAAGGTCTGAACTGGGTAAATCCTGATCAAAACCAAACTGGAATGAATTTCTCATAGATCCCTATGGAGAAGGTTCCTTCCTCTTGTGAAAGACAGACCCTGGATCCAACCCTATATAAATAAAGAGTAGCTCTTCTGTTCATTCATAATAATATGTTTAGCTGGTTGGTAAACCCCCCTATTTTTTACGTTCTCCTCCTAGTTAAATGGAGTGTCAAGATTAGTGTGTATCTACAGCTCTCTTCCTCCTTCCCTCTCCCTCCCCCCCTCCCCCCTCCCCCCCTCTCTCTCTTTTCCCCATTTTCATTTTTGCTTGGCTTAAACACCAAGCACAACCAGAACATGTCTAATGCATTTTAATAGTACGCTTGCACTTTTAGCAGGAAACAGTTGAAACTGTGCTATCAGAGAAGGCACTTTTCTTCGAATAACACTTTTATGGGCTTTTAATAATTCTCTAGGGCGTTATAAGTCTGTCTTTAACTGCACATTAGGCACTTCCAGTGCAAGAATGTTCCCATCCATATATTTCAGGACAAATTCAACATTTTGCATTACTTAAATAGAGCTGAATACTTTACATTTTCATTGTGTCTGTGCATCTGTGCTTTCTCCCTCCTGCAAAACTGTTCGGACATGACTTCTGAGGAAGAGAAGTGCGTGTCTTGGTGGGTGTTGATTAATGGTGCTACAAAAGCACTGTGGAGGTTCTCTTAATAATTACCCTTTTTTCCTGTAACCTGTGTCAATTTCACCAAATTAGCATTCTTCTCTTAAGACAAACGACAGCAAAAGCCGCAGAACTGATCAACTAGCTGAATTAACGGCGAGAAATTAGAGCTGTTCTGTCTTTATGAAATAACATTTACTGATTTTCCAGAAAGTGATATATCCTACTTGATGGGGATCCTGGCAAATAATAACGCATCTCTTTCTTTTTGTGAGCAGGGAGGTTGGGGGAATTAAGACGGGAAAACAGAAGAGGTGGTGATGGAGATCTCACTATATTGTAAAGAAGTAATTTTTGACAAACGTTAGCAGCAGCTGCAGGTGATCATGTGGGGAATAATGGGGTTTCGGTTTCTTGCATGCAAGTTTTTCAAATTTGTTTCATGGTTGTGGATGCAAACAGTTTAGTTTCTTTGTTATTATTGCAGTCAGATAATGGCATAAAGTCTTCCTGATGCCAGGTGATAAAGAGAGGCGCAGCTAAGATAAAATTGTGATTACAAAAGAGGTTCCGATTGGTTTGTTTTATATGCTAGCAGAACTAGAACCCCTTCTAGGCTCACGATATTGTCTAAATGTGACCTAAGCTTGCGAAAGAAAATGAGAAACTTTATTATTCTAAAACTGGAGATTAGATTTACAAGAATGTAGAGTTTTAGACTTTCACGTGATATATAGAAGTCCTCTTTGGGCCAGTGGTGCAAATTCCATTATCGTCATAATTAATAGTGCCTCAAATGTGTCCCTATGATCAAAGAGTGACAGTCTAAGGGGCTCTGTTGCAAAATGGCAGTTTGCAACTAAGGCAGGGTTTACATATGCAGTAGCCATCTCTCCTGTGCCCTGCCCCACAGACACAATAGCTATCTTCTTCCCACCACAATGCTCAGGAATGACTCAACTTCTGTGTCCAGAATTTATTCAATCGGAGGATTTTTAAAAGTAATTAAGAGAGAGAGAGAGAGAGAGAGGGAGGGAGGGAGGGAGGGAGGGAGAACCCCAGAGCAGAAATCAGGATGGAGTAGGCCTGCCCAGGGAATATGGGCCCCGGTATCTCTCCATATATGCCTCATCATGGCTGTGGATGTGACTTCAAACTTAGGGTGACCATATAAAAAGGAGGACTGGGCTGCTGTATCTTTAACAGTTGTACTGAAAAGGGAATTTCAGGAGAACTGAGTTTCTGTTCAAATAGTGGTTCAAAAGTGTGAAACTAATTAGTTTTGCATTAAAATTTGGGCCAGATCTACACCAAGCAGGGTATGACACTCGGAAAACAGTTTGAAAAATTGTATATGGACTGTGTCCTGGTCCCCATGAGTTATCACTACTGTTACAAACCTTTTTAAAGTAGTGTAGATTCTGCCATGAACTGGACGAATTTCTCCTCCATCCCTGTCTGTGTCTCAGCCAGACAAACCTCTGATAAGAGGGAGGTAAAAAGTAAGACCTTTGAGGATGTATGCAAGAAGGTTTCATATGGCTCCTCCAGATCACCTGACCCTAAACTGTTTAGAGCCTTATATTCAGTGATGGAGAGAGGTTGATGATTCCCAAAGCACACCTTGACGAATGTAATACTAAGGGCTCATTGACACCTATGAGCATTCTGGGAGGGAGGGGGGAGGCTTCCAGGATTTACAGCTTCCAGGATTGTCACACTGCGTGCACACACCTGCATATCATCCTGGAAAACAAGAGGGATGTTACAGGTGCCATTCCCCCCCTAAAGCTTTTCACGGCCTAGCTCCTGCCTATCTCACCTCTCTCATCTCACACTATTGCCCCGCTCGTGCTCCTCCACTTCCTCCAAGGACCTCCACTTCCCTTACTCGGCTTCGTCCTTTTTCTTCTGCTGCCCCTTATGCCTGGAACGCTCTTCCAGAACACTTGAGAACTACTAACTCAATCACAGCTTTTAAAACTCAGCTAAAAACTTTTCTTTTCCCTATAGCTTTTAAATATTGAGTTTGTTCTGACTCTATACTGTTAGATTCACCCCACCCAGTGCCTGTTTACACTTCCCTGTGCCTGTTTGCATTCTCTTTCCCTCCTTATTGTTTACTACAACTTTATTAGATTGTAAGCCTATGCTGCAGGGTCTTGCTATTTACTGTGTAATCTGTACAGCACCATGTACATTGATGGTGCTATATAAATAAATAATAATAATAATAATAATAATAATAATAATAATAATAATAATAATACGGAGCACAATTGCGCTCCACCACAAGTGCATTGGTGTGTGTTTTTTTTTAAAAAAAATCAAGCTTGAAACTGCTCCCTCCCCACCTCTGATGTTCACAGGCTCGATGCTCATTTCCAGAGCCCTGCTACTCGCAGGGAAGAAGGGCCGACCTGTGTTCACACACCACACCGGCTGTGGTCTTCAGGGTTGTCCCGGGACTGCAGGAAAAAAACCCAGAAAATTCACAGTCCCAGTTATCCCAGAAAGTCTCGGGTTGTCCCTGCTTGATCCCGGGATCCCCTGTGCATCATTTGAATGCACAGGGACAACCTAGAGATATCCCCAGGATATATGCATGGTGTAGACAACATGCCCTAATATTTTCTTTTTCATGAATGTCTCAGATAGCAATGTGTAGAACCATCCGGAGAAATGTTGCAAGTCAGATCAAACCACCACCCCTCAAAATTCTTTGCCTGTTTCATCTGCACAGGAAATGCCCAACTATCCTTTGCCATTTTGCTTTAGGCAAAACCTTACAGCAAGTTTAATGCGGCCACTCACCTCACAGAAAGGTTGACGGGATCTACCTTTAGTAGTAACTGAACGCACGCTCCTGAGCATGCTGTAATGGTGTGCCCTTGTAGTTTACAACCTATAAAACTTCATGATAAATCAATATGTGCTTCCTGAATTATTTAGATCATTATGCTTTACAAGGCTACCTTGCTCTTATTAGAGAACTTTCCTGAGTGGCTAATTTGCTGTTCGTGCCGAAAAGCATCTTGTAAGAAGTTCCACCTCGAAGTAAAGGTTAACAGGCACACTTCCTAGAAGCTTCTTTGGTAATGCTACTGGGCTCCAATTTTGGGTGATTGTGGGCTAACATAAAACAAATGGTAAAATTCGTGAGAAAGTAATGCACATTGAAACACGTCCGTGTAAAAGCATGCAAAAAGTTGCAGTGAGACAAACCCCTCTCAGCTGCAACATAACTAGGTCCACTAAAAAGAGGAAGGGTTGAGAGAATTATTAATACACATCTCCAACGTACAGGGACCCTTTTGTGTATTATCAGTATCAATCATAATCATGGACTATAGAAGCAAAAAAGGAGAGAGAGAGAAACCCCTAACCACCCTAAAAATATAGCTGTTGAGATGTGCGTGGCACCAAAGTGGACACATTTATACCTAGGGGATGTTATGAAACAGAATGATGGATAGTGTGGAGAATTGCGTTCCTACAGATGGGGCAAAGGGATCTCTGGGAAATAACACTTTGGAATGAAGTACAAACATCCTTAGAAAGCAGGGGCACAATAGAAACACATCTACAGTAGGGCTGTGCACAGCTCCCCCAATTGAGGCTGATTCAGGGGGTCCAAATCAGCCCTGAGTCAACTTGAGGCATTTCGAGACCGGGCCAATGTACTTCAGATTTAATTCCAAAGCACAGTTCAGATCCTTCCAAAGCAGCCTGGCCATTGCAGGTTCTTGGGCACCATTGGCCTCCCCACTTGCCCCCCTTCCCTCCCTCTCCCCCCTCTCCCCCCTCCATGAATTTCTGTCCCTGCTGCCCACGGGACTTACCCAGCCACGTGTCCTCAATTAGAGCAGCAATTTTACATATAGGTAAGGCTTCTGAGGTTTTCCTAGATCTACAGTTGTAAATGGCTCTTTTCAGCCACTTTAGTTTGCAGGGATGGAGGGAGGAGGACAGGGAGGGGTTGAGGGAGGAATCCAGTGGACTTTTGGTTAGGCCCATGCCAGGTGGAAGCCACAGCTCACCAGTGCCCCAAGGCACTCCAAAGCTTTTGGATGCATTCCGATCCATTTCCGGGTGCCTTGGTCCAATGTGGTACTGCTCCAAATTTGGGCCGATTTGGCTCAGATTCTGGCTTTGGACCTGAGGTGGTGCAAAGTCCTAATAGACAAGCATCCAGAGAAACTTTGCTGAACAAAGCCCTATGAAGAGAGACAGAAAGAACTGGGCATGTTTAGCCTAGAGAAGAGAAGATTGAGGGGAGACATGATAGCACTCGTCAAATACTTGAAAGGTTGTCACACAGAGGAGGGCCAGGATCTCTTCTGGATCCTCCCAGAGTGCAGGACATGGAATAATGGGCTCAACTTACAGGAAACCAGATTCCGGCTGGACATCAGGAAAAACTTCCTGACTGTTAGAGCAGTACGACAATGGAACCCGTTACCTGGGGAGGTTGTTGGCTCTCCCACACTAGAGGCCTTCAAGAGGCAGCTGGACAACCATCTGTCAGGGATGCTTTAGGGTGGACTCCTGCAATGAGCAGGGGGTTGGACTCGATGGCCTTGTAGGCCCCTTCCAACTCTGCTATTCTATGATTCTATGCTGCCTGTTGACTGTTGCTGCAGTTCTGCTAAGTAAGTTTGGGGAAAGAGAAGGAAGGTTCAGGGTGGGGTGCAGAACAATGTCATGGTGGTGGGCTAAGTTTTCCCCCCACCTGGCCCTCCACAGCCCTGAAGACATGAGCAGGTGTGGCCATGGCCACTGACAAAAAGACCCCACCCCCACCTATTCTATCGTCATGCTGAGACTCTCAGCATGGAGACAAGAACTCATCCAGGCCTGGGAAGAGCAGTGTGTTGGATGCCGCCCATCAAATGGAAGGTCTAGGCTCCTCCCAATGCTGGCCGTGTCTCCTGCCATCTGCAGGTCCACTCTTGTCTCCTTACTGAGATCAGAGACAGCAACAGGGGTTCCTGCCTTGGGATTCCTGCGGGGGGAGAGACTTGGAGGCTGAGCTCTGTCCCATGGAGTAACCCGAGGAGGCTCTCTAGGAAAGATTGCAGTACCTCCTCAAACTGGGTTAGGTCAGTGAGCTGGAGATTCTGCCTGCCTGATTTAGGAGCTCGCAAGAGAGTACAAAGATCATGGGTGAGGGGTAGGGGGATGGGGAGGGAGGGGTTTGAACTTGTAGCAATCCTGATGACATCATCAACAGCATGACTTGTCAAATGGATTTGTGGGGGGGGGGGGAAATGAGCCAGGGCATGTCTAGACGAAGTGATATCCTGGGGATCCCGGAGGCAGGGAGGGATGATTCCTCCCTTGCCCCAGGATAGCCGGGATGGCTTTAATCCCGACTTTTCCCACGGTCTTGGGATTGTCCCAAGACCACGGGACATGTTGGCAGCCATCCCGGTTTCTTCCCAGCTACTCAAGAGTAACCACGAGGAGCCGGATGGCAGGCACAGGGCACGGAGCTCTGTGCCCATCGGGGGTGGGGTGGGGAGTGGGGTGGGCCTTCTTTTTTTACTCACTTTTTCACTGGAGCGCTTCGCTCCAGCTCCTGTGTTTTCTTTAAAAAAATGGCAGCCGTGATGTGCTCCGTCCTCCCGGGACGTCATGCACCCGCACATAGACTGAGGGGGAGGATCTTGCAATCAACATATCTGAGCTCATCCCCCCACCCCCCTGGTCTAGCCATACCCATAGTGTCTGAATGATGCATGTGTGAGGGGGGGATTGTCTTCTTTATCCAAGTCCAGTTCTGATCCAAACCAAAGGAAGTTCAAAATAACAACAACAGCAATAACAACAACAACACAATGACCTCTTCTCAATCCTCCCAGAGTGCAGGACACAGAATAATGGGCTCAAGATACAGGAAGCCAGATTCCGGCTGGACATCAGGAAAAACTTCCCAACTGTTAGAGCAGTACGACAATGAGACCAGTTACCTAGGGAGGTTGTGGACTCTCCCACATTAGAGGCCTTCAAGAGGCAGCTGGACAACCATCTGTCAGGGATGCTTTAGGGGTTTTTTTAGGCCCCTTCCAACTCTACTATTATATGATTCTATGATCCTTAGCTGTGAGGATAACCCATTATGTTTCACCGTTTGTTCAGCCTGATGCAGGAGCCAATCCCACTGTACGTGTGTGTTTCCCCCCAAATTCCCCCCTCCCTTGAGGAAAGACTTTATTCAGAACTTCCCTTTTCGCTGCCGAAAAGCTTTCACAAAGAGCTCAGGTTCCAAAAACTGTAGTGATTGCTTGAAAATTGATTTGATGTCTTTTGCCCATCCCTCCCTTGGGTCCCTCAAGACATTTTAATACGAGCCATGACATTATGACGGATGAAGGCTGGCATTTCGGTGTAGCAGAGTCCCTCCCATGTGGAAAATAACAGCTTGTTCACAGCTCAACTTGTAGCCAGATTTAGGATACGCCGTAAAGCCAGAGCTTCTGTTCTCTCCTTCCTCACTCCCCTTTCATTTACAGTGTCCTCCTCAAATGACTCCATTTCGTACGTCAAGCTGCCTCGGTGGATCGAGGGGTCTGTCTTACTAATCCTTACCAATTGTGCAAAGCCAGTTCGAAGCAAACACCCCATCCCCACCCACCCGCCCCAAATCTCTTGGCAGCTAAAAACACACAAAGAAGTAATTTACAGATAATTACTTGAACAGAAAGACGGCCAACATTTGAAATGGCTTGCCAAGTCCTATGCTAACATAACCTGTCATTTCTGACAACGTCAAGATCTTTGCGTTCTGTTATGCACAGAGGTGGTGCAGACAATGGCAAAATGGCCGACTGGGCTCAGTCTGATGTGGCAACAAGATGGATCAGAAACTAAGCCCAGATACTAGGCCTTCCTAGACGAGGATTTAGCCTGGTGCGAGGCCTGGGCTCCCTGCTGTGCGTGCAGACGACGCACAGGGAATCCCAGGGTCAGGCCGGGCTAAACCTTCCCTTGACCTAGGATAACCGGATCCGTTTGTGGCCTGTGGCCTAGCTAGTTCCATGGCTTTTCCCAGCTGCTCGCTTACTCGCGAGTAGCCAGGAGAAGCTGTGCCCAGCAGACTGGAGGGGGAGATCATGGACGGGGGGGCGGAGGGGGCATCGGACATGGCGAGCGGGCGAGCGAGCGAGGGGGCAAGCGGGCAGACGGGCGATCGAGGGGGCGAGCGGACGGACGGGTGAGCGAGGGGGTGAGCGGGGGGCATTATACATTGTGTGGGGGGAAATCGGGGGCAGGGGGAGCGGGGAACCTTTTTTTTTTAAAAAAAAAAAGACTTACCCTATCGTTGGTGCGCTCCTGCGCACATGGCCCCTTTAAGTTTTTTTAAAAAGTGGAGGATGCGACGGGGCTTTCCCTTACCCCGTCGCGTCTCACGTTTAGAAAAGGGCAACGGCCCACACTAGCTGCAGCGCGGCCTCGCTCCTTCTTCTCTCTGGATTAACTGGTAGGTCTAGCAAGGCCCACTCTCTGTGTAGGGCTTCTGCGACGGCACCGACCTCACACAGAGGGCCTTGCCTGGCACACCCTTCTCAAGCCAAGCGCCACCTCTTGAAAAGCCTGAGGAAAGGGTGAAAGCAACACAACCTCTCCCCTATATGTGAGGGAACAAGGTAAAGGGTTTTGGAAAATAGGTTCTTTTACTAAGGTACTGAACTGCAGGTGTATTGTTAGATGTTTTTACACTGTGTACTACAGCAGGTAATAAATCCGAGCTGACACGTGGTTTGTGGTAACAGAACACAAAGTAAAGTTTATTGAAATTTAACAAATCTTTAGTATTTCAATTTAGATCTAACCTGCATATTTTTATATTTAAAACAACAATCCCAAGTGCCTTAAAATTCTATCTATTCTCACTCCTCACACCAAACACTCTCACGAAGCACAAGCCAGACTAAAACTCTCAGACATACCTAAGGGACAGAAAGGTGGGTATCTCCAGACATTCCCATTTTCTAAACATAGAATCATAGAATCATAGAATAGCAGAGTTGGAAGGAGCCTACAAGGCCATCGAGTCCAACCCCCTGCTCAATGCAGGAATCCATCCTAAAGCATCCCTGACAGATGGCTGTCCAGCTGCCTCTTGAAGGCCTCTAGTGTGGGAGAGCCCACATCTAGACATTGTGGTCATTGTCTGAAGCTCTTTGAACAACCAACTTCTTCTGACATTATCCAAATTCTTCTGATATTTCTCAGGCAAACTCAGGTAATCTCTAACTTCATGGCAGGGGAGATTTGGGAAGCGTGGACATCTCCAGTGGTGATCTCCTCTTCTTGTGAAGGTTCCATACAATCCACATGCCACAAGTGTCCACCTGGGGCTGCGAGGGCAGCAAATGTCCCTGGGTCTGGCCCTCCCAGGTCCCGATGGACGTGCGGATGGTTTTTTGCCCCATCACTGGCACAAAAGAGGATTCAGGTCCAGGTGGGGCTCACATCCACCCTAACCTACTCATGCCCTTTGTCATCCCCCCTGCTAAATTAATGGCCAGCGGTCACCATTTATGCAGTGGAGGGAAATGTGCAATTTCTCCAAGGCTCCACTCTAATGGAAGGAGAAAATAGCATTTCCCCCAGCCTTGGGGGAATTACATTTCTCCCCCTTCTCTATTGATGGGAGCCTTAAAGGCCCTATTAATAGGGCCTTTAAGCCCCCCATTGTTGGTGGGGAGCAGACAGCTGCCATGAGGGTGGAAGGGAAAATCCCTTCTCCTCCTCCTCCCCCTACCCCGTGCCCATCAGGGCCTGAAAGGGGCTCTTACAGCTTGTGTTAAGAGGCCCTTTCAGACCCTATTTGACACAGGGGAGCAGGAAAGTGCACTTTTTGGGCCTCCAGTAAGTGCATAGATTTTTCTGGCAATGCACTAGCAGGGCCGGGGAAATTTGTGCACTTTCTGGAGGCCCAGAAAGTGGACTTTCCCGCACCTTCCCCCTCCTGCACCAATTGGGACCTTAAAGGTCCCGATTGGCATGAGGGGGAGGGGGAGAAAACACACATTCACGGGCCTCTAGAATAGCGCACTTTCTGGAGGCCCAAGAAAATCTGCTTTGCCTCCTTCCCCCCACCAATTGTGCCCTTAAAAGGACCAGCTGACGAAGCAACTGGCAAACTCTTGGGGCGACCACCCCACAAGTTCTTCATGGAAGCAAACTGGATGGGTGCCCTGGTCATGTGAACTGGTCATCTATTTTGAATTACTGAGACAATCAGAGTATTCCATTCTTTGAGTGGTTATTATTATTATTATTATTATTATTATTATTATTATTATTTATTTATATAGCTCCATCAATGTACATGGTGCTGAGTGGTATGAGGTTTCAGGGTCCATGTTCCATTCTCCTCACTTTTTTTTTCTTTTTTGACATCCACCTCCTTCCAGTTCCTCTTGACAACATGAGAAAGTCTTGCAGCTCAGCGCAACATTAATTACATTTCAAAGCAAACCTTTTATTCATTCAGAGACAATCTGTGAAAAAGAGATCTGTGACTGAAGCTCCTGCCAAACCAATTATGGGCAAAATAACTCAAATATGTCCTGACAGATTGGAGATGCCCCTCCCTCTCAGACCTGCTAAAGTTAGGTATCCTTTGGATCACAGAGGCAGTGTTCGTTCGAGAACAGGCGTGGGTTGAAATATGCTATGTTCTTGGTTGATGGGTAGGACAAAAGGTGGCGTTCATACGTACCTTTTTGGTTTGTTATTCTTGTGTTTGCACAAACCCTATTGGGTTTCTGGTTTTACTCCCAATTGCTCCACCAAGATGGTTTGGAGCTAAATCCGTTGGCCCTGCTCCCCAGAGGATCAGGTTTCTGAGGCCTCAGCTAGACCAGGGGGATGTTCTGCATCGATCTCGTGATTTTATGATCGTGAAATCCTCGCACTGGTCTACACGTGGTGCGGGACATTGCGGCCACCATTTTTTTTTCATTTTAAAGAAGAAGGAGTGCACAAGCACTCGTGTGCAGAAGGTAAGACAATAATTTTCCCCGCTCACCCCACCCCACCCCCACGGGTCCCAGCTCCTCGTGAGTAACAACAAGGAGCCGTGACAAACCGTAACAATGGGCCACACTTTCCACGGTCTCTGGATCAGTCCGAGACCATGGAAAAAGCAGACCTATAGTGTAGGGCCATATCCTCCCTGATCCCAGGATCCCCTATGAATCATGTGAATGCACAGGGATGATCCCGGGGATCGCCCCGGGATATCGCCCTGTCTAGCTATGCCCTAAATCACATAGGAAGCCTACCCAAGATCAAAAGACTTCCTAATGAGCAAGTTCATCCCCCAAAGCGTGGCGGGTGTCAACTCTGGCAACGGTGAGGCTCCATGTTAGGTTTCTTCTGATCACTTCCAGCAGGCTGGTAGTGCCCAACCGCCTGGCAAGGAGCTTAAAATCTCGTGGACCCAGCTGGGCAGCCCTTCTTTCCTGGGTGTTCTAAATCAACAAGGGGAAAGGTCGAGGTACAACAAGTCATCGATTACACCTGACCACGCCGTTTGACAGCATCCTCTGGCCTCAACAACTGAAATGCATCCAGCATAACTGGACCAGATAGTGTTCTGGACACCTGCACTGTTGGAAATGCACTACCTGTGAAGTCCAAGGCATGATGGATATAAATGGGACACTGCTTTTCAAAATGTCTTTGAAACTTGTCACTGAACTTGGGACCGTAATACCTGATGGAACGCCTCTCCTGACATGAACCTACCCATACACTGCGCTCAACGTCTAAGGTCCTCCTCTGAGTGCCTACTCCGAGGGAAGCTCGGAGGATGGCAACAAGGGAGAGGGCCTTTTCGGTAGTGGCCCCCCGACTGTGGAATGATCTCCCCGATGAGGCTCGCCTGGTGCCAACATTGTTATCTTTCAGGCGCCAGGTCAAGACTTTCCTCTTCTCCCAGGCATTTAAAGGCATTGAACGCTAAGTTTGTTTTTTAATGGACCCCAGAATTGTAGTTTTAAATCGATGCTGCTGTTTTTGTACTGTTGTTTTTATGTCTTTGATGGTTTTTAAATTTTGTATTTTTAAAATGTTTACTGTTTTTAGCTTTTGTGAACCGCCCAGAGAGCTTTGGCTGTGGGGCGGTATATAAATTTAATTAATTAAATAAACAAATAAACAAACAGAGTTAAAGTTGACTGTGCTAGCTTTCCATAGAAGGAAAGGGCTTCATGTTTTGACGTTTAGATTTCTTGAATATCAGAACTTACCTTTATGCATCGAAGGTACAAAACAAAGCTACTGTGGTGGCCATTGAGAACAAGAATGGCTTCATTCTGTATTTCCTTGCCTTTGGCCATTTAAATATTTCTTACGTGCTTGAACTTTGCACTTCATATAAGCTGTTTTTCTTTTCTTATTGCTTTTGTTTGTCAGTGAATGAGTTAAGGCTATTATTACAACCTCAAAACTGGAAAAAAAAACCTGAAATTTTGGGCATTCTGGTTGCTCTAAGTTTATGCCTTAAGTTTGCTGCTAATTTAAGATTTATTTATTTTTGCCTTTTACTGTTAATTAATGATAGCAAAAAAATTCACATGAGAAGGCAGCTGGGATGTTATCAGAATATGATGACAAATGAAATGGAGATTCATTTATTTGGAAGAAGTATAAGGTAAAAGTTGGAGGAATCAGTTTAGGGGGTAGAGGTCAGCAAGTATTTGCAGCTCACCCCACCCCCCACCCCCAGATTCCAGCGCTGAGCTTGCCCAACTCGTCACGTAATGAGTCAGGCAAGCTCATGGGTTTACATTTCGTGTAATATGAGCAAATCGTGATTTGCGCAAAACCACAGGTATAACTATTTATGAAAGCTGAGTTTTGTGCAAAATTGTGGAATTTTATGCAGGTGGTTCTATTTACACCTCTGTTTTGTGCAAATCATGATTTCCATCAATAGTTATACCTGCAATTTTGCACAAATCGTAGCTGGCACATATACAAAATACAAAATAGTAGAAAAGTTTCCAAGTTTCAGGAACTGACCTGCAGCTCGGATCACGAATGTATGCCAAGTAGGTGGAGCCACAGGGATCTGTTGCCACCCAGAGATCCTTAACAGCATTTATCAACATATGCTAAGTTTGTTTGTTTGTTTGTTTGTTTGTTTCAATGGACCCCAGAACTGTTGTTATTTAAATGGATGCTGTTGTTTTATACTGTTGTTTTTATATTTTTGATGGTTTGAAATTTTGTATACTTTTTAATGTTCACTGTTTTAAACTTTTGTAAACCGCCCAGAGAGCTTCGGTTATGGGGCGGTATATGGGGCAGCCAGGTTGGTCAAGGGGCTCCCAAAGTGGTCTTCTATCACTTTGGTGCTTCAAGAGCTCCATTGGCTGCCGGTGGCTGCTAGGACGTGCTACAAGGTCTTGTTGACCATGTATAAAGCCCTGCATTGCTTGGGCCCTGGATACCTGAGCACTCGCCTTTCTCCTGTGTCTCACCATTGGCAGACTCACTCTCAGGAGCAGGGCGCCCTGATGGTCCCCCGCTACAAATTGGAATGTGCGGGGGCCAGGGCTTTTTCCGTGGCTGGCCCCCAGTTATGGAGTAATGTGCCACTGGAGATTAGACAGGCTCCCACTCTCAATTGCTTCAAACGCCTTTGTAAGGCGTTTTTATTTTCACAAGAGTCTGGGGAGGGGGTAGTTTAAATTGGGGTTGAGGGCTTTTAATGGTTTGAGGGTGAGGGTTTTAATGGCATTGTCTTAATGTGGGTTGAGGGTTTTAATGGAATTGTTTTATATGCTATTGTAAAGCGTCTCGATGCCAGAAATGGTGAGGTGGCACTATAAAAATGGTTTAAATAATAAAATAAAATAAATTAATTTAATAAATAAATAAATAAATATAGGGCAGGATACAAATATTTTAATAAATAAATAATAACAAAATAAATCAAAAGCAAACATGATTTCCCTGCAATGGCCATTCCGAGGATAAGCCAAAGATAATTTTTTGCTATTATTAATGTTGTTGTTGATGATGATGATAATGATGATGATGATGATATAAAGTTAGCACAGAAACATTTAATCCTTTAACAATTTCAAAGGCAATGACTGTGAAGCACACGCCAATCATGAATCTCTCAATGCTCTGTTGCAAGCGTCTCACTCCTGGAGGTTGGCAACTGTATCTTCTGCTTGCCAAGCTGAACCTCTGAATGATGACCGGGCTATTGGCTCCAATGAGAAAACATATTGAGAGGGAATGGAGGAGCCGAAATGCACTCCAGCAAAGAGAGAAGACCGAGCCAAGAAAGCGTCACGCTGATATATAGGAGCCAATTACCTTTGTAATTGCATTTTGCCGATAAAAGACAACATTGCGTCCAGAACCTTGTAAGCTGTGCTTGTTCCCATGGCAGGTTATGGGTGTATTTAATGTAAAGACACACACATACACAAAGCCTCCTATTGCAGGAGGAAATGGCTACATTAAAACAAAAGGGAGAGGCCAGACTCTGATAAGTCTAATTTATCTGATTGTCATGAGCTGTCCTAATTCCCAGCCAAGGTGATGGGAGGCTGTGAGCATTTCTGTCCTCCAGGGTGGGAACTTTGATGAGTTTCTATCTCAGGAAGGAGACAAATAAAGTGGGAATGTAACTCACCACAGAAGGAGCATAACATTTCAAACTGGTTTTTTACTAATGACATGTTCAATACACCCAGATGGCTTGGCCTCTCCTAATGAATTTTGAGTGGCAACACTGTAGCATTTGGAAATGCTTTGTAAAATGTGAGAGTCCATATAAGCTGTGGCGTCTAAGGGCTCATCTACACCAAGCAGGATATCCCACTATGAACATGGTATATAAAAGGCAGGAGCCACACTACTGCTTTATAGTGGTATTGAAGTGCACTGACAAATGGCGGCTACCAACTGTCTCTGCAGAGGCCACCAGTGAGGGAGGAAGCAGCAGCCAGGCACCTCTCCACCGGGCCTGGGTCCAGCTCCAGCTGAGAGCCCCCTCCCTCCTGCTACCAACTGTCTCTGCAAAGGCCACCAGTGAGGGAGGAAGCAGCCAGGCACCTCTCCACCGTGCCTGGGTCCAGCTCCAGCTGAGAGCCCCCTCCCTCCTGCTGTCAACTGTAACTGCTGAACTTTGCAACTAAGATTGTAGTGCCTAAATTTGCTTTCCTTTTCCCCCTCCTCCTCCTCCCTCCCAATCCCCTTTCCTTTTGTGTCATGTCTTTTAGATTGTAAGCCTGTGGGCAGGGACTGTCAAGAGATACTTTTGTAAGCCGCCGTGAGAGCCTTTTTTGGCTGAATGGCGGCATAAAAATCCTTAAATAAATAAATAAATAAACTGTTGGGGCCCATTGACACGTACCATAGACCACTTTCACACTGCTATATCCTGCTTGGTGTGGCTCCTGCCTTTTATATACTGCTTTCATAGTGCAATATCCTGCTTGGTGTAGATCAGCCCTAAGAGGCTCTTCGAAACATAGGGGTCCCTGGGGCCTGTTGCAGTGGTGTGTGTGTGTGTCTGTGTCTGTGTCTGTGTCTGTGTGTCTGTGTCTGTGTCTGTGTGTGATACCCATTTGGTGGCTTATATAAGTTTGTGTCTAGCTGGCCTCTGAGAATAAGAGCTGAAGTTTAAGCAAAACATTTTAAGGGAATGCTCCTTGAGAATGCTGACCTATATAAATGAAGATGTTTGGTGGAAATGTACACCTGATTTGAGCACAGTGACCTATTAAATCCTCAAGGGTTCTAGAAGAATAGGAGATGAGTTCAGTTAGGGTAAACGTTGCATCAGACAGCAACTTCCCCAGCTGTTAGGAAAGGGATAATCACAGGTCTGGCTAGACTGGGCATCTACCTTTTTTTTGGAGGGTGTGTGTGAAACATTACCCAATTATTTCATGGACACAGGTGTGGACCTGCCTGTTCCAATGTGGTTGGAACCATTCTGAACTCTCAGTGTTAGGCCATGGCTAGACCAGGCTTATATCCTGGGATTGTCCTGGGATCATCTCTCTGCATTCAAATGACACACAAGGGATCCCGGGAGCAGGCAGGGATGACCCCTCCATTTGCCTGGGATAATCCTTAGGTCTAGCTAAGGCCTTAGGGTGGCCACTTATGAATCAGCAAAAAAAAAGTCCGTGCCCATCAAGGGTGGGGGACGGGGAGCAGATTTGTGGGTTTTTTAAACTCACTTTTTCGGTGGAGCACAATTGTGCTCTTGTCCTCTGTTTTTGTTTTAAATGGAGGCCGCGACCTCCCTCCTTACTTCCAGGACATCACACGGGCGTCAAAATGCCGGGGGAGGATTGCGGAAGCAGGTAAATCTGTGATCCACCATGTTCCCTTCCTCTGCACCCTTAAGGTGTAGATGTGCCCATAGATTGGAGTTAGACAGCACAAATGCCTTTGATGTTGTATACATGGCTCTTTTAAGGCCATCATTTATGCAAATGGGACATTTAATGGACAAGAACGAGTCACCCTTTTGGAGGAAAAGGGCTGCTTGACAAGGGAAGTGGGCATGTGCAAGCTTGCCTGGCATGTCATGTGCTAAGTCAGGCAAGTTCTGGGATCTGTGAACAGGCATCTGAGGAGTCAAGCAGGTGATTCTTTGCCGGGCTTGAATCCCCAACCGGATGCCCACACCATCCCTAGTAACACCACAAGGAATATTAATACTTGTCAGTACATAGGGAACCTTTTTGAATCAGGACCTTTTACAGGTGAAGCATCTATAGGGATGTTGGGAAAAAGTGCTCTCAGTTCACATTGTAATGCAAACTTACTGATTTCATGCTTCCTGAATCAACACACAAAAAGAAACACAGATGTGCTTCGATATTCATATTTTTTTCTCTAATAATAATAACAATTAAAAATGTATATCTTAGGAAAGCATTTACAGAAAAATGCATATATTTGTGACAATGTACACATGCATTATAGTCTGCAAAACTGCATACAAATTGCACATATTGGGGAAAATGTGCTTAAAAAGTCCATATAAATCTTCGTATAGACTTTTTTAAAAAATATATATGCAGAAACTGATGTGGAAATGGGACAAAAGAAACATAAGTTTGGGAAAATGAGAATCTGAGCAAAACCAAAATTGACAAACCTGTCCATTCCTACACATGTAGTCCACCACTGAGGTGAGGCATGGAATTATGTGCAGTGTTGCTGACCTCTACTGTTGGTTTTCAGATTTTTTCTCTCTCCATGCTTACATCAAAACTCACAGCATACAATGCTGAATTCTATAAGCTAGGAGCCCAACCCTACGCATGTTTACTCAGAAGTAAGTCTCACTGTGTTCATTGGGACTTACTCCCAAGTAAGACTGCATTTGATTGCAGTCAAAGGAATTAAGGAGTAATAGGTAATGACGAATATAAGCAGAGCTGTAAATGTAGCTTGTAATTATACCACAACCATTCCATTTTAAATACTTGCAATAATAATAATAATAATAATAATAATAATAATAATAATAATAATAATAATAATAATAATAATAGAAATAGCCAGGCATCAAGGCTTTAAAATACATCAGAGTGACAACTTTCAGATGTGAAGGATTTACACAGACTAATCTGTCTTTATTTATTTATTTTTCTCCTTAAAACAGTCATGGGGGGGGGATCACGCTGTATGAATAATATACTTAAGAACACCCCATTTCCAACAAAAAAACCGTAACACTGCTGAAATCTCTAGACTTACCGATTAAAAGGATAACAAAAAGCAGAGGGGAGTATCATTAAAATAATTGGAACCCTCAGAAGGCTTTAATTCTATCATCTTTTCAAAATGACTTCACTTAAAAAACACACAAGCTCAAAATTGTTCATCTTTCTGTTTAGCTTTCACCAAGGACGGCAGTGAAAGCTAAGCAATAAAAGGAGTTTTGGACCTGCTTTTCAGTGCTTTTATGAGGAATCTTACATTCTACCGGTGGGAGGAGAGATTCAGACATTTTAAAATATCTAATCAGAGCTTTCTCACATCCACTCTTATTACGATTATTTCCCCTGTTTTCCTAATTTTCAATAATGTCTGTCTCCCAGCATGCAATCCAGGAGTTTTGCCCTGGGATCCTCTACACAAAAGAGTTATAACAGGGTTATCCTAGTACACCAAGGCCTCAGCTAGACCTAAGGTTTATCCTGGGATCATCCAGGGTTCGCCCCTGCCTGAGCACTGGATCCCCTGTGTGTCACCTAGATGAACAGGTTTGACCCCTGGACGATCCAGGGATAAACCTTAGGTCTAGCTATGGCCCAAAACATCCCCTTTATTTCTGAACTGAGGCCTTAGCTAGACCTACCTGTTGTCCCGAAACGGAGGAGGGAAGATCTCACATTGTGTTTAACACAAGATCCCTCCTCTATCGTGCATGATGCACGACGACCTCAGAAGGAGAGGCATCGTGCCCACCATTTTAATTTTTTTTTTAAAAAAAAGGGATAGCAGTGCACGAATGCTTGTGCGCAAAAGGTAAGTTTTTTTAAAAAAAAATTATTTTCCCTGCTCCCCCCAACCTACCCCGGATGGGCGCAGCTCCTTGCTCCTTGCAAGGAATCGTGCAGAGCCGGGCCAACATGTGGCACCCGGCCACACGTTCCATGATCTCAGGCTAAGCCCGGGACCATGGAAAAACCAGAGCGAAAGGGGAGGGCAAGATCCCGGGGCAAGGGAAGGATCATCCCTCCCTCATCCTGGGATCCCCTGTGCATCATGTGGATGTACAGGGATGATCCCGGGGTTCACCCTGGGATAAAGCCCTGTCTAGCTATGGCCTGAGACTATGAGTATCAGCATATTTAGGGGAGAATCCCAAGGTTTGCAGAACTACGATTTTTAAAAAATAAACAAAAATATCTGTGGGTGTCCAGGGCCGGTGCCAGACTATTTTGTGCCCTAGGCAAGGTGAGCTACTTTCACACATACACACACACACACAAATGCCAAGTTTGCTTTTTAAGAACATATGTTTCCTGGAAAAAATAAGAAGCACAAAACTTGAAACTGCTAAATTTATTTTAAAGTGCAAGAAATACATCATGCCAGTTATAGCAAACAAATTGGAAAGGAACATCTATGGGTCTAAAATGCATTATTTAATAGGAATATCACCTCCAAATCACCCCCCCCCAACTCACACACACACTCAGCATCACTCACTCCAAACAAACACACGCATGAACACATGCATTCACTCAAAGACCCCCTGCACCCCATTCACCCATACATTCTCTCTCTCTCTCTCTCTCTCTCTCTCTTCTGGGTGCATTCTGGAAGTCCGAACGTGGAGCTGCCCAACCCCCACCCCAGCATCCCTGGCTTCGCTTCGGCTGGGCGGGTACGGGGCGCCATCTCGCCCGCCCAGGCCTAGCTGAATCCTTGGGCTGGGCCGGCTCACAGCCAACGCACGTGAGTGCTGCACTGCACCCGGCGCCCCTCTTAGCTTGGCGTTCTAGGCGGCCGCCTGAGTGGCCTTTATGGTAGCACCGGCCCTGTGGGTGTCCACTGGAAAATGTAGGATGTCTTTTGAGGTTGGGATTAAGAGTGGGAATGAAGTGCCATGGCTGGAATTCTGAACAGCATCACTCCCCATTGCAACACTGTGCTGCATTTTCTACCTGAACTCACTATTATGGTAGTAGTTGCTGCTGCTGCTGTTTTTATTGTTGTTGTGATGATGATGATGATGATGATGATGATGTTGATGATGATGATGATGATTAATAGTAACATTATTAGTATTTGCATTCAAGTTTTTGGAATGTTTGGTGTTCACCTCACCCAACGTTCCCCAGTGGGTAGGGGTGTGCAAATCAGCAAATACAGAGCTCACCAAATTCTACGAATTCCATCTTGGAACTTATTCCAATTTGAGTCTATATCATATTGTGAGCTGTTTTTCTCTTTTTTCATTGATATCTGGGTATGTTTTTCTGCACATTTTCCCATATGTACAGATCAATTGTAAATCCTGATCAAAACTGAACTGAAAGAATTTTTGGACATTTGTGAACGAGAACATGAAATGAAGTCAATTGTTTTGGATTAGGGATGGAAGAAGAATCTGGTTTGGGGCCTGGATTTTGCATATCCCAGAGTTGGCAAGCACTGAGTTGGGCAAGCTTGCAGTTTCCCACCGAGTTTTTGTGTGCAAGTTATGATTTGTGCAAATGCAGATTTGCACAAAATTGCTGGTGGGAACATTTACAAAAATTGCAATTTGCACAAATTCGCAGTGAGAAATAGCACAATTTGTGCAAAAATGCAGGCGTAAATGGTCATTTAAATGGTCCAGTTTTGTGCAAATTGTGCTATTTACATTTACAAATTTGTGCTCATGAAAAAACAAGTTGTGATCTTTTGCTGGCACCTGTAGACCATCTAGTGGTCCTTCCTGCCCACCCATCAGTGTCAGGCAACCGGCAGGAGTCCAGTGAGCAGAACACGAACTGGACATGGGGTAGTTTGTCCATCCTTATTTTGGCTTAGCTATTGTTGGAAATAGTGACCCCAGCCAACCCTGGATCATGTAGCCATCCCTATGCTATCAAGATGGCATATAGCCAGTCAGATTGGGCTATGCCACAGAGACATCATGAAGCCAGCTCAGAGCGAGGGTAATGCTTCATACCCACATTCTAAATGGATGATCACAATAATGCTATATAGCTAATCAGCATGACAATTCCATGAAGCTAATTCAGAGTGAAGGTTATGGTTCTTGCCCTCTCTCAGAATGTATGAACACTTTGACATGGCATGCTTATTCCTCCAATTGCTAAAAGGGGAGCAAGTTTATCTCAGTGAGGTTCCACACATCTCTACCCAGGACTCTCGTAGAACAGTAATGCAGATTGTCAGGGATGGTTTTCTGTAAGTGGCATTTGCCTCTATCCTAGGGGCGTATGAGAATTTTGTTTTGGCTCACAAAGCATGTGAGCATGCCCTATTCAAAGCCTCCAATTTGATTGCCAGCACACACCCAACAAAAATGTTCGCAAACTGCAAGGCATGGGCCCGCATTGATTTTGCACAACTTTACCAGCTTGACTTTGTGTAACTTTTCTATTTTGCATAAATTTCCCTGCAGAGTGAATCGATCCCACTTTCATCTTGGAAACAAATTAGGAACGTTGCACACATTTCATGTTTGATTGCTGCTCGATTTGTGCAATTTCATTCTTGCAGAGCGAGCCGCGATGGTGCATATGAATAGCAATTATGCATGAGACGAGCCATAAGACAATGCTCAGAGAACCATAGTGATCTCAGACATTACTCATTTGCCCATCCCTGCTCTTACGAGCACTGGAGGTCCTGTCAGGAATTCAGAGCTCATAAAGAAACTCTCTATGCAGATGACAGATTTGATAATATTGAGGACTGAAGCTATCTGGATTTCTCCTTAATGTGATATTTCAGGACAAATTTGGAGAGATTCTTGGAAGAGAGGTACTGGTTCCTCTCTATTCGGCCCTGGTTAGGCCTCATCTAGAGTATTGCTTCCACTTCTGGGCTCCACAATTCAAGAAGGACGCAGACAAGCTGGAGCGTGTTCAGAAGAGGGCAACCAGGATGATCAGCGGTCTGGAAACAAAGTCCTATGAAGAGAGACTGAAAGAACTGGGCATGTTTAGCCTGGAGAAGAGAAGATTGAGGGGAGACATGATAGCACTCGAAAGGCTGTCACACGGAGAATGGCCAGGATCTCTTCTCGATCATCCCAGAATGCAGGACACAGAATAACGGGCTTTAGTTACAGGAAGCCAGATTTCGGCTGGACATCAGGAAAAACTTCCTGACTGTTAGAGCAGTACGACAATGGAACCAGTTACCTAGGGAGGTGGTGGTCTCTCCCAAACTAGAGTCATTCAAGAGGCAGCTGGACAACCATCTGTCAGGGATGCTTTAGGGTGGATTCCTGCATTGAGCAGGGGGTTGGACTCGATGGCCTTGTAGGCCCCTTCCAACTCTACTATTCTATGATTCTATGATTCTAAGAAATACCTGTAGAATTTCAGGGGGAAACAAATATTTCTCAAGAAATCCCACATTTCTCTAAACTAGGAACACAGAATTATCTGGAGAAGAACTCAAAAACTGGCAGTCAGACGTGTCTGCATCCATTCTCCACATCCACATTTTTTTTCCAATAGGAAAATAAAATTATGCTGTTGACTCATCTGCTCCAATAACCTCTTTCCAAAAGATGATCAATAGTCACTTGTCTCAGGTGAGACCCACTCTTTCCATATTACATCACTGCAGTTGATTTCATTGAGGAAAAATAGATTACCTTCTTAGATTCCTGAAATATCCATTAAGGCCAAGAAGAATGTGACAATGGTCTTTTTAATTGACCTCAGTATAGAAACCATCCTTTGGTGACCCTGCATTGCAACTGCTTGGAGTTGTTATTGCTTGGAGATAAGATTCTTAAGAAAATATGTCCCTGTCCGCTCACACAAACGTCCAGGTGGGACTGAATTCCTTGAGGTGTTATCCCAAGGAGCATCATGGTGTGTCTTTGAGTAGGAATATTACAACTGTGTGGCTAATTGTGTTCATCTTTTGCTCGTTGGTTGGCATCACAGCAAGAGTGGCAATGCTGAGCAGGTTGAAAGCCCTTACACAATTAGACATGGTTGCAAATATCAATATACATGTCCTGATTGTGTGGCACAGTACCAGGGGAACTGTCTTCTACATACGTAGGTAGGGAGTAAATGATAAGATTCTGGTCCCATATTACATTCATGAGGGATGGCCATCACTGTGGAATCCAGACATGGTGGGGCTTGATAAACTCCCAGAAAGCACCGGTTTTGGCTCACATTTGCAAGCTGAGCTGTGAGGTTTTCCTGCAGCCGCCACCCACCATGCACCATGCAACAAGCACAAATGTCTCCTTCTTCCTCCTTGGTCCCCAGAGGGAGAAGTAGGCATTTGTGCACAGAGATCCACCCCAGCGCTGTGCACAAATGTCTCCTCTCCCTCCTGTGCCCCAGCCAACGCAAGCCAAGCTAGGGATGTCCAAAGAATCTGTTTGGGGTGTGGAGCTCAGCAAGCTTTTGTTTGCTCAGCTCCCTGGACTCTGACTCAATCATCCACTGCCTGGCTCAGTTTGGCTCTCGTCCAGTCGGGCAAGCTGATGGGTTTTCTGGAGGCACAACAGCGAGGGCAGGAGTGAGAGGAGAGGCCTTCCCTTGCCTGCTCCTGCTCTTGATGCCACACCGCTGCCACTGCTGTAATGGGATGGGAAGAGGAGAGGGGAGCAGTGCTCCCTTCTCCTCCTATCATCCCTGCTATCATGGTGGCCTCTTATCCTCTTCCTGTCCCACTGACACTCGCAAGTGTGGGAGGATGACAGAGGAGTGCTGCTCCACTCTCATCCTTCTTTCCTGTCATTGCAGCAGAAGGAGTGGCACTGGAGGAGGAGGGGAACCAGCGCTCCCCATTCCTCCCCCCCCCAATTTTGTGCACTGCGCACAAGTCTTTCGTTCTCCCTCCTGGAGTCAGGTGGGACAATGAAAGGCTTGTACACAGCACCACTGCTGCTTTGCCCAACTGGGTTGTTCTCCCCCTCCCGGGGCCTAGGAGGGGGAGGAGGAGCCAACTGCACATGGTGGGAGAGTTTTTTGTTTTGCTTTTTTGCAAAATGGTGGAGGCTGGTGACAGGGACACCGGCCTCCTCCACCCACCACTTTTTGGCACAGAAATACCCTGGTAAAGTTCCTGAATTTCAAGCTCAGGGGACTCATCACGAGGGCTGTGCATGGACACCCCCCCCCGAACCGCTTCGTGGCCCGATCCGCAACTTTTGGATCGGGCTGATCCACTTTGGGTCGATCCAACCCTCCCCTGCTCCACTCTGTGGAGCGAGATCCAGAGGGGCAGATCGAGATTTTGCCCCCTTCCCTATTTACTTGCCTCCGCAGCGAGCGGCGGAGGAAGGTAAGTGGAAAAGGGGGCAAAATGGGGGCCGAAAAAGCCCCCCTCCCCCTGCCCGCTCGCCTGGCTCTGCCACCATTGCCACACGGACTGCGGCAGCGGTGGCAGTGGAGCTAGGTAAGCCCCCTCCCCCCCCCCACTTACCTGCCTCCGTCACAGTCCGACGCAGGCTTCAACTGTGCCAGAGCGTGATGGACACAGGTAAGTCCCCCTGCCCCATTACCTGGCTCTGCTTCCATTGCCGCAAGGACTTTGGTGCTGGTGTCAGCAGGTGAGCACCCATCCCCCCTTACCTGCGTTTGGAGCTCTGGATGGAGGCACTTCGCTGCTTCACCTTGATCCACAGCTCCCCTGACCCGATCGGGTCAGTCTGCTTCGAATTCGCGATCCAAATCAGAGTGGAGCACAGCCCATCATATTCAAAATCAGCCAGATTTCCTGATGACAGACAACCCTAAACTGAGCCCTAAGCCATGAAGACTGAGATTATCCACGCTGGACAGGGTGCCAGCTGGTGAGACTGGGCTTTTCCTTGAACACTCCATTCTATTCCCACCCCCATGCCCAGTTTAGTGCTATCCCTCCTCAACAGTCAAGTCAGCATTCTGTGGTCACTGAATATGCTTAGATGACATTGGGGTCTAGGGGTCTCCTCCCCTTAGAGTTGCTCTCCTATAGATATTTTGTTTTGGTAATTCTGCAAACCTTTAGACTTCCCTGAGACCATTCTTGTTCTTGGATGATGTCTCTCTTGCTCATGGTCGACGCCATTTTGGCTTTCAAAAGGACTCACACTCACAGAATATATTTTCTAATAGTTTATAGGGTGTTAAAGTAAGTGAGGGATGTATGAGAAAGTTGGTTTTGATCAGGATTTACCCAATTTTCACCTTCTGGATTGAACATGGAGTTGGAAACAATCCACAGTTGAAGTTCGTAAATATCCGCGGTTACAATGTGCTTCACAGGGGGAAGGGGGCGAAATGTTCGACAGCATGCATACGTTTGAAACATGTGCATGAAAAAATGCTTACTTTAGAAAACACACAACGCAAATACACGTTCATCATAGGGAGAAGAATGTGTACATTTCAGAGCTGCTCACAATTGAGGTGTTCGTGTGAAAAGAAAAGAAAACCCACAACCTGAAACACATTCGAGTTAGAAACAGCTTCGGGATTGAATTCGGAGAGCTCTGCTGATTCACACATCCCTACAGGAAGCCTGCTGATGCGTCATGGGGAGAACTTCACCATCCTGCCCTCTCAAGACTGTTTGACGCAAGTGGGCAGGGACTAGATCTGCTTCAGTGCTACCTGATTCATAGAATCATAGGATCATAGAATCATAGAACAGCAGAGTTGGAAGGGGCCTACAAGGCCATCGAGTCCAACCTCCTGCTCAGAGCAGGAATCCACCCTAAAGCATCCCTGACAGATGGTTGTCCAGCTGCCTCTTGAAGGCCTCTATTGTGGGAGAGCCCACAACCTCCCTAGGTAACTGGTTCCATTGTTGTACTGCTCTAACAGTCAGGAAGTTTTTCCTGATGTCCAGCCGGAATCTGGCTTCATTTAACTTGATCCCGTTATTCCATGTCCTGCACTCTGGGAGGATCGAGAAGAGATCCTGGCTACCCTCTGTGTGACAACCTTTTTAAGTATTTGAAGAGTGCTATCATGTCTCCCCTCAATCGTCTCTTCTCCAGGCTAAACATGCCCAGTTCTTTCAGTCTCTCTTCATAGGGCTTTGTTTCCAGATCGCTGATCATCCTGGTTGCCCTCCTCTGAACACGCTCCGGCTTGTTTGCGTCCTTCTTGAAATGTGGTGCCCAGAACTGGATGCAATACTCTAGATGAGGCCTAACCAGAGCCGAATAGAGAGGAACCAGTACCTCACGTGATTTGGAAGCTATACTTCTATTAATGCAGCCCAAAATAGCATTTGCCTTTCTTGCAGCCACATCACACTGTTGGCTCATATTCAGCTTGCGATATACAACAACTCCAAGATCCTTCTCGTTTGTAGTATTGCTGAGCCAAGCGTCCCCCATCTTGTAACTGTGCCTTTGGTTTCTATTCCCTAAATGAAGAACTTGGCATTTATCCCTGTTAAATTTCATTCTGTTGCTTTCAGCCCAGCACTCCAGCCTATCAAGATCACTTTGAAGTTTGTTTCTGTCTTCCAGGGTATTAGCTATGCCACCCAATTTTGTGTCATCTGCAAATTTGATTTGATCACCAACAGGCCCCTTGTCTGACCACTGTTAGAAACATGGCACTGGATGAGATGGGCTTTGGGTGTTTTCTAGAAAGATATTGACTTATGTTGCTATGCATAAAAGAACCTGAAGTGCTGGACTGGTAGACAGCTCTTCAATACAGCCTTGTGTTCTGTTTTCACTCTGTGTGTGTATGAGAGAGGGGGGGGGACGGAGGGAGGGAGGGAGGGATGAAGCTTGTTTCATTTCATGTAAAGCCAGAATTTGTTCCTCAGCAGGTGGTAAGAGCGGTGTCAGCACAGCTGTCCCTTGTAAAGCTCATTGTAGAAGCAGATCTGATAGGAGATTCCTTGGGACGGAGCCGATAGAAAGACGAAGAGGCAGCCAAAGGTCATTCCAGCCAATTCAAGTGCAATGACAGGTTGTTGTTGTTGTTGTTTAAAAAAAACAAAGCCGGAAGACTTGCAAGGTCTCCCCCTCAACATTGCCCCTCCTCAAATCCCTCTTACCTCCCCACTCGGCCCCTGCCTTCCCATAAGCCTCTCTACTGAGTTTCTCTTGACAAAACAGGCCATGAGGGACGTGAAGGAAGGAGGCAAAGGTCGTTCAGCACGGAGAAGGGATTGCCATGAAAAAAGGGCGGTGATCACAGCAGGAGGAAGGGAGGGCAGCTGTCGCAACAGGGCTCTTTAGGTACATTTCAGCATCGCCTGTTTTGTTCCCAAGAAATCTAATATCCTCTGGGTTAGTGCAGGCCAACTGTTAGATATAAAGAATTCATCGTGCCAGCAATCCCCAGAAGAACCAATTTAATCGCATGGTGTTTCTGAGAAGCCACAGTGTCCATCTCTCAACAGCCGTGGCATGTAATGAGGGCCTCTTCTCTCTCCCCACCCCAACCCCACTTCATGCTAACATGTAAATATTGCATTGCAGTGAACAAGCAAGGCTTGGCGGAAAAACGGAATGACAGGCGTGAGCTGCTGGCAGCAGGCTTGGCTTGGCTCGTGACTAGCCCAGATAAAAAAAGAATGCTTAAAAACTTAAAATGCCTAAAAAGGGATGTTCCAACATCCATATAATGTGATACCTTTATTAGGGAACCCAAACATCAACCTCCCAACATATATTTATTTATTTATTTATCTATTTATTTAAAACTTTTATATCCCACCCTATATCATTAAGATCTCAGGGCGGCGTACATGTGCAAGCTTTTGAGATCTTCAGATCTCTTCATATGGCAAGATATTACCAAAAAGCAGGTCGGTGGAGAGTGGGGAGTATTAATAATAATAATAATAATAATAATAATAATAATAATAATAATAATAATAATTGCATTTTTATACCGCCAAATAGCCGAATCTCCCTGGGCAATTCACAAAAACTAAAACCATTCAAAGTATAAAACACAGTATAAAAACATGATATAAAATACCCATTAAAAACTGATTAAAAGCATACCATAAATGATTAAAACATCTTGAAAACATCCTGAAAACATCCTGAAAACATTCTACAATGTCCCTTATTAGGGAGAAATGCCTGACTAGATATTGTTGTCAGGATGTTGGCTTGGTCAGAGCCTCAAGATGATATGGAGGCTAGAGATGGACAGATTTAAGTGGGTAGGGACGGGGCAAAATCTTCCTGGGCCTGCAAGATCACCAGATCCCCCACGTCTGGCTCTCCCGGGCCCTGGCAAATGTGCCCGGCAGGTTTTCACTCCATGGCCCCTGGTGTAATTCACTTCTTTCCTGACCTGCCCATCCTTTGTCCCTTTCCCCACAGTGTGGTAATGGTGGTGTCGCGTTTTACAAAACCTTCTGCCTTCTTGGGAGACAATAACAAGGTTTGCTAAGTAATCTACAAAGCTTTCTTCAATCAATAAACATCTCTTCCCACCTGAAGAGAGTATAATCTCTAGGCAAAACTATGAAAACTAAGCGAGACAATTGTCCTTTCAAGAAGAATGGAAAGCCTTTTCCCAAGATGTGTTAACTTCAGAGAGACTAGTTCTGAGGCAGATTCTGATGGGACACCAGCTGGGCCAACTTTTTCTCGCCTTCTTTTAGCTCCGCCTGTTTTAGTCTGCGGTGTACTCTAGGATTGGCTAACCTCTCCATGCTCTCTACCTCAGAAGAATCTTGGCTTCCCGCTGACTGTGTATTGTTTGCCCTTGAGGAGATAAGCTCTGGAGAGGGTTCACTCTCAGCTGGTGAAGAGCCCGTGCGAGCTTTCTCCCCCACTGGTACAGGCTGGCCTGTTTCTGGCACCGACTCCAATACTTCAGAGTCTGATTCTGATTGATTACCTCTGAAACACCTTCTTCCAATCCAGGGGGAGCTGATCTAGACATGACAGGTGGCCGCTATTACTGCAGCAGGGGGAAATATGCAATTCCCACAACCTTGGGGAAACTGTGTATCACAATTTCCCCAAAGCTGGTGAAATTGCATTATCCCCCTGCTGATGGGGGTCTAAAATGCCCTATTAATAGGGCCTTTAACACACACACCCACATTGGTGGGGGAGGAGGAGAAGGGTTTTTCTCTTCTACTCTAATGGCAACCAAAATTAGAGTGGAAGGGAAAAGTCCTTCTTCTCCCACATACACACCGCGGTCGGGGCAATTTGTGCACGCTTCCCACACCTCTTCCCCTTTCAGGCCCCAATGGGTGCACAGTGTGGGGGGAGGGAGTGCAAGCCCGGAGCCTGTGGAAAGTGTGCAATGCCTCTAACACACTAATTTCTACACCATTCATTTTTCAAGCAAATGTTTGTTCTGTTCCAGTTCTGCATCAGTCTGTGGGTTTTTGTTTTTGTTTTTTTAAAAAAACTTCACATGAAAATTTGTACACCTTGTTGTGCACTATATATACCATTTCCCCCAATATATGTAATTCCCATGCACTTTTTACTAATAAATGCAAAGACAGTTGGATGTTTCAGTTGGAAGCTCCCTGGTTTTAATTACTCAGATAGACAAGATAAAGGTCACTGGAGGACACAACCTGTTTGCCTCTTCAGGGAATCTCCCATGCCTAGAGATGGAATTGGAAACATCATGTTCTGGTTGGTGGAAAAATGATAACTTCCATTCATTAAAGAAAAAGGAAGCCGATGAACATCACCAAGTTGGCGATGCTATTCTAATGCATACACATATCTCTGGTTGAAGCTCCAGTGAAATTGCAAACACATTCAATCAATAGCACCAAAAATGGGAATGTTTTTGTTTTCCATCATAAAAGCATGGAGTCACATCTCATTTCTAAAAGTGAAGTATGCGCGCATGCGCACACACACACACACACACACACACTTCATATGATACTGAGGCTGCTGAGATGAGAAATGAATGGCGGAGAGGGAACTTCAAAACAATTTTGTACTTCCAGAGTTCCCTCTTAAAAATGAAAATAAATGAAATAAACAAGACAGAAGAAAGTCAGCACTGACTTGGTTCCATTGGTATGGATTTTGGTTTACTTGTTCATTTGTTTTTCATGGCCCAAGGCCTGAAACGGAGAGGAAGGAATGTTGTTCTGGCATTGCAAATTCTAGACAACACCAAATCTGTGAGAAGGGATTATATCTCCTCAAGTATTCCCAATTTTGTGGATATATCAGAAGGAGTTCTGACAATAATAGCAGAACAGAGTATTGGACTGTGAACAGGAAGGCTTGGGTTCAGATCTACACTCTGCAGTGAAGCTGACTTAGTACCTTGTGTGATGGAAGTCTGAGTTAATCAGTCCTTCCTCAGGGTCCCTTCCCCGCTTGCTCCCACCCAAAGAACCAGTACTTCCTTGGAATAAAACACACCAACACCCGAAGTAACCAAAATAAAAGGTTTATTTTTAAAAAGACAGCTATTAGATAGGCACTTGGTCAGTAACAGATATAAACAAGTACATAGAACAGAACATAAGAGGGAATGGGGGTAGGGAATGGATAAAACAAATACAAGTCAGGCAAAACCACCCATAAATCCATTCATACAAGAACCGACAGTCAGTCCATTAAATTTCCCTTTCCCTGGTCAAACCGACCAACTTGCCTTTAGAGAAACCAGCTCACAGCCAAAGTACGGCTTCCTAACGCTCTCCCAGTCCCCTAACCGGGCAACCGTAGACATCCATAGCCTCGGGGCTAAAGACGAACCCCCAGCTTAATCCCATTAGCTTTTATCTGTTTGTCTCCTAATGAGGGAGTCGGTCCTTTCTTCCCACTCAAAGCCCAATTAGCCTAGGCAGGAGATAACCTCCAGGTGTGAAGCCTCAGCCTAACCTCAGCAAGTTTAACTCCCACTTTCCCACATACCAAAAGCTGGGTCCTGGCGCCGGTTTCCCCCATAAACATATCAAATTAATCTTTCCTCTATCTATCACCACTATGGTATACTGCCTAACAGAAAAACAAGGTTTAATACCTGGGAAAAAAAACACAAATTACTTCGGGAACAACTATATTTTAGGACCTAATACATTTTATAACTTTCCCAGTCCTTCACACGCCCTCCTTTGAAAGATGAGACTTGAGGGTAAATCCCTCAAGATCTCTATCTCAAAAAAAAAAAAAAAAAAAAAAAAAAGAAAAGGAAATTCACTTAACCAGACTCTCTTTCCCTTAGGTAACAGCTCTTTTCTCAAATACACTACAGGGTGCAACTGCTGATCTAACCCCTCCTGCAGCAGCACAGCCCCAATCCCGGTGTCTGATGCATCAGTCTGCAACACCAGCACCGGATGGAAATCAGGGGCCAGCAAAATAGGCGCAGACATCGGCTTCTCTTTTAACAGATCAAAAACCTGCTGCCAAACAGGAGTCCACCGTACTTGTACGGGTCTCCATTTCGGACACCAATCAGTAAGAGGGGTAGCTACAGCACTAAACTGGGGCACACACTTACGGTAGTACCCCGCAAACCTCAAAAGGGACTGAACTTGTTTCTTAGTCCGGGGAATGGGCCAATCCTGAATCGGTTGAATCTTAGCCTCTAAGGGTTTGATGTTCGTTACCCTAAAAGGCAAAACTGTAAATTCAAACAACCTCTGGTGAGTCACAGCGACCGTTTTTTTCCTCGCCCCTTCATCCGTTCGGGGCATGGGATAGGGATCCAACTGCATTAGCTGATTGATCTTTCTGTAGTCTATCTCTTGCAGCTCCTTTTCTAGGTCGAGAGCATGCAGTCTTGCCACCCGATAGGGCAGGAACCGGATGGGGGGATGGTCCCCCGTATAAATCAGATGCTTGGCCAAAAAAGTCCGCCCTGGGCGGTTTGAAAACAGAACCCGAGATTCCCCCAACACCTGCTTCAGCCCCGTTTGCTGTGCAGCTGAAAGAGAGGGGGATAAGACCACACATTTCACTTCTTCAAGCCTCGGATATTCTTCTAACAAATCCCCAGGTCTCTCTACCTCCCCCTTTAAGCCAAATACAAAATCTTGTGGGTCAACATACAACTTTAACATATTTACATGAAACTCTTAAAGTTGTCGAGTTGTTCTCGGGCAAGTCAACAAATAATTCACATCTTCCCACTGCGGTTTGATCATTAAAGGACCTTCCCTTTTCACCGACAGTTGGTCCGGTTTCATGGGCTTGAGAACTAAAACCTGGTCACCGGACTGGGAGGTACGGGTTCGGGCAGCCCGATCACACCACGCTTTCTGGTTCTGTTGGGCACCCTCCAAGTTCTTCCGTGCCACCTCCCGAATAGTTTGTAGTAGGCCCTGAAGCTGTTGCATAAAACCCACCACCAACCAAGGGCTGCCTTCCACCTTCCCCTCCCACTCCTCCCATAGGAGGGTAAGAGGGCTCCGTACCCGCCTCCCGAACATTAACTCATTCGGGACAAACCCAACACTCCCCGGGATCACATTGTTGTATGCAAAAATTAACATCAGGAGTCTTTGGTCCCAATCCGTAAGATGTTCTATAGTAGACGCCCTCACCATCTTCCCCAAAATCGGATTGAGCCTCTCCACCGACCCATCAGTTTGGTGATGGTAAGGGACAGAAAAAACATGCTCCACACCGCCCAAGTCCTTCGTCCCTTGCAATAGCTGGAAAACAAATCCAGGCCCTCTTTCCAACGAAAGAGCCGGGCACATTCTCTGTCCAGCCTTCTCTTGACCCTTCGTGTCTGTCGTTGGCTGTCGGAGGGGCTCGGGTTTATTGGAGAAGGAGGCAGCTATATCCATATCTGCCACACTAATCAATCCTGCCCCTTCCTCCTCCTGCACCTGCTGGATCTCTGGGCCCTCAGGGGTTTCCTGTCCTTTCTGCTCCAAAGGCTGGGGTTGCATCTGGCTCCAGGTTGCTACCCCCACCTCAGCCGCCAAATAAGCCAAATCGTTCCCTAATATAACAGGCCACGGGGAATTCCTGTGCACTAAAAAAGTCATCTCCCCTTTCCACCCTTCGTACTCCACAGGAATTTTAGCTAGAGGTAGAGCAACTGGGAGGGAACTATAGGGAATGACGGTGTACTTCTGCCCCGAGAGCATCTGATCCGGTCGAACATATTTTTGGTCAATAGCAGACAGGGATGCGCCAGTATCACGCCAACCCCTCCGCGTAGTCCCATTAATTTTAATGGACCTACAGAAGTGTAACTGACTCCACTCTATTTGTCCGGGCTGGACCAGAGCCCTCGCTGCTTCATTCCCTTGCCCGGGCTGGATCAAGGCCATCGTCGCCGCATCTGAACCGGATCGCCCCATCCTCGGGTGGGGAGGTCCAGCCGCCTCCTTCCCTTGCTCGGCTTCCCAATCGGATCCGTCATTTCCTCCTTCATCTGGGGAAGCATAAACTCTGCCCATCTTAGACGCAGCCGGGTGTTCTCTAAGCTTCCTGGCTGCTAACTTGGGGCAGTCCTTCTTCAGGTGACCTTCTTCTTTACAGTAGAAGCACCCCGACGTGATAGAAGTAGATGTCGCTCGCGAGGGGTCCACCCTTTCTCGCCGCTCGCCCCGGGGCGGCCAGCCCGGATTAGCAGCTCTACTCTTCCCTCCACTCACCGCTGGCGCCGCTGGCACGGCTCCGCTTCCCCCTCGCTTGGGCAGACTGGCTCGACCCGCCTCCTTTCGCCGGTACACCCCCATCTGATCCGCTAGCAGGGCAGCATCCCGTAAAGTAGTGGGACGATGATCACTCACCAGCGCAGCCAGATCTTCTGGAAGGGCGGCATAAAATTGTTCCATGTTCAGTACCTCCGCCATAGGAGCGAGAGGAACAAACTTCGCAGCCGCCGCCCATTGTTCCATCGCTCTTGTAATCCGATCCGCCAGTGAAACACAAGTCTCTTTCGACTCCAATCTAATAGCTCGATATTTCTGGCGGCAACTCTCCGCCGAGAGGGCAAAACGTTGGCGGACAGTTTCCTTAAACTTCTCATAGTCCTGAGCGTCCTGCTTCGGGATGGTGCCCATCACGTCCGCCAGTTCCCCACTCACTTGGGCCCGCAACACCGCCATCCGTTGCGTCAGCGGCACCCTCTGATCATCACACGCCGTCTCGAACAAGGAAAAGAAAGAAAACATATCTTGCCCAGATTGGAAAGTGGGGAACAGCTTTCGATTAACCGCCACGGCACCCCGGCTCCTCTCACTTTCCTCCAACTGGAGCTGCAATGCCCTCATTTGCAACTGCATAGCCACCATTTGTTGGTGCTGGAACTCCTCCTGCCGTCGTTGTCTCCTCCGTTCCCGGCGGCGATATTCCACGGCCCTCCGCGACTCCTCCAGGTCGCTTCCGCTATCTGTGTCCAAGAGGCTCTGCTCCATATTCAGGTCGGCAGCCTCCGCTCGCCTCAACCCTTGCCCCGCCGCACCAGCCTCTTCCCCGGCCTCGGACGGCAGCACCGACGACGGCAGGCTCCCTGCCGTGTCCACCAGCGTCACCAGCAAGCCTTCTGGTGCGCTTAAACTCGCAGCCGGAACAAGCCTCCCTATATTCCCAGGCTCACTCATGGCAGCCTGCTTTTTAGCCAACTTTAACTGCGTCTGGTTTTCCAAAATTTCCTATTCCCCCACACACACACCACTTTTATTCCAAAAAATACTGGCTCTTTTATCCCACAGCTTGCCACCATGTGATGGAAGTCTGAGTTAATCAGTCCTTCCTCAGGGTCCCTTCCCCGCTTGCTCCCACCCAAAGAACCAGTACTTCCTTGGAATAAAACACACCAACACCCGAAGTAACCAAAATAAAAGGTTTATTTTTAAAAAGACAGCTATTAGATAGGCACTTGGTCAGTAACAGATATAAACAAGTACATAGAACAGAACATAAGAGGGAATGGGGGTAGGGAATGGATAAAACAAATACAAGTCAGGCAAAACCACCCATAAATCCATTCATACAAGAACCGACAGTCAGTCCATTAAATTTCCCTTTCCCTGGTCAAACCGACCAACTTGCCTTTAGAGAAACCAGCTCACAGCCAAAGTACGGCTTCCTAACGCTCTCCCAGTCCCCTAACCGGGCAACCGTAGACATCCATAGCCTCGGGGCTAAAGACGAACCCCCAGCTTAATCCCATTAGCTTTTATCTGTTTGTCTCCTAATGAGGGAGTCGGTCCTTTCTTCCCACTCAAAGCCCAATTAGCCTAGGCAGGAGATAACCTCCAGGTGTGAAGCCTCAGCCTAACCTCAGCAAGTTTAACTCCCACTTTCCCACATACCAAAAGCTGGGTCCTGGCGCCGGTTTCCCCCATAAACATATCAAATTAATCTTTCCTCTATCTATCACCACTATGGTATACTGCCTAACAGAAAAACAAGGTTTAATACCTGGGAAAAAAAACACAAATTACTTCGGGAACAACTATATTTTAGGACCTAATACATTTTATAACTTTCCCAGTCCTTCACACCTTGGTCTCATCCCAAGAGCTTTCGTCAGGCATGCAAGCTGTCTTCACAAATGCCCCCCCCCCGGCCACTGTGGCTGAGGGAGGAGGTGGATCTGCAGGTGGGAAGGACACGGATCTAAGCCACACATGGGTGGACGCATGTGCAGCATGAGGCACGGGCAGGGCCAAGCCTATGAGGGCAGGCCCTGAAGAAGCTGAAGCCAAGGCTTCGCACCCTCCAGTGGTGGGTAGTGCAGGAAAACAAAAACATTGCATTTGTAAAAATTTGCAAACCGAACATAGACTTCAGCTTATTGGGGGAGGTGCAGATTTTCGGGCTTCTTCTTCTTCTTCTTCTTCTTCTTCTTCTTCTTCTTCTTCTTCTTCTTCTTCTTCTTCTTCTTCTTCTTCTTCATCATCTTCTTCTTCTTCTTCTTCTTCTTCATCTTCTTCTTCTTCTTCTTCTTCTTCATCATCTTCTTCTTCATCATCATCATCTTCTTCTTCATCATCATCATCTTCTTCTTCTTCTTCTTCATCATCTTCTTCTTCTTCTTCATCATCATCTTCTTCTTCATCATCATCATCTTCTTCTTCTTCATCATCTTCTTCTTCTTCATCATCATCTTCAACTTCTTCTTCTTCAACTTCTTCTTCTTCTTCTTCATCATCATCTACTTCTTCTTCTTCTTCTTCTTCTTCTTCTTCTTCTTCTTCTTCTTCTTATTATTATTATTATTATTATTATTATTATTATATTTGCATAAAATTCCAGAAAGTTTTTTTAAATCATCATCATCATCATCATTATCATCATCATCAAGTCCTCAGAATCTGTGCAATTCAGGAAAAAAGTAAAAGTATGGCTTTTTAACAAAGCCTTTAATGGTTAAATTCACCTGGCTTGCACATTGCTTTAATTGTTTTTTTTTTTTACTGCTTTTAAATTATATATTGGTTTTAACTTGATGAATGGTTTAATTTGTTTTTAGCTGTGTATATTTATTGTTTTATATTGTATGATTTTATCTGTATGCTGCCCTGAGATCCTAGTGATATAGGGCGGGATACAAATGTTTCAAATAAATAAATAAAATAAATAAATAATAAAATTAGGACACTGACTAGGGCTTGGTGAGCACTCTGGCACCTTCAGGGTGACTGGCAACTCCAGAGGCCTGCTCCTCAAAGGTTATGTGGCCCTCGTGCCAGGATATGGTTTGCCTTTCGGGAGCCTCTTGCCTCATCTACTCGGGGTTCCGGGGTGGGGATGTCACAGGCAGGGCTCAGCACACTTGCAATGGAGTGAGGCTTAAGAGAAGGGCTGGGTTTAACACAGCTTCTGGCTTAGTAAAGTAGCTCAGCCTTAAGGGCAGGCTTGATGCCTGAGGAAAGGACCTCACAGATTCCCACACTTTCCACATGCAGATCGAGGGGATGGGTGAATTTCCCTTATTAATAAAGAGGCCCTAGCTATCCCAAAGCTCTGGTGTGCATGTTTTTATTTCATGGGTGTGTTCTCCACTCACAAAGAATAACCACCAGCAGGACTAGGGTTGTGCTCAAATCTGTTCTCTAATCCCCCAAAGTTTTGTTCCCCCACAAAAGAGGCAGCTGTGTTGCTAACTCATTCATAGGGGTGGGGGAACTCACCTGTGCTCACCTGGGTGGATGGTTGCCCCAACGCCACCTGCCCCCACTCACGGGGAAGTGCAGGTATCTTCTGAGGCTCAGCCGGGCCCAGCAAACACTCAGCCACTGCCCATCCATGCATCAAAATCAAGCACTTTTCCTTCCTGCAATAATTGTGGCTGCAATCCACTCAGGAAGGGGCAGTGCACAATTTCAGTGCATGGGTGGGTGGCTGCCATGCTCTCACCAGGGCTTCATGAGTGTTCAGGCAGCAGTCCACGCTTGTGTTGGGAGCACCCAACTGGTTCGGGATGGGTGGATGCGGGGGTGGGTGGGAGCGCCGTACAGAGTTGGGCATACCTACTCATTCATTTAGTACTTCTTTTGATGGTATTTTTGAGCTTATTTTATCCTTGAGGATTGCTGTGTTTTATTTTTCTTTCTTTCTACTATACATCTCCACCTTGCTCTGTAGCCTCCCCTGCTGCCCACACTTCCTGATCTGAAACAGCCTAGTGGGATGGGGTTACCTTGTGACATCTTTCCCTGTGCTTTAATTGAAGCGCAGAAAGCCTGCAAAATGCTGGGAAGACAATTTTATAGTGAAAGACATCACACACACTCTCTCTTACACACACTCACCTTGGCTATCTCGTAACTAAGGAAAATGCAAAACCTTGCAGCCCACACACACAGTTTTCACCATTTTTCTTCTCCTCTGGGGAAAAAAAACATTCAAAAGCAATTCCTTTCCTATAAAACTGAATGAGATTTTTTCTTTAAAAAATGCGAAGACTGTTTCAGCATGGCACTACCCTGACTATGCATTCACATTAAGATCCACACTAAGATTAAGTCCTTTGTACCTGCAGCTCTTCTTACACATGTATGGTTTTTTGGAACTCCATTCTGTTTGCCTTCCCATGGACTGTTGGCTGCCTTTTGTTTCATTGTCCATACCATACCATACCATACCATACCATACCATACCATACTTCCTTATTGCGATCCACAGATCCATGAAAAAACAAGAATCAAACATGAAATCATAGAGTTAGAGCTATTATCAACTTTCGTCTAATACACATTGTCCACTCATTGGCGGAATTTGATTTTTTCTTTTCAAATTTCATGAATTAGTGCAAATTTGAATTAGCACAATTTTGCATTTGTAAAAATGTGCAAGCCTCCGCAAATGTGCAACCCCATACCCATTTTCATGTTCCAGAAAGTTAAAAAAAAATCCTCAAGTCCTCAGAATCTGTGCAATTCAGGCAAAAAAACCCACCCTACTTTACTGTGGAATCCATACGTTAGATTCACTGAAATCTGAATTCATTTGATTCCATTGCAGATTTCTCCAACCTCTCCAGCTCTACCTGGGTAGATGATCCATCATCATCATCATCATCATCATCATCATCATCATCTATTTATTTGTTACCCGCCACTCCCTCTGGATCGAGGCAGGGTACCACACAAATGAAAACACCATAAAATACATATAACTAATTAAAACATTTAAAACTAACACATTATTAAAAGCAGCATTTTATTTTAAAAAGGCAACTTAAAATTCAACTGGGTAGGCCTGCTGGAAGAGATCAGTCTGTATGGCTTTCTTAAATTCTGGAAGACTGTTAAGTTGACAAATCTCTCCTGGCAAGCCATTCCACAGTCTGGGAGCAGCAGAAGAGAAGGTCCTCTGGGTAATAGTTGTCAGCCTTGTTTTTGTGGGCTGGAGTAAACTCTTCCCAGAGGACCTGAGTGTGCGGGGTGGATTGTACAGGAGAAGGTGATCCTGCAGGTAGCCTGGACCCAAAGCATGTAGGGCTTTAAAGGTGATAACCAACACTTTATACTTCTTCTGGAAACTAATTGGCAGCCAGTGAAGGGATTTTAAAACTGGTGTCATGTGGTCACCCCTAGGTGTACTGGTGACCAGCCTGGCTGCCATATTTTAAACTAGTTGAAGTTTCCAGACTAGGCACAAAGGCAGCCCTATGTAGAGTGCATTGCAGGGTTCCATGCAATTTGGAACCCTGAACAGACAGAGCTATTGCAACGGTTGCTGAAATAATGTATGGGAGGTATTTTATACTTAAAACCATGGTAAACATATGCCACAACATCTCCTTTGAGATCATCAAGGGAGATTACTTTCCATGTACCTCCGTGTACCTTCAAGACTTGAGTCATCTGTCAGGGATGCTTTAGGGTGGATTCCTGCATTGAGCAGGGGGTTGGACTCGATGGCCTTGTAGGCCCCTTCCAACTCTGCTATTCTGTGATTCTATGATTCTACAAAAAAAACACCTTCTTGGTTGTGGCACCATAGAAGAACATAACAAGAGTCTTGTTGGATCACACCAAAGTTTCAGCTTGACAAGTTTTCTGTCCCCTACAGTGGCCAACCAGATGTTTCTGGGAATCCTACAAGCATGGCTTGAAGGGAATACCCCTCTCCATCATTGGGCAAAATCTCTAGCTCTCACCCTAGTCTATCCCAAAGGGCGGCTGTGATAACAAAATGAGGGTGGCTGATAAACCCAATCTATGGCACCCTGAGCTCTTCTGAGGAAGGATGAACTACCAGTGGTGGCATCTGCAATTTGCATCTGCTTTGGTTTTTTGTATTAGCGCTTTTAGTGTCATATTTGAAGAAGACGAAAAATCTTGAATTAACATTCAGCATTAGCTGAACTAATAGCTGGGGAAAAACAACTCTTTTGGATTTCGGGCTGACAAAATTTGCATTTGCTCACAGCAGCCAGAGAGAGCAGCCCCAAGAGAGGAAGCACCAAAGATATCAACAGCAAAACAAACAATTTGATATGTTATTAAAAAAAAACACCATGGAAGGAAGTCTCTTTTCACCTTTGTGCTAATGTAACACGAGAAAATGAGATCCGTTCCCCCGTTTCATTCGTCAAGTAGCTGCAGCTACTGCTGTTAAATGAGCGTTTAAATGGGAGTGTGAGTGAAACCTCGTTTTCAAGAACAAAAATAATGAGCAGCAGTCCAATAACGATTCCTTTTTTTCGTTACTCACAACAAAGAGAAAAGGGACAAACATATCCATACCGCTTGATCCATAGAAAATAATTATTTATCAGAATGTATCTACCTATGTCTATCCATTAAAATCTCGCTAAAGACCAGGAAGAAACTTTTAATAATGTGCTGCTTTTAATAATGTATTATTTTTAAATGTTTTAATGTTTTGTGTTTTAAATTTGTTGGTTGTGTTTGCGCTATTCATGGTTTTACTTTTTGTGAACCGCCCAGGGAGCTTCGGCTATTGGGTGGTATAAAAATATAATAAATAAATAAATAAATAAATAAATAAATAAAATTATATGTATTTTATGGTGTTTGCATTTGTGGTGTACCCTGCCTCAATCCAGAGGGAGAGGTGGGTAACAAACAATATTATTGTTGTTGTTGTTGTTGTTGTTGTGTTCTTAATACAATAAGTATACAGATCCTATGTATACATGCAAATTGCTTGTCCATTTCTTACTCTCACTGAACTTCCTGTAATGCAAAAAAGGTTTAATCTCACTTCATTGGGTCCTTTAAGGCCCCCATTGATGTGTATGGGGGGGGATGTCAGCGGGAATGTGTGATTTCCCAATGCTCTGGAAATCACACATTTACCCTTTTGCATTAATGGTGGCTACCATTAATGCACAAAGGGGAACGTGCAATTTCGAGAGCCTTTGTAAATCGTGTATTCCCCCTTTCCGTGCTAATGGCAGCCACCATTAATGTGGAAGGGGGAATGCACGATTTCTGGGGCCTCTGGAAATCGCCCATTGTCCCTCCTGCACCAGTGGGTGCCTTCCTTGGCCTTATTAAGCCAAGTGTAAAGTCTCTGGAAAGTGCACCCTTCCCCTCGCTGTGTTACAGGTGGCCACCATGAACGCCACAGGTGAAAGGGAAGCCAGCACTGTCAGTATGTCTATCCATTAAAATCTCAGTAAAAGCCATGAAGAAACATGAAAGTGCCTTTTAAACAATAAGCATAAAAATCCTATGCATAAATGCGACATAAGGCATGCAATATGCCGATCACAAGATCCTCCCCCTCACTCTACGTGCAGCGTACAACGTCCTGGAAAGACAGAGGACATTGCGCCCGCCATTTTTTTTTAAGATGACCACTCAAGTGCTCAAGTGAAAAGGATATATTCCTGTTCCCCCCAACCTTCCCCCAATGGGCCTGGAACTCCTGAGTAGCTCCATGGCCCGTGCCCGGTTCCCAACTTCTCGTGGTTACTCATGAGAAGCTTGGATGGAACCAAGATGGTGACCCACACCTCCTGCAGCCTTGGGATGATTCTGAGACCATGGGAAAAACCAGTATTAAAGCTGTTCCGGTTATCCCGGGCCAAGGGAGGGATCATCCCTCCCTGCCCCCGGGATCCGCTGTGCATCATGTGGATGCACAGGGATGATCCCAGGGTGATCCACGGGATATCCCATCATCTAGACATGCCCATAGTTTGTCTATTTCTTGGTTCTCACTGAACTTCCTGGAATGCATGAAAAGGATGGAGGAGCCACCGTGCCTCATTTAAATTTGCAGTTAATGGCTCCTTGAATTGGTCTGGCAAAGAGAGACAACAGCAAAGAGTCCATTCCAGAATCCTTTGGCACCTGACATTGCTGAATACTTGAAGGAAGGAAGGAAGGAAGGAAGGAAGGAAGGAAGGAAGGAAGGAAAGAAGGAAGGAAGGAAGGAAGGAAGGAAGGAAGGACATACTTAAGAATATAGGAAGTGGCCTTATACTGAGTTGGACCATTGGTTCATCTAACCCAATTCTGTCAACACTGACTGGCAGTAGCTCTCTAGGGATTCAGGCAGGATCCTTTCCTAGTCCTATGTGGAGATGACAGGGATTGAATTTAGGTACTTCTGCAAGCAAAGCAGGTGTTCCAGCACTGTGCTACGGTCCCACCCCAAACCCACCCTCAGTTTGATTCAGAATTGTCTGACCAATAATGAGTATCATCAAAGAACAACCTCCCCCCAAGAGCTCTAAACTGATTGGTAAGCTATTAAATTAGTTTAATTGGTCTCGTCTATTTTTAGTCCAAGGCTGACCTAGGCACAGTCATCTCAGCTGAAACAGAGCTAAGCAAACACTCTCAAATGGGAACATTTAAGGCCAGTGACACTTCTGTGCCTTGGGGTGGGGTGTGGGAAGACGTGTGTTCCCATTTCAAGCTACAGAAACGCTTTGAGGGACATAATGTTCACTTCAGATTTCACACAAGCATTTCGAGCAAGGCAAATCATATTCCAAACCAGGTTTTATACATTTTGGCAATATCACAGAAAGGAACGAAGGAAGAAATTATCCATGACCTTCTGGACCATGTCATAGGGATGGGTGAACGAGCGCAGTTTGAGATCCCCAGAATTAGAGCTGGGCCAAATCCTGCCCCCTATTTTCAAGACATTTTTTCTCTCCCTGTAAAAGATGCATTCTTTTTTTTTCTGCCTCTTTTACAGGTTGGGGGAGTATTTCAGAGAATTGCTTTTTTATTGGGAAGGGGACAGCATTTCTTTTTAAAGTGTAATCAGTTGTTGAGGGTCTTTCTATTTTTTTTATTGATTTTTATCTAAAAAACAAACAATTATCCCCAACACTTGAAGGAGCTCAGCAGTTTATCATGAATGCCCATTGGTGACCATGTGACTTCACCCTCTCCAATAGGCATTCAGGAAGAACTCTTTGGTTCCTACAAGTGTCATGGGTGTCTAAAAACAAAATAGAAAGAAGACCCACCCACCCCAACAATAAGCTATATTTAAAAAGGTATGGAGAAACCTAGACCTTAGCTAGACCCACCTGTTAGCCCGCGACGGAGGAGGTGTTTAACATGAGATCCCTCCTCTGTTTACACATGACATGTGATAACCTTAGAAGGAGAGGTGTCGTGTCCACCATTTTTTATTTATTAAAGGGCCAGCAGTGCATGAATGTTCATGCGTGAAAGGTAAGTGGTTTTTAACATTTAAATTACTTTCCTCCCCCCGCACCCCCAATGGGCGCAGAGCTCCTGAGGAGTGCTGCACCCCATTCATGGCTCCTTGCGATCAATCGCACGGAGCTGGGTCAACCCACAGCAGCCGGCCACATGTTCCGCGGTCTTGGGTTCAGCCTGGGACCATGGAAAAACTGGGGCCAAAGGGGAGGGCAAGATCCCGGGGCAAGGGAGGGATCATCCCTCCCTGATCACGGGATCTCCTGTGCGTCATGTGGATGCACAGGGATGATCCCTGGGATCACCTGGGATAAATCCCCATCTAGCTATGCCCCTAGTCCCCCTCCCTAAGGAGAAAATGTTCCAAAATTCTCACCTCTCCCAGCCTCTTTCAGCAGAGTTTTCATTCCTCCCCCCACTTCATGTCAAAAATAGAGTCATTCAAATTTTCAGCACGACACTAACCAAAATCCTCTGAACGTTGGTTCACCACTCATTTCTTTCCCGATTCCCATTTGTCATTGTGGCTCGCTCTTTATGAATGGGAAAATGGCACAAATCGTGCATCGATCAACTGTGAAGTTTGTCGACTTCTGACGATTTGATTTGTGCAAATGTCTTCCAAAGCGGGACTGACTCAGCCTATGGAGGACATTTGTGCAAATTACCAAATGTGCTTAAATTTAGGAAATGGGCATCATTGAATAGGGGTACATATTCGGCAATTTACAAACATTTTTGATAGACGTGTGCTTGCCTGTTTGCAAGACACTTTCGCATGTTTTCTGAGCAACAAAGGCATTCTCTTACATCCCCACATGGCAGGGCAAGACTCTCACACCTCAGCTTCACTCAGACTGGAGATGGGAAAAATAATGAGGAACAGTAGGGAACACCATTTAGGTGTTGGAGACACTTTCATTGTTTCCAGCACAGTATTATTATTATTTTTTCAACAGAGAACCAAAACAAAACATCTCTATCATTGGCCAACTCACAACTTCTACACACTGTGGGAGCACTGTGAGAAACTGTTCAGCAGACAATTAGGGGGTCATTGCACAGGCAAAGGTACAAAACTATTTGTTTAAGTGTGTTAGTATAACTGGTAGTGTTTTGTTTTGTTGTCATTTTCAATTTACCCTTAAGAATATCCATCAATAGGTATTTATTTGTAGGGCTGTGTAAGAACCCCCTGATCCGCTTTGGGCCGATCCGCCCGTCCTCCGCTCCGCGGAGCGAGATCCAGCTCTGCCGCCATCAGCGCATGGACGGTGGCACCGCTACCACCAGGTAAGCCAACTGTCCCACCCCCTTACCTGTGTCCGTCTTCACGAGCTTCAATTGATGCCACGGCTTGAAGCCGGAAGAGGCCTCGGCCTTCACTTCCAGCTTCAACTGGGGCCTCAATTGAAGCCCGCGAAGGACCGCGATGGACGCAGGTAAGCCTCCCTCCTCCCTGCCCCCTTACCTGGCTCCGCCACTGCCATCACTGCATGGACGGCGGCACTGCCATCGCCAGATAGGGCAAACCTTCCGCCCCCTTATCTGTGTCCGTCGCGGTCTGTTGCAGGCTTCAATTGAGGTCCCAGCTTCAAGCGAAAGAGAAGGCCGCAGCCTCTTCAGCTTGAAGCCAGGGCATCAATTCAAGCCTGCGATGGACACAGGTAAGCCTCCCTCCTCCCTGCCCCTTACCTGGCTCCATCGCCATCGCCGCAGGGACTGAGGAGGCGGCAGTGCCAGATGAGACCCCCTCCACCCCACTTACCTGCATCTGGAGCTCTGGAATGAGGCAATCCTCTTTGCCTCGATCCACAGCCCCCCTGACTCTCTTCACCTCCGCCTTTTCCAGAGGTGAATCAGGCTGCCTTGCTATTGCTTCTCCAACCCAACGAGAAGCGGAGCACAGCCCTATTTATTTGAATCACTGAAATATTCCCCATCCCTATATAAATCCAAAACCCAATAGTTTATTTATAATTATTTATTCCTAGTGTCAGGCCCATGTCACCATGGCTGCTAGAAGTCCTGCTCCTTTCCTACTTTTGGGACACTCTGTCCCCGCACAACAGAGGGGTTCACGAATAACGTGGCTCATGCATAGTCAATCTGCCCTCCAAAATTTGCATGTGGTGAGGACTCTCCTTTCCCTCGCATGCCCCAATTGACCATCTCTGTCCCTTTCCCAATTTCTGCTGGTGGCAGAAGCCTAACTATGCAGCTGCACCCAGGGCCCACCTGCATACCACACTGATTGGCCAATAAGGGGTGTCCATCATCCCTCTAGTGGAGGGGCTACCCTGCCTGTTTGGCACAGAAGAAAGTGTTTGTTATTCAAACTCAAGCTTTGTCCTTTTTTCGAATGTTCATGTTGTTTTTTCTGCATGTCTACACTGCTCAAGCTTCAGTTTAAAACAAAAATGAGCAAAATGGTGGATAGATTTGTTTATTTATTTATTTCATTTAATTTATATACCGCCTCACAGCCGAAGCTCTCTGGGCGGTTTACAAAAGTGAGAAACAGTAAACATTAAAAAGTATACAAAATTGAAAAAACCATCAGAAACATAAAAACAACAGTATAAAAACAACAGTATCCATTTAAAAACAACAGTTCTGGGGTCCATTAAAAAACAAACTTAGCATCTCGAAAATTAAGCCTTACACTAACCTATTCTTCTAGAGATTACACTTATATCACTTTCTCTTGCAAGGAGCTCAAGGAATCATAGAATCATAGAATAGCAGAATTGAAAGGGACCTACAAGGCCATCGAGTCCAACCCCCTGCTCAATGCAGGAATCCACCCAAAAGTATCCCTGGCAGATGTTTGTCCAGCTGCCTCTTGAAGGCCTCTAGTGTGGGAGAGCCCACAACCTCCCTAGGTAACTGATTCCATTGTCATACATTGTCCCTTACATGGACCCACTCTGCTCCATTTTATCCTCACAACAACAACCCTGTGAGGTAAGTTGGGCTGAGAGTCTGGCCCAAAGTTCACCCAATGCGTTTCATGGCTGAGTGGGGACTAGAACCCAGTTCTCCTGACACTCCAGACACTCCACCACACTGGTTCTTTCAAACCATCCATGAGAGTCTGAAAACCATCCATGAGAGATGGTCAACCAACCCCTTTAGAAATGAATCCAGGGAACCAGATAATCAGTGGAAACCCCTTATGACATCCTTGAAAGAAAGATTTTTAAAGAACATTTATCCCCCACTCCTGCTCTTGCAATTATTTCAGACACCTGAATGGACTAGGGGAATTGAAATTGGACTATTTCTCAGCATCCATTTCAGATTCACCCATGGTATGCCACCTGCTTTCTGTGCTATGTGGCAGGCATGATCAAGCAGTCTGAAACAGAGGAAAACAATCCTCAGAAATACCTGTGCTCTACAGCATAAGAGTAAGAGCTTGTTGGAACGCAACGGGAAGCCGGAGTATGTAGTCCGCTGCTCTTGAATGCAATAGATTGATTCCTGATCTGGACAGTTGAGTTGGGAATTGTATCTGTGATAATAATGGGATCAGTCAGGGGGAAGCTATTTTTAAAAGACATGCCTGCAGGCCAGAGGGTAACCCCCAAGAGGAAAAAATAAATCCATGCCGTCTTCTTTCGTTTATGCTTGCAACAACACCATCATAATGGGCAGATGCTGTTGCTGGCGGATGTGGTAGCAGATGCAGGAATAGGCTCACATCACAGAGACAGGTAGGCCAAGCTGAAGGGGGGGACTGGAAAAATGGGTGTGGCTTGGGTGGGGGTGGGGCATCGGTCTTAAAGGGCCGCAGACCTCTTGGCTTAAAGGTGTGCTTTTGGTTACAAGGGAGAGTAGAAATATTTCCCAGAGGGAGAAATAGATATGATCCTTCCTCACATGGACCCATATCTTGAAGAATTCCCATAAGCCTCAACAGAGCTCTGGTTCCCACCTTGGTGCATGTGCATGCATGGTCATGCGAGTCTATGGGACATGTGCTTCCTGTATTCCTGATGGAGAGGAGAAGAGGAGCCCAGAGCAGAAGGGGTGAGCACTCTGCACCGAAAATCCGAGGGTCCGATAGTGTTCCGACAGAGTGCCGAACTTTTGGTGCAGTTAATGATGGAGATGTAATCATTGTTGTTAATTGCCATAGGCTACCAAGCAGCCGTTAACTGTAAATGGAAATCTGAGGAAACGGAGCAAGGGGAGCTGCTCTGAAATCAGGGTGGAGAACATGGTCAGCGGAACTCCACTCCAAATTCGTAGAAACATAGAACAGTAGAGTTGGAAGGGGCCTATAAGGCCAACGAGTCCAAATGCCCACTCAATGCAGGAATCCACCCTAAAGCATCCCTGACAGATGCTTGTCCAGCTGCCTCTTGAAGGCCTCTAGTGTGGGAGAGCCCACAACCTCCCTAGGTAACTGGTTCCATTGTTGTACTGCTCTAACAGTCAGGAAGTTTTTCCTGATGTCCAGCCGGAATCTGGCTTCCTGTAACTTGAGCCCGTTATTCCGTGTCCTGCACTCTGGGAGGATCGAGAAGAGATCCTGGCCCTCCTCTGTGTGACAACCTTTCAAGTATTTGAAGAGTGCTATCATGTCTCCCCTCAATCTTCTCTTCTCCAGGCTAAACATGCCCAGCTCTTTCAGTCTCTCCTCATAGGGCTTTGTTTCCAGTGGAGTGGAGCTGAGGTGTTAAAGAGCAGCATTGAAGGGAGTGGGGTTCTCTTCCTGTGGAAACTAGGGATGTTGCAGGAGTCCAAGAAAGCAATGGAGCCTGGCAGGTGGCCCCTCCCCTGCTTGGCCTCCTAGACTCTGTTTGCTGAGCTGTCCTTGCTGCCCATTCCCTCACCGAGCCATCATTTTGTGTGTAATGTTGTGTAAATGGCCCCTTTACAGCTGCCATTTACACAACACTTCTTTTATGGAAATACCCAAGCTGCCAATTCCCCCCCAAAAAATGGCAGCTCACTGAGGGGATGGGCCACCATTGAATACCCACAGACCATGCAATGCCTCATCCTGGGAGGTGAAGAGCAGACATGCTGCCACGGCTCAGCAAATGCCCCATGGCATGGATGCGGGTGAAGCCATCCATCCCTCATGGAAACACAATCCTGTTACCAGCCAGAGAGAACTGGCAGGCAACTGTGGTTGCTGCTGTACTATGATGGACGAGTGATGGACCATCTCAGGGTTTCAGCAGTTATCCAAAAATGGTGGTCCCTAATGCTAGCCCTAAACTAACTTAGGCCATTGCTAGATGAGGCGTTAGCGCGGTGTGAGGCCCGGTCTCCCTCCTGTGCATCCAGATGACGTGCAGGGGATTCCGGGGTCAGGCCGGGCTAAGACCTCCCTTAACCTGGGATAAGCGGATTCGCTTACGGCCCAGCCTGAGGCCTAACACTTGAGGCCGGGGCTGCGGAAGGTCTAGCAGGGTCCGTAGCTTTTCCCGGCTGCTCTCTTACTTGTGAGTAGCTGGGAGAAGCCACAGACTGGGCACAGCATTCCAAAGGAGCACTGTGCCCATCGGGCCGGGGGGGAAATCACGGGGGGGGGGAGATGGGGGCCAGGGGAAAGAGCTGACCCGCCAGGAGAGATGGGGGGAGAGCGGAGCCAGGGTATGGCAAGCGGGCACGGGTGCGCGGGCAGGGGATGGGCATGGCAAGTGGGGTTGGGGGAGAAGAACGGGATGGGGGACAAGGCATGGCGGAGGGGGGTGGGGAGAAGGATGGAGACAAGGGATGGCAGAGGGGGGGAGGATGGGCGAGTGAGTGAGCGGGCAGGGGGGGCATCAGACATCGTGGGGGGAAATCAGGGGTGGGGGAGCGGGGGACCCTTTATTATTTTTAAAAAAACACTTACCTTTTCCGGCGGTGTGCTCCTGCACACAAGGCCCTTTAAGGGGGGGGGGAAGCGGAGCACGCGACTGGGCTTTCCCTTGCCCCTTCACGTGTTGACGTCTGGAAAAGGACGACGGCGCACACTAGCTGTAGCTTGCCGTTGCCCCTCCTCCCAGACGGATTATCCGGTAGGTCTAGCAAGGCCCTACGTATGGGACAATAGCTTAGTGGTAGAAGTGGCCATAGTTCAGTGGCAAAGCACATGCTTTGGATGCAGAAGATCCCTGGTTCAATCCCAAACATCTCCAGGGCAGCTGGGAAAGCATCCTGCCTGAAAACCTGGAGAACCACTACTCATTACTGTTGACAATACTGGGCTGCATTGGAAACAATGCTTAGAAACTGCATTTATGCTTGCACACCAAACAGAACTTTGTGGAACTTTGTCGGCATTAAGGAAGGCAGGCGAGGGAGAAGCAATTTCTCAAAGCAATGGGTCAAAAGAGAGGTCATTTGGCTTTGGTTTTCTCTGTACTCAAAACTGTTGAAGACATGGTTGAAAGAGCACACTTTTGCATAATGCCTGCACTGGGTGCTACATCTTACAATTCCCCCAACACTACAAGATCAGTGGCATCACAGCATTCATGAAAAACACAGAGGAAAACAACGGGAAACCAAAAGGTCAGCCTCTGATTCATCTCCACAAGTCATTACAGATAGGAGAGCATTTCTTAACCAATTCTGTGATGGAAAACAAATAGCTCATTAATCTCTAACACAGCCATCCAAGAGTGCTAGCACATTCAAAATTCATAAAGACTTACATGATAAACAAACCTATCTTGACAAGGGTGACATTACACCGTAGCTCCCCCTGTCTCAACAAGCACACCCCTTACAACAGGGGGGACGAGCACGGCAACACCAGGACAAAAAGTGGATATGTGGAAGCCAAAGCCACACAGCCACGATCACAGAATTTTGGAGTTGGAAGTCATCTAAGAGGTCATCTAGTCTAACCCCTTCTCATTGCAGGGATCTTGCAGCTGCAGGCCATTCAGGTCATTCAAAGGCCATTCAGCCTTTGCTTAGAACCTCCAGTGGAGCAGAACCACCTTTATTTATTTATTTATTTATTTTATTGCATTTCTATACTGCCCAATAGCCAAAGCTGAGACATTCTTTTCCATGGTCAAACAGCTCTATTAGAAAGTTTCTCGTAGGGCAATATCTAACACTGTCATTCCATAAACTCAAATAGCTCAAGAAGAGGTGGTCAGGCTCTCCTCCGTCAGTGCCACTGGGAATTTTCCAACCCCTGTTGGCTGCCTGCTCCCACTCGCTATGCTGCACAAGCCACTGGACATAAGAACATAAGAAGGCAGCTGTGGCGATGCCCATCTTTCTGTCCCTTAGGTATGTCTGGTTTTGTATGTCTAGTGAGTGCGGAATGTTTGACTGAGTATGTCTAGTGAGTGCGGAATGTTTGACTGAGTGGGTGTGGCTAGTGATGCGGTGAGATAGGGGGGAGGGGGAGTATAAATAGGTTGGCTGAGGGGATTGTGAGGTTAGTTTGAGGTTTTAGTCTGGGACTTTTAGTCTGGCTCGTGCTTCATGAGAGTGTTTGGTGTGAGGAAGAATTTTAAGGGACTTGAGATTGTTATTTTGAATATAAAAACAAGCAGGTTTGATCTAAATTGAAATACCATATTTCTTCGCTTCTAAGATGCCAACGATCGTAAGACGCACACTAATTTCAGTACCACCAACAGAAAAAAAGCTTTGATTCTAAGAAATAAAAAACGCACCCGCGATTCTAAGATGCACCCCGTTTTTAGAGGTGTTTATATGGGGGGAAAAGTGCGTCTTAGAATCGAAGAAATACGGTACTAAAGATTTGTTCAATTTCAATAAACATTACTTTGTGTTCTGTTACCACAAATCATGCGTCAGCTCGGATTTATTACCTGCTATAGTACACAGTGTAAAAACATCTGGCTATACACCTGCAGTTCAGTACCTCAGTACTGAACTGAGGTACTATTTCCCTTTACCTTTATAGGGGAAAGGTTGAGTTGCTTTTAGCCTTTCCTCAGGCTTTTCAAGAGGTGGCGCTTGGCTTGAGAAGGGTGTGCTAGGTAAGGCCTTCTGTGTGAGGTCGGTGTCGTCGCAGAAGCCCTACACAGAGATCTCCTCAGGAGCACTGGGCCCATTGGGGTTGGGGTGGGGGGGAGCGGGGAATTTTTTTTTAAAAAAAACCCTTACCGTTTGCGCACAAGCGCTCATGCACATCTTCTCCTTTAAGGAAAAAAATGGTGGGCGCGTGCCCCTCCTTCCAAGGCCTTCATACACTGTGTGTAAACAGAGGGGGGGGATCTCGCAATAAAAACATTGTGAGATCTTCACCCTTCTGTTGTGCAATAACAGGTAGGTCTAGCTAACACCTTAGGCCTAATCTACACCAAGCAGGATATTGCGCTAAGGAAGCAGTATATAAGAGGCAGGAGCACACTACTGCCTCATAGCGGTATTGAAGTGCACTGACAACTGTTTGCGCCCATCGACACAGACCATATACCACTTTCATAGCACTATGTCCTGCTTGGTGTGGCTCCTATCTTTTATATACCATTTATTTATTTATTTATTTATTTATTACATTTTTATACCACCCAATAGCTGAAGCTCTCTGGGCGGTTCACAAAAATTAAAACCATAATAAAGCAACCAACAGTCTAAAAATACAAATACAAAATACAGTATAAAAAGCACAACCAGGATAAAACCACACAGCAGAAATTGATATAAGATTAAGATACAGAATTAGAACAGTACAATTTAAATTAAAGTTAAAATTAAGTGTTAAAATACTGAGAGAATAAAAGGGTCTTCAGCTGGCGACAAAAGGAGTACAGTGTAGGCGCCAGGCGGACCTCTCTGGGGAGCTCATTCCACAACCGGGGTGCCATAGTGGAGAAAGCCCTCCTCCTAGTAGCCACCTGCCTCACTTCCTTTGGCAGGGGCTCACAGAGAAGCGCCCCTGTAGATGATCTTAAGGTCCGGGGAGGTACATATGGGAGGAGGTGTTCCTTCAAATAACCTGGCCCCAAACCGTTTAGGGCTTTGAATGTCAATACCAGCACTTTGAATCGGGCCCGGACCTGAACTGGCAGCCAATGAAGTTGTAAAAGGACTGGCATAATGTGATCTCACCGGCCAGTCCCTGTTAGTAACCGTGCTGCCCTGTTTTGTATCAGCTGAAGTTTCCAGACTGCTTTCATACCGCTTTGATAATGCAATATCCTGCTTGGTGAAGATTAGGCCTGAGGGAGAAGAGGCCCAGCCCAGAACAGTGAGTTTCAAATTCTTCTACCAATCTATAATACTCATGAATGGTGTCATGCCAATGCAGTTACGATCCCTTCGGAATTTAATATTGGACCACCATGACCGATGAGTGCTCCCCCCAACACACACATACACAGACACACAAACCTCAAACACTTTAGGCAGCATCCCCAACCCACTTACTCTTTTAAGTCATAGAATCATAGAATCATAGAATAGCAGAGTTGGAAGGAACCTACAAGGCCATCGAGTTCAACCCCCTGCTCAATGCAGGAATCCACCCTACAGCATCCCTGACAGATGGTTGTCCAGCTGCCTCTTGAATGACTCTAGTGTGGGAGAGCCCACAACCTCCCTGGGTAACTGATTCTATTGTCATACTGCTCTAACAGTCAGGAAGTTTTTCCTGATGTCCAGCCGGAATCTGGCTTCCTTTAACTTGAGCCCATTATTCTGTGTCCTGCACTCTGGGAGGATTGAGAAATGATTCAATTCTATGAAGGGGACACAATTAGTAAAACAGCAAATGCTCTTCAGGTAACATTGAAGAACAGGGACATTTAGATCTCTCTCAGGCACATATCATTTCCTGAAGAAAATAGATCATAGAATCATAGAATCATAGAATCATAGAATAGCAGAGTTGGAAGGGACCTACAAAGCCATCGAGTCCAACCCCCTTCTCAATGCAGGAATCCACCGTACAGCATCCCTGACAGATGGTTGTCCAGCTGCCTCTTGAAGGCCTCTAGTGTGGGAGAGCCCACAACCTCCCTAGGTAACTGATTCTATTGTCGTACTGCTCTAACAGTCAGGAAGTTTTTCCTGATGTCCAGCCGGAATCTGGCTTCCTTTAACTTGAGCCCATTATTCTGTGTCCTGCACATCTGTTGATCTCTTCATCCCATTTACAATGGGAGCAGTAACAATTCTAGCCCTACCTTATATGGCTTTTTGTAGGATGACTGAGATGGGGAGAAAGTGCAACAAAAATATTATTGCTATTACTCTTATTACGATTGCTTTTAGCATTGCACAGACCCGTTGCTCTCTTTACAAGAGCTATTATTTTGCATCACACACACTTAAGCTTAAATTTCACTCTGCTGGCATAGTAGTAATTTTATTTCTTTCCCTCAGTGTCATTTCCTATTTATTTTTTTCACCCAATGAACTTCCATTTACAGCGTTGCCTTTTTCCGTACACCGTTTACCTCCATTCGCTGCATTGGCTAAACAATATATATTCATTGGAGTTAATAAATCACCATTCATTTCCGATTGTTATTTTCCAGAACAGAGTTATTACTCAATCTATCTCCACCGACCGATGTTCCAGTGTTACCATGAGATGTCTGTGTATTCATAACGCTATTTATCACTACACCTGTCTTAAATATTAGTGCATTACTACCACAAGCTTTTCCAAAAAGCTTAACGTTTAATCTGTCTGTAAGATATGCAGATTCCTACTTGTGTAATAGCAGAGTATTATGGGAGTTTTTGCTGCTTATCAGCTGTATGACATTCTCCCTCTGTTTGGCAAATTCAAGGTAATGAGCATTCTGATCGGCAGAGGGTTGGGGTGGCAAGGAATCTTTTTACAGAAAACATCTAGATTCTACTTTGTCTGTCAAATGGAGATACGAAAGTTTTAACTCTGGAGCTCTTATACCCTTTACCATTTCAGGTTGATGCTCTTATCTCCTCGATTTGCGCTCACATTTGCGCTCGCTGTTTGTGGCGGATGAATGGGGGAATCATGCAAAATGAACAAGATGGATTGTGAAAATTGTGCAAACCCCCTCCCCAAGTTGCACAAATACTCTCCCCCCTCCATAGAATAAAGCAAGAAATTAAGCATTGTTAAACACATACAATTTTGAATTTGTTTCTCCCCCCACCCCGCTCCACCGGCAAGATTTGCATGTGAGAGCATGTTTGAGAACTTGCAAACATTTTCAGAGAACGTGTTCTCCTGCTCATGCTTTGGGCTCTCCCACACTAGAGACATTCAAGAGGCAGCTGGACAGCCATCTGTCAGGGATGCTTTAGGGTGGATTCCTGCATTGAGCAGGGGGTTGGACTCAATGGCCTTATAGGCCCCTTCCAACTCTACTAGGCCGCAGCTAGACCTAAGGTTTATCCTGGGATCATCCAGGGTTCGCCCCTGCCTGAGCACTGGATCCCCTGTGTGTCACCTAGATGAACAGGTTTGACCCCTGGAAGATCCAGGGATAAACCTTAGGTCTAGCTATGGCCCTAGACTATGATTCCAATATTTCCCAGACAGCAGCAATTGTAGGACTCCCCCCCCCCTTTCTAAACATGCTTAGGGCTACATCTTAGACTGTATTTATGAACTTCCTAGAACCTTGAGCCCACTAACCACCACATTTGAGAGAGTGTCTTGGACTGGGGCAAAGGAAACCTGGGTTCTAGCACCCACTCGGCCATAGAAGCTCGCTGGTTGACTTTGGGACTCTCACTCCAACCTATCTCACAGGGTTGTTGTAAGGGTCAAACAGAGAGGAGGAGGATCATGTGAGCCACCTTGGGCTCTTTGGAGGAAAGGGCTGGATATAAATGTAACAAATAAAGGAAGAACTCTGACAATGGGGGTACTCTCTACTGGAAGGGTGACCTCCATTTTTGTCATATTAAGGGGACCTTTGTGTCTTGCTTCTCCCCACTGCTGCTTCAAGTGCTTTTCCATCCCGCTTTGGCTCTCTCGAAAAGATTAGAGAGAATAATTAAAACAAATGTTGATTGAAAGAAAATGGAATACAAACAAACAAAACAAAACAAAAAAAACATATATAGGACCTCCCCCCACCCCACCCCCACACACAACAAGTGCATTTTACAGCATGGAAATATTGAATACTCTTTTTAAATGTGTGTCTGTGGGGGGGGGGATCTCCGACAGACAGTTGCTCATTAAGATCTGAGATTTCTAATGGCCCCCTCCAACTTGCTATCAACAACAGAACTAAGGAAGCAACCTGCAGTCTTAGCATTCAGTTAATCTAATGTGTCTCATCTAAGAATTAGAATATGCAATATATATGAGAAAAAAAGGCTGTCACTTGTTAAATTTGAAAGCCATCCGTTAAATAGAATCCTCCTCACCTCCTAGGAGACAAGGATATTTGCTTCTCCTTTGATGTGTGATCTACTGGCATATCTATATTCAACAGCAAACCTCCTTAAGCAGAGAGCCCAAACTTATCATAAGGTTAATGAACCACAACACTCGTCCAATCAGACCCATTTGTCAATGAATAAAATCGCTCATCTGAGTTCCATCCTAAACTGCAGGTATAAAACTGTCAGGGCATAGAACTTATTTATTGGGTAATTGCTTCAGAATATTATAGGGACAGCCGTACGAATCACAGCACTGGGCATGAAGAGGAAAGACAACTTTTAAGGAAGCAATATGGGGACTATGTTCCCATTGCATGGTATACCATAGAGGAAGGAGCAATTTTTTTGAGTGCCTCCACCTGAATGACTGGGACATCCCTACCATGACTCTTTGGGCAACAATCCGTAACTGGAACTCTTGGTCCTGTTTAAGTGGATATACTGAAGAATACCCACTTAACCTTAGGAATGTGTGGATCAGCAAAACTCAAGGTGGTAGAGGTTCTCTAAATTCCACCTTGAAGCTCATCCTACTCCTCTCTGTATCCGATTTTGAGCTTTATTTGAGTATCTTTGGACAAAAATGCATCCATTTAGGAGGAGAAAATTGTAATTTGTTTGAATTAATGATGGGTGAGATTTCATTCCTTACACATGCTGGCTGGGAATAATGGGAGCTGTAGTCCAATGCATCTGGAGGGCACCAAGTTGGTGGAAGGTTAGATCTATACATTGTGGATAGCGTTGCGCTGGAATGCTACGTGAACCTGGGTTTTTCAACTCTTAGCACTCTTTTCAAGTATATTTGCACTGTTCTGATGCTGGTCTCCTCTGCATTGTTTTTTCCTGTTCCCAAATGTCCTGGGCCAATTATGTTTAAATCTATGGCTTCCTGATGTATTTTCCCACTCTTTATGATATCATAGCATCACTTCTGATATGATTTACAACTCAGATGCTAGTTAGTGATGGTGATGAAGAGGATAGATAATAAGTACTATGGCTGCCGCTGCTATGGCTGCTAATAGTATTAACAGTAACAATATTTGCATATGGTTTTCAGGTGTTCAGAGTGCTCCGCCTGCATCCGCCTTAGGCAAGCGGCTCTCAAAGCCTCAGCCCCCCACTCCTCTGCAATGTCAGTATTCTAAGGATTACAGACGGGGTGGGAGGCTCAGAGAGGACAGCTTGCTAAGGCCATCTAGTGAATTCATGCCAGAGATGAGCTTCTAACAGCTGACCCCCTTATTTGCAACTCACAGTCCAATCCTATGCATGTCTACCTAGTAGTAGGTTCAACTTACGTCAGTGGGACTTTTTCCTAGGGATGGGATGCTTAGGTAGCCTTAGTCTTGTACATTATAATCATAAGAACATAAGAAGAGCCATGCTGGATCAGACTAAGGGTTTATCTAGTCCAACTGTTGACCAGAGACCCACAAGCAGGACACGGTGCAACGGAACCCTCCCACCCATGTTCCCCAGCAACTGGTGCACACAGGCTTACTGCCTCTGATACTGGAGGCAGCACATAGCCATCAGGACTAGGAACCATTGATAGCCTTCTCCTCCAGGAATTTGTGCAAAATCTTTTGAAGCTGTCTAAATTGGTGACCATAACTACATCTCGTGGTAGCAAATTCCATAGTTTAACTATGTGCTGTGGGAAGAAGTCCGTTCTTTTATCTGTCCCAAATCTCCCACCCATTAGCTTCATGGGATGTCCCTGGGTTCTAGTATTATGGGAGAGGGAGAAAAATGTCTTCTATCCACTAGGGGTGTGCACGGACCCCCCCGCTCCGCCCCGCGGGCCGATCCGAAAATTTCGGATTGGCCCGCTCCGAGCCGCTCCGCCCATATTCCGCTCCTCTTCGCCCCGGAGCTCCAGCTCCGAATCGGATCTCCGCAGTGGAGGGGAGCAGTGCCAGGTAAGGCCGGGAGAGGAGGGCGGGGGGGTTACCGGGCCCTGCCGCTGTCGCCATCCGTGTGGCGACGGCGGCAGAGCCCGGTAAGGGACCAAGGGGGAGGGGGGCCTTACCTTCCTCCATCCGCGGTCCGTCGGCTTCTTCAATTGAGCCCGCGGTTCAGCCAGGAAGTCTGGGCCATGTGGCCTAGACTTCCTGGTTGAACCGCGGGCTCAATTGAAGAAGCTGAGGGACCGTGGACGGAGGCAGGTAAGGGAGAGGAGGGGGGGTTACCGGGCCCTGCCGCTGTCGCCACATGGGCGACAGCGACAGCGGCAGGGCCCGGTAAACCCCACTTACCTTTCCGGCGGAGCTCCGGATCGAGGTGAAGGATCCGCCTTCACCTCGATCCTCTTCGCCACGCTCCACCGGCCCCCCAATCCTCTTCGCCTCCACCTTAAGGGGAGGCGAAGCACCCCGCTCCGCTTCTAATTCGCAGGTCTGATTAGAAGTGGAGCACATCCCTACTATCCACATCCTCCACACCATGTCTAATTTTGTACATCTCTGTCATGTCTCCCCCAAGCTAATCCTAGACAAATTATCTGAAATACATCAGTTTGGATTCAGTGGGACCTATTTCTGAATAGGCATGCAAAAGATTGCACTGCTATCTGCTACACTACTCCTGATCTCACAAACATTACCACATGGACTACCCATCACATCAAAAATGTATTAAATGAGCCACGTGGGCAATGGGCAGTGAGACCAAACAAGAAAAAGGCAAACGGTGCCCAAATGCATCAGAAGCCAGGAGAACCAAAAGGCATGGAAGAGCTCTAAACGTTTGGCAAAACGAATATGTCCCAACTCCAGCAATTCATTTGACTGCAAAAAAAATAAAATATAAATATGCCACTTTCAAAGAAAATATCAGAATTAGGGAATATACTATAGTAACCCTTGTTATAGGTTCATGTGGTATAGCAGGGAGATCTTTGAAAGCAAAACAAAATAAATAAAAAAATAAAGCGTCACTGAAAATGTCAAAGAGAGAAAATGCAAAACTAACTAACTAAACCTATCCAAGACGTCCATCTGCCTCTTTAACACTGCTTCTGCTGCACACATGGGCATCATATTTGAGTGTTTCAAATGCTTCGCGCAATGTTAAATGACCACGGTTAAAGCCAGTTTAGGGAGCAATAATTAATTTTCTCCCTAACAAATCAAAGTCGCTGCAAATCAGGAAGGAAAATGCATTTGTACATTACCAGCGTGAAAAATCGCACCAGAGAAGGGATAATGGTCGGTCATTGTAAGGCAAATGGCCTGTGAGCTGCTGACTGCAATGAAGTTAACCAGTGATATATGTCTCCAAACCACACTGCTTCAGATTGGTTCCTGCAGAATGGGCAAATGGGGGGAAAATGATTAACATAAATAGGCTTTCCTGGAAATTATAACTACCTTGTAGCCTAGTTTGGAAAATGATTTTTTTTTACTTGCACAATGCACAGTCAGGAGTGATTTGTCAGTCAGGCTTGAAATACAGGCCCTGTTCAGACAACATGCTAAACCATGCTGCTTAACCACAAAATGGTTAACCATTTTGTGGTTAAGCAGCATGGTTTTGCGTGTTGTCTGAATGGGGCCACATTGAATATCTTGAGTGGTCATCATGAATGTGCTGACCATTTGGGGAGAAAAGGAAAGGCCATGGGGGTTGTTTTGGCTAGCCTGGGGTGGGGGGAGTACAGCCCTCCAGAAGTTTTTGACTACAATTCCCATGATCCCTCACCATGCTGGCTAGGCCTAATGGGAGTTGTAACCCAAAGCAACTGGGGAGAGGCAACGAGTGGAGTACCGCAGGGATCAGTCCTGGGCCCAGTGCTCTTCAACATTTTTATTAATGATTTGGATGAGGAGGTGCAGGGAACGCTTATCAAATTTGCAGATGACACAAAATTGGGTGGGATAGCTAATACCCTGGAAGACAGAAACAAACTTCAAAGTGATCTTGATAGGCTGGAGTGCTGGGCTGAAAACAACAGAATGAAATTTAATAGGGATAAATGTCAAGTTCTACATTTAGGAAATAGAAACCAAAGGCACAGTTACAAGATGGGGGATACTTGGCTAAGCAATACTACAAACGAGAAGGATCTTGGAATTGTTGTAGATCGCAAGCTGAATAGGAGCCAACAGTGCGATATGGCTACAAGAAAGGCAAATGCTATTTTGGGCTGCATTAATAGAAGTATAGCTTCCAAATCACGTGAGGTACTGGTTCCTCTCTATTCGGCCCTGGGTAGGCCTCATCTAGAGTATTGCATCCAGTTCTGGGCTCCACAAATCAAGAAGGATGCAGACAAGCTGGAGCATGTTTAGAGGAGGGCTACCAGGATGATCAGGGGTCTGGAAACAAAGCCCTATGAAGAGAGACTGAAAGAACTGGGCATGTTTAGCCTGGAGAAGAGAAGATGGAGGGGAGACATGAGAGCACTCTTCAAATACTTAAAAGGTTGTCACACAGAGGAGGGCCAGGATCTCTTCTCGATCCTCCCAGAGTGCAGGACACAGAATAACGGGCTCAAGTTAAAGGAAGCCAGATTCCAGCTGGACATCAGGAAAAACTTGCTGACTGTTAGAGCAGTATGACAATGGAATCAGTTGCCTGGTGAGGTTGTGGGCTCTCCCACACTAGAGGCCTTCAAGAGGCAGCTGGACAACCATCTGTCAGGGATGCTTTAGGGTGGATTCCTGCATTGAGCAGGGGGTTGGACTCAATGGCCTTGTAGGCCCCTTCCAACTCAGCTATTCTATGATTCTATGATTCTATGAGGACCACAAGTTGCTCACCCCTGGGCTAGGGTCAATGTGCAAAACCCATTGGGATGAATGGGACCTGCATTAGAAAACCAGTGTACTATTTCTCTAGATCAGGAGTGGGGAACCTGTGACCTTACAGGCATTCTAAGACTACAACTCCCATCACCTCTGCCCATTGGGCATGTGGGCTGGACTGATAGGAGTTGGAATCTAACAACATCTGGAGGTTCCCAACCCTGCCTTAGGTCAACTGCACACCAACTGTCACCACCCATTCACACTCTGCTTCTGTTCCTGCTCTGTGCAAGTGGAAAACATGGCTGGGCTTTAATAAATCAGGACATTCCCCAGTTTGAATCTCACCTCTGCCATAAACACGTGGGTGACCTCCAGTGAGCTACCCTCCCTCAGCCTCAATCTGCAACATGAAGGATGATCATGCTAACCTTACAAGATTCTTGTAAGGATCATAACCATATAACGTACATGAAGTGTGTTGCCCGTTTGGAACGACAGAATGTAAGAAGAGCCCTGCTGGATCAGACCAAGGGTCCATCTAGTCCAGCACTCTGTCCACACGGTGGCTGCCCAGCTGCCCACAAGCAGTACGTGAGTGCAACGGCACTCTCCTGCCTAGGGTGACCATATGAAAAGGAGGACAGGGCTCCTGTATCTTTAACAGTTGCGTAGAAAAGGGGATTTCAGCAGGTGTCTTTCGTATATATGGAGAACCCGGTGAAATTCCCTCTTCATCACCACAGTTAAAGCTGCAGGAGCTCTACTAGAGTGACCAGATTTAAAAGAGAGCAGGGCACCTGCAGCTTTAACTGTGGTGATGAAGAGGGAATTTCACCAGGTTCTCCATATATACAAATGACACCTGCTGAAATTCCCTTTTCAATACAACTGTTAAAGATACAGGAGCCCTGTCCTCCTTTTCATATGGCCACCCTAGCTACCTCAGCCTGATAAATCTTCCCTCCCACCCAAGGCTATTGAAAAAGAAGAGTGAATGAAGGAAAGACTGACAGCTGAGCCTAGAATGGAATGGTGAGCGGAGTTAGTGGCAGTTGGGGAAAGTCAGCTAGTGGGGTCTGAGTTAGGACTGAGAGATAGTGATGCCAGTACTACACCTTCCAGCATGCCTTTGGTGGCCCTCAGGTGCCCATGTCCTCTGAGAGGCGTTTTCCTCTTCTCATGGCTGATGCTACTACTTGACAGAGCATCCAGGAGTAACATCGCCAAGGAGGGGCTGGTAAGCGGCTGTCAGTGGATGTGCACATCTGCTGGGACTGCCTCAGCTCACACTTCTCACTAGGGCTGTGCTCTGCTTCGGTTCGGAGAAGCGACAGCGGAGCAGCCTGATTCACCTCAGACAAAAGTGGAGACGAATCGGGTCGGGGGGCTGCAGATCGAGGCGAAGCGGTTCGCCTCGATCTGGCGCTCCAGATTTAGGTAAGTGGGGGGAGGGGGACTCACCTGGTTTTGCCGCCGCAGTCCATGCAGCGAAGGCAATGGAGCCAGGTAAGGGGTCAGGGGGGAGGGGGGCTTACCTGCCTTCTTTGTGGTCTGTCGCAGGCTTCAACGGGGCCCTCAATTGAAGCCTGCGATAGAGGCAGGTAAGGGGGCAGGGGGGTTGGCTTACCTGGCGCCACCGTCCATGCGATGATGGCAACAGCGGCGGAGCCGGAGCTCGCTCCGTGGAGCAGAGCGGGCGACAGGCGGATCGGCTCAAACTGGTTCGGGCCTGATCTGGAAGTTCCGAATTGGGCCAAGAAGCGGTTTGGGGGGTCCGTGCACAGCCCTACTTCTCACCCACGAAGTGCTCCATCAGGAGCCTGTACTGAAGAGCAGGGAGTGAGCCGGGCACTTGCCCCCCTTTATCAAGCCTGTTTCTGGGTATGCACAGAGTGCTTCCCTTCCCTCCCTCTCTCTTAAGGGTGAGGGCTGTGCATGTGCTTCCCTCGGTTTTTGAGATAACAGCGATATCAAGATGGGGTGCCTTTGAGCATGACCAGTGTTCAGCCTCTCAAAAACATGCTGTTGTGCCTAGTTATGATTTTAAAACCACGCATGGCGAGTGGCAGGAGGCACCGCAAATGGATGCAGCCCATTTATGTGTGCTGTTTCCTTTTACGTGGAATTGAGTTGACTTCTTGAGACTGAGCTTAGGAATCACAATGGCCACCAAAGTCCATCAAGTCTGGCCTCCCACCCAAGGCATGCTGGGAACTGGAGGCATAAATCTAGTTTTTATTATTATTATTATTATTAAATTCTTTAAAAAATACTTAAACCCCCAAAATTCGTGTTTTTAGATATATTTTTTCTGATCGATGTACACAAAGACATGTCTTGGTGAACAGCATTAAGGCAGTACCATATGTCGAAGTGGGTAAACATTTCAGGACATACGTGACACACACATACTTTCCGCATTATAGGCAGAGGTTTCCTCTTCCCCTTTACACGGCATGTTCCGAACATTTATTTGTAAGAACAAAAACGTGATTTTCATGATGAGGATTTGAATCATGGTTGCACATTGTGCACATGTGGTGGTCTGCCATAGTCTTAATTGTGCATCAGGTTTCTCATTTGGAAGCACATTTACAGGGAATTATATTTCAGAGGAAACGAAAGATAGTCAACATATTAAGACGTTTGATCATCAGATTGTCACATTCTGGCACCTTTGCAACAAGCCAGTGATCAAACATCTTAATCTGTTGACTGCCTTTTGAGTCCTCTGTAGAATAATCATGGCATGATTAAAGCTTATAGACAAGCCATGCTGACATATAGAATAATAAGGCTACAGAAAAAAGGAGTGATGTTTTGTTCCCTTCAGTAGAAAACGTATCTTGGAGATCTTAACACGTTGCCCCTATGGAAAAGAGGGAGAATGATATCAGATAGTGCATTTCCTTAACCTATGTTGTTTTGCCAAGCAAAAATAATGTTCAATTAAACTATTTTAAGGGATATCGTTCTGACAAAAAAGGTATATTATGCAAAATTGAACATATTCACAAGTTCAAAGGGGGGGAACCACACAATATAAAAAACACAGCATTCTTAGTACCGTTTTAAAAAGAGGACTGAGACTTGATCTAAAGAAGGACGCAGACAAGCTGGAGCATGTTCAGAGGAGGGCAACCAGGATGATCAGGGGTCTGGAAACAAAGCCCTATGAAGAGAGACTGAAAGAACTGGGCATGTTTAGCCTGGAGAAGAGAAGATTGAGGGGAGACATGATAGCACTCTTCAAATACTTGAAAGGTTGTCACACAGAGGAGGGCCAGGATCTCTTCTCCATCCTCCCAGAGTGCAGGACACGGAATAACAGGCTCAAGTTACAGGAAGCCAGATTCCAGTTGGACATCAGGAAAAACTTACTGACTGTTAGAGTAGTACGACAATGGAATCAGTTACCTAGGGAGGTTGTGGGCTCTCCCACACTAGAGGCCTTCAAGAGGCAGCTAGACAACCATCTGTCAGGGATGCTTTAGGGTGGATTCCTGCACTGAGCAGGGGGTTGGACTCGATGACCTTATAGGCCCCTTCCAACGCTGCTATTCTATGATTCTATGATTCTAAATATTCAAGACACACCATACTGTATTTGAGGGGACTCCAGGCATTTGAACCCCATTCCCCAAATTGGGCTCCAATCTTGCAGAAGGAGGGGGAAAGAATAGAATAGAATAGAATAGAATAGAATAGAATAGAATAGAATAGAATAGTTGGAAGGGGCCTATAAGGCCATCGAGTCCAACCCCTTGCTCAATGCAGGAATCCGCCCTAAAGTATACTTGACAGATGCTTGTCCAGCTGCCTCTTGAATGCCTCTAGTGTGGGAGAGCCCACCACCTCCCTAGGTAACTGGTTCCATTGTCGTACTGCTCTAACAGTCAGGAAGTTTTTCCTGATGTCCAGCCGGAATCTGGCTTCCTTTAACTTGAGCTCATTATTCCGTGGACCCTTTGGATTGACCCACTTCAGAATTTGGGGAGGAAATAATTTATTTTCATCATTTAATTTCACATGAAAATTTGTATTCGATACATGTTTTTAAACATATTTCCTCTGAAAATACACATCTGTAAACTACACATAAAACAAACTAAGCCATGTTTGTTCATACAGTTAGGTGTATTGTTTGAGCTGAGAACCGCATCTCAAAATTGGAAGAAATAAAAACAAACAATGAAATTCATTCTGATCTGCATATTAATCTGAGAGAGTGAACAAAATCCTGGAGCATCCTTAGATAGTGGTCTGTTTAAAGCTGCCATGAATGGAGGCCAGTTGGTCTATGGGGGTTGTCTGGGAGAGAAACCTCACCACTGCTGGTTTCCTTCTATGGGTTGCTGTCGCTATTGCTTCAGCTTATTTATTCATTTCTTAGAAAACTCTGCACACAAAATGATTTCCAGTAAGAGGAGAGAGCATCAATAAAACAGTGCCTGGAGTATAATCCAGTCAGGAAATGCTTGCCTGAAAAGAAAAGTCTTCAGCAAACACTGGGAACAAAGTAGGCTAGGTGCGTGCCTGATATTTTTTGGAAGAACATCACATAGAGTAGGGGCCAATTTACTAAAAGTTCTATTCATGGTAGTTTCCAAGTTGATCTCCAACCCATTTGAGGTCACCAGGGAATGTCTTCTCAGAAGACTTCACTTATCAGGCAGGTTGATAGCAGAGAAGGTGCGTCCTCAAGTCTCTGGTCTTAGCTAGACCTGGTGGTCTAGCGGGATAGAGGGATGAGATCACCCCCTCAGTTCACACGTGGCGCGCAACGACCTCAGATGAAGAGGCGTCGCCGTTGCGCCCACCATTTTTTTAAGTTAAAGGGACAGCAGCGCATGAACGCTCGTGCACAGAAGGTGAGTGTTGTTGTTGTTTTTTTAAAAAAATACTTCCCCCACTCCCCCCATCCCACCCCCAATGGGCACAGGTCCCAGCTCCTCATGAGGAATCATGAGGAGCTGTGGCGCCCAGCCACATTTTCCGCAGTCTCCGGCTCATTCCAAGACCACAGAAAAAGCGGGCCTAAAGGGTAGGGTGAGATCTCGGGGCAAGGGAAGGATCATTCCTCCCTGATCCTGGGATCCCCTGTGTGTCATGTAGATGCACAGGGACGATCCCGGGGATCACCCGGGGATTTCGCCTCATCTAGCTATGGCCTCTCTGTCCAAAGTTGTTCAGGGCTTCTAGATTAATATACCAGAATTTTGAACCTGGTCCAGTAGTAGATGGACAGCCAATGCAGAACCCTCAGCAGATGTTTCACATGCTGCTATGGGCGAAACCGGACAACCACCGGGCACCTGCGTTCGGCACTACCTGTGGCCTCCGGACCAGCCTCAAGGGCAGCCCCACATAGACTGCAATGAAATAATCCAGCCTCACAAGTTTCCAATGTTCATATGAGAGACGGGTAAGTCACCTTTATGCGGATGTGCGAGCGGTCATTTTGCATTGTGGGTTTCCTTGCTTGCTGCTCGCAAAACGAACACAACCCAAAGGCAGGAGCAAAATGCTGATCTACATAAAACGAAAGAACTTCTGATGAAGGGCCTATCACGAGTTACACTGCTTCACGCCAGCCACCCCTTCCATCTGTTCCATTGCTCACCTGTGTCAATGGAGATTGATTCCCCCACTTTCAACAAAATTCACTTTTTTATTTTCTTTTTAAGAGCCAAGGCGGTCTGTGTAAGGCCCGAAAAGCCACTCCTCCGATGTTAATGGGCTTGCTTACTCATCCCAGTTGGTGGAACAACAAAGCAAACAGTGTATGGCCAATTTATACAGCAAATGTCTTCTTTTGAGCCTGAAAAAGATGATTTCTTTCTCTCTCCCTCTCTGCCCCCCCCTCCGGTTGGAATAAAGCCCTTTGAAACCAATTAATAGTTGACCTACATAGTAATGTACTTATTTCCATGTTCCTACTCGGCTTCATACCGTACCAGGGATTTTGTGCTGGCAGAAAATGAATGAGCATGATCATTGAAGCTTGCATTAAGAGCTTCAGGTTTAACACACCACTGTCTTTTGTAACAGCTTTAAAAACAACCTCTCCTGGCAACGTTCTCAAGCATATAAGCTTGCAGTACAAGACTTACAGGGATTAGGCTCCAAAGCAAACCCCCATATGCTTGCTGGTCTCATAATTATTGCTGTGTTAGTACTAATAATAATACTACTTAGCCTATAGCTTTGCTATGCGCCCCACGACTTTCAAGAAAAGTTGGCTTGCCCCCCATCTTTTTAAGCTTCAGGAAATCTGCTAAGACTTTTTTTTATTTCAACAAGCTTTTTGGGTGGGTTAAATCTCTCTCTCTCTCTCTCTCTCTGGCCATAGCTAGACCTAAGGTTTATCCCTGGATCGTCCAGGGGTCAAACCTGTTCATCTAGGTGACACACAGGGGATCCAGTGCTCAGGCAGGGGTGAACCCTGGATGATCCCAGGATAAACCTTAGGTCTAGCTGTGGCCTGTGTGTGTGCGTGTGTGTGCGTGTGTGTGTATGTGTGTGAATATTCTGGGTTGTTTTATCCTGTTTTTGGTTCTACCACATGAAACTGATCTTAGTAATTTGAACCGTTTTTAATGTAACTTGTACTGCTTTTTCAAGTTTATTTTATGGGCTTTTTTCATAAGCAGCTTTGAGTTTATTTTTATCAAGAAAAGTGGGTCATTTAAAATAAATAAATAAATAAAATAAATAAATATAGCAAATACATAGCACTTTAAACAATCCATCCTCATACATGTCTCAAATATCTACCCTCATACATTGTCTCAGTAAGCCATACAAATAATCATAAGAACATAAGGAGTGCCATGCTGGATCAGACCAAGGGTCCATCTAGTCCAGGACTCTGTTCACACAGTGGCCAACCAGCTGTCGACCAGGGGCCAACAAAGCAGGACATGGTGCAACAGCCCCCTTCCACCCATGTTCCCAGCAACTGGTGCACACAGGCTTCTGCCTCGAAGACTGGAGATAGGTTAGTACTATTATATACCTATCTCAGGTGGATTGTGGCAGGCTTGGATATGGTAGCTTATTTAAGACCATTTAAATGATTTCACAGTTGAGTTTAGAGTTGATCCAGGGACTTCCTGGTTCACTGCTCAATCTCCATCATCAAAATCTGATACTTGTGTAATGAGAAGTAAGCCCCATGGGTTTCAATGGGATTTATCATTTACCCCTTAATAAGACTGATTAGAATTTAAACCCCAGCCACCATGCTGTAGTAACACTCCTTTATATACCGTCAATAGCTATGTGAGTGATACCTGTCTAGTCGATGGATTACTTACAGCTAGTTACACCTAGCTTTAGGGTTCAACCCTGTGCAGATTTAGACAGAGAAAGAAGTCCTACAATTCCCAGCATAGCTGGCATGGCTGACTGGAGGGATTGTGTAAGTTGTAGAACTTTTTTTCCTGTATAAGCATACATAGTATTGTGAGAATTCTGAGTGAGAATTCTGAGTTTTGAGAATGTGCAAGGAATATAAATCAGCGAGGAACTGCTGATTATCTTTCTCCATCTCTTGTTCATACCTCCCCTTCTCTTTCATTTTAATGGCTAATGCCCTCCATTCCTCTTCCTCCCATGGAAAGAAGAGAGGTAACGGGAGATCAACAAGAGGTCCAGTGGCCATTATTGTGCAGGTTCGATATCCAACTTTCTCTTGTTCGTGAGAAGAAATGAATGCAAAAAACATCAAGAGACTCTCAACACAGAGAAGCTTTTACTATGTGGGCTCCTACTCTCACATGGCGAGTGCAACCTGTAGCCAGGTTCTAATTTATTTCTGCAGAGACTTTCCCTATTTAGAGTAGAGCTGAGCCAAACTGTCTGAGAAGTTAATTTATGGCAGCTTTTGGGGAGCAGGAAAATTCCTCCTGAAGAGGGAGGGCTGTTTTAAAGAATAATATCAAGGAGAGCAAAATTCTCCAACAGAGCTCTCTGTCTCTCTCTCTCTCTCTCTCTCTCTCTCTCTGTGTGTGTGTGTGTAGTGCTTATCAATGCTAGTTACTAATAGTAAGGGTGGGAACAGCAGAGTTCCAATGTGGAAAGCTTAGTAGTTTAGACTAGGGGTGTGCACGGACCCCCACTCCGCTTCACTTTAAGATCCGCCATTTTCGGATCGGCCCGCTCCGCCCCGCCCCCACTCTGCCTGTGCCCACTCCGCTCCGCTCGGAGCTCCGGATCCGGATCGGAGCTCCGGTCCCCCCCATAGGGGGGTTACCGGGCCCTGCCGCCATCGCCGCCCATGCGGCCACGGCGGCAGAGCCTGGTAAGGAGGAGGGGGGGCCTTACCTGCCTCCGTCCGTGGTCTGTCGCCGTCTTCCATTGAGCCCGTGGTTCCACCAGGAAGTCTGGGCCGCAAGTGTGGCCCAGACTTCCTGCTGGAACCACGGGCTCAATTGGAGACGCTGACGGACCGCGGACGGAGGCAGGTAAGGGAGAGGAGGGCGGGGGGCTTACCGGGCCCTGCCGCCATCGCCGCCCATGCGGCGATGGCGGCAGAGCCTGGTAAGGGACCAAGGGGGAGGGGGCCTTACCTGCCTCTGTCCGCGGTCCGTCGCCGTCTTCAATTGAGCCCACGGTTCCACCAGGAAGTCTGGGCCGCAAGTGTGGCCCAGACTTCCTGCTGGAACCACGGGCTCAATTGGAGACGCTGACGGACTGCGAACGGAGGCAGGTAAGGGGGAGGAGGGCGGGGGGCGTTACCGGGCCCTGCTGCCATCGCCGCATGGGCGACAGCGACAGCGGCAGGGCCCGGTAAACCCCACTTACCTTTCCGGCGGAGCTCCGGATCGAAGCGAAGGATCCGCCTTCACCTCGATCCTCTTCGCCACGCTCCGCCGGCCCCCCAATCCTCTTCACCTCCGCCTTAAGGGCAGGCGAAGCCCCCTGCTCCGCTACTGCTTCTCCGGTCCGATTAGAAGTGGAGCACATCCTTAGTTTAGATGTATTGACATTCAGGATAATTATGAAAGAAAATGACAGCTGTCACAACAAATGAATAAGGCCATAGCTAGACCAGGCCTATATCCTGGGATCATCCCGGGATCATCCCTGTGCATCCAAATGACACACAGGGGATCCCAGGAGCAGGCAGGGATGACCCCTCCATTTGCCTGGGATAATAGGGGTGTGCACGGACCCCCCGCTCCGCTTCACTTGCAGATCCGCCATTTTCCGGATCGGGCCGCTCCGCCCCGCCCCCGCTCCGCCCACTTCCGCTCCGCTCCGCTCGGAGCTCCGGATCCGGATCCGGAGCTCCGTTTCCCCCCCCCATAGGCTTGCATTGAAAGCTAAAAAAATATACAACTTTTTTTCTGTTCAAGTTAGAAACCTCATGTTTGGCACCATGACACCTCATGGGGATATACACATGCACGCCAAGTTTCAAAGCAATCCCATCATCCCCTGATTTTTGGGGAATTTTTGAAAATCGGGCACCCCACACACAACATCCCTGCGAGATGGGCAGGGGAGGAGGGAGGGAAGGCAGGCAAGCATGCAGCTGGCATTTCTGGGGGCATAAGGAAGTGAGCCAAGGATAAGCCAGTAATGCATATAAAATGGAATAAATCAATAAATAAACAAAGGAGGGGTGGAATTAAAAGCAGCAGTGTTGCTCAATAAACAGCAAGAAGAATTTTTTTAAAAAGGCTATATCTGTCTTTTACCAGCAATAGGGGGACGTGCCCGGGGGAGGGGGAAGTAGCTGCCAGTTCAAGACAGCCACCAACAGCTCTGAGAAGAAGTAAAACGCTCACTTCAACTCATAACAGGCATTGCTCCACCACTGAAAAGTGACCATTCACTTCAACTCATGATAGGCATTGCTCCACCGTTTTACTCTCTTTGGAAGGCTCTAATGGCCTTCCAGTGCAGGAGAGAGTGGGGGCACGTCCACGATGAGATGCCCTAGGGGAGCTCATCCCCTTGCACCACATCGATTCAGTTGTTCACCAAGGTTAGGGTGGGGAGCAGTGCTGTGTTTCTATCTCTTATTCTTGGCTTAGTATATGATTTCAGGTTGTGTTTGTGCATTTGGTGGGGCTACTGTGTTAAAAAACACGGGGAAAAGCCCGTTCAGATGAAGAAAGAGAAGTTTCCCAGAATCCCAAGTTACCTGTTTTGCCTATGCCCTCCTCCAACTTTGGGATCATCATGACCGGGAGCTGACTCTGCCCCTCAGCCCTTTGAAAAAGGTATTTTTCCCGCCGATTTTTTAAAAACTTCTAGCGCGCGACCCGTACGACGCAGAATGTTGAGAGTAGTCTCAAAATGACCCCCATCCACGACTCTCTGTGCACAAGAATTTTCAGATCGATAGCTTAAAACACCCCCCCAGTTATCCCCGATTCTTTCCCTCAATGCAATCCTATGGGCGAAAAGCTGAAAACGCCGTTTGAGCCGCGCGGTTGACCCGATTTTCACAAAAATATAGCACGCGACCCAGACAACGCAGAGAGGTGAGAGTGGTCTCAAAATGACCCCCATCCACGACTCTCTGAGCACAAGAATTTCTAGAACGATAGCTTCAAAAACAACCTAGTTATGCGCGATTATTTGCCGCAATGCAATCCTATGGCGAAATGTTTTCAAGATGGCGACCGGAGCGCTCCGCCTGAACTAGGAGCTCCGAAAAATGGCCGCTTCTCTTCGCCTTGCTTCTAGGGGGTCCGCGGTCCGCTCCTACTCCGCCTCTGGGTAAGGCGGAGCAGGCCAATCCGCTACTGCTTCTACGCTCCTAATCGGAGCGGATCACACCCCTATGGGATAATCCTTGGGTCTATCTAAGGCCTAGGAACCTCAATGCTGCAGAAATGCTACATCTAGAACATTATGGAGGATAAATAAAATGGCAGCTCATCTACTCACACAAGACCTCTGCTTAAAAATTTAGAAAATGGGTGTGTGTGTGGAAACAATGCAGCGAGATTGTGTTTGCTGTCCTCATTCCTTACCTCCATGGAGTTATCAGCTTGTTTGCATAGCACCAAGCCATGTAGAAGTGTAGGTATGATCTATACTACAGATGACCCAAGCAACTGGGAAGTCCGCCATGTTGCATCACCCTGGCACTACATAATTTGCAAAACACATAAGAACATAAGCAGAGCCATGCTGGATCAGACCAAATGTCCATCTAGTCCAGCATTCTGTTCACACAGTGGCCTGCCAGCTGCCCACAGAAAACGCAAGAAGGAGGGCATGAGTACAACAGTTTAGTTTTTGTAAACTGCCCAGAGAGCTTTGGTTATGGGGCAGTATATAAATGAAATAAATAAATAATAAATCTATATAAATAAAAAATGTAAATGTTCGTTCGAAACAGACGTTATATCTCCGAAAGTTCTTCACCGATTGCTTTGAAATTTTGACACAACGTTGTATTCGAATATGCGAGCGTTGTTATGTAACTATGTTCTGTATGGGGACAAAAGTTTGTCTTAAAATCGAAGAAACAGGCCTCCTCAAAACCAGTCCTGCTGATCATTGTGACATTGCCAACCAGTAGGCCAATCCACTGCCTCTGCCTTCTCTCTTATTTGCATGTTCTCTCACAATTAGCTGAGTGAATATAGATGTCACACCTGTGACAGTTACAGGTTCTGAAGAAAGGCAACTGCCAGGAGTTTCCACTAACCTCCTCACCGTAAAAACATCCTTTTTAAAAAAACAAACAATTTGCTTTACTTCATCCAAATAATGCCTCACAGAAGATCACACTTAGGTCGTCGTACTCACAGAGCGGAAGCACTGCGACGAGAAATTGCAAATCAGACTGAGGAAGAACGGGCATCAGCAAACGAGAAAAAAAGAAAAAGAATGCCTCAAATACGTGCCAAGGAACCAGGCAAGCAACGTTCAGCCGGACTTGAGGATGCACGATTGCGAGCACGGCAATTGCGTTCTACAGCTTCAGATCTGCTTTGTTCTCAACAGAATGAACGTGACAGGCTGAGAGTGGCTGAAAGACGTCAACGAGAAACAGCACATCAGTGTCAAACACGACTCCGTGGTAAACAATCACACGATTACAATCGCCTTGCATTCCGGTATAACCCAGCTGATGATTATAGTTTGAGGTGGCATGTTCTCATCGGCACTATGACTGAAGTGTGTCTTTATTGTAAGGCTCTTAAATTTAATGGAGAAACAAAAGGAATGTGTTGCACTGCTGGAAAAATTAAACTGCCTCAACTTGGAGAACCACCAGAGCCATTACAAACTTTGTTTGCCGGATATACCGCAGAATCAAAGCATTTCCTATCTAACATCAGGAAATACAACTCATGCTTCCAAATGACGTCGTTCGGCGCAGAAATCATCACAGCTCCATTTATGCCAACTTTCAAAGTCAAAGGACAAATTTATCATAAAGCCGATTCCTTCCCTCCGTTTCAAGATAGTCAACATAAATTCCTACAAATGTATTTCATTGGTGATGGCAATGATGAATTGAATGCACGCTGCGGAATTTATACCGGCATAAAAAGGTCCATCGTTTCAAAACTGCAACAGCTACTTCACGAAAAAAACAATTTAGTACATTTGTTCAAAACAGCAATTGACATGATGCCATCTGATACACACAAGATTGTTATTCATGCTGACAAAATGCCTGCTGGAGAACATGTGCGAAGATTCAATGCTCCAACTATAGAGAAGTGGCAATTGTTATAGTCGGAGATCAATTTCAACCTAGAGATATTGTTATTCATCGGAAAAACAATCAATTGAAAAAAATTATAGAAACTCATCGATGCTATGATGCCCTGCAATATCCAATCATTTTTTGGGATGGTGCCGATGGATATCACTTCAACGTTAAGATGATAAATCCAGTCAGTGGCGAAGAAACAGATATGAAATGTAGCGCAATGAACTATTATTCATACCGATTAATGATTCGAGAAAATGAAGACAATCACATTTTGAAATGCCGTCAATTGTTTCACCAATACATCGTAGATATGTATGCAAAAATAGAAACAGAACGTTTGATATTCATCCGTTTAAATCAGACCAAGCTTCGCTCAGAAGAATACATTCATTTGCGAGATGCAGTTGTAAATGACGGAAATACAACGAACGTTGGAAGACTAACAATTTTGCCATTTTCATATACAGGCAGTCCTTGTCATATGCATGAGTACGCTCAAGATGCAATTGCGTATGTTCGTCATTACGGCCATCCAGACCTATTCATTACATTCACATGCAATCCAGCTTGGGACGATATACAACAGCTCTTACTTCCTGGCCAATCGCCGGTGGATAGGCATGACATCACAGCACGTGTTTTCAGACAGAAGCTGAAATCGCTGATGGATTTCATGGTAAAACATGAAGTGTTTGGGTCTGTGTGCTGCTGGATGTACTCAGTGGAATGGCAAAAGAGAGGATTGCCACACGCACATATACTAATCTGGCTCAAAAACAAAATCACTTCAAATGAAATTGACAGTGTAATATGCACTGAAATACCAGATGCCGACGTCGATAAGGATTTGCATGAAGTTGTGACGAAAAATATGATACATGGACCTTGCGATACACTGAATCCAAATTCACCATGCATGATAGACGGAAAATGTTCTAAGCGATATCCTCGAGCATTAGTATCCAACACAGCTACAGGAAACGATGGATATCCTTTATACAGACGAAGATCAGCAGAAGATGGCGGAAAATTAGCAACCATAAAGATGCGAAATGGTGACATCGAAGTAGATAACCGGTGGGTTGTTCCATATTCGCCTTTGCTATCAAAAACATACAAAGCGCACATAAACGTGGAATACTGTAACTCTGTAAAATCAATAAAATACATTTGTAATAGGGGTGTGCACGGACCCCCCGCTCCGCTTCACTTGCAGATCCGCCATTTTTCGGAGCGGGTCGCTCCGCCCCGCCCCCGCTCCGCCCACTTCCGCTCCGCTCCGCCCGGAGCTCCGGATCGGATCCGGAGCTCCGTTTTTGCCCCCCCATAGGCTTGCATTGAAAGCTAAAAAAGTAAACAACTTTTTTTCCGTTGAAGTTAGAAACCTCACGTTTGGCACCATGACACCTCATGGGCGTATACACACACACGCCAAGTTTCAAGGCAATCCCATCATCCCCTGATTTTTGGCGAATTTTTGAAAATCGGGCACCCCATTCACACCCCTTGGGATAGCTCCGTCAATTTGCATGTTACAAACCTCAAACTCGGCACCAGGGCAGCTTATCCATGTGTCCACATGCACGCCAAGTTGCAAGCAAATCCCATCATCCCCTGATTTTTGGCGCGGCTCTACCCTCTAACGCACCTCCCATAACCCTAATTCACACCCCTTTAGATAGCTCCGTCAATTTGCACGTTAGAAACCTCAAACTCAGCACCATGATAGCTTATCCACGTGTCCACATGCACGCCAAGTTTCAAGGCAATCCCATCATCCCCTGATTTTTGGGGAATTTATGAAAATCGGGCACCCCATTCACACCCCTTGGGATAGCTCCGTCAATTTGCATGTTAGAAACCTCAAACTCGGCACCAGGAGAGCTTATCCATGTGTCCACATGCACGCCAAGTTGCAAGCAAATCCCATCATCCCCTGATTTTTGGCATGGCTTAACTCACCCCAAATTGTCCCATTCTACAACTACGTCAATTTGCACGTTAGAAACCTCAAACTCAGCACCATGATAGCTTATCCACGTGTCCACATGCACGCCAAGTTTCAAGGCAATCCCATCATCCCCTGATTTTTGGGGAATTTATGAAAATCGGGCACCCCATTCACACCCCTTGGGATAGCTCCGTCAATTTGCATGTTAGAAACCTCAAACTCGGCACCAGGAGAGCTTATCCATGTGTCCACATGCACGCCAAGTTGCAAGCAAATCCCATCATCCCCTGATTTTTGGCGCGGCTTAAACTTTTTAACTCACCCCAAATCAAGTCCCATTCTACAACTACGTCAATTTGCACGTTAGAAACCTATCCTTTGGTCCCATGACAGCTTACCCATGTGTCCCCATGGACACCAAGTTTCAAGGCAATCCCATCATCCCCTGATGTTAGGGGAACTTTTGAAATTTGAACACTCCAGTATGTCAGGGATTTAAAGTTGCAATTGCAGACAGCTCAATGGGGCCAGTTCCAAGGCAATCCCAACATGCCACGAGATAACCCTAAATCTTCTGGCACATTTGAAAAAGGGATTATTGAATTTGATAAAGTCTAAGTGAGCGCAGGAAGGACTTCTCCCCTTAGTCAAAGCAAGACACATACACCATCGCTGCAAGGCGGGAAGGGGAGAATTATTATTATTATTATTATTTATTTATATAGCACCATCAATGGAAAGCAGGCAGGCAGCATGCATTGTAGTGCCGCAAGGATGGCTTGAGCACTAACGCATAGCAAACCAACCCATAAGTGGGCGCAAAGTGAGGCAAAGATGGCTGGTTGTTTCTTTCTAAGCCAGCAGTTACGCCTTGAGGGGCACAGAGGAGGACGATTGGGAGCAAACCAGGCACCAGGCGGGCAGAGAGGCAGGCAGAGTAGGCGAGGAGTCAGTCCTGGCAGATGCCCCACCACAGCAGCACCCCGGGGGAGGCGGGCAGGCAGGCAGGCAGGCTGCGGGCATTTCTGGGGGCACAAGGAAGTGATGGCTGGTTTCTAAGCCAGCATTGCAGTTAGTCACGCATTGCAAACGCAAACCATCCCAGCGAGTCGGTCACCGAGGAGGACAGGCTAGCAGAGGGGCAGGCAGAGTGACATGTCATAGATCTAGTATTGGGGAGGAGTCAGTCCCGGCAGATGCCCCAACACAGTAGCACCCTGGGTGGGCATTGGAAAACGCCATCTTGTGGGTCAATACTTCCCCCACCCCATGTCCTGCAGGGTTGCCTGCCTAACCCTTGTGGGGATGGGAGATGGAGAGCTTAGAGTGGCAGTGCCAGCAGCAGCCTTCGGCTTTCCCCTGGAACCAGTCGCCTTGCCCGCCTCTTTCCCCAGCAAGATCGCCTGGTGCTGCCTATGAAGATGCATCTTCATGCTGCTGGTTCCATAATGCCCTGTCGATGAACCCCTGCTTAGGCTGAGTTTGCAGTGGCGACAGACAGCAAAGCGGGGATCCGCTCCCAACTCAAAGTGGTCCCACACGATGCTTGTCTTTCGTTTCTGTGGTGACACCACCAATTGCCCGCCTGAGCTCTCTGGTGTTGCCACAGAAACAGGGGTGTGGGATGAGACTGGGGAGAGAGCCTCGGCCTGCTGCTGCTCCTCCTCAGCCCCCACATCCTGGAGGCCCACCGCCTCCTCCTCCTCCCCCCCCTCCACTGTGCTGAGGACCTCGTCTAGGTCCATCAGCGGGCTCGTGGGCTGAAAGGAGAATGAAGGAGTTGGGGATACTCCTCCTCCTCTAATGGCACTGCTGCCACGTGCCTCTTGCAAACGGGCACTTTTCCCATTCCCACCCTCAAAAAGAGAACGCCGGGCACAAGTTGCAGAAGAGAGTGGCTCTGCCTGCTGCTTGTCCTGCTTCTGTTTTGGAGCAGTCAGCCAAGGAGTTGCCCGTTTGAGTTTCACAGGAGGAGAGGAAGCCCTGCTGGCAGACTGAGCCTTGCTGCTTTCAGCACGCCTGCTTTCTCTTTTCATGATGACTAACAAAATATTAATACTACTAATACTATGTATAAGGTACTACTAAGAATATGTATAAGAAGAATATAATATGTTTAAATGTAGGGAAATGGGACAAGAACAATAAAATATACTACTACTAATATGTATGAGAATATACTACTAAGAATATCTACAAGAATATAATAATATGTTTTAGAATATTACTAATAAATGTAGGGAAATGGGACAAGAAATGGGACAACCACTACTATAAGAAGAACAAAATATGAATACTACTACTAATATGTATGAGAATGTATACTAATAGACTACTAAGACTATGTCAAAGAATATAATAATAATATGTTTAAGAATAGGGAAATGGTGTGCGTATGCTTTCCCCAAAATGCTCAATCTGTGGCTGCCTGTTGAACTTGACAAAAGCAGCCCACTCCGTCGAAGTTACACAGAGAAGAAAAAGAGAATCCAATTTTTTTGGTATATTTGGTATATAGAAGATAGAAGGAAACACAATCAGGATTTAAGAGAGGGGAGGGGGAAAAAGAACCAACCACTACTATAAGAAGAACAAAATATGAATACTAATATAATATGTATGAGAATATATACTAATGGACTATGTGAAAGAATATAATAAAATATGTTTAAGAATATAAATGTAGGGAAATGGGACAAAAAGTGTGTGTATGCTTTCAAAAGAAAGCTTTCACAAAAGCAGAACAGTCAGGCTTTAATACAGGGAAGGGGGGGGGCAACCAACCCAACCACACACTCCAAAATTCAAAAATAAAGTTTATATTAAATCAAAGTAAGGGGAAAACACAGGGCAAACTAAGCTACAAGTCAGAAAGAAGCAAACAAACACACACACGCGCCAAACTAAACCTATATTAAATTAATCTATCTCCAAAGCAGGAGCACTAGCTAAGTAAGTGTTCCCTCCACGAACGCCAACCCACAAAGAGACACAAAACAGAAAGTTCTCAGGGTGGGTCTGCCTTAGTCCCCCCTCCAACGCTGGGATTGGAGGAGGATGCTTTCTGAGGAGATGAATTCTCATCAGGATTGGGAGTTGAATGTGCCTGTCATCGCTTCCAAAAAAATAATAATAATAAAAAAAAAACACCCAAACCCCGATTTTTAAAAAAATATTGCACGTGAACCACAGCACGCAGAAAGTTGAGAGTGGTCTCAAAATGACCCCCATCCACGACTCTCTGTGCACAAGAATTTTCAGAACGATAGCTTAAACCCCCCCCCAGTTATCCCCGATTCTTTCCCTCAATGCAATCCTATGGGCGAAAAGCCGAAACGGAGCCCCGCGGTTGACCCTATTTTTAAAAAACTTCTAGCCCGCGACCCGTACGATGCAGAAAGTTGAGAGTGGTCTCAAAATGACCCCCATCCACGACTCTCTGTGCACAAGAATTTTCAGAACGATAGCTTAAACCCCCCCCCAGTTATCCCCGATTCTTTCCCTCAATGCAATCCTATGGGCGAAAAGCCGAAACGCAGTTTGAGCCCCGCGGTTGACCCGATTTTTAAAAAAATATTGCACGTGAACCACAGCACGCAGAGAGGTGAGAGTGGTCTCAAAATGACCCCCATCCACGACTCTCTGTGCACAAGAATTTCCAGAACGATAGCTTCAAAAACAACGTAGTTATGCGCGATTATTTGCCGCAATGCAATCCTATGGCGAAATGTTTTCAAGATGGCGACCGGAGCGCTCCGACTGAACTCGGAGCTCCGAAAAATGGTCGCTTCTCTTCGCCTTGCTTCTAGGGGGTCCGCGGTCCGCTCCTACTCCGCCTCTGGGTAAGGCGGAGCAGGCCAATCCGCTACTGCTTCTACGCTCCTAATCGGAGCGGAGCACATCCCTAATTTGTAAGTACGTGAATAAAGGCAGTGACATGGCAGTTTTTGGCGTGCAACCAGAAATAAGTGATAGGAATGCGGTCATACATATCGATGAAATAGCACAGTATCAGGCTGGAAGATACATAAGCAGCAATGAAGCTGTATGGCGAATTCTATCATTTCCCATACATGAACGAAGTCCAGCTGTTGTTCACTTAGCAGTACATCTAGAAAATGGACAACGCATTTATTTCACAGCTGCAAATGTGGAAAAAACAGCCCTGAATCCACCGGCTACAACGTTAACTGGTTTCTTCACGTTATGTCAAAATGATGCATTTGCAAAAACACTGCTGTATTCGGAAGTGCCTACGTATTACACATGGAATGCAAGTAGAAAATCATTTCAATGACGCAAACGAGGACAGCGAGTCGACGGACAACCTGGCATATTCAAAGAAACAACGATAGGCAGACTGTACACTGTGCATCCCAATCAAGATGAATGCTTCTTTCTTCGCATGCTGTTGGTAAATGTGCCCGGTCCAACGTCTTTCCATCAATTGAGAATTGTCAACGGCGTTACACATGCCACTTTCCGCAGTGCATGTCAAGCTCTGAATTTATTGGAGAACGACCGACACTGGGATGTATGCATTAATGACGCGTGCAACACGTCACATCCAAATCAAATTCTTGCATTGTTTGCAATCATATTGACCGCCTGCTCTCCTTCATCTCCAACAGAGTTATGGGAGAAATATAAATCGGACATGGCTGAAGATATTCTCCGTCGAATACGCAAAGAAAATTCAAATATAAACATGGATTTCACACCAGAAATCTACAACGAAGCGTTCATAATGATTGAAGATTTGTGCTTAGAAATCGCAAACAAAGTTCTCAATCAATTGGGAATGCCATCACCGAATCGAACTGTTGCTGCTTCGTTCGATGTAGAATTGCGTTGTGAACAAAATTATAACACGGATGATCTTTTGTCGTATGTGCAATCAAATATTCCTAAGCTAACGCTTGAGCAAAACCACATTTACGATCAAATAATGAAAACCATCAATAACGGGATTGGAGAAATCTTCTTCTTAGATGCGCCAGGAGGAACTGGTAAAACGTTCCTAATTAGATTGATTCTGGCAGCAATTCGATCCCAAAATGACATAGCCTTAGCTCTTGCGTCATCCGGAATAGCTGCGACATTGCTACCTGGTGGAAGAACTGCTCATTCCGCTTTGAAATTGCCATTAAACATACAATTCATTGAAACTCCCACGTGCAACATTTCCAAAGCATCCGGCATGGGGAAAATATTACAAAAATGCAAACTTATTGTTTGGGATGAATGCACAATGGCACACAAAAAATCACTCGAGGCTCTTGATAGATCATTGCAAGATTTGCGTGGAAACATCAGACCATTTGGGAACACATTAATATTGCTTGCAGGAGATTTCAGGCAAACATTACCTGTAATTCCTCGATCGACACCAGCGGACAAAATAAATGCTTGCCTGAAATACTCTACTTTGTGGCGACACGTAAAGACGTTAAAATTAACTACAAATATGCATGTCCAGCTGCAAAACGATCGATCAGCTGAGATATTCTCACGTCAATTGCTGGAAATTGGGAACGGAAAGGTGCCGGTTGATCTGACCTCAGGACGAATTTTATTACCTCATAACTTCTGTAATTTAGTGACGTCAAAAGAAGAATTGGTTGAAAAAGTATTTCCCAATATTCAAACCAATTATAAGAATCACGATTGGCTGAGTGAACAAGCTATTCTTGCGGCCAAGAACAAAAACGTCTACGAACTTAACAATATTATTCAATCTAACATTCAAAGCGAGGCAGTCACATACAAGTCCATCGACACTGTTGTGGAAGCAGATGAAGCGCTTAATTATCCAACAGAATTTTTGAATTCACTCGATCTGCCAGGGATGCCACCACACATACTGCAATTGAAAATCGGCATGCCAATTATCATGTTGCGAAATATCAACCAATATCAAAACTTTGCAACGGCACGCGGCTTGCAGTAAAAAAATTACTGAGCAACATCATAGAAGGAACAATCTTGACAGGACCTTTCAAAGGTGAAGATGTCCTCATTCCTCGCATTCCTATGATTCCAACAGATATTGCATTTCAATTTAAGAGTTTGCAATTCCCCATTCGATTGGCGTTTGCAATCACCATCAACAAAGCTCAGGGCCAATCTTTAGAATTGTGCGGTTTAGATCTAGACACAGATTGCTTCTCACATGGACAATTATACGTTGTGTGTTCTAGAGTCGGCAAACCAGACAATCTCTATATCTACACAGACAATGGAACAACTAAAAATATTGTATATCCACAAGCATTGTGAAATTAAACATATTCGAAACATCCACTTTGTCTTTTCTTTCTTTTCAATTTAACCAGACTGAGCCACAGCAACGCGTGGCAGGGTACAGCTAGTAAATAAATAAATGTTTATTGCTGTAACCACAGGCCATAACACAGTAAATCAAAACATGGACATAGAAATAATACACCGTATGTACATCATGCACAAAAGCAACAGGAATTAGTTCCTAAAATGCAAGTAAAATCATAAAATCCTGAATTTCTAACTGGGGTTAAGACTATATTGGAAACAATCCTAATAGTAGAACTAATCCTAAACTACAATTTAGCAAAGTGTCTGCCAAGATTAGTAGGAAAAAAGTTCTCGTACTTCCTCTGATACTGGAGGTAGCCCTTAGCCATCAGGACTAGCAGCCATTGATAGCCTTCTCCTTGATGAATTTGTCCAACCCCCTTTTAAAGCCATTCAAATGGATGTCCATCACTACATCCTGTGACAGTGAGTTCCATAGTTTGACTACGCGCTGTGTGGAGAAGTCCTTCCTTTTATCTGTCCTGAATCTCCCTCGAATCAGCTGCACAGGCTTTTAGAGGCTACGTAAGCTTTGCTTTGGCCTTTTGCCACGTGTGATCTTCAGCTTTCATCTTCTTTTCTTGATAGTATTTCACGTTGGTTGAGTGGAGCTACATTCATAACTAGACAACATGTCTTCACCCCACCTCCTCCTCCCTTCCCCTCACACAATCTGACAGGAATACAGCATTGCTGCGATCTTATTTACATTTTCCCCCTCAAGCTTCAGATGTAATTTTTGGATGAGCACACTCTGATCTTATTTTCACATCGCACCACCCTGAAACTCATTTACCCTTCCTAATATTCCCTGTGAATTATTCTTTTGACATTTGTGGGTTACGAGAAATGAATAGTCATTGTCAACAACTCTCCCCGACTCAACGGCGGTTTGAGACCCGCCATTCCCAATTAACACTTATTCCGTGCACTGGGCAGTTATTAATATTAAAGGGAAAAGGCGGGGGCAGCTCACCTTTTCATTAAAACTTTGCAAAACTGATTGCACACAGAGATGCAGGCAGGCGTTTCTGGCTTTGATTAAAGCGTACCATACAGCTCGCAAATGTGCCAGCTCATGCTGTCAGAATTCCTCATGCACACACATACACACAAAACATTTACATGGGTACAAAACTGCATGGAGAAAGGCCAGTGTGAATTGAGAGGCCCCCTAGGAGGGCTGGCAGCCTTTTCCAGGACAACAGTTCCACTTTTCCCAGTGGCCGTGACCAGAGCACAAGTCTTGGTCCAGGACTGGGAATTCTTGGAGACTGAAGCCTCCCAAGATAGTGACTCCAAAGAGGTACCAGAAGTAGCGCCCTGGTCTTTCTGGACTAGGCCCCACTGTCTCCCCAACTGGGTCCTCCAACCCACATGCTCCAGAAGAAGTCCATGCCTAGGGATAGATGAATGTACACACTTTGGCCTCACATCCCACTTGCCGGACCACTGCTGGCCATCCAACCCCAAGTAAATGGCACAGTCGCCATCTTGCTCAAAATCATGATTTACGTAAAAAGCTTACATGCGTTTTTCTGGAAAAGGGTGGTGCATGGGGCAAGCTCAGAGGTGTGCAGACCGGTGTCAGGGGAGCAAGCAGATGGATGTCCACCAAAGTCACTCCCCCTCCCCAGATTTCTATGGCACACCTACCAATGTCTACAGCAGAACGGAGCAAAGAATGTCTGCTCAGACGGTGGGTGCTTGAAGCTCCCACCCTAAACACCTCTGCTAATGCTTCAAGGATACTCTAGGAATAAGGCTTCTATGGCAGCAATCATTTGGCCACAGGTAGTGCACTGGGGAGGATGATCTTCCTGACACATCCACCAAGAACCAGCAGAGCTGTGTTACCTGCCCTGCACTTTATCCCATTGGAGTGGGGAGGCCAGACAGAATAAGCTGCTTAGCTGGGCTTCACCCATCCTTTGTCTTCCATGCATGGGATGTCCCTGCCAGCACTGGATGGGTGAGCTGCCCAGCTTTCCTCATCCTTCTCCTTCCCCACATGGGGGAGGTGAAGGCTGAGCAAAGCCCAATTCTTCAGGCTTGCAAGAGCTCCTGCAAGTGCAGCCATCATTCCCCTAGTCCCTTTATTAACTCTGGGGGATCGTCTACACCAAGCAGGACATTGCACTATGAAAGCGGTATATAAAAGGCAGGAGCCATACTACTGCTTTGTAGCGGTATTGAAGTGCACTGACAACTGTTGGGGCCCATTGACACATACCATATACCGCTTTCATAGTGTTATATCCTGCTTGGTGTAGATGTGTCACGGGCCCCAACAGTTGTTGGTACACTTCAGTAACGCTCTAAAGCAGTAGCGTAGATCCTGCAGGGCCGCTAAAAAGCTGTAGTGTGGCTCCTGCCTTTTATATACCGCTTTCATAATGGAATATCCTGCTGGTGTAGATGAGGCCTCTGCTCACAATCAGAGATAAGAAGGGATTTCCTCTCCTCACCTCTTCTCAAAGCCCCTAGTAGCCTCCAGGCCAAGGGACCGGCCTTGGAGAGGAAGCCCAGAAGGAGCCCAAGCCTCCACGGGCCAGATGGGGATCCTTCATTAGGCCATAAGAGGCCTGCAGACCAGCAGTTACTCACTCATGGGCTACCCCAACCCAGCCCTATGGTTGCACCTTGGCTTACCTTGGTGTGAAACTTTTTCTCAGAGCCCCTTACTATCTGGGGGCTCTTGTATCACTGTCATTTTCCTTCTGTCTAGGATTCGGTTGTTTGATTGCATTAACACATCACAGACGGCAACAAGTTAAAAAAAGATTGCTCCATCAGGAGCGGAAAGACGGATCAGAATGAACAGAAAGATCAATTATGTCACCCGGTGTATGGAATCTTGGCTCCTTATCAGAATTGCACATGGTGAATTGTAGAGAAAAAATGATAAAAAAAAAAATTGCACTGGTTTACGCGAGGTATTTTCTGTTGCCGTTTTATTTCAAAAGCGACTTTGCTAATATCTCAGGGAACAAATACCAGCATCCTGTAGTCTGGCAGTTGTCATAGCAACACCCTACACACACACACACACTTTTAAAACTTTTATTTAATAACAGTGTGAACTAGCTCTTAAAGCTTTAAGGAAACGTAGCCTACCAGGGAGTAAATTGCAGGGCACTGCATTCTTATACACTTCCTGTGTTCCATACCATTTAGCTCCTTTGCCAGAACATGTGCTTTAACATAAAAGCAGCAATTTGGACTCACTTTGCCCTTTTTACCACCTGCTGTAATGCTCCCCCCCTGTGCAATACAACAGGTTTGTGGCAGGCAGTTAGGAGAAACTAAGGAGATGGGATTAAGGGTTCTGGAACACCTCCTTTTTATGGATGGAACAGTGGGGGGACCCCACTTTCTGACAGCATGAGTAATGCACTTGTATGAAATTACCCTGTTTGTTTCCACCCCACAAATAAATCTCATTCATGCCATCCCCGTAATCCAGAATCCATATGTATAAGGTTAGTAAGTAGGATGACAAAATGTAGATTTCCACCCGCTCTGCAAAGGGCCAATTAAAGCCTCCGGTGGAAATGGAGATTCCAGGGGTTCCCCCACCCCACCCCACGTCAAGAAAATCAAGCATTCTGGGGCAGCATGATCGCTGCAAATTTTAGCTGCTGTACCACAAAGAACAGACGGTGTTGTGAAAGCTCAAGAAGAAGGGCTGGTACTGGGTTTCGTCAAAGTGAAACGGGTGGGATTTCTCAAAAGGTTCTGGGAATGCGGGCAGGTTGATCAGAATCTGTATTGCATTTGTACATATTTGAGGTGAGTTGCAAGGGGTCAGGTAGCCCCAAGGTTCAGGAAGCTGGGCTAAATGACCACCCAGAAAGTGTTCCGGAGCCCCTTCACTGGGCAAGGTCAGTCCTACCAGAGCCGGCCTTCTGTGAAGTGGGAAGTAGCTCTCGCAGGAGGCAGCAAGGAGTGTAAAAGGTGGCAAATCTGTGCTGCCCCGCCTTGCGACCCCTCCCACACCAGGAGGGCTCACCTGGTCGTCTTGGGCAAGGCAGTGTCAGCATGGCAAGGGTTAACAGCTGTGAGCTGGCGCTGCTGCTTTCCTCATTGGCTGGTCCTTGTCCTCCTCCGGTTTCACCGAAGGAGCCACATGGGCGGGCTTGTGGTTGCCTTCTCGAAGCCACACGGCCACCCTGACCATTGCGCAGAAGAAAATGGGCGCAGCAGGCAGAGGAGGAGGGGAAGAATGGAGTTCTTTGTAATTACATCAGCAGCAATTAACAATGTTATTGACTCAAGGATAAAAGTTGTATTATGTTGTTTGCAGGGATGTGCTAGTCTGTTATGTACTAGGGTGGGGAAAAGTTATTGTGTTTAAATAAAGGGGCTATGTGGTATTGTGGTAGGTGAATTGCATGTTGGGAGTTGTAGGAGAGGCATGGAGGGGAGCTGAGAGGAAGAGGAAGTAAAGGGGTGGAGTCAGGAAGATTGGAGTGTGTTTGTTAAAGTTGCAGTTGCAGTCTAGGCTGAGAATAAAGGAGTGTTTAAGAAGATGTCTCTGGTGTCTTAAGATTCTTGCAATACAACAAATTGCAAGACTCTCCTGCAAAGAGTCCGCTGCTTCTTGCTAGCCATGCAGGCCCAAGAAGCAGCAGCCGCTGAGTTATTAATATTTATTTTTATTTATTACATTTATATACTGCCCCTAAGCTGAAGCTCTCTGGGCTGTTTACAAAAGTTAAAAAAAACAGTGAATATTAAAAGGAATATGCAAAATTTAAAACCATAAAAAGCATGAAATGCAAACAAAAACAGACAATATCCATTTAAAACAAGTATTCTGGGGTCAGTTAAGAAACTCAGCATATGCTGTTAAATGCCTGGGAGAAGAGAAAGGTCTTGAGCTGGCGCCAAAAAGATAACAACGTTGGATACAGGAGAGCCTCATTGGGGAGATTATTCCATAATTGAGGGACCACCACTGAAAAGGCCCTCGCACCTTACCCCTCCTGACCTGGCCGGCCAGCTGACTTACTTTCCTTAGCAGGGATGCTTGTGCCCACATTACCGGCACGCTGCCTCTGTAAGGACTTTCTGCCTTCAGGAGCTGCAGCTCCTGAACACAGGAAATCCTTACAGAGCCAGCATGCTAGAGACATGGGTGTGCGCGTGTCCACGTTCGGAAAAGTAAGATGCCTGGCGGTGGGCAGGGTCAGGAGACGTGGCATGGTGAGGCTTGTGGGCGACTGAGCGGCTGCTACTTCTTGGACACATGTGGGAGGGGGCAGAGGAGGCCATGGTGGGGAGGGGATCATGGGAGGGGTGGATGGGACGGGGCATGGCAGGTCTCCGGCGCTTCAGGCAGTGACCTGCCTTGGGCCATTCCTGAGTCCTACCACTAGGCAGGGTGAGACAGCCACCTCAGACGGCTGAGTTTGGATAGCATGAATACGTAGCAAGTTGTTAGCTGTTTAATTAATTATTCTTTTTTGCTCCCAGGAAGAGGCACACAAAGAACTGGTTTAATGATAGGCTTGAGTAGAATCATAGAATCATAGAATAGTAGAGTTGGAAGGGGCCTAAAAGGCTATCGAGTCCAACCCCCTGCTCAATGCAGGAATCCACCCTACAGCATCCTTGACAGATGGTTGTTCAGCTGCCTCTTGAATGCCTCTAGTGTGGGAGAGCCCACCACCTCCCTAGGTAACTGGTTCCATTGTCATAGTGCTCTAACAGTGAAGACGTTTTTCCTGATGTCCAGCCGGAATCTGGCTTCCTGTAACTTGAGCCTGTTATTCCATGTCCTGCACTGTGGGATGATCGAGAAGAGATCCTGGCCCTCCTCTGTGTGACAACCTTTTAAGTATTTGAAGAGTGTTATCATGTCTCCCCTCAGTCTTCTCTTCTTCAGGCTAAACAGGCCCAGTTCTTTCAGTCTCTCCTCACAGGGCTTTGTTTCCAGACCTCTGATCATCCTGGTTGCCCTCCTCTGAACATGCTCCAGCTTGTCTGCGTCCTTCTTGAATTGTGGAGCCCAGAACTGAATGCAATACTCTAGATGAGGCCTAACCAGGGCTGAATAGAGAGGAACCAGTACCTCACGTGATTTGGAAGCTATACTTCTATTAATGCAGCCCAAAATAGCATTTGCCTTTCTTGCAGCCATATCGCACTGTTGACTCATATTCAGCTTGTGATCTACAAAATAACAAGATCCTTCTCGTTTGTAGCATTGCTGTGCCAAGTATCCCCCATCTTGTAACTGTGCATTTGGTTTCTTTTTCCTAGGTGTAGAACTCGGTATTTATCTCTATTAAATTTCATTTTGTTGTTTTCAGCCCAGCACTCCAGCCTATCAAGATCACTTTGAAGTTTGTTTCTGTCTTCCAGGGTATTAGCTATCCCACCCAATTTTGTGTCATCTGCAGATTTGATAAGTGTTCCCTGCACCTCCTCATCCAAATCATTAATAAAAATGTTGAAGAGCACTGGGCCCAGGATACAGGCAATGGAAGCTGATGGTTCCAATTTTGGTGGGGCTGTGAATCCATTCTGGGGCTGTAGAATGTTTATCCCAGGATCATCCCAGGTTCATCCCTGCCTGAGCGCTGGATGCCCTGTATGGCACTTAGATGAACAGGTTTGACCCCAGGACAATCCTGGGTTAAACCTTAGGTCTAGATACAGCCTGGGTTTCAGCCAGAGCCAGCCACAACTCTAAAGAAGCTCTCCAAGGGGATGAACCTAGTTTAGTGATATGGTTCAGCATCTTGGATAGCTCCAAGTGCGAATTTGCATTAAATGCGAATTTGTGCAAATGCAGGAAGTTGTAGAAAATCCGATGCTGGCAATGATGATGGAATGAAGCAAAAGGCACCAAACAATCTTCAAAAGGTAGACGGGATGGATTTCACAACGTCTGTACATCCCTACTTGCTGCTGAGCTGATTGGCAAGCAAAGTGTCCAGTAACTTCAGCGACTTGAGGCTGGAGAGATCAGCTGACTTCTAGGAGGTAAAGAAAGGGGGAGGAAGGAAGGAAGAGTGTAAAAAGGATTGAGAAAATATTTGCCATTGGGTTGCAGCAGACATGGAAAGCACAGAAGCTGCATAGGCAGAGAAATGGGGCAGGGAATCTCGGGTTGTGTGCCAAGGACATGACGTGTGGGTGGCAGTGGCTGTTATGATAATAGAGCGAATTGTCTTCTGAGCATGATAGGTGAGACATTTGGGTATATCATGTACATCGTTGGTGTGAAGTGATTGTAAACAGGGGGGTCAGGGGAAAATAAAATGAGGAATAATTATATTATTACTACTGATATTTATTTATTTATTTATTTATTTAAAACATTTATATCCCGCCCTATATCAGTAAGATCTCAGGGCGGCGTACAGATAAAAGCATACAGTATAAAACAGTAAATAAACACAGCTAAAAACAAATTAAACCATAAACCAAGTTAAAAGAATATAAAAGCAGTAATTATATTATTACCACTGACCTGTCACAAAAACAGCTATTGGTGATGACACCACAGACAGCCTCTATTGGAAGCTTAATATTTATTTATTTAATGCATTTCTATACCGCCCAATAGCCAAAGCTCTCTGGGTGGTTTACAAAATTAAGACAATTCAAGTATAAAATAACAGTATATAAACCATAATATAAAATATAATATAAAAGCACAAACATTTATAAGGTAACAAGAAAAGTTTATCCTGATTTTACATTGATAGGACTGAACATCCTAATAAATTGCAGTTCAGAGGTTCCAAGTTGCACCATCCCTTTGGAAGCTCCCATTGCTCACAATGGCTGCCTGTAACTCAGGATAACACATTGTGTGGTCTGATGAAGAGGACTGCAGCCTGAGAAAGCATATTATGCTGTGATAAATGCTGCAACAGACCAAGTGTTGCAAACACATCTCCCTAGTGCTTAAGGAGAGTCCTTGTTGTCTGGTCCATTCACTTATTTGTTTAGGCCATTATATTTCACCTTTCTTCCATCACGGAACTCAAGCCCACATACCAGGTATTTCTAAATGGGCTTCGAGCAAGGCGCTGGTGAGACCTGGATCTTCTTAGCTTAAGGTTGGATCATACACCCTCAGACTCAGGATGTCTGCAATCCCAAAGAATCATAGAATAGTAGAGTCAGAAGGGGCCTATAAGGCCATCAAGTCCAATTTATTTATTTATTACATTTTTATAACCCACCCCCCCAATAGCCGAAGTCCAATCCTCTGCTCAATGCAGGAATCCACCTTAAAGCATCCCTGACAGATGGTTGCCCAGCTTTCTCTTGAAGGCCTCTAGTCTGGGAGAGCCCACAACCTCCCTAGGTAACTGGTTCCATTGTCGTACTGCTCTAACAGTCAGGAAGTTTTTCCTGATGTCCTGCCGGAATCTGGCTTCCTGTAACTTGAGCCCTTTATTCCGTGTCCTGCACTCTGGGATGATCGAGAAGAGATCCCGAAGAGATCCTTACTTACCCTTGGAGTAAGCCCTGTTGAACTCAATGGGACTAACTTCTAAATGGACATGTAAAATATTATACAGTAAGGCTTTTTTTATTATTATTTCTCCAGACTTTTAAAACATTGGATTACTTGTGGTTGTGGTTGTTGTAACTGCTGCTGGATTTTCATCTTGAATGCTGCCTTTTTAATCTGTTGTTTTAATGTGTGTGTGTGTGTGTGTGTGTGTGTGTGTGTGTCTGTTTGATTGCTATGTTTTATGTGCTCATTGAAAACTGCCTGACAACAACAGCAACAACAATTTCTTGAAGGGTGGTATGTAAATTCCCTCTACGTGCTTATTATATATGACGTGGAGGAGGTGGTGAATTTGCTATCTTCTGGGCGAAGGAGTGAGTAACATGTCCCCCGAGATGCGTTGGCTCTAAAAAGACATGGAGGAAGCGACGAAAGACATTCTCATGTTCTCCTTCTCCTTTTTTTCATTTCCCCTACTGCCTCCTCTCTTTCCCACCACCGGTACCTAGCTACCTTCCGTGTTCCCCAAGGACCCCATCCTACATACAAGACCTCATCGCTTTCATCTCTCCTGGAAGGGAATTATCGTACGGCAGCTTCACATCCAACTCCCGTTTGCCTCCCTATCAAAAGCAGGTCTATATGGAGAACTTTATAATTCTTGTGGGTGAATATGGAAATGTATATTTCAATTCTATGAATGCACACCTTCACATTCTGCCTAATGCTCGTTCTTTTTTAGCGACATTGAATCACGTGGCTGGCTTGGACCCATTTGCCTGCTTCCTTTTTAGGTCCCAGAGATGAGTGTTAAATCAAAGGAAGGCACAAAGAGAAGAATCCAGTCTCAGGAGGCAGCAAGGGCAGGTCCCACAGGGGGAGAAGGAAGAAAGAAAGAAGTCGGGGAATCCTAAAATGCATTTGCACTGCCTGAACTGTGAGATGCCGGCATTTACCACCCTAGATGATTTATCTAAACTCCCATTATCAGTGCTAATAATGGGGATTGTCACATTTTTAATAATAATAATAATAATAATAATAATAATAATAATAATAATAATAATAATATCATCTTAAGGCTCAACCATGCATGCAAGCAGCAGGTATATGTGTGGTAATAATAGCTAAATAGGCACTGTAAGCATGTTGATAATCTTGAAACACACACTGTTGGAAATGGCAGATATGATTTAGTGATAAGAAGCACAGAGCATCTATATTAGTTATGCAAGTCTTTGGGAGCCAGAGAGGTCCAGCAGCTCTGTGCCCAGTGGGGACTGGTGGCTCTGTTTTCGGTGGGGCTGTGAATCCATTCTGGACTCCAGTCAGAACCAGCCAGGACTTTAAAGGAGTCCGGCAAGGTGGTGAACATTACCCCCACCCCCCACCCCCAGAAGCACCTTTAGAATTCAGCCTGGTTTGACCGAAACCCAGAATCGATTCACAACCCCACTGAAATCGGAGCCACCAGCCTCCACTCTCTGTGCCACAGCTGGAGCACTGAAAAACAAACACAGCCAGGAAAGAAGTGATGTGGCAGCAATGGCAATGCATGGAGGTACTCAGTGCTGGTTCTGGGCTTTTGAGGGCCCTCAATGCTCAAGACGACCTCAACGCCCCTTCACTCTGTAAGTCTACCTTCTCGCTGCCACTGCCAATAGCTGCTGTTGCTCCTCATCTGATTTCTCATCATTGCTGCCACTTGTTTGCCTGAAGGCAGTAAGTCAGTGAACAAGAAGGGCAGCGGCATCTCCTGATCCTTCTTCTCACCACCATCGTTGCCTGGGCCAGAACTAGAGGCAGGTGAACAAGCAGGCTGCAATGGGGAAGAGGAGGAGCAAGGCCAGTGGGGTTCTTGTCAGTGGGCCCCTGTTAGGGTGAAGGACCATAGCAGGTGCCCATCCATGCCTCCTCTTGGTACCAGTCCTGGCTGGCATGCTGGAGTACACTGAGAAGCAGCATAAAGACCACTTCCAGGCAGGACAAGGTGGAAAGAGCAAGGAGTAGAGGGAAGCCAGCAAGTGATCGCTGGTGTGATGATGGTGATGATGATGATGATGATGATGATGATGATGATGATGATTTATACCCTGTCGTTTCCCCAAAACTGGGACTCAAGGCGGCTTTACAAATCAAAACAGGTACAGTTAAAACAAATAGATATACAAAAAACAAACAAAAAACCAATAATTAAACAAGGTACAATATTAGAACATTGTAAACATTTAAAAGCATTTAAAATATGAATAATAATAATAATAATAATAATAATAATAATAATAATAATAATCCAATATCTAAATAGTGCATTAACAGAGGTCCAGACTACTCCCTCCTGTAAAAAGAAATTTTTAGCCTGCCTCCGGAAACACACCAGGGAGGGAGCCAGTCTAGCTTTCCTGGGAATGGAGTTCCAGAGCTCAGGGGCAGCCACTGAGAAGGCCCTCTCCTGCGTTCCCACCAGGCGTGCCTGTGATGGTGGTGGGAGTGAAAGAAAGGCTTCCCCAGAAGATCTCAAAGCACAGGCAGGCTCATAAGGGAGAATACAGTCTTTCAGATAACCTGGACCCAAGCCATATAGGGCTTAACCAGCTCTTTGAATTGTGTTTTAACAGGCGAGTTGTATGCCCACAGGGATTTTGCCCCTTGATTCCCCTTTAAAAGGCCTCTCTCTGGTGGTGAACATCTGGCCTCCCATTTGATGCCTGGAGGCACATGTGCTACTGTCAAGAGACAGGGTGTGCAAATGAATGCATGACTTGAAGGTAGGGATGAGCAATGAACTCAGCTGAAGCCCAAGCCAAATTGGCAAGTGGCTTTAAAAAGAAATCAAAACATAAAGGCACATCGCACAACCCCATCACTACGTTTTTCTGGCGTTGGGGAGGAATAATCCCTTTCCAAGGAGCTACTAAGCCTGCAACTATCATCCAATTCTGTCCAACAGAGGGGAAATGTTAGAGTCATTCTTGGATTTCGCATGATAGTCAATGGGCAGCATGATCCCTTGGACCTCTGAACATCAGTTCAGATTTGGTATCGAGTCGAATCTTCCAACTTTGACCCTGTCCGAGAAGAAATTGGCTGTTTCCTGAAGCACTGAATGAGTGTCCAGATTGAAGCAGGGAGTCATTGCACAGGTCTACGTGAAAGGCTCCCCCAGAGCCCTCTACACCATCGGTGATAGTCCAGCTACTAGTCTATGGCTACTAGTCCTCCTGGCAATATGCTATGTGTCCAGTCTCAGAGGTCGTTCGCCTTTGTACTTCAGTCGCTAAGGAATATGAGCAGGAGAGCACTACTGCATTTTTCTCCCTCTCTCAAAATACTAAAACCCAATGGGGTCATCTCATGAAACTGATTGGTGGGAGATCCAGGACAAATAAAAGGAAGGACTTCTTCACATGGCACATAGTTAAATTATAGAATTCACTACCACAAGATATAGTAATAGCCGCCAATCTGGATGGCTTCGAAAGGGGGTTGGATCAATTCCTGTAGGCAAAGGCTATCAATGGCTACTAGCCCTGATGGTTGTGCGCTATCTCCAGTATTCGAGGCAGTAAGTCTGTGTACCCCAGTTGCTGGGGAACATGGGTGGAAGGGTGCTGTTGCACCATGCCCTGCTTGTTCATCCCAACCGATGGCTGGTCGGCCACTGTGCGAACAGATCGCTAGACTAGATGGACCCTTGGTCTGATCCAGCATCAGTGCCCTTCTTAGGTTCTTACTTGTTGGCTACTGTGTGAACAAAATGCTGCACCAGATGGACCCTTGGTCTGATCCAGCATGGCCCTTCTTAGGTTCTTAAATTATGCCCCAATCTGCTAGCACAGAAAGGATTCTTACCCCCAAACTCATTTTGGCTTAGCTCTGTTCACACTCGTTGAGGACAAAATCATAATAAGGGTCATTCCACACAATAGGGAGGCAGAGGTGGTAGAATTCTAGACTGGCTCACATCAAATGGCAGCTGCACATAAGGGTCATTATGGCCCCTTGTAAAAACTCCATGGTTGTAGTAAGCCAGTGTATCAGGGAGAGTACTGCACTAAACCACTCTCTTCTTTTTATTGTTTTTATTTTACACGAGCAGGCATTAAAAATGCAATCCCGCCCTTCCCTGCACTCAGAAGTGTTGCAGTATCCTGCACAGTCTATCTGCCTCCTTTTGCAGAATGTGTAGATTGACTTGAACTCTGTTTGGCTGAAGGGTTCCCTTTCATGAGCTTCCTGGTTTTATTCTATTTCCTCTTGCTCTGGTATTTTAACTAAATTAAGGCTGAAGTGCATGTTTGCTTTGGAGACAAATAATTAGCTCTTTCCCTACTTATTAAGAGAGGATTACAACCCTTCAGCAGCAGTATGTAACCACTTTATACAGGTAATTGCTTAGCTCTTTGGACAAAACAAAACAAGAGAAAACAAAACAACCTAGAGCTTTATATACATTAAAAAAGATCATTACTTGTACATCTAGGGGTCACCAGTACATCTAGGGGGGACCACATTACACCAACTCTAAAATCACTTCACTGGCTGCCAATTAGTTTCCATGCTAAGTATGAAGTGTTGGTTATCACCTTTAAAGCCCTACATGTTTTGGGTCCAGGCTACCTGCGGGATTGCCTTCTCCCGTACAATCCGCCCCACACGCTCAGGTCTTCCGAGAAGAATCTACTTCAATCAGTCAAAGTTAGGCTGACAAGCATTACCCCGAGGACCTTCTCTTCTGTCGCTCCCAGAGACAGGAATGGCCTGCTAGGAGAGATTCATCAACGTAATAGTCTTTCTGAATTCAAGAAAGCTATAAAGACTGATCTCTTCCGGAAGACCTGGACCCAAACCATGTAGGGCTTTAAAGGTGATAACCAACACTTTATACTTTGTCCGGAAACTAATTGGCAGCTAGTGAAGAGTTTTTAAAACTGGTGTAATGTGGTGTCCCCTAGGTGTACCGGTGACCAGCCTGGCTGCCATATTTTGAACTAGTTGAAGTTTCCAGATTGGGCACAAAGGTAGCCCTATGTAGAACGCATTGCAGAAGTCGAGCCTTGAAGTTACCAGTGCGTGCGCTACCGTCTTTAGGTCTTCCAACTCTAGGAAGGGGCGCAACTGGCATATCAGCCGAAGCTGATAGTAGGCACTCCTGGCCGTCGCATCTATCTAGGCTGTCATTTGGAGCGACGGATCCAGAAGCACCCCCAAGCTGCGAACGTAGCCTTTCAGGGGGGGTGTAACCCCATCCTGGTTGACACACCTCCAAACCCAGGTTATGGCCTTTGACAGCAAGCACCTCCATCTTGTCCAGATTCAGCTTCAGTTTGCTTCTCCTCATCCAGCCCATTACTGCCTCTAAGCATTCATTCAGAGGAGACGAAGTGTCCAATTCCCACAGTATGCCATTAGCATGCCAAGGGAATTGCACACTTTCTGGAGGCCTCAGGCATGCACTTTCCACCATTCCCCCTGCACCCATCTGGGCCTGAAAGGACTTCTTGTGTTAGGAGGCCTTTTCAGCCCCAATGGGTGAGGGAGGTGGGAGAGGCATGGCGAAGTACAGTTTCTGGGCCTCCAGAAAGTGCACAAATTCCTCCAGCCATAGTAACGGCATGGATGGGGGAATTTGTGCACTTTCTGGAGGCCCAGAAACTACAGTTTGCCCTGCCTCTCCCACCTTCCTCTATCATTGAGGCTGAAAAGGCCTCTTAACACCTGATGGGTATGGCTGGGAGGAGAAGGTTTTTTTCCCTTCTACCCTGATGGTGGCCCTTCAACTCCCCCATATGCCAAATGGGGCCTTTCAGGCATTAATGGGGGTGGGGTGATAAAGCCTTAGGGCCTCATAAGAACATAAGAAGTGCCATGCTGGATCAGACCAAAGGTCTATCTCGTCCAGCACTCTGTTCACACAGTGGCCAACCAGACATTGGTCAGGGATGAACAAGCAGGACATGGTGCAACAGCAGCCTCCCACCCACGTTCCCCAGCAACTGGTGCACACCGGCTTACTGCCTCAAATACTGGAGATAGCACACAACCATCAGGGCTAGCAGCCATGGATAACTTCGTTTTCGAAGTGGTGGGGCCATCGGCAGGGTAGATACGGCTACCACAATTTCCCCAAGGCTGGGGGAATTGTGCCTTTTCCCCTGTGCCTGACAGGACTAGAGCCCCCATTGTCCTTAAAGGAACCATGGGGTGAAAAATCCACCCCGCACATTCGCTGGAGCTCAAGTGGGCCAAGCGCAGGGCATCTGGCAACCTGGTTAGGCCTCATCTAGAGTATTGCGTCCAGTTCTGGGCTCCACAATTCAAGAAGGACGCAGACAAGCTGGAGCGTGTTCAGAAGAGGGCAACCAGGATGATCAGAGGTCTAGAAACAAAGCCCTATGAACAGAGACTGAAAGAACTGGGCATGTTTAGCCTGGAGAAGAGAAGATTGAGGGGAGACATGAGAGCACTCTTCAAATACTTAAAAGGTTGTCACACAGAGGAGGGCCAGGATCTCTTCTCGATCCTCCCAGAGTGCAGGACACGGAATAACGGGCTCAAGATAAAGGAAGCCAGATTCCAGCTGGACATCAGGAAAAACTTCCTGACTGTTAGAGCAGTACGACAATGGAATCAGTTACCTAGGGAGGTTGTGGGCTCTCCCACACTAGAGGCCTTCAAGAGGCAGCTGGACAAGCATCTGTCAGGGATGCTTTAGGGTGGATTCCTACATTGAGCAGGGGGTTGGACTCGATGGCCTTGTAGGCCCCTTCCAACTCTGCTATTCTATGATTCTATGATTCTATGATTCTCTCAGGCACTGGCAGATTTTTGAGCCAGCCTTATGTTGCATGCATAAGGCCTCGTGAGTGTACTATTGCACTTATGTCCTACCTGTGGGTTTCAGGTAGCCGATTGGCCACTGTGAAAAGAATGCTGGATGGCCCCTTCGTCTGATCCAGTGTATGTCTTCTTATGTTACCAGGTGTTACCTCCAGCATCTACAAGTAGGCCAGGAAAAGCGCCCTAGAATCCCCCTGAACTGGATGGACCAATGAAATGACTCACTCTGAAGCAGCTGCAGGTGTTCCTGTGTTCTTGTGCTCCTAACTCTGGTTGAATCCTGGATCTGTAAAGCAGAACACATCTGTAAATGAACACGTTTGCTGATGAGAAACAGGACAAGAAAGAAAGTGATTTTTTGTGATGAGGCATCCTCATGCTAAAGGCAGATCAGTCAGGTTATAATTAGCTCTAATTGGTATTCCCACAAGCTGTAATGTTCTTTATATTGCAGCCAAATGACAATCAAATTAACCAGGAAAAAAATAGTTGAAAGAGAGGGGAAAAGGTGAGAAATTGCTTCCTGTCTTTCACAATGAAGAAATCCACAAAGGAATGACTGCCAGTCATCTTTGTCTAAGGGGGCAGGAGAGGGAGAGATTTCATGATGGACAGTGATTTGGTCAATGTGTTAGATAATTCTATAAATTTAGGTAATATTCAAGCTTATATTAATTAGGATATTCAAACTAAACTCGATGTTTGGTTTAAATGTGCTTTATGCACAGGATTGCAGCTTAGATCTTCAGCTCAGGAAGAACCTTGATGAACGAAATAATATGACTGCCAGTTTTCCAAGAGAGCCTTCTTTGTACAATCACGGAGGGGGAAATAAACCATGGTGGCTTATTTTCCCCACCGCTTGTGCTGAGATTTTGCATAATTATCCTCTCTAGTGCAGCTTGCTGTGTCACGCAAACCCAGCAAGGGTGGCTTGTTGCCATAGTTAACAAGCCACCCCACAATCCTAAAACAGCCCACCATGGCTTATTTCCCCCTCCGTGATCATGGGAACAAGCTCAGTGTTATGTATCAACGTGGCTCTGCTGAGAATTAGATAGTCAAATAACTTCAGTCCACACAGCTCTTCCTGAGGTGAAGCTGTAGCCTGCACATCTGTGCATAAAGCACATTTAAACTAAACTCAGAGCTTAGTTTGAATATCCTAATTAATATCAAGGGATGTCAGAGGAATCTGGGTCTGGGGTGTAGCTTGATGATCTTTCATCAGCTGGGCATTCCAGACGAAGTTCTGACTTCCACCAGCTGGCTTGAGATATCACCCACCCCCACCCCACTTGTTAGCCAAGTGCCAGATTTCCCCTCTTTTAAAAAATTACATAAATAGACATTTTCACAAATTGCAGGTGCAATTTGCATCATTTACACCAAGCGTAGCTGAAATTTGTGCAAATTCCACAAATTTCTGCCAAATTTTGAGTAAACATACAGTATCTTTACAATTTTCATATAAGTTTTAAAAAAATCAAACGAAGCTTGGAACCTGATAGGAACTTGAGTTGCAACAAGCTTTAAGATGGAATTTGGAGTACTTCGGTGAACTCATGTTTTCCTGATTCACACATCCCTAGTTCTTCGTCTTTCTAATCCCATCAACACAAGCATGAAAGTGCTGGAAGACTTCTCCCACAAACTTGAACTGACAACTCCCCAAATAGTCCCATCAGTTCCCTCACCCATAAGAACATCAGAAGAGCCCTGCTGGATCAGACCAAGGGTCCATCTAGTTCAGCACTCTGTTCACACAGTGGCCAACCGGCTGTCAACCAGGGACCCACAAGCAGGACATGGTGCAACAGCCTCTTAGTCTTGCCCCCACAATGCCTCCACTTCACCCAAAATGTATCTGATGGTGGCCACCACAACTGAGAGGCCTCTCTGCAAGGCCTCCAACCAACTTGGGTACTTGGAGTGAAGACATGACAATGGGCCTGGTTCTGAAGACCCTGGGAGGCAACACTTCCCTTGGTATTGTGTGTCTGAGACATGATGTTGTCAAGATGCCTGACATACTGACTTGAGTGCTCAGGTGCCCTGGAAATCTTCATGTCCCAGAGCTGACATGTGAACACTCAGAAGCTTACTTAATAAATATTCTGAGCCAGAGAAGAACTTCTCAGGATAATGGCACAATGCACAATGCAGCCAAATATGACAAGCTGGAGAAATTTGTATTCTGATCCCGCACCATTAATGTAAATGTCTTCTACATGGTCAAAAATAACAGAACTCTCAGCTAGTGTAAACCATGTTCTCCCTTCTTTTATTTGGGAGAAGTATAATTTACAGCTTGAACATCAAACATCCTGAAGCGATTCATATCTTAATTACTGTTTGGGAGAAAGAGCTTAAACACACGCATGGGATACTTTGCACGGAAGGAGAGATGTTCCAATATATTGTTCAAGAATATCAGCACTCTCTTTTTTTACAATCTACAAGTTCTAAATCTGTTTAACAGGGAGCAATCCCGGAGAAGCGATATGATGTGAATAATTATTTGGTGTGTTAACATCTTTCTTTCTTTCTTTCTTTCCCTCTTTCCTTCCTTTCCCTCCCTCCTTCCCTCCTTCCTTCCTTCCCTCCCTCCTCCTCCTCCTCCTCCTCCTCCTCCTTTAAAACCCTCATCCAACTTGCAATAATATATATATACACACACAAAAGTGTTTGGGATGGGGAGGGTGAGTTTACTAATTGTTGTGAACCGCCCAGAGAGCTACGTGTCATGTTTCTCAGAACACTCCTGCATTCGATGGCAGGCAAATGACGAGGCTTGCTAAGTAATCTACAAAGCTTTTATTAAGCAACAAACGTCTCTTCTTCCTGAATAGAGTCTAACCTCTTGGAAACATCTCCCTAGACAAAACTATATAAACTAAGCAAGACAATTGTCCGTTCAAGAAGAATAGGAAGCCACTTCTCAAATGCCTGTAACTTCAGAGCACCTGGTGTGGAGGCAGTTTCTGGCGTAATTGAAACGACTTTATTATTTATTTATTATTCTATTTGTTAATTACATTTCTATACTGCCCAATAGCCGGAGCTCTCTCACAACTTCCTTCTGCACCGTGCGTTTTAGCTTCCAGCGGACCCTAGCATCAGCTAACTTGTCGGGATGCTCACCTCCAGAAGAAGGCTCACTTTCCACTGAGTGCGTAGGATTTAGCCTTGAGGAGATAAGCTCTGGAGAGGGCTGACTCCCAGCTGGGGAATCGCCCATGAGAGCTTCCTCCCCCACTGGTCCAGGCTGGCTGGTGTCGGGCGCTGCGTCTTCTAGTTCTGAATCTAGTTCTTACCTGAAACGTCTTCTCCCAAAACAGGGACAGTAGGCTTAGACATGACACTTTGTCTATTGGGTGGTATAGAAATGCAATAAATAAATAAATAAATAAATAAATAAATAAATAAATAAATAAATAAATAAATACTACTCCAAGCTATTTTCCAAAGTATCTTGGGGTGGTAAAATGCCTCACATGCAGGAATGTGTCCGTGGTGTCAAAGGAAGTATATTATAGACTCAAACTATTAGAAAAGTATCGTCACGTTTAGCATTGGGAGGAGGGCTAGCCAATTAAAGGGAACACAGTTGATGGATATGCTGTATTCCATCCATCTCCTGCCCTCGGGTTCTGTGGTTGTCCTGTCAGTCTGCCCATGAGTCTCTGGATTAGGGATGGTACAGGCACCCAACTTGCTCTGGGATTTGGGCGGACTCCCCCATGCCAAGCCACGTGGAGTTCACGGGCACACCTCTAATACTGAGGAAATTGCCCTTCTGGATCCTTCTGACATCCCAGATATTTTAAACAATGTGCTCAACTACCTGGGCATCTAATAGTATGGGAAGAGGAACACCACAATGGATTATAAGCTCCTTCATTAATTTGTAGGCGATGTCAAAAACGAACCTCTTTTCCCACCTCAATATGGGTTTTTATTATAACCTGGTGTCAGTATGAGCTCAGGCTATGCATTGTGTAGCACTTGGGAACTTATCTGGGGCCCACTTAAAAGCATCAGGCAGACTCAATTTTGTCAGATTGCTTGTTAAGTGGCAGCTGCCGATGGAAGCCCCAGTGGTGTTCTCTGGGCTATTTAGGCTGCCTCTGGGCTTCCATGTAATGAGGTGCCATTACAGAGGATTTGGGTTCCTGAAAGGTTCTCCATTTGTTACTGTTTTGTTTTTGTTTTGGACATGCTGACTAATTTCATTTTATTTTCCCAGAGACATTTTGACAGCAAGCAAAGTAAGCGACACACACGGAACAGATTCAGCCCCATGGAAAGGGACGAGGCTTTGCTAAGTCAAATGTGGGGCGATAGAGATGGACCAAAATGGCCTCCTTGATTCCCCCCACCCACCCACCCCACACACAGAGTCACAGGTGCATTTTGGTGGTTTCTATGTGGGGAAAAGAAGTGTTGCAAATTCATTCAGGAAGCAAGAAGCTTCTAGAAGTGCTTCCCCCCCCTCCCTCCCTTCCCAACGTTCTGCTTTAAAAACTTTTCTTTTGTTTACCTCTCTTTTTATATATATTAAAAACATTTACTGTGCAGGTGGTGGGGCAGCCAGAGCAGATTTCTGCCATACACAACCTTCCCTCACAAAATGCCCCTTTGCTAATGATGCTAATATGACACCGCTAGCAGAGCTTGGAGTCCATTTTAGGAGGGGAACATGGCAGTGGTGGGGTTCTGCTCTCGTCACCCTACCCCGGCAGAGGCTCTGACAGTCAAGCCATCTCAGACGGTGGTATCCGTGTGTTTGTGTGGGGAGACTGTCTTTGTTGGAGAGGGTCTAGCTGAGGAGAGATGGAGCACTCTGGCCCTCTTCCACCCGTAAAACCTATTTCTGTAAAGATAAGGAGACTCTAAAAAGGGCCCTGCTGGATCAGACCAAGGGTCCATCTAGTCTTGCATTCTGTTCACACAGTGGCCAACAAGTTGCTAACCAGGAACCCACAAGCTGGAGCGTGTTCAGAGGAGGGCAACCAGGATGATCAGGGGTCTGGAAACAAAGCCCTATGCAGAGAGACTGAAAGAACTGGGCATGTTTAGCCTGGAGAAGAGAAGATTGAGGGGAGACATGAGAGCACTCTTCAAATCCTTGAGAGGTTGTCACACAGAGGAGAGCCAGGATCTCTTCTCGATTATCTCAGAGTGCAGGACATGGAATAACGGGCTCAAGTTAAAGGAATCCAGATTCTGGCTAGACATCAGGAAAAACTTGCTGACTGTTAGAGCAGTACGACAATGGAACCAGTTACCTAGGGAGGTTGTGGGCTCTCCCACACTAGAGGCCTTCAAGAGGCAGCTGGACAACCATCTGTAAGGGATGCTTTAGGGTGGATTCCTGCATTGAGCAGGGGGTTGGACTCGATGGCCTTATAGGCCCCTTCCAACTCTACTATTCTATGATTCTAAGCAGGACATGTGTGCAACAGCACCCTCCTGCCCATGTTCCTCAGCAACGTGTACAGTATGCATAAGCTTACTGGCCGCCTTGAGGCCCAGTATTGGGCAAAAGGCAGGATACAAATAAATATGATAACAATAATAACAACAACACCTGCCTCTGAGACTGGGGGCTCATCTACACTATGCAAGCGTTATAAAAGTGGTATATAAAAGGGAGGAGCCACACTACTGCTTTATAGTGGTACTGAAGTGCACTGGCAGCTGTTGGTGCCCATTGACACATCGACACCAAGCAGGATATAACACCATGAAAGTGGTATATGGTATGTAGGGTGACCATATGAAAAGCAGGACCATTCTCCTAAATCTTTAACAGTTGTATTGAAAAGTGGAATTCAGCAGGTGTCCTTTGTATGCATGCAGCACCTGGTGAAATTCTCTCTTCATCACAGCAGTTAAAGCTACAGTTAAACCTGCCCTTTTTTGTATCTGGTCACTCTACAAATGAAGGCAGGGTTCTTGCAGCTTTAGCCATTGTGAAGAAGAGGGAATTTCACCAGGTGCTGCATGCATACAAAGGACACCTGCTGAAATCCCCTTTTCTACTCCACTATTAAAGATACAAGAGCCCTGTCCTCCTTTTCATATGGTCACTCTGATGGTATGTGTCATGGGCCCCAACAGTTGTCAGTACACTTCAATAGCACTATAAAGCAATAGTGTGGCTCCTGCCTTTTTATATACCACTTTCACACCACTTTCATAATGGAATATCCTTCATGGTGTGGATGAGCCCACTAGGTACTATATGGCCATTAGGACTAGTACAAATCAATACCCTTCTCCTCTGTAAATGTCTCCAATACTTTTTTAAAGCCATCCAAATTGGTGGCCATTGCTACATCTGGAGAATTCCATTGTTTATGTATGAGCTGTGTGAAGAAGTCCTTCCTTTTGCCTGTGCCGAATCTCCCACCCATCAACTCCATGGGATGACCCCTTTCAGTTTTAGTATGCTGAGAGGGGAGGGGGAAAAAGGCCTCCCTGTCATCTTTCTCTGCACCATGCATAGCTTTGTACATCCTTCTCATGTGTCCCTCTTTTTCCTAAACTAAAACGTTGTTTAGGAAAACAACGTTGTAACTTTTCCTCATAGGGGAGTTGCTCCAACCCTCGATCATTTCGGTTGCCCTTTTCTGCACGGCTAGCCATGCAGGAGATCAGGCAACCTCCTCCCCTGCAAGCAAAGAAATGCTGCTGACAATGGACTCCAGCTTTTCCTCCGGTGCAGCCAGCATTACGGAGGTTTGAGAAATCCGCCCAGGGGGTGAAGTTCACTGAGCTTTCGACTCCGGCTCACATTTTTTTACTTCTGTTTTTTGTTTTGTTTTTCTTAAATGAACAGTTTATTTATTTATTTATTTATTTATTACATTTTTATACCGCCCAATAGCCAAAGCTCTCTGGGCGGTTCACAAAAATTAAAACCATCATAAACCAGTTGCACAAATTGCAGCTGCAATTCTCATAATTTGCGCAAATTTTGGCTGCAATTTGCTCAATTGGCCCAGATCACAGCCAAAATGTGCTTAATTCATGCAAAGCTCAGGCACCCGTTGCACAAATCAAAGGTGCAATTTGCACGTATTAAGCATATGATGGCCACAATTTGCATAAATTAAGCAAATTGCTGATGAAATTTGGGTAAATGCTGAATTTAGAGATGGGGGATCAAGTAGAATTCCTGGATTTTGGGGAAAAGCCTGCAGCTTGGCTCACAAATGCAAGCTGAACCTGAATCTCCATGGAAATCTCAGTATTTTAACACTTAATTTTAACTTAAATTTAAATTTTACTGTTCTAACTCTGTATTTGAATCTTACATCAATTTTTGCTGCGTGGTTTTATCCTGGTTGTGCTTTTTATACTCTATTTTGTATTTGTGTTTTTAACCTGTTGGTTGTTTTATGATGGTTTTAATTTTTGTGAACCGCCCAGAGAGCTTTGGCTATTGGGCGGTATAAAAATGTAATAAATAAATAAATAAATAAATAAGCCTAAAAACAGCTGGATTTCCCCATGATGGGCAGCCCTTGTCAGCATGGTATTAGCATGCCCTGGTTGAGGGCTGCACTCCATCGCTTCTTGGCCAGTCTGCCAAATTGTTTTGCTTTATGGCATGTACGAATCAGCATAATTCTCCAAATTCTTTCTTGAAGCTCATTCTGATCCAAGACTGGATCAGACTGTGAGTGCTGTGTGTTTATTTTTCACATTAAAACCTGTGTATATTTTTGCAGGGTTTTTTCCCCCAAATATACATATCAGTTGTGAGCATCGTTGAAATGTGCACATCCATCTCCCACTGATTCAAGCATTTTCACCTGCATTTTTCAAAAGGTTGCATTTTTCAAATGTATGCATGTTATCAACCTCTCCTGCTTTTTTCGTACGGCAAATCACATTGCTAACTTGGAAATGAACAGATTTCGGCCACTGATTGCATCTGGAAGGTCCAAACTGGGCAAATGGTGATAAAAAACAAACTGAAAGAAATTTCTCAGACATTCCTAGTTGATGCTGGCCAGCTAGGGAGGAGGAGAACCTGGCTGTCCAGCATAAACAGAATTGGGACTCATATTGTTGTCCATGTCTTATTCATATTCATACACACACACACACACACAAACACAGAGGGTTTTGATGTTCAGGGGCAGCTCAAAGGGGCTTGTGTTCATCTATCCTTACTCCATTGCATCTTCAGATTTGGGCATTTATTTATTTATTTATTACATTTATTTATTTGGGCATTGTCATCACATAGCTATGTCACCCACCAGTTCTGCCGAAGACCACTCCCATGGAGATTCCTTCTCCTTCGATTCACAGTTGGCTACAGAATCGGACTCAAAGAGTACTTATCAATGGAACCTTCTCAAACTGGGGAGAGGTAATGAGTGGGGTACCGCAGGGCTCGGTCCTGGGCCCAGTGCTCTTCAATGTTTTTATTAATGATTTGGACAAGGAGGTGCAGGGAACGCTTATCAAATTTGCAGATGACACAAAATTGGGTGGGATAGCTAATACCCTGGAAGACAGAAACAAACTTCAAAGTAATCTTGATAGGCTGGAGTGCTGGGCTGAAAACAACAGAATGAAATTTAATAGGGATAAATGCCAAGTTCTACATTTAGGAAATAGAAACCAAATGCACAGTTACAAGATGGGGGATACTTGGCTCAGCAATACTACAAATGAGAAGGATCTTGGAATTGTTGTAGATGCTACCAACTGTCTCTGCAGAGGCCACCAGTGAGGGAGGAAGCAGCAGCCAGGCACTTTTCCACCGTGCCTGGGTCCAGCTCCAGCTGAGAGCCCCCCTCCCTCCTGCTGTCAACTGTAACTGCTGAACTTTGCAACTAAGATTGTAGTACCTGAATTTGCTTTCCCTTTCCCCTCCTCCTCCTCCCTCCCAATCCCCTTTCCTTTTGTGTCATGTCTTTTAGATTGTAAGCCTGTGGGCAGGGACTGTCAAGAAATACTTTTGTAAGCCACCGTGAGAGCCTTTTTTGGCTGAATGGCGGCCTAAAAATCCTTAAATAAATAAATAAAATAATAGATCACAAGCTGAATAGGAGCCAACAGTGCAATATGGCTGCAAGAAAGGCAAATGGTATTTTGGGCTGCATTAGTAGAAGTATAGCTTCCAAATCACGTGAGGTACTGGTTCCTCTTTATTCAGCCCTGGTTAGGCCTCATCTAGAGTATTGCATCCAGTTCCGGGCTCCACAATTCAAGAAGGATGCAGACAAGCTGGAGCGTGTTTAGAGGAGGGCAACCAGGATGATCAGGGGTCGGGAAACAAAGCCCTATGAAGAGAGACTGAAAGAACTGGGCCTGTTTAGCCTGGAGAAGAGAAGATTGAGGGGAGACATGATAGCACTCTTCAAATACTTAAAAGGTTGTCACACAGAGGAGGGCCAGGATCTCTTCTCGATCATCCCACAGTGCAGGACATGGAATAACAGGCTCAAGTTACAGGAAGCCAGATTCCAGCTGGACATCAGGAAAAACTTCCTGAGTGTTAGAGCAGTACGACAATGGAATCAGTTACCTAGGGAGGTTGTGGGCTCTCCCACACTAGAGGCCTTCAAGAGGCAGCTGGACAGCCACCTGTCAGGGATGCTTTATGGTGGATTCCTGCATTGAGCAGGGGGTTGGACTCGATGGCCTTGTAGGCCCCTTCCAACTCTGCTATTCTATGATTCTATGATTGCTGCCACCACCAGTACCAGCAGCAGCCATTCCTGCAGGCTGTACTAAAGAAGATGATATAAGGACCATTCCTCCACTCCTCGTTCCTTTTTCCTTGTGTGCCATGTCTTTTTATATTATAATCCTGCTGGCAGGGACTGTCTTGCTTTACTGATTGCATGTGAACCCCTCTTGGCGTCGTTTTGTCTCAGGAATGTGGTTTTTTAAAAAAGACTAAATAAATAAATAATGCCTCCACCAGCTATGGCAGGAAGCGTGAATGCTGCCAGTAAATCCAATTGGCTGTCGTGCCATTTTATTGCCTCCCTCTGTAAATTGCAAAAATGATCCATCCAACTGCACCACCCATGAGTAGGGTGGCAAAATGCACAGGGAGAATGTGGGGGTAGTATTTCAGTTCTTGCCTCTTAGAATGCCCTAAAGGAGGGGCTTCCTGGCTGGACCCCAGAGGATACGCTGTATCTCTTTGTAGCGCTCCGACTTATATTTCTCAGCCCCCAGAATCAACATATTATAATTCCAAGCTCAGAGAATAACCTGGCCCACGGACCATATATTGAAAGCTGAATTGTCATGATTAGAGTGAGAAAAAGCAATCCTTAATAGCCGTGCTATCTGCCATCAGATCTTCAGAGGCAAAAAATATAAAAAAAATAGATTTGTTTTCTCAAAGGTCACAGAGGTCAGGGAGAACAACTGAAAAGCAGATTGAGATGATGGATGAAGCAGCACAACTGGGCTGAGAGGCCGTGGGACTAAATGGGGAATTTCTAATCTAATGACCCAATGTGTGTGTGTGTGTGAGAGAGAGAGAGAGAGAGAGAGGGGGGGGAGAGAGAGAGAGAGAGAGAGAGAGAGAGAGAGAGAGAGAGAGAACACAGACTAGGACACTGAGGCACCTGTGAGAAAGGAAAGAGAGAACGTGACCATTTTGTTGTGGTGGAAAACCTGGAGGTTGTTTTACACAAATTGTGGTAGCAAGTCTAGCAGGGGAAAATAGCATGATCCTCTTGAGATCATCTGCACCATCCCAGCTAAGACTCCAAGAGGAAAGACAGAAGATCATGTTTCTCAGCCAGTTAATGAATCCAAAAGACCTAGGGACTTAGAAAGCTGCATCAGGACATTGGCCTCTCTAGCTCACCATTGTTTTGTGGCTCTCCGTGGTCTCAGAATGATGTTTCTCCTAGCCTTACTTAGATATGCCTGGGATTGAACCTGGAATCTTTTGCATACAAGGCAGGTGTTCTACCATTGAGCTACAGCACTCTGACAGTGATGAATCCCAGCTCACACTCGGTAGGGCTGACCTGAAATGAGGAGCCTTCTCATGAATCAATTTTCCCCCTACAAAAGGGCAAGGAGGCCATGCATTCTACTTTAAAATCTTCTGCTTGGTGGGCTATCCAGTCCAAGTCCAGTTTAAAGATTATCCAAAGGAGAAGGAGCATCTTGAAAGTGCCTATCAAGTTAGCATCCTGACAGAGCCTTCCCCATTGTGAAGATACATCTATTTCAATGATAGTAATTATATATATATATATATATATATATATATATATATATATATATGCAAATTTTATGCAAATAGGTGTCCTTTTTTGTCCTCTTATTTGGTGAGATGTCAGTGGCCAGAAAGGGGTGCCTTGAGAGAGCCAGTATAGTATAGTGGTTAGAGTGTTAGACCGGGAGTTGGGAGATCCAGGTTCCAGTCCCCACTCTGCCCTGGAAGTTCACTGGGTGACTTTGGGCCAGTCACAGAGTCTCAGCCCAACCTACCTTACAGGGCTGTTGTTGTGAGGATAAAAATGAGGATAAAAATGGAAAGCAGGAGGATTATGTATGCCACCTTGGGTTCCTTAGAGAGTGGGGGGGGGAAAGGTGGGATATAAATGCAATAAATGCATAAAACCACTGAGAACATATTCTTCATTCTACTCCTCTATTGTTCATCTAGGTGGCTCAGACTCATGTACTACTGATTAGGAGCATACTTTCTAAAATAAATCCCCAGATTGAAGAATACACAGTTGACTGCATATAGATAGAATTAGATAAAACTTATTTATTTATTACATTTTTATACTGCCCAATAGCCGAAGCTCTCTGGGTGGTTCACAAAAATTAAAACCATAATAAAACAACCAACAAGTTAAAAGCACAAATACAAAATACAAAATAAAAAGCACAACCAGGATAAAACCACACAGCAAAATTGATATAAGATTAAAATACAGAGTTAGAACAGTAAAAATTAAATTTAAGTTAAAATTAAGTGTTAAAATACTGAGAGAAGAAAAAGGTCTTCAGCTGGTGACGAAAGGGGTACAGTGTAGGCGCCAGGCGGACCTCTCTTAGGAGCTCATTCCACAACCGGGGTGCCACAGCGGAGAAGGCCCTCCTCCTAGTAGCCACCTGCCTCACTTCCTTTGGCAGGGGCTCACAGAGAAGGGCCCCTGTAGATGATCTTAAGGTCCGGGCAGGTACATATGGGAGGAGGCATTCCTTCAAATAACCTGGCCCCAAGCTGTTTAGGGCTTTAAATGTCAATACCAGCACTTTGAATTGGGCCCGGACCTGGACTGGCAGCTAATGAAGTTGTAAAAGGACTGGCGTAATGTGATCTCGCTGGCCAGTCCCTGTTAGTAAACGGGCTGCCCTGTTTTGTATCAGCTGAAGCTTCTGGACCATTTTCAAAGGCAGCCCCACGTATAACGCATTGCGGTAATCCATACGAGAGGTTATCAGAGCATGGATAACTGTAGCTAGGCTATCTCTGTCCAGATAAGGGTGTAGTTGGTATATCAAACTAAGCTGATAAAAGGTGTCCAAGCGACAACGAAAAATCCATATCACAAGCTTGACGTGTAGACCTAAAAGGAACCTCTAGCATCAGAGGTGGTTTACGTCCGAATACCAGATTTTTAGATACACAACCTCACTGGGACATGAATTGTGCCTTCAGTGTAGGCTTCCTAGAAGCACTCTGAGAAACAGAAGGGTGGATTTTATGGACCTTTGGCTTGATCCAGCAGGGCTCTTCTTATGTCCATATATAGCAGAGTTTCAACAGTAGCCTCCTTTTTAAGAAGCTGAAGCTGAGTGTTTTGTCATTTGAGGATCCCTTTCCATCTCATGCCATCATGTCCCTATGCCTCACCCACTTTCATTTGGATTATAGTGTTTGCCAATACTGATGTGGCTTCTTCTAGGAATGAGATCTGGACTTATTCCCCCCACTCTCAGTTCTTTTGTTTCTTTTTGAAGAGCCTTCCTAACCAGGTTTTAAACATCCTAGTTCTGAACAGGCAAATCAGGTCTGGAAGGGTTTGTGGAACGCTGATAACCCCACTGGCTTGGCTTTGCCTTTTTCTTACTGATGTTTTGAGAGCTGCCCAACTTCTGACCTCTCAATTTGAAGGGTCAAATTGGAAAACCCAGAAAATCTAAAATATTTTCAAATGTGAGCTGGGGATGGACGAACCCATGATTTTCGAGCTTCCCTGAATTCTCCCCCCACCAAAAAAATCAAAAAAATAAAATCACTTTCACGCTCTTTTCTACTGGCTCCCATTTTAATCTTTAACCAGTTTTTCAGCTGGTTCAGATGGGGGGGAGTGCATTTCTATGCATTGTTCAAACATTCACACTTCTCCACCTCCACCCATGGACTAAACTGTATGCATTTTAATGCAATTTGGGTGATTTGGGAACATTTCAGAAAGGAAGAAAGAAAGGGCTTAGCTAGACCAGGGGTTAGCCCAGGCTGATACCCGGGCTCGCCCCTGTGCATCCAGATGACGCACAGGGGATCCTGGGCAAAGGCAGGGATCAACCCTCCCTTGCCCTGGGATAACGGGCTCCAGTTGTAGTCCGGTATTTCCTGCGGTCTTGAGCTGATCCTGAGACTGTGAGTGTGTAGCCCGTTCCACAGCTTCTCCCGGCTTCGGGTGATTACTCGCGAGGAGCCGGGAGAAGCCGTGCATGGGGCACAGCACTCTGTAGGAGCGCTGGGCCCATTGGGGCAGGGGGAGAGATTGGGGGGAGGGTGGGGAGATCAGGGCCAGGGTGGGGAGATCAGGGGGGAGTTCGGGACGGGGGGGGAGCGGCGGGAAAAAAATGACTTCCCATTGCTGCTCGAGCGTTCCTGCGCAGTAGCCTCTTTAAACACAAAAAAATGGCGGACATGACAGGGCTTTCCTTTAGCCTGTCGCATCTGACGTCTGGATTAGAGTGACAGCCCACAGTAGCTGCACCGCGGACTCGTCCCTCCTCCCGTGTAGATTAAGAGGTAGGTCTAGCAAAGCTGAAAGAAAGAAAGAAAGAAAGAAAGAAAGAAAGAAAGAAAGAAAGAAAGAAAGCAAACAAGCAAGCAAGCAAGCATTCCTGTTTGTATTTGCATGCATCATTGCAAACAGGAGATGTTCACATGCCCTGAAGCCTGAGAGATCACCCTCAAAGACAAGGAGAGAGGATTTCAGCAGGAAGGGGTAGAAGTTATAGTTACTGGCCTCTGAAGCGTACAGCCACAGACTTCTGCTCCTCAGACGGCTGTACAGACTGCATTTACACGGGCAATTTCAAAGCCCCACCTTCTACCACGGTCAAGAGATGAGTCCAGATTCTCTTGATCCTAGCTTTCCCCCCATCCGCTCATCTCCTATGGAGTAAACACAAGCCCTGAGCTTGGCAACCCGTTGACTGCTTACCCCAATGGGAATATTCATTTCAGATTAAATAACAAACAGACCGTGTTTTTTCTCTCTCTCATTCATTTACTCACAGGGATCCAGCTTTTAAATACCACCACAACCACCACAACAATAAAAAATATTTTTAAAAAGTGTGCGGCAAGATATTATTGCTACATTAGATTTGCTGGTGCATCATCTTGTCCTAGTTTTGCAGTCCTTTTATGATGCAGAAGGCTTCACTTCTTTCGGAGAATGTTTGACATGCAGCTGCCATATGTTTCACACACACACACACACACACACACACACACACGTCAGAACACTTTCTCTCTCACCAGGGGGATACATTTTATAGTTCCATTGTCCCTGATGCTCTGCTCTCCTATGTTTTAGATAGCATCAAAACAGGGTGTTTTTTATTTTGTTTTTAATCCCCTGTAAAAAAATAATAAAATGTTTTATTCACCAACAGGGAAAATTCCATCCCCAACCCAAAGACAACCAAGTGTTTTATTTGCTGTCAGTTATCAAATCCCCAGAGCAAAGGGAATGTCAAACCAGCAGCATTATCCCATAAAGCAACAAATAGAACCAAACATTCTCAAAAACAGTGTCAATGCCACTGAGATGCCAAACCCTATTTTAAATACCATGAAGTATGCTGATAGCGGCTTGTTAGTTTTGAATGAATAGCAACGAGCCACATATGTGTAGCCAGCTAAAACCCTTGATTTTAATTTGATAGTTTTATAAGCTAAAGGATTTTTTAACTGTTTTTTTTAAAAAAAACAAAAATGTAGGTGGGGCATTCAAAAATGCAGTTAACTTCTTCCCATCTGACATAAATATTTGATTTTCTGTTTACCCCAGTCTTCCCCACACCCACAGCTCCCAGAACACCTTACAGGGCTTTTTACATTAAAGAGAAATTGTGCCTGCTTACTGGTACTTTGCTTTCAGCTTTTCTTCCACTACTGTAATGTCCTGATTTACATGGGAGGAGAGGGGCGACCAGGTGATTTGTAATGGAAACTTCCCTGCTCATTACTGGAATGGGACAGTGCCCTCTAGTGGGTGTTTTGTAGCACCACTTCGGCTACACATGGCAGGAAATCCCGAGATATTTCAGAAGAACCGGGATATCTATGTTTTTCTTGTTCAGCAGAATAACTGGGAGTAGGAGTGGGAGACGTGTAGGAGGCTCATTAAATCATCAAAATGACCCACAAATGTCTGTGAGCTACCAGTCATGAGAGTGCCATATGTATTGCTAGTTTGAAGAAGCCCACAATGATCAGTAAAACAAACAAACAAACAAACAAACAAACAAACCCTGTTCTCAGGCTTAGAATTTAAAGGACACAACACCAAAGGAAAAAGGATTACAGTCAGGGGTGGAGGAGGAAAATGCAAAGTTAGAGTCTTAGGCCTCAGCTAGACCTACCTGCTCTAGTGTGATGGAGGGGTGAAGATCTCACAATATTTTTATTGTGAGATCTCCCCCTCTGTTTACACGTGGCTAGGGTGACCATATAAAAAGGAGGACAGGGCTCCTGCATCTTTAACAGTTGTATTGAAAAGGGAATTTCAGCAGGTGTCGTTTGTATATATGGAGAACCTGGTGAAATTTCCTCTTCATCACAACAGTTAAAGGTGCAGGAGCTATACTAGAGTGACCAGATTTAAAAGAGGGCAGGGCTCCTGCACAATGGCTTGTGTAGGGTGACCATATAAAAAGGAGGACAGGGCTCCTGTATCTTTAACAGTTGTACTGAAAAGGGAATTTCAGCAGGTATCATTTGTATATATGGAGAAACTGGTGAAATTCCCTCTTCATCACAACAGTTAAATTTGCAGGAGCTATACTAGAGTGATCAGATTTAAAAGAGGGCAGGGCACCTGCAGCTTTAAGTGCTGTGATGAAGAGGGAATTTCACCAGGTTCTCCATATATACAATTAGTACCTGCTGAAATTTTCAATGCAGAAATCGATCCTAAAGGATCATCCCTCCTTGCTCCCGGGATCCCCTGTGCGTCATGTGGATGCACAGGGATGATCCCTGGGGTGGTTCCGAGATTTCGCCCTGTCTAGCTATGGCCTTAGTTATGAAGTTCTTATAATAACCAGCTGAAATGAGAAAGAGTTCAAGGGCAGGAAGAACCAAAAGGTGTCGGTCTCTCAGCTGAGTCCATGGAGTGGCCCCATTTTTCTTCTCCATGCCTGATGTAATGGCTGACCCCAATTGATGGAGGGAGAAGCCTGATCAAGCTGGCTTCTCATCAGAGCTAATAGTGGCCCTGCTTATTTATGGAATGTGCTGCTACAAAATATGACAACAGCCGCTGGCTTAAATGGTTTTACAAGGGAATTAGACTAATTGAGGGAGGAATTGGTCTCTTAGGGAGCAATCCTATCTCCCGTAGATTGTGCAAATTCCTGGCTCTGAGCTTCATGCTAGGTGCCAGGATACCACGCTCCCAACCCCCTCCATCTCGTAGCTGGCATGGAAAGAAATGTGTGGGCTACCTCTCCATGCTTGCAAAACGGAGCATAGGAATGGGGAAAAGGAGACCTTCCTAGGGGCAGGGAGATGAGGAGACTGGGGACGTGGGGCTACAAGGTATCCGCAGCCATCCCCAACCTCCTCCCTTCCCTCTCTTTGAAGCCTCCGCTAGATGGGTGAAATGGCCATCTAGCTAAAATGCAGAGTGTGAGATAAGACTCTGAGTTTGGAGGCCTATGAGTAGCCAGGGTGCATCCCATAGGATTGCACCCTTAGCCATGGAACCACCAGAGGGATTCTAGTGAAATGAAGGTGGTAGGCAGCAGGAGTCTTGGCCATTGCAGCTTCACCACAAATTATGGCTCAGCTACCCTGTGAAAAGTTTAAAACCAAAACCAAAAGTGAGTTCTTCCCATCAGAGTCTTGCTATTTACTGTTTTACTCTGTACAGCACCATGTACATTGATGGTGCTATATAAATAAATAAATAATAATAATAATAATAATAATAATAATAATAATAATCTGCTTATCTTATAGGGTGGGGTAGAGGTGAGGAAAGTGTACTGGCCAGGAGAAGAGTTGTGTGTGAAGTGGTCAGGCTGTCATGAAGTGGGGAGAAGGGGCCATGATGAGAAGAAGTCCCTGAATGGTAGGGGTGTGCACGGACCCCCCTCTCCGCTTCTCTTCCAGATTCATGATTTGCGGATCGGGCCGCTTCGCTCCACCCCCGCTACGCCTATGTCCGCTCCGCTCCGCTGCGGAGCTCCGGATCCGGATCGGAGCTCCGTTTTTTCCCTCCCATAGGCTTGCATTAAGCTAAAAAAGTATACAACATTTTTTCTGTTAAAGTTAGAAACCTCAAGTTTGGCACCATGACACCTCATGGAGGTATGCACACGCATGCCAAGACTCAAGGCAATGCCATCATCCCCTGATTTGGGGGGAATTTATGAAAATCGGGCACCCCATTCACATCCCTTTCGATAGCTCCATCAATTTGCACGTTAGAAACCTCAAACTCACCACCATGATAGCTTATCCAGGGTTACACATGCACGCCAAGACTCAAGGCAGTCCCATCATCCCCTGATTTTTGGGGAATTTATGAAAATCAGGCACCCCATTCACACCCCTTTCGATAGCTCCGTCAATTTACATGTTAGAAACCTTAAACTCACCACCATGACAGCTTATCCAGGGATACACATGCATGCCAAGACTCAACGCAGTCCCATCATCCCCTGATTTTTGGGGAATTTATGAAAATCGGGCACCCCATTTGCAGACGTGGACTGTTCTCTGACATTTGGACAGATAAAAAAAGGGAAGTGGGCACACTCACAGATGCCATCTAGACCCACAATCATGCCATGGTACAAGGCAATCCCATCATCCCCTGATTTTTGGCGGGGCTTAAACCTGCAGACAGCTCAATGGGGCCATTTCACAGGAAATCCCAACATGCCATGAATTGGGGAGTAGAGATCAACCTATATGAATCTTCTTCCACACTTGAAAAATGGATTTGGAACTTCCAAAACTCTAAGTGAGCGCAGGAAGGACTTCTCCCCTGAGTCAAAGCCAGACACAAACCATCCCTGCGAGGTGGGCAGGGGAGGAGGGAGGGAAGGCAGACAGGCAGCAGACATTTCTGGGGGCATAAGGAAGTGAGACAAGGATAAGCCAGTAATGCATATAAAATGGAATAAATAAATAAATAAATAAACAAAGGAGGGGTGGAATTAAAAGCAGCAGTGTTGCTGAATAAACAACAAGAAGAACTTTTTAAAAAAGGCTATATCTGTCTTTTACCAGTAATAGGGGTGGTGGTGGACGTGCCCAAAGGGGGAATCATTGGCCAATTTAACTGGTCCTGTCTAAGAACCAGTCTTTTAAGAAGCAAAGCTCTTACTTCAACTCATGATAGGCGTTGCTCCACTGGGTTACTCTCTTTGGAGGGCTCTGATGGCCCTCCAAGTACAGGAGAGAGTGAGGGCACGTCCATATGCCCTAGGGGAGCTCATCCCCTTGCACCACATCTTTTCAGTTGTTCCCCAAAGTTAGGGTGGGTAGCAGTGCTGTGTTTCTATCTCTTATTATTGGCTTAGTATATGATTTCAGGTTGTGTTTGTGCATTTGGTGGGGCTACTGTTTTAAAAACACTGGGAAAAGTCCGTTCAGACTAAGAAAGAGAAGTTCCCAGAATCCCAAGTTACTCGTTTTGCCTATCCTGTCCTCCAACTTTGGGATCATGTGATCATGACCGGGAGCTGACTCTGCCCCTCAGCAATCGAAAAGGTAATCTTTTTCCCACCTTTACCCTACTTTTTAAAAAATTCTAGCAAGCGAACCGCACCACGCAGAGAGCTGAGAGTAGGCTCAAAATGACCCCCAGACATGACTCTCTAAGCACAAGAAGTTTCAGAAAGATAGCTTCAAAAACAACACAGTTATCCCCTTTACTTTTCTGCAATGCAATCCTATGGGCGAAATGTTTCAAAATGGCGATCGGATCGGTCCGCGGAAAGAGGATCGCTCCGAAAATGGGCGCTTCTCTTCGCCTTGCTTCTAGGGGTCCATGGTCAGCTTCTACTCCCCCTCTGGGCAAGGCGGAGCAGGCCAATTCGCTTCTGCTTCTACGCTTCTAATCAGAGCGGAGCACATCTCTACTGAATGGTATTATCTTGGCCACCGACAGCTACTAAAATGTAAGTCCCTTGCCAGAGAAAGTTATCTGAAAACCCTCTACACCCAGCTGTATGCAGAAAGTCTTTCCCAAGCTTTGTGGCTCAAGAATCTACTCTGAATAGATGTCAACTTCATTGCTAAGAGGGTAAGCTTCCTTAGCAGGACTTCATCTGAAGATGTTAATAATAGGGGTGTGCACGGACCCCCCGCTCCGCTTCACTTGCAGATCCGCCATTTTCCGGATCGGGCCGCTCCGCCCTGCCCCCACTACGCCCACTTCCGCTCCGCTCTGCTCGGAGCTCCAGATCCAGATCCGGAGCTCCGTTTCCCCCCCATAGGCTTGCATTGAAAGCTAAAAAATTATACAACTTTTTTTCTGTTCAAGTTAGAAACCTCATGTTTGGCACCATGACACCTCATGGGGGTATACACACGCACGCCAAGTTTCAAAGCAATCCCATCATCCCCTGATTTTTGGGGAATTTTTGAAAATCGGGCACCCCATTCACACCCCTTTCCATAGCTCCGTCAATTTGCACGTTAAAAACCTCAAACTCACCACCATGAAAGCTTATCCAGGGATACATGCGCACGCCGAGACTCAAGGCAGTCCCATCATCCCCTGATTTTTGGGGAATTTATGAAAATTCAACACCCCTTTCCATAGCTCCGTCAATTTTGCACGTTAAAAAAACCCCTCAAACTCACCACCATGACAGCTTATCCAGGGATACATACGCACGCCGAGACTCAAGGCAGTCCCATCATCCCCTGTTTTTTGGCGGGGCTTAAACCTGCAAAATTTGGAACTTCCAAAACTCCAAGTGAGCGCAGGAAGGACTTCTCCCCTGAGTCAAAGCCACACACACACAACATCCCTGTGAGGTGGGCAGGGGAGGAGGGAGGGAAGGCAGGCAGGCAGGCATGCAGCTGGCATTTCTGGGGGCATAAGGAAGTGAGCCAAGGATAAGCCAGTAATGCATATAAAATGGAATAAATAAACAAATAAATAAACGAAGGAGGGGTGGAATTAAAAGCAGCAGTGTTGCTGAATAAACAGCAAGAAGAACTTTTTTAAAAAGGCTATATCTGTCTTTTACCAGCAATAGGGGGACGTGCCCGGGGGAGAGGGAAGCAGCTGCCAGTTCAGCTCAAGAAAGCCATTGCTTCACCATGAGAGCTCTGAGAAGTAAACGCTCACTTCAACTCATAATAGGCATCGCTCCACCACTAAGAAGTAAACGCTCACTTCGACTCATGATAAGCATTGCTCCACCGTTTTACCCTCTTTGGAAGGCTCTAATGGCCTTCCAGTGCAGGAGAGAGTGGGGGCACGTCCACGATGAGATGCCCTAGGGGAGCTCATCCCCTTGCACCACATCTTTTCAGTTGTTCCCCAAAGTTAGGGTGGGGAGCAGTGCTGTGTTTCTATCTCTTATTCTTGGCTTAGTATATGATTTCAGGTTGTGTTTGTGCATTTGGTGGGGCTACTGTTTTAAAAAACACTGGGAAAAGCCCGTTCAGATGAAGAAAGAGAAGTTTCCCAGAATCCCAAGTTACCCGTTTTGCCTATGCCCTCCTCCAACTTTGGGATCATGTGATCATGACCGGGAGCTGACTCTGCCCCTCAGCCCTTTGAAAAAGGTATTTTTCCCGCCGATTTTTTAAAAACTTCTAGCGCGCGACCCGCACGACGCAGAAAGTTGAGAGTAGTCTCAAAATGACCCCCATCCACGACTCTCTGTGCACAAGAATTTTCAGAACGATAGCTTAAAAACCAACCCAGTTATGCCCGAGTCTTTCCCGCAATGCAATCCTATGGGCGAAAAGCCGAAAACGCCGTTTGAGCCGCGCGGTTGACCCGATTTTCAAAAAAATATTGCACGCGACCTGCACGATGCAGAGAGGTGAGAGTGGTCTCAAAATGACCCCATCCACGACTCTCTGAGCACAAGAATTTCCAGAACGATAGCTTCAAAAAGAACGTAGTTATCCGCGATTATTTGCTGCAATGCAATCCTATGGTGAAATGTTTTCAAGATGGCGACCGGAGCGCTCCGCCTGAACTAGGAGCTCCGAAAAATGGTCGCTTCTCTTTGCCTTGCTTCTAGCGGTCCGCTCCTACTCCGCCTCTGGGTAAGGCGGAGCAGGCCAATCCGCTACTGCTTCTACGCTCCTAATCGGAGCGGATCACACCCCTAGTTAATAACTGGAGATTGTCTAAAATATCCTAGACCCAGACACTTTAGGACTTTTTGGTTAAAAACACTAGCCCTTTAAGTTCAGCCTGGAAAGAAAACAGCAATTAGTGAAGCTTTCTTAAAATGAGTGCTATATTGTCCCAGGGCCTTGCTAGACCCTGCCGGATAAGCCAGCAGGGAGGCGGGGCGATGGTGCGCTAACTTTAGTGCGTGCCGCCCCACCTCCTAGATAGCCGATGCGCAGGGACTGCAGAAGCCCTGTAGCCTCTGCCTTTTGTTGTTGTTGTTGTTAAAGGGGCCACGTGCACCCCGAAGACTCCGTAGAAGGTAGGTGGGTTTTTTTAAAATTAAGCCCCCCCATCCGCTCCTGATCCCCTCCCATGCCTCCTGACCACTCTTTCCTCGCCCTCCTTCCTCATCCCTGTCCCCTGTGTTGCCCTCCGCCATCCCTCGCTGTCCCCTGTGTCGCCCTCCGCCCTCCCCCTCTCCTGCTGGTCTGGGCTTCTCCCCTCATGTCCCCCCCTGGGATCCCCCTGGCCTGATGGGCACAGCGCTCTTATGAGCGCTGTGCCCAGTCCATGGCTTTTCCTGGCTACTCACGAGTAAGCGAGTAGCTGCAAAAAGCCATGGACCTTGCTAGACGTTCCGCAGCCCCGGCCTTAGACTGGAGCTGCGGAAAAGGTGCGCCATAAGCGAATTTGCTTATGGCGCGTTAAGGGAGGTCTGAGCACGGCTTGACCCCGGATTCCCCTGTGCATCATCTGGACGCACAGCAGGGAAAACCGGCCTCAAAGCACGCTAAGGCCTCGTCTAGCAAGGCCCCAGTGATTGACATGAGTTAATGATCATGTGTCTATGTTCTGGATCAACCGAAGCTTCCTGTTTTCATTCAGCGCAGCCCCGAACAGGACATGTTGCAATAGACCAATCTAGAACATGCATGATGGTGGCGAAGTTGTTTGCTCCCAGGAAACAGCTCCAGCCAGGAACCATCTGAAGCTGGTCTCAGGGCCTTGCTAGACCTACCTTGGAATCCGTGCTGGAGGAGCGGCGAGCCTGTGCTACAAGTAGTGTGGGCTGTTGCTCCAGTTTAGACGTCAAACGCGACAGGCTGCAGGAAAGCCCCATCGCCTCCTCCATTTTGTTTCTTCCTTAAAGGAGCAGGTGCGCAGGAGCACACCATCGGCAGAAGTAGGGTGTTGTTGGTGTTTTAAAAAATAAAGGGTTCCCTGCTCTCCTTTGCCCCCCGCTCCATCCCCCTGGCTCTGATTTCCCCCCATCTCCCTGGCTCCAGTTCCCCCCCATCCCCCCAGCTCCAGTTTCCCCCCCATCTCCCCCCCCCTGCTCAGATGGCTGCAGTGCTCCTGCCGAGTGCTGTGCACCACCCACTGCTTTCCCCGGCTACTCGTGAGTAAATGCAGTAGCCAGGAAAAGCGGCAGAATGGGCTACATGCCTGCGGTCTCGGGCTCAGCCCAAGACCACAGGAAATACCAAGCCACAAGCGGTGCTGGTTATCCCGGGCCAAGGGACGGTTACCCCTGCCTGAGCCCGGGATCCCCTGTGCATCATCTGGATGCACAGGGGCCAGGCCGGGGCCCTCACCAGGCTACTCCATCGTCTAGCAAGGCCCAAAGTCTCTTAGAGTCACCACTATCACCTGGGCATCAAGGAGTAGAGGTGGATCTGAGGACAAAATTCCATTTCATAGCGGCTCTTGGGGACAGTGTTTTGCTGGCGTGCAAGGCTGGCAGCAAAAGGGTTGTGGTCAAGACCCCCAAAATGCCATCATATTTAGGCTTGAAGCTGTTACTGCCACTAATTCAGCCTGTCCAGACAACACACTAAGCCATGATTAAGCTGCTAACCCTTTTGCAGCAAATGGTTAGTGAATGTGTTTAGACCATGGTTATGGAATGGTTGGGAATGGTCCACATGACACACTAAGCCATAATCTTTAGCTCAAAATGCTTAGCCATAATTTAGCATCCGAACAGGTTCAGTGTTTAGCTCAAAGTGAACTGCTGTTTTGTACTGTGTCGTCTGAACAGGGTCAGAGGCATTTCAGCCTTTTAGGGTGGAGGAAAACCCATTCAAAAGCTGGGAAACTTCCTAATTATCAGTGGTCAGGGAAAGTGGTGCAGCCATCTGGGGTAACATGGAGGACTACAATGGGACCTCAGGTGGTCCAGATTTGGCCCACAGGCATGAAGTTCCCCACCTTGCTCTAGACTCTGCATCCAATCTTTAAGGAGATAACATCCTTTTGGAATACATAGCCCCCATTTAATTCAACATCACCACCACCACTATCTTATTCTTCCTTCTATGTTTATCACAACCAAAAGGCAATGTCTATATCCCTCTTCTTAGCTTCACAACAACCTTGTAAGGTAGATTAATCTGAGGCCTTAGCTAGACCTAAGGTTTATCCCTGGATTGTCCAGGGGTCAAACCTGTTCGTCTAGGTGACACACAGGGGATCCAGAGCTCAGGCAGGAGCAAAACCTGGATGATCCCAGGATAAACTGCGGAAGACCTGGATCCCAGGATTAGGTCTAGCTGTGGCCTGAGAGACAGTGATTGGTCCAAGTTCTCCCAGTGAACTTTATGTCAGAGTAAGGCTTTGAACCCTTGTCTCCTGGTCCAATCCTTGAACCACCAACACCCCCCATTGGCTTATAACAATAGCCAATGAAAGCACAAAGCTTGTGAGTTAGTTATCCTGAGGAATAATGCCATGCCGTATGAAATATGGGGCAGGAAGCCAACACCCTCCTTAAACGCTACCCCTTCATACAGAAGGCTTACGCAGTGCAACTTAGACTTTAACAAGCAGAAGAAGCAGAAAGCAAATCCTTCATACTTAAACCAGACATTTAATACCATGGGGAGCTAAAGAAAAGTGCCTAAATTGCCCAGCTATGAAGGAAATTACCAAGCTGAGGATTTAGAGGAATGGCTTCTGAAATCTAATGATGAACATGGTGCTGCAATTATGCCAGCCGTCGTATTTCTTTCTGCAGTTGTGGAGCACAGTTAAATTAACTACATGAATTGAGCAGGAAAAGAGAGATGTATATTGTCTGAAGGCTGTTAAAACACTCCAATTGCTAAAAAACATTAACTTAATTATCTACATATTATACTTGGAAGAAAATCATTAGCTTCCTGTTTACGGGAAGCAACAGTGGTGAACCTACTTGGTTTGAGGAAAATAGCACATAAAGAAAAAAGAAATGAAATGAACTTTCATTGAGGGGGAAGTAATAAGAAACCAAACTGAATACAGGCGTGGCTGGTTTTATGTGCCTTTAAAAACCACTGCATAAAATTACAGGAGAAAGGAGAAGGCTGGTCACCAACACTTTAAATGACAAAACATTATTTATTTATTTATTTATTTAAAACATTTATATCCTGCCCTAAATCATTAAGATCTCAGAGCAGTGTACAGATAAAAACATACAGTATAAAACAATAAATATGCACAGTTTAAAACAAATTAAACCATGATCCAAATTAAAACAATATATAATTTAAAAGCAGTAAAAGCAGTTAAAACAGTTAAAACAATGTGCCATTGAGTTTAACCAGTGAGTTTAAAGTTATTTATTTACTAAGTTATAAGTTATTTATCATTATGAGTCACTTATATTTAGAGCTTTTCTATGTGAGGCATTTAGTCTGTGTTCATCATTTCTTATGGTTGTTTGTAGGTTATTTAGATGGTTTCACTTCTGTTTTTAAACAACACTTTTGGTAAGGGTTTGTTTGTTTTTGGAACAGAGAAATGTGGTATTATTTGTGAAAGTAAAAAAAAGAAGCTTTTTCCACATTTGTAATTGTGCTATCCCACAATTACAAATAGTAATTGTGCCACCTAGAGGTTATGCTGGTGAAAACCAGGAAACGAAACAGTCTTGGTGTAATGCATGGATCTCAATTCTGCGACGAAATTAAAAGAGGATATAGTGGATTAACAGCCTTGTGTAGGAAAGCTCTTTTTTAAAAAGAAAAGAATTCTAAATAATATTCAAGAACAAGTCTTCATGCAGCAGACAAGATTAACTCCCTGTGAATGGCTGTTAGAACTCAGAAAAGGTATGTTTTCAGTAGGTGTCAGAAACCAAGATGAATTGACGGCTGCCTAATTTGTAGCGGTATAGAGTTCCTGTTGTAGTGATAACCTTTTTGTGAATTTTGAAAGTGGGGAGGATCTATCGCTCAGTGATAGAGTACAGGCTTTGCAAGCAGAAGGTGTCAGGTTCAATCCCTGGCTCCTCTGGGTAGAGCTAGGAAAGAATCCTGCCTAAAACCTGAGAAGCCTTTGTTGCCAGTCAGTGTCAACAATACTGGGTTAGATGAGCCAAAGGTCTGTCTAGGTATAAGGCAGTCCTACTACAAGTTTGTTTATGTAAACCATAGGTTATTACAAAATGTTAAAACAGGTCACCTCCTCTACTGTTGACAGAAATGGAATTTAAGAACTTTACCCTGATTTTCTTAGCAGCAATTGCAAACAGGGCCACCCGTTTAATAACATATGCCTTCTAGGGTAATGGAGGGCAGGTTTGGGAAAGTTCCACTATCAGATAGATTGTGTTGTTTATTTGTTCAGTTGCTTCCGACTCGTCGTGACTTCATGGACCAGCCCACGCCAGAGCTTTCTGTCGGCCGTTGCCACCCCTAGCTCCCCCAAGGTCAAGTCTGTCACCTCCAGAATATCATCCATCCATCTTGCCCTTGGTCGGCCCCTCTTCCTTTTGCCTTCCACTTTCCCTAGCATCAGCATCTTCTCCAGGGTATCCTGTCTTCTCATTATGTGGCCAAAGTACTTCAGTTTTGCCTTTAATATCATTCCCCATACTGCCCCTGTAACGACAAGGAGGTGGAATCTATCTCCCACGTATTATTCAACTGCAGCTTCTATCAGGAGGCAAGAAAAGCCCTTATCCATCCTTTCACACAATGATTACCTGGACGATCGTCCGTGACCCTTATGTCAGTCCTTTTACAGGCTCAAGGTAAGCATACCACCGAACAAATTGCTAAATTTCTTAATTAGGCAATCCTTACCAGATCAGTTATGGTGGCAGGAATTCCTTTTGCTTCTAGTACAGAACTTTAAGGAGGCTTCATGCAATCATACTCTGTTTTAATTCCATGTATTTAAAATATTTGTTATGTGTTTTCATATGTTTTATTGGCCTTTTGACTGTAATAAAAAGAATTGAATATATATATTTTAAAGAACTTTACATTTATCTAAACACTGAAATAGTTAATCATTCATTCCCCCCCCCCCCCATCTGATTATGCTCTTTATGGAACAACGATATACATTTGTGTCAAAAGGTTTGAAAACAATGCATCAACTGGATCCCATGCATTTCATTCATTATTCAAAGCTGGTACCTGAGAATGGCATGGGTCAGGTTCGCAAATCAAACAGGGCCCACTGCCCCAACAGTGCTATTAACATTTTTGTTTTGCACAGAGTTTCCCAGAAGATAAGATGCAGACTAAAAGGAATTCTCAGTTTGCGTTTCCTGTAATTCCTAGATTAAGATGTCCCACGTAGAGTTCCCTACTCGAGGGCATCCAAAATCCTAGAGCCAGAGGTACATTCTGTAATATGATATTGTTATATTTATAGGCCGCCTTTCAGGCATTAACCTTCCCAAGGAAGCTCATCAAGCCATATTAAAAACATAAAATTCATTCATCGTTTAATTACAAGCCATAAAACTGCAATCTATAAAACACTAAAATATCTAAAGATGTGATAGTAGCAGCACTAAATGAGTATCAACCGAAAACACAGTACAACTCTCTCTCTCTACATATATAATTTAAAAAAAACAAGCGGCAAAGCATACACAGTGTGTGGATCTACACTTCTGCTTATATCAGTTTTTTGAGCCTTTGTAACGTTGTAACTTGTATCGCTACCTTGTATACCGTTGCTCAGTAGCGTTACTTACCTTTTCTTGAAATGTTGTTGTGGAGCACACTGTATGTTGCCCCATTGTCTGTGTTGATTCTTCTTCTCGTTTCTGTGATCCTTGCAATTCCCAGACTGTCCTTTCTCTGCGCCTCCCACTTCCTTGTTTTTGTATTTTCTGTGCCTCTCTAGCTAACATTCCTTTATGCGCATGCTCTTAATTTCAAAACTTTGTGGCGGGAGTTCTTCAGAGAGAGTGGTTTGTGGATTGTCGGAGTTGTCTATATCTTGAGGAAAGTGTAGGGATGCCTGGTGAACGGAATGGGTTAAATCTTTCTTATTTTTTAAACATTATTCCCGTGGCATTACATGCAACCTACCTCGGGTAAAACCTTTTTTTAAAAAAAATAATTAAAAAAGGATGTGCATATGTGCATAATTTAATTTATTTTTTAAAAAATTAAATTAAGGATGTGCATATGCACATCCTTTAATAATAATAATAAAAAGTTTTTACCCGAGGTAGGTTGCATGTAATGCCATGGAAATAATGTTTAAATATTGAGAAAGATTTAACACATTCCGTTCACCAGTTCTAACAATGGTTACTGAAGGTGCGTAGAGGAAGTTACATCAGACAGGAAGCCCTGTGAGGGATCATGTGACATTAGTTTCGCAAAGCGACACAGAAGACATCGTAACAATGGAGCACACTGAAAGAAGTCTAACGATGCAGAAGTGTTACAACGAAAGGTAAAACGGTACAAAACCTTTCTGTATAACGTTATAAGGAACACATCTCATGATCACTGACGTCATCCAGAGCTATCTATAACATTACAGCTACAGTAATGTAGATTCGGCCAGTTTTAAAATAATTAATATATCAACTAAAAACAGTTTAAGGCCAAAAAAAAGTCTTCGTAACCCATTTATACAGCTAGTTGAAATGACTGCAGATGAAGTCAATTCTTGGAGGAGAGGAGCCAGCATTTATAACCCACCCACACAGGGGGCATATTTACCTGCATTTGGGGGGTTTGGTCAAAAAAGCTCACAGACTACTTTATAGATGCTTCAGATCAGGGCTGGTGTCAAGTAGGCATGCACCCCACGCATACACACACACACACAGAGCTCGATTTGCCTCGGAGGCCAATTCGGAGCTTCCAAATTGGCCCCGATTTGTCTCGGGACACCTCAGAACCACCCCAAATCTGAAGAATGTTGGCTGCTGTGGACTCTCCTCCCGGTTGCCCCCCCCTCACCCTTTTCCACGTACTTCCTGAACTGGGCATGCTGTTGCCCACGCCTGCAAGACTTACCTGGAGCCTCCGTTCATGACAGAGAGATACCCATCCTCTAAGAAAGCTGCTGTGGCCGGCCACCATTGCAAACTATGGTGGCCGCTGGCCAGAAATAGCCTTCCTCAGCCATTGCACCTTGCAACAACAGAAAGACAGCAGGTCCAGAGTGGCTCTCCTGAAGGACGGGTGGTTTGCCAGTGTGAGCAGAAGCTTCATGTAATCCTACGACCAAGGAGCAGTGGCTGACCATTGGGCCAGCCAGATTCCGGCTGGGCATCAGGAAAAACTTCCTCTGTAAGAGCAATGGAACCAATGACTTAGGGAGGTCATGGGCTCTCCCACACTAGAGGTCTTCAAGAGGCAGCTGGACAACCATCTGTCAGGTATGCTTTAAGGTGGATTCCTGCATTGAACAGGGGCTTGGACTCAATGGCCTCATAGGCCCCTTCCAACGCTAGTATTCTATGATTCTGTGATTGGTGGTCAGGGAAAGGGGGCAGGACTATTGAAATAGGTGGGGCCTTTGAGGAAGCCGGGACAGTGAAATTGCTTGGCCTCCAGGTAGGGAGGACAGAGAAATCAGTTGCAGACTCAAATAAGGCCCAATCCTGAGGAATCCAACCTGCAGATTCCACAACAGACCAGTTCCGCTCACCTCCAGGTCTTTGGGGTGGATCTCCTCCATTTTAAACAGCCTAGCACAGGGAAATGATGGCCGTAAATTGCATAGTTTATGGCGTTTGCTACAGCAAAGTACTTCCTTGCACTGTAAACTGTAACAATTTATGTAAAAAGTAAATGCTTTACAGCTGGAAATTCCACAAACTATGCAATTTACGGCTGTAATTTCCTATTAGCCTACCATGCCATTTAGAATGGAGGAGAGCCACCACCACCCCAAAAAAATCTGATGGACCCCTGAAGCTCTGGGGAAATCCATGGCGTCCCAAGTAAACAGCCCAGCCTTCCCCATGGCGGGCCCCTACCCTGGACCGGATGTGAGGTATTCGTACATCTCCACCCCTAAGCCTGGGATTAGCATTCCTGCTTTAATATTCCTTTCATTTTAGTCATTGAATAGGGTTTTAATGATTAACTGCATCCTTCTGTGATTCAGACTTTTCTGAAGTGTTGTTTGTCACTACAAAAATAACACAGACAGATATTTCCAACGGCTCCAACTATCATTGCTTCAAAATTCCCAGGCCTTATTAGCATTTACCTCAGTAGTTATGATTCACTGCATCGGATGTACATTGTTTTATGTCCCGGCTTGTAAATCCTGCCCCATGAATGGGCTCCCTCCCCCTTCCCCTCCTAAAATGGCTCCTTCTTCATGCCAGGTGTTTAGGGAGCCATTATTGGCTATTAGGGACCTCTGTGCTTGTGTATGTGCTCCTTGTGCATTGCACTTCTCAGACTGCTGAATGTTTATGATATTGTGGTGTGCGTTGCCATGGCAAAGATTGTTCACTGAAAAGTAAATGCACCGCAAGTACACGCGTTGTATGCCGTAAGTGTGGCAAAGAAAACCCAACAATAAGTTCTTCTCAGCTACTTAGGAACAATTTCGCCCATATTTTTGACAATACAAAACTCCCTTTTCCCTCAACATTACAATTACCGTTGCTATTAGTGTCGCGAACTGAGGAGAAAGTACTTTGGTTGAGATGAGGTTTTAGTTTTCTCTCAAAACATGAGGCAAAGAACGGTTTCCATTCAGCACAAATACAAAGCATTTATTCGATACCCAGGAATTGATTTCTGTTCTGCTTCCATGAAATGAAGTAGGTGCCAAGACATTGAGAATATAAGATGTTTAGAATTGCCTTTCCGGATTGGACTGAACATAACTTCTGCTGCAAAAGCAGCCAGACAGATGCTTCTGGAATCTCACAAGCTGGGCGTGAAGGCCAAGGGCCATTTTGGTTGTTTGTCCTCAGTATCTGCCCTTCAGAGATAAACTACTTCTGTACATGGGGGTTCCATTTATACCAGCTTTGCTGAAAGGCCTTGTAAAAGTTTGAGGTCTAAGAAAGTCAGGCTTAGAGGCCTGGAGTTTTTTGTGTTGGGGGTGTCCCTGAGAGGAGTAATTTCCTCTCTAGTTAAGGTTCATTCATAGAATCATTGAATAGTAGAGTTGGAAGGGGCCTATTTATTTATTTATTTATTTATTACATTTTTATACCGCCCAATAGCCGAAGCTCTCTGGGCAGTTCACATAAGGCCGTCGAGTCCAACCCCCTGCTCAATGCAGGAATCCACCCTAAAGCATACTTGACAGATGGTTGTCCAGCTGCCTCTTGAATGCCTCTAGTTTGGGAGAGCCCATGATCTCCCTAGGTAACTGGTTCCATTGTCGTACTGCTCTAACAGTCAGGAAGTTTCTCCTGATGTCTAGCCGGAATCTGGCTTCCTTTAACTTGAGCCCATTATTCCGTGTCCCGCACTGTGAGATGATCGAGAAGAGATCGTGGCCCTGCCCTGTGTGACAACCTTTTAAGTATTTGAAGAGTGCTATCATGTCTCCCCTCAATCTTCTCTTCTCCAGGCTAAACATGCCCAGTTCTTTCAGTCTCTCTTCATAGGGCTTTGTTTCCAGACCCCTGATCATCCTGGTTGCCCTCATCTGAACACGCTCCACATTCCCTGGTTAAGTTTCATTTCCCCAAGGTGAGAACTTTTTCTTTTGTTTTGTGGGAAGAGGGTATAAAAGGGTAAGATACCAAAGCCAAGCAACAGACCAAAGCCCGGGGTCAAACCATGGCCAGAGGAAGACCAGAGTGGAGAAAGACAAGACCTTAAGGAAGGAAAAGAAAGAAGATTAGGTTAAAAGAACTTGCTTTTTTGCAACTTTTCTTTTAATGCCTTTGTATCACTCAGCTGGCATGTCTTACATATCCCCAGTTGTCAAGAAAGGACTTTAGTTTCTTTTAGAAGAAAATAGTAGACATATGCTTGTCAGGAGTGATTTCAATGAGTGCAAGGAATGCCCACCTAACATTTTAGCAGGTGCAACCATGCCAGGGAGCTATCATCTTTGTAGACATTGTAGCTATTGCAAATATACATCTAGAACCACCACATTCAAAAGTCCATCCAATGGTGTAACATATACCTTAAGACATTTCCCCCCAACTTACAACAGTGTATATGTTATTGATTATTATTATTATTATTATTATTATTATTATTATTATTATTATTATTTATATAGCACCATCAATGTACATTGATGCCATCCAATGTATATGTCCAAAATTTACATAGGAAAAACCATCAGTCCCCTTAAGACAAAGATAGAGGAACACCTGACTAATATCAAAAACAATAGACCAAGTGCTCCACTCATATGTCATTTCGGGGTTCCCCTCTATTAGACACTGGTTAGGCCTCATCTTGAGTACTGAATCCACTTCAGGGCACAACAACTTCAAGAAGGTTGCAGACAAGCTGGAGGGGGTTCAAAAGAAGGCAACATGAGTGGTCATGGGGCTGGAAACGAAGCCCTGTGAGGAGAGACTGAAAGAACTGGGCATGTTTAGTCTGGAGAAGAGAAGACTGAGGGGAGACATGATAGCACTCTTCAAGTACTTGAAAGGTTGTCACACAGAGGAGGGCCAGGATCTCTTCTCGATCACCCCAGAGTTCAGGACACGGAATCATGGGCTCAAGTTAAAGGAAGCCAGATTCTAGCTGGACATCAGGAAAAACTTCCTGATGGTTAGAGCAGTACGACAATGGAACCAGTTACCTAGGGAGTTTGTGGGCTCTCCCACCCTAGAGGCCTTCAAGAGGCAGCAGGACAGCCATCTGTCAGGTGTGCTTTAAGGTGAATTCATGTATTGAGCAGGGGGTTGGACTCGGTGGCCTTATAGGCCCCTTCCAACTCTTCTATTCTATGATTCTGTAACACCATCTTTAACAGTTTTTAAATTTGGGATACCGGAACAACTTCACCACAAGGATGAGAAGCAGCTGCTGTGAGAAGAAGTGGAGTAGGTTTTGAAATTAAGAGTCTCCTGTATTTTTCCACTCCTGTACCTGTCTTGGAGTTTTAAGACATTCCCTGATGACTGGAGCCCAGTCCAGATATGAGAAGACCTTGAATGAATTGCCCTGTCATGGTAACACCTGTAAGAAACTCAAAGGAATGCTTGTCTAACAGTGTATAAAACACAGCCTTTCACATATCCCATCTACTTACCAGTGTTTAAACACAAGACAATCTGTTGTAAATAATTTCAGCAGACATTGTTACAAGTGAGTATGTAATATTTTAATTGTTTTATACTATTTAAATTTATGCACAGCCCTTACTTGCAATGTTCCCTATGGACCCTTTATGTGTAGTATTGAAAACGTGCTGTCGTTTATATGTATGCATACACCATAGTGGTTTTTTAAAATAAATAAATAAATCTGTTGTCACATTCATGCTTACATATGGATTGTTATAGCCCCTTGAAGATGACCTAATGAAGAGCAAGAGGCTGAAACATGCCAGTCTTTTCCACAATGTTTATAGAATTCTGAGGCTATACATAGATGGGGCGAAATCTCTGGGTGATCCCTGAGATCGTCCCTGTGCATCCACATGACGCACAGGGGATCCCGGGATCAGGCATGGATGATCCCTCCCTTGCCCCGCGATCTCACCCTCCCCTTTAGGCCCAGTTTTTCCATGGTCTTGGGCTGAGCCCGAGACTGTGGAATGTGTGTCCGGGCGCCACAGTTTGTCCAGGCTCCTCACAATTCCTCGTGAGGAGCCGGGACCTGCTCACAGGGCACAGCGCTCCTCAGGAGCTCTGCGCCCATCACGGGTGGGGTGGGGGGAGCAGGGAAAGTATTTTTTTTTAAAAAAACCACTCTCCTTTTGCGCACGAGCATTCATGCGCTGCTGGCCTTTTAACCCCCAAAAATGGCAGGCGCAACACCTTTCCACCTGAGGTCATCATGTGCCACGTGTGAACTGAGCAGGAGATCTCATGATGAAAAAATTGTGAGATCTTCACCCCTCCATCCCGCTAGAACGCTAGGTCTAGCTAAGGCCGGAGACTCTTCTCTCTTTTTCTGTACATCTTGGAAGCTCATCCACCTTGCACCATTCTAAAAGTGCAGATTTTATGGATGTGAATGCAAATTTGGATATTTGCAGACATTTTTGGACAACGTGCACTCCTGTACATGTGCAGGGTTGCAAACAGAGCATTGTCAAGTGATTTGCAAATTGAAATGAGGTTCCTACTCAGAAAGGAGACCCACTGAGTTTCATAGAGCTTGCTCCTGAAAACATTTATTTATTTATTTATTTATTTATTACATTTCTATACCGCCCAATAGCCGGAGCTCTCTGGGCGGTTCACAAAAATTAATCCATAGTCTCCTAGGAGGACCAAGTGACTGGCCCTTGAGATCTATAATGTCAATATTGTCAATGATAACAATATATGTATTCCAGAAGTTTTGTAGAGGTCCTTCAGATGGGGAAAAATCACCTTCCCTTACAGTGGCTCTGCTTCCTGCATCTCTTCCACTTCTGCAATGAGCTGTAATTACATGAAGAAGAGAGCAGTGGACCACATGGCCTGTATAGCCTCAATGCAGTTGAATGGGACAGCACCCTCTAGTGGGCATTTTATAGTGCAACTTTGCCTGCACATGGCAGGAAAACCCGACAAATATTGCTTTATCCCAGAAGGGTCGGGTTTTCTGAGGTTTTATTTTTAGCAGTAGAATGGGAAAATGGAGCGTGAGATGCACAGGCAGATGACAGCATCGTCAGAATGACCCGCAAACATCCATGAGTGGCCAGTAATGAGCACGCTATAAAATGCTTGTTTAGATTAGGGCAAATTAATGACAGGATATGGATATTCATTGACATCATGTATCAAACAATATTATCTCCTACAAATTATGGATTTCCAACTTGATCAAATTTTCATATGGGCCTGCCCAATGCATTCAGGAGGATATGATTCTTTACATTTAAAGTAATAACTGAGTTCCTCTTCCTCTTCCTCCTCCTCCTCCTCCTCCTCCTCCCATTCCCCTAACCCTAACCCTTCCCCTAACCCTAACCCTCCTCCTCCTCTTCCTCTTCCTCCTCCTCCTGCTCCTCTTCCTCCTCCTCCTCTTCCTCCTCCTCTTCCTCCTCCCCTTCCCCTTCCCCTAACCCTTCCCCTCCTCCTCTTTCTCTTCCTCCTTCTCTTTCTCTTCCTCCTCCCCCCTTCCCCTTCCCCTAACCCTAACCCTTCCCCTCCTCTGCCGCCTCCTCCTCCTCCCATTCCCCTAACCCTAACCCTTCCCCTAACCCTTCCCCTCCTCCTCCTCCTCTTCCTCTTCCTCCTCCTCCTGCTCCTCTTCCTCTTCCTCCTCCCCTTCCCCTTCCCCTTCCCCTCCTCCTCTTCCTCCTCCTCTTCTTCTTCCTCCTCCTCCCTTTCCCCTTCCCCTAACCCTCCTCCTCCTCCTCCTCCTCCTCCTCCCCATTCCCCTAACCCCAACCCTAACCCTCCTCTTCTTCCTCCTCCTCTTCCTCTTCCTCCTCCTCTCCTTCCCCTTCCCCTTCCCCTAACCCTTCCCCTCCTCCTCCTCCTCCTCCCATTCCCCTAACCCTAACCCTAACCCTAACCCTCCTCCTCTTCCTCTTCCTCTTCCTCCTCCTCCTCCTCCTCCTCCTCCTCCTGCCTTTTAAAGGCAGGTATGAGCGGGCATCTGGGGCTGGATTAGGGTTGGTGAACATTTACTGTTGTGGTGATGAGAAAAGCCTGAAGCCCCCAGCTGTGAGTTTTATGGCCTCAGCGGGTGGGATAAGCGGGCCAACGTTTGAGGCCAACCTTCCTCACCCAGTTGGAGCTTTACGGCGCGAGGAGGGGTCATCACTGGAAGGCCTCCCTACCCCAAAAAGGGGCAAGCCTGTGGGGTGGCGAATGAGCAGCACCACATCACAGGTGGTGAATGTCTCCCCCGAATCAAATAGATGGATGCCCGCTTAGGCTTCACCCATTCTGCAGATCTTTAATACAAGTGGCCCTATTTTAAATCAATTTACTTGTGTCGCCTCATTACTCCCCACCCTCCATCACCCGCAAATTCCCCCACCGAACTGTTTAGGTTATGGGTGTATTTGCTAGGCCATTTCCCCCCTTTTAATACCCTGCTTAGCTCCTTTGTTTCACTTGGGGGTGGTTGCTCCTTCCTCAGTGAGTTACATCACTGATGATGACATCCAATCAGAGACAAAGAGGAAGTTGTTACAGCTCAGTGTTTGACCTGATACTTTTTCCGGATATCAGTAAATAAAACAGTGAGACCTGACACAAACACAGAGGTTTAAGAGCCAAGTTCTCAAAGTCCTGGGCCCGGGTGGAGAAGTCTGTTAGTTTGGGTGTCATCCAGCTTCAATTTGTTCTAAGTGTCAAACCCCACCCCACCCCACCCCCAAATATGAAGAACATAATTTTGGTAAATTCTGATCAAAACCAAACAGAAAAAAAGGGGGGAAGGAGGGGGGAAAAAACACCTTACGTATTCCTAAAGCGACTGGATTAAAATTGGTTTTGATTCTGGAGGAGGGCCTTCTCTGCTGTGGCACCCCGGCTGTGGAATGAGCTCCCTAAGGAGGTTCGCTTGGCACCTACATTATGTGCTTTTAGACGCCAGGTGAAGACCTTTTTATTCTCCCAGCATTTTAACAATCCATAAATACATTTTAACTTTGTATTTTAAATTTGTAATTTTGCATTGCTGCTGTTTTTATCTGGTTGAGCTTTTATATTGTATTTTATAGTATGGTTTTATACTGTTGTTTTATACTTTGAATGTTTTTAATTTTTGTGAACCGCCCAGAGAGCTCCGGCTATTGGGCGGTATAGAAATGTAATAAAATAAATAAATAAATGAATAATAAATAAATAAATAAATTCTGTTGCCCTGGTGCTAACCACATATAAAGTCTGTGCAGTGCAGCTCTGATAATCTTTTACACACACACACACACACACAGAGAGAGAGAGAGAGAGAGAGAGAGAGAGAGAGAGAGAGAGAGATGAGGTCACTTGCACAGCTTCACTGAAAGTTGCCAAGAACCAGGCTAGAAGAGAAGTGATTCAGTTCTTGCAAGCTGGGAAAATGTCTAAATGATGGAGAGAAAAGCAGAGAGAAAACACTGAGACAACATAATTGGGGAAACTTGAAGCCCACACCAAAACAGTCTAAAGCCCTGCCAAGGAGAGTTGGGCAGAAATCAGGTGATGGTGCCATCCGAGACATTGTGGTTGAATACTTTAAACTTGAATACAATGGCTTGTGTAGGGTGACCATATAAAAAGGAGGACAGGGCTCCCGTATCTTTAACAGTTGTATTGAAAAGGGAATTTCAGCAAGTGTTATTTGTATATATGGGGAGCCTGGTGAAATTCCCTCTTCATCACCACAGTTAAAGCTGCAGGTGCCCTGCCCTCTTTTAAATCTGGTCACTCCAGTATAGCTCCTGCAGCTTTAATTGTGGTGATGATGAGGGAATTTCATCAGGTTCTCCATATATACAAATGACACCTGCTGAAATTCCCTTTTCTATGCAACTGTTAAAGATACAGGAGCCCTGTCCTCCTTTTCATATGGTCACCCTAGGCTTGTGCCACTTCTGCCACCTCCTCCTCATGCTGCAGTTAGGTTTGTAATGAATGCCCAACTGGGTCCTGGAGGACACACACATCCACATCTGCCCCACCTCCCACACCCAGTTGGGCGCTCCTCTTGTGCGTGTGAATGACCTCATGAGTGTGTATGGCCTCATGAGTGTGTATGACCTCTCAAGTGCTTGCGAGACCCTGGCAAACACTCAGCAGCTGTCTGGCCACACCCTCGAATTGAGTACTTCCCCCTTCCTGCATCAATGGCAGATGCCATTGATGCAACAGCGGAAGTGAACCTTTTTTTGAGCCTCCATCAATTGTGCGTGTGCGCGCACACACACATGTGCCGATAGAGGCCTTAAGGAGACCACATCACACCAGTCCTTTTCCAGCTTCATTGGCTGCCAGTCCAGGTCCGGGCCCGATTTAAAGTGCTGGTATTGACATTTAAAGCCCTAAACGGCTTGGGGCCAGGTTATTTGAAGGAACGCCTCCTCCCATATGTACCTGCCCAGACCCTAAGGTCATCTTCAGGGGTCCTTCTTCGCGAGCCCCTGCCAAAGGAAGTGAGGCAGGTGGCTACCAGGAGGAGGGCCTTCTCTGCTGTGACACCCCGGCTGTGGAATGAGCTCCCTAAGGAGGTTCACTTAGCACCTACATTATATGTTTTTATTTTATTTATTTATTTATTGCATTTTTATACCGCCCAATAGCCGAAGCCAGGTGAAGACCTTTTTATTCTCCCAGCATTTTAATAATCTATAAATAAATTTTAACTCGGTGTTTTAAATTTGTAATTTTGCATTGCTGCTGTTTTTATCTGGTTGAGCTTTTATATTGTATTTTAGATTATGGGTTTATACTGTTGTTTTATACTTCGAATGTTTTTAATTTTTGTGAACCGCCCAGAGAGCTCCGGCTATTGGGCGGTATAGAAATGTAATAAATAAATGAATGAATAAAAAATAAATAAAATCCCCATTAACACAAGGGTTAAGTCACAAATGCTCCATTGGCTAAGCTGGGCCTTATGGATTACAGCAGGGATGGACCAAGTGCCTCCCAAGCCTGGCACAGGTGAATTAGCACACTCCTGGCTGCAGTGGAACTGCTGAGACCACATTTTTGAATCGAAGTCCAATAACCCACTCAGCAGAGGTCTCTCCTACATCCTGGTCCTGGTGGTGTCACTGCAGGCACCTAAGAAAGTGTGAATGAGGACCAGAGAAGAGAACCAGAATGGTGACTGTAGCCAATAGGAACATTCTCTCCTATAGGAAGGTTTGTTTTCATTGTTTTCAATCAGCCAACACTTTGGCTGCAGGACTCAACTGATTCTGAAATAGGTCTCAATAGTATAATATTTCTTGTTTGCCTGTGGGTCCCAGGGATGGAATACCACACTCCCACAGGTTCCATGCCCCAATCAGTTTTGTTCTCAACAGTGGAAACTGAGCAACAAAGGCACTGGAGCTGTTGTTTCCACCAGCTTATAAGTTCTGATTGAAGGATCCTATTCTGGAGCTTCCAAAGCCCCACCCAGGGCTCAGCTGCATCACATTTAGAGGTTTGTGAAATAATTCCTCCTCATGAGGAGTCCTTTACTCTTGAGGAGGCATCTTCAGGTAATAGGCACTTGTTTGCCTGGCCACCATCCAGGCCTGACTCTTAAGGTGCCGCTACACTCAGAGGACAGATATGACTCTGCATTCCCCTCTGCCTCAGAAGCTCAGCTCTCTACCTCTTGAGGAGGCAAATCTGGCCTCACCCCTGAGAGCCCAGGACCAACTTGGGTAGTGGCAGGGTCCTTTGAGGGAACCTGTTCCCTGGGGACATCTAGCTCTGAACATTCGAACTCACCCTCTGTGGATGATTCCCCCAGGGGAGGCATGACAACCTGGGGAACCCCCTGAAACCTGTGTCCACTTAAACCCTCTCCTATACCAGCCTTCTTCTAAGTGTCGGATGACCTTCTAGAACAGAATGAGACATGGATGGAGTTAGGGTGACCATGTGAAAAGGAGGACAGGGCTCCTGTATCTTTAACAGTTGGATTGAAAAGGAAATTTCTGCAGGTGTCATTTGTATATATATGGGGAACCTGGTGAAATTTCCTCTTCATCACAACAGTTAAAGTTGCAGGTGCCCTGCCCTCTTTGATCTGGTCACTCTAGTATAGCCCCTGCACTTTAACTGTTGTGATGAAGAGGGAATTTCAGCAGGTTCTTCATATATAGGGTGACCATATGAAAAGGAGGACAGGGCTCCTGTATCTTTAACTGTTGTATTGAAAAGGGAATCTCAGCAGGTGTCATTCATATATTTGGGGAACCTGGTGAAATTTCCTCTTCATCACAACAGTTAAAGTTGCAGGTGCCTTGCCCTCTTTGATCTGGTCACTCTAGTATAGCTCCTGCACTTTAACTGTTGTGATGAAGAGGGAATTTTCCCAGGTTCCCCATATATACAAATGACACCTGCTGAAATGTCCTTCTCTATGCAACTGTTAAAGTTACAGGAGCCCTGTCCTCCTTTTCATATGGTCACCCTAATGGAGTAGTTAGGTTCTTTGGCGTAAGTAAAAAAATGCTCTCTGCTATGGCAAAACCACCATTGGACATCACCCAACTGCGACAGTACGGATGTTATATCAATGTATGCAAATCACACACACACACATTAGAAACGACACAATTTTTTCCCTGTAGAGCAAGTTGTGACTTCTTGTTCTTTATCACAGTCTGGACTGTTTCCCGCAGCGTCTTCCGTCCTCCGTTCCCTTTCCCACCCAAGCAACCCTCCCTTCCTGTCCCCCCCCTCCCCACACCTGGCCTTGATGCCTCTTCCTCTCGCAACCTGGCATCAAGGTCGTTCTTTTTTATTGGATAAATTAAAAAGCTTTCAGACCGGCTTGCATTGACTTGCTTTGGCGTTCAACTCTACAGACGTGCCGCATGAAGCGCGGCAATCAAGCTGACAACACAGCCAATCAAGGGCTGACCTGTAAGCAGTTGCCTCGGCAACGCACACCGCAGCCACACAAACAGTCTCTAATAAAACATAAGAGGAATTTAGTGTGGTTTTAATGCAGCATTTTCAAGATTTGTTTTTCTCGCGTACTTTTCTGCTTTAAGGGGGTGGGGGAAATGGGGAGAGAGAGTTACACAACATCAGTAAAATAATACACTTCCTGGACTCAAAATTGTAGCTTTCTGTCCCCCTCTGGTGGCCAGCTAGCATACCAAGAACATAACTGAACTTCTTATTGACTTGGACTTGAACTCCCAAGATCTACATCTCTGACATCATTCCCCCCAATATTTTTCAGTTGTTCTACTATCTGAAGCTATGTGTGTGTGTGTGTGTGTGTGTGTGTGTGTGTGTGTCTTTGTGTGTGAAATTCCTTACCAGACCCTGAGTTGCATATTGGTTTGTCCATAGTTCCCATTCCTGAGCTCTAAACACAGCACGCTAGAACCCAAATTGCCTCTGAAAAACAAGTGTGTTTAACTTCCCACCCCTCCAATTAAAATTTGCCCTCACTGACAAATCAACTTTTGTCGAATAATGCACCAATTACATTGACGAAAGCTTGCAGCGCTATTAATTTTATCATCAGACTCCTTCATATATATATTTTTTCCTGTCTATTAAAGCCACATTATTGTCAGAGTACAAATTACCAAACGTATTAAAAACAACAGCAACAGCGGCTATTGTGTTCATTATTGTTCAAATCCGAAACAAGCGACAGCAGGAAATTGACAAAATTAAATGGTAAGAAAACTCCCCCCTCCCCAGCATCTATAAGTAGGCAGATAAAAAACACACAACTTAATACTAGGAATTGTACGCCATTACAATGAGAAATCCTTTAATTATGTTGTAAAGGTCTGATATTCCAGTGAAATGTCATTTCAAAATAAACTTCTAACAGTTAATTATCAGTGATATTTAACTTGTGGGAAAATTAAATATCACTACATACCTCTGCGATCATTTTATTACTTTTATAGACATTTCAATATTTTAATGGTTTCCAAGTAACAATGGGGAGGTGGGAGACTTGCCATTAAAAAATGTTGGAACCAAATCACTTCACCTGTCCTTCAGCCTTTAGAATGATTCTAAAGAATTTTTGTATCATTCATTCTTAGATACATGGAAAATATATTGTCAAATAAAGTAGCAGGGCATTTTCAGGTGTGGAAGCTGATTAAATTCAACAGTGCACGAAATGGCCTGGATTACATTTAGGTTTACCTTGCAAACTAGATTAAAAAACACACAAAGGTAGCCATGCTAATGTATAAGAAAGAAAGAAACTTCACCGTTAGGCACCACCAAAATGTCACAAAATGGTGGTAAAGCTTTTGAGTTCTCCAGAACTCTTCATCAGACTGGGTGGTCCACAAAGCATGAGAAACAAGAGAATGCTACATGTACTGTTGATGAAGGATCAATGAGATCTGTCTTTGGAACCAAACTCAAGATGGGTATTGCAGACTGAGGCCCTTTCTACACCTATGGATTATCCCAGGAAAATGGAGGGATCGTCCCTGCCTGCTCCCCGGATCCCCTTTGTGTAAACATTAGGGCTGTGCTCCGCTTCTCTTCGGTTCTTAGAAGCGATAGCGGAGTGGCCTGTGAATTTCAATGCAAGTCTATGGGGGGAAAACACAGAGCTCAGATTCGGATCTGGAGCTACACAGCGAAGCGGAGCGGACCATAGGCGGATCGCTGCAGAGAGGAGCAGACCCAATCCGGAAGCTGCGGATCTGGATGAGAAGCGGATCAGGGGGTCCATGCACAGCCCTAGAAAACATAATGCTGGACTAGATGGACCCTTGGTCTGATCCAGCGAGGCTCTTTTTATGTTCTGAAAAACATTTGGAACCCAGTGATTTAACTCCCCCCCCCACACACACACATAAAGATGATCATGCTTTTAAGTTGATAGCAAAACTCCAAACACAACTAAAAACAAAAGAAAAGATAAATAAATATTTTTATTTTATATTAAAAAAAAACATGTTTGGTAATACATTTTGAATTATGCTCTTTTCCCATGGTGACTGACCGGCACTTGCAATGCAAGCATAACTTATTAAAAAATCCAGCAAGTTAAAAAGAGAGAGAGAGAAATCAATACCTTTAAAATCTATTTTCTAAAGTACACTTTGAATGATCAAAGAGAAAACAATTTCTTGATTGGCAGCCATTGCAACACAAAGGAGGGGAAAAATCAATTATGTGTATGTGTGCGTGTGTGTGTGTGTGTATGTGTGCGTGCATACACACATACATGCAGAAGACATTTCGCACACAATACACTGTTAGAAAAGTTCCATAATATTGATGCTGATGTGTAGGCTTAAACTGGAACTGTTATCAAAAGAGCAATAACATCTTTGGAATTCATTCATAAAAGTACTCTGTACATGATGGTTACCTTCTGAATGCCAAAACCTGCTGGAAAGCCCTCCAGCATTCATGGGTGCTAGGGACTAAAAACGGGTAGGTCCCCTTGAAGCATCCCATTCAAATGATCCACAAACTGTTGAGGGCCCAATTCCCTCCCTAAAAGCTGTGTCACAGTCAGTGGCACTGTGAAAGGTGAGCCCCGCCTCAAGAAACTCATCCCCCCTGGAGAAAGGTCTACAGCTGGAACAGGAGAAACCACATGGAAGAACCCAAGGATGCAATCAGTGCCTTCTGAACACGCCCAGCGTGCCTGGATGCATGGAGGCCGTTGCGGGTGGGGGTGGGGAGATGAGGCGATAGTGGAGAACAGCCATTGGTTGGTTTCTGATGGGGCCACTGTGGCGGGGAGGGGTTGTGAGTATTTGTTGGCGCTTACCCCTCCCCGTAGCCTCTTCATCTTTTGTGGCTCCCTCCCTCCCTGTAGGCAGTGTGGGTTCGCTGGTCATTCTTAGGGGGGCCAAGTAGGAATTTTTGGCTCGTAATCAGCTTTTGGTTATGGTTTTTTTCACCTACTTCACTCTGCAAGACAGGTTCGGGAGTACTAATTAGGTTAATATGATGTTAAACGTTCCGGTCACAATTTGAAAAGGCAGATAAGAGCGGGAATCAGGAGCGGGTTTAGGGCCAGTGAGCATTCACAGGCACAATTTGAGTGATGGGTAATTACCTGAGGCCCCCAGCTGTGAGTTTTATGGCCTCAGCTGGTGGGATAAGGCTTACCTTTGAGGCCAACCTTCCTCACCTACTCAGAGCTTTACGGCGTGAGGAGGGGTTGATAATGGAAGGCCTCCCTACCCCAAAAAGGGGCAAGCCTGTGGGGTGGTGAAATGACAATGCCATGTCACAAGCGGTGAAACAAATAGTTGATGCCCGCTTAAGTTTCCACTCATTCTGCAGGTCTTTAATAAAAGTGGTCCCAGGGCCGTTGCCAGACTATTTTGTGCCCTGGGCAGGTGAGCTGCTTTCACCCACCCACCCCCACCCCAGCGTACCTGGGCACGGGGCGCCATCTCGCCCGCCCAGCCAAAGCAAAGCCAGAATGCTGGGGTGAGGGGGCGGCTTCGGAACGCCGCGCCCGGTCGGGAGCCGCTCTGGGAGAGCGACTTCTGGGCACGCCGTTCCAAAGCTGCCCACCCACCCATTCCAGCATTCTGGCTTCGCTTCAGCTGGGTGCTCACCCAGCCAAAGCAAAGCCAGGATGCTGGGGTGGGTGGGCGTGGCTTCACTTCGGCTGGGTGGCCGCCCAGCCGAAGCAAAGCCAGGACGCTGTGGTGGGAGAGCGGCTTCCGGGTTCCGGGCAGCCGCCTGAGTGGCCTCTATGGTAGCACCGGCCCTGAGTGGTCCTATTTTAAATCCATTTACTTGTGTTGTCTCGTTATTTCCCACCCTTCATCACCTGCAAGGACCTCCCTATGCCTACATTGACCCTGTTTAGGCGACAAGCTGAGCCACAATTGGTTAAGCATTTTGAGCTAAACATTGTGGCTTTGCATGTCTTGTGAGCCATTCCTAACCACGGTGGCTACAGAAACACGGTTTAAACCCACTCACTAACCGTTCACTGCAAAATGGTTAGCAGCCTAACTATGGCTTAGTGTGTTGTCTGAACAGGTCAGTTGCTTCATCAGGGGGATACTCCCCTGGAATTTTCAAGCAGTGATGTGGATTTGGAAAGCTCTAACTTTGGCCCTGTTGAGGTGGTTTCATGTGAGTCACAAAGTAAACCATGGGTTCAAAATGTCCAAAAATGTCTCAGAACACTTCTGTTGACCACATCAGATGCATGCTGAAGCCCAAAGCTGGGTTCTCCGACATGGTATCCATGGATACCACTATCCCTGCAGAAATTTCTCTTGGTGCTCACAGACTTTTAAATCTGTAGGCACCTGTGCTTCCTTTAAAAAATAAATAAATTCAAATATACATTAAAAACAACAACATGGAGGCTGGCATCCTAAAGCCTACATTGGCCAGGTCTACACCAAGCAGGATATGGCACTGAAAACGGTCTGAAAACCGTATCTGGAGCGTGTCCTGGGCCCCAACAGTTATCACTACTGTTATAAGCTGTTTTAAAGCAGTAATGTTAATCTTGCCTCAGGCCTTTGCTAGACCTAACTGAAAATCCATGGGAGAGGAAGGGAGAATGCGTGTTGTGAATAACACGAGATCTCACCCTCATTTACACGTAAGGCGTGACGACCTCAAGAAGAGAGGCGTTGCGCCTGCCATTTAAAAAATAATAATTAAGGGGCTGGCTGCTCATGAGAGCTTGAGTGATTAAACATAGGGGTTTTGGTGGGTTTTTTTAAAAAAAAAATATTTCCCCTTTCCCCTCACTCTAGCCCTGATGGGCGCAGCACTCCTGAGGAGCATTGCGCCCTGCGCGCAGCTCCCAGCTCCCCACGAGTAATCGTGGGGAGCCGGGAAAAGCCACAGAAATGGGCCACACACTCGGGGTCTAGGGCTCAGCCTGAGGCCACAGGAAAAGCTGGGCCCAAAGTGTAGGGCTTTATCCCAGGTCCAGGGAGGGATGATGGACAACCATCTGTCAGGGATGCTTTAGGGTGGATTCCTGCATTGAGCAGGGGGTTGGACTCGATGGCCTTGTAGGCCCCTTCCAACTCTGCTATTCTATGATTCTATGATCCCGAGATCCCCTGTGCGTCATCTGGATGCACAGGGGCGATCCCGGGTATCAGCCCAGGATAATCGTTGTTCTAGCTAAGGCCTCAGTCATCTCCATGTCCAAGATTGACTCTGGACCCCAAAAGTATTCTCAAAAAATCAAAATGGAAGGCATAAACTCAAAACAACAGAGACGCAAACAAAGGAAAACAGGTTGCAGCAGAAACTTTCTGAGATGCTGCAACGTTAAACATGCCCTATTGCAGCCCCTCTTGGCATGAAGTGTCTGAAATTTAGCAGGATTCATCCCTTGAGAAGGGGCTACGATCTCCCCAAAGAGTTACAGATGGGCTGTGACTTACCCATTTCAACCAATGGGAAATATTTATTACATTTATATCCCGCTTTTTTTCCTCCAAGGAACCCAAGGTGGCGTCCATAATCCTCCTCCTCTCCATGTTATCCTCACAACAACAACAACCCTGTGAGGTAGGTTGGGCTGAGAGTCTGTGACTGGCCCAAAGTCACCCAGTGGGGTTCCGTGGCCGAGTGGAGACTAGAACCTGGATCTCCCGACTCCCAGTCCAACACCTTAGCCACTACACCACACTGATGAAGCTGCTTTCACGAGAACGCCATCGCCCCACGGAATGTGAACAAAACAAAGCAACTTATGTGAACCGCCCAGAGAGCTTCAGCTATGGGGCGGTATACAAATGCAATAAATAAATAAACAAACAAAATAAACACATGCCTACAAAGCATCCAAACATAGCAGCCTCCCAAACGAAGCAGCGAACTTGAATCAAATATGCAGACAGCCTTCAGTTTGCCATTTTCTTGAGAGGGGATTTTGGGGGCCGGGGATGTGAGCACCTTGTCCCATTGGTGTTCTCTTTCCCCATCATTAATTTAACCGGGCACATTGCTTTCCTTTGCTGGTTCTGTATGCAAATAAGTGGTAATGAGCCTATCGCAGTATAAAGGCGAGCGGCGAGAGAAAGAAAATCATCCTGGTGTCGTTGAAAGGCAACATGGATTCCCTTCTCAGCTCTGCCATCGCTGCCTTTTATGCTGAAGGTATTTCTGTTGTCTGCCGACTGGGGCTGGCTGAATTCTCTAATGATGAAGCTTTTACGTCCATGATTAATGAACAAATTGCTATTTTCACAAGGGCTCGTACGGCAGTGTGCGGGGGTCCTCCCTAGTTATTTAGGAAGCCCTCATGGCTTTCTTTGGGGACCTCATTATTTTCTATATGGCTTCAAAAAGAAATAAAAAGAAGAACCCTAAAGGACATTTATGTATACATAAAGCAGAATAAGTTATCCCCCTCAAGGACTGCAGATGCTCTCGAGTAATAACCAGCAAAAATTCATGTGAAATCCTTAATATTCCAGACCTGTAAAACAGTTGAGGCACCTTCCTTGAATATTAATGATGTACCAATATTAATTACACATGGGTAATTCTATTCCTGCATTAAAATGTCAGGGTTAGAAGTACGCTGCCGGCCAACATATTTATTTTTAATCACTAGATTTATTTTAAAAGGGGGTGGGGAGAATGAGAAAGATTACTTCCTCAGCTGGTGAAAATGAGGGATTTGTTTCAAAGTTTTTGCTGTGGTGTGTAATATCTGAGGGAGTGTGTGTGTGTGTGTGTGTGTGTGGGATGTGTGGCCTTCCAGATGTTGTTGGAGACATTTTCCCCCTCTCCCATAATACCAGAACCTGGGGTCATCCCACGGAGCTGATGGGCAGGAGATTCAGGACAGATAAAAGGAAGGCCTTCTTTACACAGTGGATAGTTGAACTATGGAATTCACTACCGCAAGATGTGGTGATGGACACCAATTTGGATGGCTTTAAAAGGGGGTTGGATCAATTCATGGAGGAGAAGGCTATCCATGGCTACTAGCCCTGATGGCTATATGCTACCTTCAGTAGCAGTGGCAGTATGCCTATGTACATCAGTTGCTGGGGAACATGGGTGGGAGGGTGCTGTTGCACCATGTCCTGATTGTGGGTCCCTGGGCGACGGGTGGTTGGCCAATGTGTGAACTAGATGGATCCTTAGTCTGATCCAACAGGACTCTTCTAATGATCTTATGCTCCTGTGGGTGAGGGAACTGATGGGACTATTTGGGGAGTTGTCAGATGGACCCTTGGGCCTAATCCACACCAGCCATTTTTCCTGTGGTCAGCTCGAGGTTGTCCCTGTGCATCCAAATGATGCACAGGGGAACCCTGGGTGAACTGGGGACAACCTCTCAGTTGTCCCAGGATAACCGGGACCATGATTTTCCTGACTTTTCCTCCAGCCCTGAGACAACCTCGAGAACCATGGGTGGTGTGGCACGGGCTCCTGGGTCCTCCTTCCTCCCTGTGAGTAGCAGGGCTCTTCAAATGTGCACGGAGCTGCACAGGGTGACCATGCCCATTTGGGGTGGGGGAGGGAGAAATTTTCCTCTTTTCCTCTTCCTTTTCTACAGCAGTTTTGTCATTAGGTATTGCTATGTCAATAAGGTAAGTGTGTTTTTCTTCTTCATCTATCCTCTGGCTCTTTTAGGAAAGGATGAATCTGTCAAGTTTGATTTTGGACATATTTTCATTTCTTTCCCCCTCTGAAGTGAAGTGTATTCTGTCCCCTTTCCACATCAGCTTTGAAAGCCTCAGTCCCTGCCATGGCATTGATGGAGCCCTTCCCTTTCTCCTCCTTTACATGCAATACATCCCATGAAGCATTTAGGGGTGACAAGGAGGGCTCCAGGGAATGCCACATCAGGCCCTAACATCCTGATTCACTCTGGACCCAATCTGGAGTCCGGATCATTTTTTTCCTACTGTCTAGGAAATTAATTTGGTTACTGAGGATTAATTCTGGGGAAAAATCAGGCAGGTCCGCCTATTACTATTTAGATGTCTTCTATTACTCTAAATTGCTACAGGACGAGATAGCCACAAATCAGTCTTGATTACATCTCCTGATTACAGTGTTGCTGTCTCTCGCTTTGTTTCCTTCCATCTGTTCTCAGTTACCCTGAATGTGAATGAAGTTCAGGAGAATGGATGGCAGGCGTTTGCCACAGGCAGTGTCTGAATGGGAATCAGCTTGCTGGATTTGGAGCATTTCCTGGAAGCAGGGAATGGGCCATCTCCTGTAGAATCCTGCCGCTGAAAGGGAAGAGCAGGTGTGTTGGCCTCCGTTCTCCCAAATGGACTCTCCTTGAGCTCATTGGCAGGGGTGCGGGTAGAACATGCTGTAAATCAAATGGCTTTTAATTCCTATGGAGAAAACTGGAAAGAGCGCTCTGTCATTGAATCTGAATATCACTCAGGGCTTGATTTGAAACCATGAAATGCTTCCACGCACAACAAGTTAAATTGTAACGTTTCTTGCTGGCGTGCAGATGGAGCTTGTGGATGAGAGCCAGTGTGGCGTAGTGGCTAAAGTGTCAGACTGGGAGTCAGGAGATCTGGGTTCTAGTCCCCACTTGTCCATGGAAACCCACTGGGTGACTTTAGGCCAGTCACAGACCCACCTTACAGGGTTGTGAGGATAACACCGAGGGTAGGAGGATTATGTATGCCACCTTGGGTTCCTTGGAGGAAAAATGGCGGGATTTAAATCCAATAGTACATAAATACATACATACACGGCTTGGGACCACAATACATACATACATACATGGCATGGGACCACAATACCTGACAGAACGCCTCTCCCAACGTGAATATACCCGGTCACTACGTTCAACGTCTAAGGTCCTCCTCTGGGTGCCTACTCCGAGAGAGGCTCGGAGTGTGGCAACGAGGGACAGGGCCTTTTCGGTGGTGGCCCCCAGACTATGGAATGATCTCCCTGACGAGGCTCGCCTGGCGCCAACGCTGCTATCTTTCCGGCGCCAGGTTAAGACTTTCCTCTTTGCCCAGGCATATGGCGGCACATCTTAATCACCCACATGTTTAGTTTTTTAACGGTTTTTAATGCTTTATGTGTGTATGTTCTGTGTTTTAGAATTTTAAATTTTGTATACTCGTTTTTATCTCAATTTTAGAATTTCTGTAAACCGCCCAGAGAGCCCTGGCTATGCAAGTGGTGTATAAGTGCAATAAATAAATAAATACATGTTTCTGTGGCACCTTTGGTAGAAAGTAGAAAATATCAATGCCCAAATTACCAGCCTGATTCCCTTGAAAGCTGATAAGGAGGACATGGAAGTATTAATCACTAATCCCATCTTTAGTATACTGAGGAGCTGCCTGGATCTCGATCATATTCCACAAGTCATTTCTCAAGTTCTCAGAAATCGAACACAATGGCTTAACTTTAGGATGTTGTCCCTTGCAGTAGAGCACTTTGATGGTTGCTTGGGAGAGGAAAATATCTCTGCTCTGCTCAACCAGGGAAGGATGTCTCTTCAGCAGGGCACTCTTCTACAGTTTCTCCCACAGCAGTGAAAGCTGACTCCTAAGACTGTGCTGCCCACCCTTTCCTGAGAAGATGTTTATGATCGCTATCTGCATGGTGTTATTGAGCAATTATATAAATTTTAAAAGCCATAATGATGTTAGGGTGAAGTAAGACATAGGTAGAAAATACCAGCTTATTATGCCAATCAATTTTATTCACCCAACTTGAATGCTGCATTCAGATTTGGTAATTTCATCTTCAAAAATATAAGCATCAGGCATAGAAAAGGTCCTCTGAAGGGCACTGAGAAATGATTACCGGCATGAGGTGGCTTCCATCAACGAGAGATTAAATACGCTATGATTGATTATTTAACTTGAACACAAGACTAACAAGAGAGATGATAGCAAAAGGTATATCCAGTAATTAATAGTGCAGGGAACATTATCTTCATACTTGGTTGTACCCTGTCTCTTGTTCCTATTCTTGTTCCTGAGCATTTTTAAATAGAAGTGGGTGTGGGGATGAAGGCTACAGTTATATAAGTTACTCTGTGGTTTTTATATAACTTAGTTATGTGCACAAATTAGTATGTGGTGTAACTTTAGCTTCATTTTATGCAATACTACCAAAATGCTCATCATTATAGTGGCTGGAGCGTGTGCAGGAACAGCTTGATAGAACAGGGTAAGAACATCAGAACCTAAGAAGAGCCCTGCTGGATCAGACCAAGGGTCCATCTAGTCCATCACTCTGTTTGTACAGTGGCCAACCAGCCATCGGCCAGGGATGAACAAGCAGGACATGGTGCAACAGCACCTTCCCACCCATGTTCCCCAGCAACTGGTGCACACAGGCTTATTGTCTCGAATACTGGAAATAACATACAACCATCAGAGCTAGTAGCCATCGATAGCCTTCGCCTCCAGGAATTTATCCAACCCCCTTTTAAAGCCATCCAGATTGGTGGCCATCACTACATCTTGTGGTAGTGAGTTCCGTAATTTAACTATGCGCTGTGTGAAGTGTCCTTCCTTTTATTTGAGGCCCAGTATTGGGCAAAAGGCATCCTGGATCTCCCACCAATCAGTTTCATAGGATGACCCCAGGTTCTAGTATTTTAAGAGAGGGAGAAAAATGCCTCCCACATTCTCCACATTCTCCACACCATGCATAATTTTGTCCACCTCTATCATGTCTCCCCTCAGCCTCCTCTTCTCCAAGCTAAATAATCCCAGATGATGTAACCTTCCCTCATAGGGGAGATGCTCCAGCCCCTTCATCATTTTAGTTGCCCTTTTCTGCATTTTTTCCAGCTCTATAATATCCTTTTTTTACATGTGGTGACCAGAACTATACACAGTATTCTAAGGCCTTAGCTAGGCCTAAGGTTTATCCCGGGATTGTCCATGTTCATGTAAATGACACAGAGGATATCCCAGGAGCAAGCGGGGACGATCCCGGGATAAACCTTAGGTCTAGCTAAGGCCTAAGTGTGGTCGCACCATAAATTTGTATAAGGGCAGTATGATACTGGCCATTTCATTCTCAATTCCTTTTCTTATAATGCTGAACATGGAGTTTGCCTTCTTTACAGTGGCCGCACAGTGGGTGGACATTTTCATCGAGCTCTCCACCACAATCCCAAGACCTCTCTCTTGTTGGAATGATGCTGGAATCACCTTCGCCCCAGTGGTATGATCCCCAACCCCTACAAAACCCAGGAAAAGAACAGGGCACAGGAAAGAACAGGAAAAGGACAGGGCAGATAGCCACCACGACTGTCTTGTACTGAAAATCCTTTGAGTTGAGGTCTCCCACATGGTGGCCATTAGGGCTGTGCAGCAAAATATGTGTACGATGATGATACCATCCCAACGCTGTGAGACAAGCCTAGGACTACAAGTTCATTGATGAGATAGCTTCTGCTCATCTTATTTATTATGGGTCTCACAATCCACTCCAGAACCTAGGCGGGGTGGCTGTCATCATTCAGTACTCAGCTTTACTTATTCCCTAGGAGCAAAACTTACTTATCCCTAGGAGCATACATTAAGTATGATCTCTTTGTGAAAGGATGAAGCCATGCTAATTATGAACTTCATGCAAGGGGAAAGCACCAGGGATCTATCTTTCTTTCTTTCTTTCTTTCTTTCTTTCTATCTTTCTTTCTTTCTTTCTTTCTTTCTTTCTTTCTTTCTTTCTTTCTTTCTTTCTTTCTTTCTTTCTTTCTTCCTTCCTTCCTTCCTTCCTTCCTTCCTTCCTTCCTTCCTTCCTTCCTCTCCTGCCCAAAAGCCTTAACAGAACAAAAATAAGTAATGATGCACTAAAAGTCGAATAGGGAGTTATAGTGTTAAATAGATTTTTTTTTGTTACCCCTTGCTGATAAAGCGGGTCATTTCCATCCATTATATTGTTACGTTCCTGCTCCCCACTCCTGGGAGGGGTGAAGTTACAGGGGTTTCAGCGTTTGCTCCGATTTCAGTTTCCTAGAAGCAGGGCACTGGGGGGGGGGGATCTACACTACTGCTTTAAAGCGCTTTATAACAGTTTTGACAACTGTTGGAGCCCAGGACACACTGCATTTACAGTTTTCAAAATGTTTTCAAAGTGCTTTAAAGCGCTTTAAAAGCAATAGTGTAGATTCCCCCCCCTGGTGTCTTCAGGTGTTTCTTTTATGAAGGTTTACTGACACTGTGTTTAGGATCAAGACCTACAGCAACCCACCTCCAAGCAAACCCTGCTTCCTCCCAGCTCCCAGCAGATCTGCCTCTGTAAGCCAAAGACGCCCTCCTTTTGTCTCAGACGTGACCTTTCCCAAGATTCATTGCCTCCTACCCACTCAGGCCCTGTAGAACAAAAACAGTTACCCATTGAGGAATTACAGTGACTTTATGCAGGCAGCAGAAGTGGGGATCTGCAGTCTCTTTTACTCAGAGACACTGAGGCTGTGTCCACACTAGTACACCAGCCACTTATCCTGAAGTTGGCTCAAGATTATTATTATTATTATTTATTTATTTATATAGCACTATCAATGTACATGGTGCTGTACAGAGTAAAACAGTAAATAGCAAGACCCTGCCGCATAGGCTTACAATCTAATAAAATCATAGTAAAACAATAAGGAGGGGAAGAGAATGCAAACAGGTACAGGGTAGGGTAAGCAGGCACAGGGTAGGGAAAAACTAACAGTAGAAAGTAACAGTAACAGATCATCCCTGGGCATCCAGTGGAATTTTAGGATGCTTTTAGTATGTTTTTAGTATGTTTTTTAAGGAAGTTTTAACAATGTATACTGTGTTTTTAATCAGTATTTTATGTATTTTATAACTATTGTTGTTCCCCGACTCGATCCAAACGGAGAGGCAGGTAAGAAATAAAATTATTATTATTATTATTATTATTATTATTATTATTATTATTATTATTATAGGCACAGATGATCCCGGGGTCAACCAGGGATGAAATCTCAATTGTCCTGGAATAACCGGGACTACATTTTTCACTTTTTTTCCTGCAGCCCTGGGACAACCCCAAGGTCCACGGGTGATGTGCTGCTTGCTTCCCAGGTCATCCCTCCTCCCCGTGAGTAGCGGGGCTCACCAAATGGGCCCAGATCTCTAAGGGAGGAATCCACGCCCATCGAGGGTTGGGGGGAGCGTTTTCGCTATCCCTGGCTCGGCTCTCAGTAGTTTCCGGCACTGAGTTTTCATGTGTTGTTGTGTTTGTTTGTTTGTTTTAAAAAAACTTACTTTTGATACAGGATCACACCCACATAATGTCTCATACTTTTTTAAAAAATGCCACACTGGAACGTCCCTCTTTACTTCCAGGACAATGCGCCGGCGTTTGGACCCTGGGAGACAATCCCAGAAGCTGGAAAGCCTGAGATTCTCCGCCTCTCCCCATTCCAGAAGGCCTGCAGGTGTAGAGTAGGCCTGAGTTGTAAGGAACCCCTGGTGGTAATTTAGACTGACCCCCAATACATAACGATATTAAATGGCACTGAATGGAGAACCTGTGAGATGCAACGTATTTTTTTTTCAAAGCCACAACATTCAGTGTTGTACTGTATTCAGCTGAAGCACTCTCTGAGATCCCCACAGCTCCCTCTACATAATTTATGGATGGCTTTAAAAGAAGTAGGAGCTGGTCTGAGCGAGGGAAATGCCGCCACTTGCTTGCGGACCATTGATTTTTTGGTGGCTGCCATGTTAGAGCCATAGAGGAATTGCTTCTGCTTTTATTAAATAAAGCCTGTTGTTGATTTGGCTAGGAGTGAGTGATCAGTCTTTCGGTGAGTAGCAGATGTTTCCCCTCTGCTCAGATTCTATTGCTCCATTCAACTACACATGTGCTTAATGTTGCAGGAGGGAACAACAGTTTAAGTGGCATTCAGCAGACATAACCATAAAAGATACATGTTGCCCTAGGAGAAAAAAGTGATGGAAACAGGCCATGAATGAGAACCACAGACATTTCTGAAATTCTCACGATCCTAATTTTTCCCCTCAGTTGTTTTTGGAGTTCCAAATTAACTACTCTCACTTCTGAATTAGAACTATTGCATTAGATTCTTATATTTTATTTGCCAAATTTGGGACGGAGCACTTGGCATCTGCAGTTTCTGCCACAGTTTTACTTCATCTGTGACTTTCTGCTGCTACGTTACAAATATGTATTGATAAGACACTGCAAAAAACACACACACACAAAACCCCCCACAAATGAACAAATAAAAATAAAATTGTGTCAGTGTTCATCCACAAACACTTAAAGAATGAAATGTGACTTGGGCTACATGTGCTGAAATGTTATCTGAAAACCCCTTCTGTAAGGCAGTTTCCAGATCTTCACATATTTTCTCCCTGTTACTGCTGCTTTAATACCACTGGGCCAGGGGGCTGTTCTCCTTCCAGACGAGATTCAGCCAATCAAGGATGACATGGTTAGCAGAGTATCAGAATAGCCCTGTTCAGATGACATGCTAAGCCACGGTGGTTAAGCATTTTGAGCTAAACATTATGGTTTCGTGTGCTGTGTGAACCATTCCTAACCATTTTATTTATTTTATTTATTTAAGGATTTTTATGCCGCCATTCAGCCAAAAAAGGCTCTCACGGCGGCTTACAAAAGTATTTCTTGACAGTCCCTGCCCACAGGCTTACAATCTAAAAGACATGACACAAAAGGAAAGGGGATTGGGAGGGAGGAGGAGGAGGGGTGGAAAGGAAAGCAAACCATGGTGGCTACAGAACCACAGTTTAAACACACAAAGGCCTCAGCTAGACCTAACGGTCTAGCGGGACAGAGGAGTGAAGACCTCGAAATATTTTAATGGCAGGATCTCCCCTTCTGTTTACATGTGGAGCACAACGACCTCAGAGGGTGAGGATGTCGTAGCGGCCATTTTTTATTTTTCTTAAAGAAGAAGAGCGCATGAATGCTCGTTCATAGAAAGGTAGGTTTTTTTAAGATTTAAATTTAATTTTCCCTTCCCCTCACCCCACCCCCAATGGGTGCAGAGCTGCTGAGGAACTCTGTGCACCCTGTGTGCGGGTCCCAGCTCCTTGCAAGGAACCGCGATGAACTGGGACAACCCGCAATGCCTGCCCACATGTTCTGAAGTCTCGGGATCATCCCGAGACCATGGAGAAACTGGGCTCAAATGCCAAGGCGAGATCCCGGGGCAAGGAAGGGATCATCCCTTTTTGATCCTGGGATCCCCTGTGCATCAGCTGCCATTAATGCAGCAAGGAAGCACGGGCAATTGCCACGCCCTTGTGAGCTCGCATGGGCTCGATGGAGGCTTATGTAGCCCGGTTCATCAGGGGTGGGTACCAGCAGCAGTAGGATGAGCACCCGTGGGGCGAGTTCTCTCCTTAGCACAAACAAAGCCAATTCCAACTGAGGGCAGTGTAATGCAGGAACCATTGTCCCCTGTCTTGAATTGTGACATTGGGCATGTCTACACTTCCCGGCGTTCCGGAAGGGAGGGGGAGGATCTCTCGGTATGCTGATCACAAAGTCTTCCCCTGGCATTCACACATGGATCACAACGTCCAGGGAGGAAGGAGGATGTCGTGCCCACATTTTTTTAAAAAAAGAAGACAGGACCTGGAATGCACGTGTTCCAGTGCAAAAGTAAGTTTAAAGAAGAAGAAGAAAGTCCCGAACCCGCTCCCCCCCACACCCCCGATGGCCCTGGACTCTCCTGAGCCTGGCTCCTTCCTTTTGATGCTACTCGTGGGGGAGGGAAGAAGTCGGGACAGGAGGCCACACCACCCGTTGTCCTCGGGATCATCCTGGGACCACAGGAAAAACCAAGAAAAAAGGGCATGGCGATATCCCAGGGAAATGGAGAGATCATCCCTCCCTGCTCCCGGGATCCCCTGTGTGTCATGTGGATGCACAGGGATGATCCTGGGACGATCCCCAGGATATCAACTCCTGTAGACATGCCCATTGTCAAGCAGCCCAACTTGATCTGTTATATAGCATTGTGCTTCATAAGATCATAAGAAGAGCCATGCTGGATCAGACCAAGGGCCTTGCTAGACCTACCTTTGAGTCTGGTTGGGAGGAGGGGCCAGCCCGCACTAGAAGTAGCGTGGGCTGTCGCCCCAGTCTAAACGTCAGATGCAACAGGCTGAAAGAAAGCCCCGTTGCGTCCACCATTTTTTATTTTTAAAGGGCCAGGTGCGCAGGAGCGCAACATCAATTAAGGTAGGTATTTTTTAAAAAAAAGTTTCCCTCTCCCCCTGCCCCCGATTTCCCCACCCTGGCCGTGATTCCCCACACCCACGATCTCCGATATCTCCCCACCCACGATCTCTGATCCCCCCCGCCCGTGATCACCGATCCACCCCATCCCCCTGGCTCCATTTTCCCCCCATCCCCCCAGCTCTGTTTTTCCTCCATCCCCCCTGGCTCCGTTTCCCCCCCATCCCCCTGGCTCCAATTCCCCCCCCATCTCTCCAACCTGCCAATGGCTGCAGCACTCCTGTGGAACGCTGCGTGCTGTTCGCCGCTTTTCCCAGCTACTCGCGAGTAAATGCGGTAGCGGGGGAAAGCGGTGGAATGGGCTACATGCCCTGGGTCTCAGCCTGAGACCATGGGAAATACTGGGCCACAACCGGTGCCAGTTATCCTTGGCCAAGGGAGGGTTACCCCTGCCTGAGCCCAGGATCCCCTGTGTGTCATCTGGATGCACAGGGGCCGGGCCGGGGCTCGCACTGGGCTACCCCGTGGTCTAGCAAGGCCCCAAGTGTCCATTTAGCATAGGACTCCATATATACGGTGGCTAACCATTGGTCAATCTGGAACTCACAGCAGGACACAGGTGTAACAGCACCCTCCCACCCATGTTCTCCAGCAACTAGTGCATATAGGCTTAGTACCTCTGATAATGGAGGTGTTACATAGCCACCAGGGCTAGTAGCCATTGACAGCCTTCTCCAGGAATTTATCCAACCGTCTTTTAAAGCCATCCAAATTGGTGGCCACCACCACATCTTGTCAGCCAAAAGGCTCTCAAGGCAGCTTACAAAAATATTTCTTAAGACAGTCCCTGCCCACAGGCTTACAATCTAAAAAAAATGACACAAAAGGAAAGGGGATTGGGAGGGAGGAGGAGGAAAAGAAAGAAAAGCAAATTCAGGTACCAGATTTTCGTTGCAAAGTTCAGCAGTGTCAATTGGTAACAGGAGGGAGGGGCTCTCAGCTGGAGCTGGACCCAAGCACAATGGAGAGGTGCCTGGCTGCTGCTTTGTCCCTCACTGGTGGCCTCTGCAGAGACAGTTGGTAGCAGGAGGGAGGGGGCTTTCAGATGGAGCTGGACCCAGGCGTGATGGAGAGGTGCCTGGCTGCTGCTTCCTCCCCCACTGGTGGCCTCTGCAGAGACAGTTGGTAGCAGGAGGGAGGGGGCTCTCAGCTGGACCTGGACCCAGGCACAATGGAAATAATATCCCCTGTCTTCCACCTAACCCATATTTCTCCCTCCCCATATGTTATTTCCCCCATTTTCTTTCTTTCATTAGAAACTCCTTTGAGACTAGACAGTGGCCAGACCTACAACTTGTGCCAAATAATTACGAATGTGGAATAAAAAGCAGGAGAGAACACTATAAAAGCAGTACGTGGAACGTGGATTGTAACCCAACAGTTATTAGTGCACTTTAAAATGCCTATAAAGCAGTAGTGAAGGTCTTGTCTAATTCACCTGCGTAATTCTCTTAGGCACCATGTACATCGATGTGGCTGCCTTGGGACTAAAATCTAGTTTGACATTATAATTCTTTTTCAGCGATGCAGAGGGATGGTGAATCCAGTTCTCTTGAAATGGCGAGGGGATCCTTTTCAAGGATCGAAACTATTCAAAATGGTTCAGGGGAAAAGCCTGTGCACTAGCCCTGTGTGGCGTAGGGAGCCTTCCTTGTCTGGCATGTTTTGGGGCAGCCAACAGGACTAGGCTATCTTGGCAGGCAGCTGTCAGCTGTTGGATGCTTCCAACCTGTGAAAGGTGCTCTACAGGGAGCAACACAATAAATCCAGCAGCAGTTTTCTGCAGGTGGGGAATGATGACCACTCCCTATCTGTCAGAAATTTTTTGACTTTGCTGGTTTGCTAAGCTGCATCACACGTTCTCCAGAAATAAGGGATGGGGGAATAGCAAACCATTACTGCCACCTCTTGCTACACTACACAGTAGGGGGGGTGCACTCTGCTCTGAAAATCCGAAGGTCCGTTGGAGCTCTAACGAAGCTCTTGAATTTTCGGTGTAGAGAGGGGACAGTTTTAAAACCATCAAATGCCCACAGAGCGTAGATGCGCCTCATCAAAGTGCTGGTATTAACATTTAAAGCCCTAAACAGCTTGGGGCCAGGCTATCTGAAGGAAGCCTCCTCCCATATGTATCTGCCTGGACCCTAAGGTCATCCTCAAGGGTCCTTCTCTGTGAGCTCCTGCCAAAGGAAGTGAGGCAGGTGGCTACCAGGAGGAGGGCCTTCTCTGCTGTGGCACCCCAGCTGTGCAATGAGCTCCCTAAGGAGGTTCGCCTGGCACCTACATTATGTGCTTTTAGACGCCAGGTGAAGACCTTTCTATTCTCCCAGCATTTTAACAGTCTATAAATAAATTTTAACTTGGTGTTTTAAATTTGTAATTTTGCATTGCTGCTGTTTTTATCTGGTTGAGCTTTTATATTGTATTTTATAGTATGGTTTTATACTGTTGTTTTATACTTTGAATGTTTTTAATTTTTGTGAACCACCCAGAGAGCTCAGGCTAATGGGAGGTATAGAAATGTAATAAATAAATAAATAAATCGGAGCCCCACTCTGTTTTCGGATAACTGCTCTATTATAGTCTATGGGAATTAACCAAAATGCTTGCATCTCCATCATTTTTAAAGATAAGAGATGAAACTTGGAACCATGAGAGATCTTAAGCAGGGCTTTAGCTGTGCTAAGTTTGAATCAGGTCCATTCATGCCTTGATTTTTAGGATTTTTAAAAAAGTTTGACAGCTGTCAAACTGACAGCTCAACTATCAAACTTTTAAAAAAATGTGCGCAAAATTACTCAGAAATCTGTATGAATTATAGAATCTCCTCCAGGCCAAATGTGCAAAAAAGCTCTGGGGTTCGGGGAACAGCCCACACCTCGCCTCACAGGGTCGAAGCAAATTGTACATTGCCACATAACTCTGTCAAGCCAAAAAAAGATCCAGAATTCCCAGCAATGGGAATCCCTAAGGTAAACACACAGCCTCCTTTTTCCCACACCCCAGCTACTTCAAATATTTTCACCCAATTCTGAAAAATGTCAAAATGACCTCTCCTATTCACCTCCTGTGAATGGGGTGGCAAATTGCAGGAAGGCATTTTTTCAGCAGCCCTGTGCTATAGATAACAACCACTACTCTAGGGTACTTATCCAGAAAGAGAGTCAACCTCTGGTGCTGATAAAAACAATTTTTCTTTAATAAATTCTTCTTTAATTAGTTGACATGTTTCGGATAAAATCCTTCTACAGGAACTGATAGAAAACACGACTTGTTAAAATAAATAGGAAAGGAAAGGAACCTCTCGTGCAAGCACTGAGTCATTACTGACTCTTGGAGGGATGCCAGCTTTCGCTGATGTTTTCTTGGCAGGCCTTATAGTGGGGTGGTTTGCCGTTGCCTTCCCCGGCCGTGATTACCTTTCCCCCAGCTAACTGGGTACTCATTTTACCGACCTCGGGAGGATGGAAGGCTGAGTTGACCCGAGCCGGCTGCCTGAAACCAGCTTCCGCTGGGATCGAACTCAGGCCGTGAGGAGTTTCAGCTGCAGAAACTGCTGCTTTACTGCTCTGCGCCACACGAGGCTCTTTAATTCCTTTCCTTTCCTTTCCTAAAATAGATAACAATAATTAAAAAGTCATCAGCTTTTCCTTCTGGGCGTCCCTGCCAAGACCTTAAAACCAATTGGTTTCAGTGGGTCTACTCTAACCAATCCAACCCAATTTCAACAACAGGGATGCCAAAAGAAGTCAGGGGGGGAAATGGGAAAATTGGTGACATTCCTCTGTGAGCTTTTGCAGATTGCTAGTAGTGGGAAGTGGTAGGTATCTTATCCCACCTAAAATGAGACATACATCCCAGCTGTGGAGAATGGGCATCCTCAATTCCCTTTCCATAAAGACCAGATAAAATCCAAGTCATAGTGAAGTAGATTTCAAAACTCACAATTGTCAAGTAATTGCCCTTAGATCACGGCCCTTGTCTTCTTGGTTTGATTCATCCAAGGGCAGGAGGGGTTTTGGCAGAGAAGAAATGGTACGGTCTGACCTGCATTGATTGGGGGATGTGGGGAGGGCTCATGAAATAAAACTTCAGAACTGTGAGAATGTTTGGCTAGAACATTCTAACTACATGGGGAGCGTGGAAGGCGTCCAAGGCAGATGGTGTGAAGAGAATGCAAAGCTAAGCCAACACGATCTAGCAAAAAATAGTATCAGATTGCTTTCAAGAGTCCCTTCAGACTTGACAGAGATCCAGTGAAATAATTGAGGGTAGTAGTTTTGAAAGCATCCTCCGTAACAAAATTAAAAGCAGAGCTGTTCTGAGCATGAGGAGAACATCCATGGGGCAGGATAGGGTAAGTATTCATTTGGTCAGGTGGAGCATGATCAACTTTAATGTTCCTGGTGTTCCAGGGTGGGGGGGGGAGAGGCTCTTGCGATATCCTGATTGCAAGAGCCTCCCCCAGTGTGCACAGGAGGCGCACGACATCCTAGGAGGAAGCAAGGACATCGCAGGTGCCTTCTTTTTCTTTTTAAAAAAGCAGGACCATCGCGTAAGTGCAGACCCCCGCTCCACCGAAAATGTAAGTTTGAAAAACAAACAAAACAAAAGAAAAACCCTGAATGCTGCCTGAATGGAGATAATCTGCCTCACTTGTCAAAAGTTTTTTTTGGGGGGGGTTCAACTTCTCTTGATTTTTTCCATTCAAGATTTCTATCCGGGTCCCTAACCCTCCAACTCCCAGGTCCAACTGCACCCTTTGACAATTTTCATACATGCATTTCCCCGATTCTAACTTGTCTTCTCAAAACAAAGTCGGTCATGGCACGGACGAAGGACTACAGTTTCACAATATTCTCCGTCTCCTGGTTGTCTCCTTCCAGACCTATGATAGTTCTGTATTTCAACAAAATATTACGTCAATAAATCACGCATATCAGCAGGTCAACGTTGAATTTGGTAAGCATCGCATCAGCCATTCTCAGCGGTCTTATATTCCACGGCTTGGAATTGGAACTCCTCTTGAGAGGGAAAGGGGTGGTTCTGTGGGTGGGGAGGGGGGCATACTGGGTTGGCAAGATTATGAAGAATCTTCCAGCCAACACAGGCCATAGCTGGACCTAAGGTTTATCCCTGGATCATCCAGGGGTCAAACCTGTTCATCTAGGTGACACACAGGGGATCCAGTGCTCAGGCAGGGGTGAACCCTGGATGATCCCAGGATAAACCTTAGGTTTAGCTGCAGCCACAGTCTCCTTCCCTCTCTCTCTTTAGAGCCCCAGTTAGATGGGCAAAATCACCCATCTAGTGAAAATGCAGGGCAAGAAGTGTGGAGGCTCTAATCACCTCTGCCACTCCTCCAGTTCTGCACTGGATAGCCATAAGCCTCCAAGTTCAAAGACGTACAGCCATCGCCATAGGATTGTGCCCTTTCTTTCATAATATGCATTTAAATGTTGACATGTACGGAGTAATGAGAACTGTGTCCCAAGATTCAGAGAAGTGCAAAACCCTGTGGATAGCTAAGTTCTGATCCATACATTAGTTCCAGAGGTACAGAATGGGCCATTCTTCAACATAGCCTTCCCTATCCTGTTGCCTTCCAGATATGCTAGACTGCAACTCCCATCATTCTCAGCTAGCATGCCTAATGAATTATGGATTTTGTGATCCAGCACATAGAATCATAGAATAGTAGAGTTGGAAGGGTCCTACAAGGCCATCGAGTCTAATCCCCTGCTCAATGCAGGAATCCACCCTAAAGCATCCCTGACAGATGGCATTCAGCTGCCTCTTGAAGGCCTCTAGTGTAGGAAAGCCCACAACCTCCCTAGGTAACTGGTTCCATTGTCGTACTGCTCTAATGGTCAGAAAGTTTTTCCTGATGTCCAGCCGGAATCTGAGTTCCTGTAACTTGAGCCCGTTATTCCATGTCCTGCATTCTGGGACGATCGAGAAGAGATCCTGGCCCTCCTCTGTGTGACAACCTTTTAAGTATTTGCATCTGGGATGCATCTGGAGGACATCAAGTTGGGGAAGGATGAAGTATAGGAATTCACAAAGATCCATTTCCCAAAACATCCCTAATGAGGCTACAATTTCTAGAAACCATTTGTGTTGCTGTAAAATCATATATGTATATATGCATTTGTTGCAGTGAATGATTTTTCCCTGCTTTTGTCTGGCTGACATTCTTCTAAACATTTGAAATACCTTTGGTTCAAGTATTTAGGATAAACTTCAGCCTGGTCCTTATTGAGCTGTTTTCCCTTTATACATGGAAACATCAGGATGAACGATGATGGTCGCAGGAGAGCTATTAAAAGCAATGTTACAACAAATGACAGCCCTCCCATCAAATGCGGCATAGTGGCCACAAGACATAAATCAAGCAAAGCATATTATTGGAATATGGACTACATTCATTTCCTCCCAATTTTTGCTCAATGGACCATGCACATAGCTGAGCGGATGGCGTAATTCAACTCTAAATGCATGTAATAATACAGACCAGTGGACAGAAACCTACCAAGAGACAGATTGACTTTGGCTAGTTTTTGGAACACAACCCTCTAACACAACCCTCAAGAACCTAGCCAAAGGATGAGTTCCAGGTGACATAACCATCTTTGAGCCAGATTTTTAAAAATTATTTTTAAAATAGATTAGGCCTTTTCTAAACCCCACCAGTGACATGTTTCATTGGTCTACCTTGAATGCCATTTTTCTTGGTAGAAAAGTGGGGTACAAATCAAATAAATGAATAAACATTAAATGAATAGCTAAAGAGATTTTGGAATCTTTTATAATAATAATAATTGCTCTTCCCAAAATATGTTCAGAATTATAACAAAAACAGAAGGGAATGAGAACCGCCCAGAGACCTTTGACTATTAGGCAGTATAGAAATGCAATAAATAAATAAAATAAAATACTATTTGTTTTATACTTTGAACTATTTTAATTTTTGTGAACCGCACAGAGAGCTTTGGCTATTGGGTGGTATAAAAATGAAATATAGGATCACCCCAGCAATGAAAAACAGCTACTAAGAATGCCTTTTGTGGACTTGTCTTGGTGCACAGAACAGAAGGAAGCTGTTACTTCTGGTCAATCTTAAAGGCCTTGGTGGGACACAGGAGTCTTGGATATGTTACATGGGCTGCAGGTGCTCCACAATGTGTACTGCACTGCCCTCCCACTGCCTCCCAGAGTGACTTCAAAATGCTGCCCCTAGGATGTGCACAGGGAGAGTATGCCTTATTTCCATTAGGAGTGTGCACGGACCCCCCACTCCGCTTCTCTTCCAGATCTGCGATTTGCAGATCGGGCCGCTCCGCTCCGCCCCCGCTCCGCCTATGTCCGCTCCGCTCCGCTGCGGAGCTCCGGATCCGGTTCGGAGCTCCATTTCCCCCCCCATAGGCTTGCATTGAAAGCTAAAAAAGTATACAACTTTTTTTCCATTAAAGTTAGAAACCTCAAGTTTAGCACCATGACACCTCATGGACGTATACATACGCACGCCAAGTTTCAAGCCAATCCCATCATCCCCTGATTTTTGGGGAATTTAGGAAAATCGGGCACCCCATTCACACCCCTTTCCATAGCTCCGTCAATTTGCATGTTAGAAACCTCAAACTCGGCACCATGATAGCTTATCCAGAGATACACATGCACGCCAAGACTCAAGGCAATCCCATCATCCACTGATTTTTGGCGGGGCTCTAACCTTTTAACTCACCCCAAATCAAGTCCCATTTTACTATGTCAATTTGCACGTCAGAAACCTCACCTTTGGTATCATGACAGCTAATCCATGTGTCCACATGGATGCCAAGTTTCAAGCCAATCCCATCATCCCCTGATTTTTGGGGAATTTTTGAAAATCGGGCACCCCATTCACACCCCTTTCGATAGCTCCGTCAATTTGCATGTTAGAAACCTCAAACTCGGCACCATGATAGCTAATCCGGGGATACACATGCACACCAAAATTCAAGGCAATCCTATCATCCCCTGATTTTTGGCGGGGCTCTAACCTTTTAACTCACCCCAAATCAAGTCCCATTTTACAACTACGTCAATTTGCATGTCAGAAACCTCACCTTCAGTCTCATGATAGCTTCCTCATGTGTCCACATGGATGCCGAGTTTCAAGCCAATCTCATCATCCCTGGATTTTTGTGGAATTTATGAAAGTCGGACACTCCAGTATCTGCAGACAGCTCAATGGGCCCATTTCAAAGGAAATCCCAACATGCCATGAATTGGGGAGTAGATAAACCTAAATATGAATCTTCTTCCACACTTGAAAAATGTATTTGGAACTTCCAAAAGTCTAAGTGAGCACAGGAAGGACTTATCCCCTGAGTCAAAGCAAGACACACAAAAACCAAACCATCCCTGCGAGGTGGGCAGGGGAGGAGGGAGGGAAGGCAGGCAGGCAGCAGACATTTCTGGGGGCACAAGGAAGTGAGCCAAGGATAGTTTCAAAGCCAGTAATGCATATAAAATGGAATAAATAAATAAATAAATAAACAAAGGAGGGGTGGAATTAAAAGCAGCAGTGTTGCTGAATAAACAACAAGAAGAATTTTTTAAAAAAAGGCTATGTCTGTCTTTTACCAGTAAGAGGGGAGTGGACGTGCCCAAGAGGAGGGGGAATCATCTGCCAATTTGACTGGTCCTGTCTAGGTACCAGTCTTTAAGAAGCAAACGAACACTTCAACTCATGATAGGCATTCACTCCAGTGATTTACCTTTGGAGGGCTCTGATGGCCCTCCAAGGACAGGAGAGTGCACAGGGCACGTCGTTGCCCTAGGGGAGCTCATCCCCTTGCACCACATCTATTCAGTTGTTCCCCAAAGTTAGAGTGGGTAGCAGTGCTGTGCTTTTTCTATCTCTTATTATTGTCTTAGTATATGATTTTAGGTTGTGTTTGTGCATTTGGTGGGGCTACTGTTTTAAAAAAACACTGGGAAAAGTCCGTTCAGACTAAGAAAAAGAAGTTCCCAGAATCCCAAGTTACCCGTTTTGCCTATCCCCTCCTCCAACTTTGGGATCATGTGATCATGACCGGGAGTTGACTCTGCCCCTCAGCCCTTCGAAAAAGTTACATTTTCCCGCTGTTTTACCCGATTTTTCCAAAAATTCTAGCAAGTGAACCGCAGCACGCAGAGAGCTGGGAGTAGGCTCAAAATGACCCCCATCCACGACTCTCTAAGCACATGAACTTTCAGAAATATAGCTTTAAAAACAACACCGTTATCCCTGATTCTTTTCCGCAATGCAATCCTATGGGCGAAATTTTTCAAAATGGCGATCGGATTGGTCCGCGGAAAGAGAAGCGCACCGCGTATGGGCGCTTCTCTTTGCCATGCTTCTATGGGTCCCCGGTCTGCTTCTACTCCGCCTCTGGGCAAGGCGGAGCAGGCCAATTCGCTTCTGATTCTCCGCTTCTAATCGGAGCGGAGCACATCCCTAATTTCCATAGGAAAATACATTCTTTTGAGACTTCTGCAATTTGCCTTAAAAACAAGTACATGCACTGCATTCCTGGCTTCAGAGTGGAAATAATAACTCTTATTCTTATTCTTCTTATTCTTATTCTTCTTATTCTCCTCCTCCTCCTCCTCCTCTGGCTCTCCCCTCACTTCACAGGTTTGCAAAGGTTAGGAATATCACTTGCACAGTGTGTGTTTTTCTTTCTTTCTCCTCCTCCTCCTCCTCCTCCTCCTCCTCCTCTTCCTCCTCCTCCTCTTCCTCCTTCTTCTGGCTCATCTACACCTAGAGTCCTTTTGAGAGGGGGAGGGATGATCACAGGGTTTCCAGCTTCTGGAATCGTTCCTTAAGGTGCCCAAGCGAAGGAAGTTGCAGGAGGACATGCACCCTGTGATGGCACTTTTGAAGGTGTATCAGGAGATGTGGGTGGGACTGGACAGATGGATACGGGGCCCAGAATATTTTTTTAATATGTCCTCCAAGATGCGCACCAGCGCAAATACACAGAAACGCAGGAGGGATAGGCACGGTGTCGAAGATGTGCTCCTTGGCATCAATGTGTTTGTGTTAAAAAAAAATACAAATGGTTGGGGCCAAAACATGCCGATAGCCAACCAAAAACTGTGCTGAAAATGGCATCCGCCCACTCCCACATATGTCTAAAACTGCTGGACACACCCCTGACATGGGTTGGCTGTTCACCGAGCCAGGAGCTCGTGCTAAACAGCAACAGCTTTGGGGGGGGGGCACGCCAGCCGTGGACTTCAGGATTATAGCAAGAGAGAGAGAGAAAGAAAAAAACACCATGGCAAAAGCAGTCTGTGATATTCCTGAATAACTGAGGGGTCATCCCTAGAGTAGGCGAGTGTCATGTAGGTGAGAGTCATGTGGTGTGGTAGGGATGACCTCAATATTATTCCAGAATAAACGGATGGTGTACATTGCTACTACTACTTCTTCTCCTTCTCCTTCTTCTGAACTTTCTCCCCACCACCACCACCACAGCAATGGCAGCAATGGAACGTGCATGCACATCCTAGAGCAGTCCGGGGTGAAAATTGGCGCATGATCTCTCCAAAGCTGCCTACCCCTGGGGTATTTGATCCAGGGTATATAGAGATGTTTAAGTCCTCCTCACCATCACCTTGAATGCAGCTGCAAAAGTCTTGGTGAACTGCTACAGATGAGGCTTCTCAAACAGCATGGATTTGTGTTGTCTGCTCTCCATCTTGTCAGGAGGAATTACTCAGCTCTTTACAATTGCCACCTGTGTTTCTGGTTTTTAAATAAATAAATCCAGAATGCCAGAAAAGAGGCAGCTATAACAATGAAAAGCATCTTATTTATGGCTTTGACAAAACTAAAGCTACATCTTTGAGATAAACAGTGGCGCGCCAACTTGCGGAAACTTCTAGAAGTCTTCTCCAGGGAGTCATGTTTCCAAGGAGTCTTATTTAACATGTTCAGTAACTATCAGAGGCAAACAACATGTTAATGAGATTCACTGCTAATAGTAAGTTGGGAGGTGTTACCAACAGCAGTGAAGATGGAGGTGTAATACAAAATGTCCCTGCAGGACTTAGTGGGAGAAAAGAAAAATGAATTTAGACAAGAAATGCAAATTAGCTTTGAGAGAGAGGAAATGAACATCCAAAATTGTAAATTTTGAATAACTCTGTTTCTGGCCTTACAGTTTAGGATAGGTATATATTTCCTAAGGCATTCCTTTTCAAGCTTAGTTCTGAGCATATTGAGCATCTCACAAAGAGACCCCCTTCCTTTCATGACTTGTGGCACAGTTGCCAAAAAAGTTTAAGGCTCCTTTTTGGGGTGTGGGGTGTGTATCTTTGACTCCAATAAGCCAGATACCAGAATCTTACCTTCTGCAATCTGCATCAACCACAAATCTGGCAGACTGAGCACTGCACATCAAGGGCGCCACCTAACCAATACCGTCTATCACCTGGTTGAATACTCTGTCAGCTGACAATCCCTGGGATCAAAGCATGTATCACTAGAGAAGACCTTGCCTGGTTAAGCTCCTTCAGCTTTCTCCTATACTGCTGTCTTTTGATGCCTGGCCCTTGGGGGCCTTTCTTGAATTATACCATTTGCTTTTAGCCCAGTGGTTTGAGCCTTCAGTTGCTACCTCTGGAACCTTACCTCTTACCCCTTTCGGACAATATTATCCACTTCTGAGCTATTGCTTACAAACTTTAGGACTTGACCCATACCCAGCCTGCACTACTTGCCCTTGACTCTTCAGATGGAAACCAATAATGCCAATAATCCCATGTTTTAAGAATGTTCTTAGGAAGTTTTAACAATGTATATTATGTTTTAGTAGGGTGCCCATATGAAAAGGAGGACAGGGCTCCTGTATCTTTAACAGTTTCATAGAAAGGGGAATTTCAGCAGGTGTCATTTGTATATATGGACAACCTGGTGAAATTCCCTCTTCATCACCACAGTTAAAGTGCAGGAGCTATACTAGAGTGACCAGATTTAAAAGAGGGCAGAGCACCTGCAGCTTTAACTGTGGTGATGAAGAGGAAATTTCACCAGGTTCTCCATATATACAAATGACACCTGCTGAAATTCCATTTTCAATACCACTATTAAAGATACAGGAGCCCTGTCCTCCTTTTCATATGGTCACCCTGGTTTTAATTCAGTTTTATGTATTTTATATTTACTGTTGTTCCCCACCTCAATCAAAATGGGGAGGTGGGTAAGAATTATTATTATTATTATTATTATTATTATTATTATTATTATTATTCTAGGGTGACCATATATAAAGGAGGACAGGGCTCCTGTATCTTTAACTGTAAACCTTTTTTATGAAAAGATTATTATTTTTTTAAAAAATGCATCTTGTGTGGCCTTATAAAATCATCTTCGCTAGAGGTATGCTGCAGCTTTTGAGTGACGGGATTTAGGAGGAACAACTCAACACAGTTCCAGGGTACAGATAGACAACCTTTTGTCATGGCTCAGTAAGGGCCCTGCATCTCTGTGGTCTGTAGTTAATAGAGGGTGACCATATGTAAGGGAGGACAGGGCTCCTGTATCTTTTAACAGTAATATAGAAAAGGGAATTTCAGCAGGTGTCAATTGAAGAGGGTGAAATTCTCTCTTCATCAACACAGTTAAAGCTGCAGAAGCCCTGCCCTCTTTTGTATCTGGCCACTCTACTATAGCTAGTGTAGCTTTAAGTGTTGTGATGAAGAGGGAATTTCACCCACTTCAATTCACACCTGCTGAAATTCCCTTTTCTATATTACTGTTAAAAGATACAGGAGCCCTGTCCTCCCTTACATATGGTCACCCTATATTAACTACAGACCACAGAGATGCAGGGCCCTTATTGAGCCATGACAAAAGGTTGTCTATCTGTACCCTGGAACTGTGTTGAGTTGTTCCTCCTAAATCCCGTCACTCAAAAGCTGCAGCATACCTCTAGCGAAGATGATTTTATAAGGCCACACAAGATGCATTTTTTTTTTTTAAAAAAATAATCTTTTTATAAAAAAGGTATTTTTTTAGAGCCCTGAGAAATCAATGCAGTGTTTAGGAAATGTAAGGCTACTCTCATGATAATGAAGCCATGCTACTGTTAATATGCAAAATATACTAGCAATACCTATGCTTAAGGCACACACACACACCCCGATTCTCTGGTGTTCTATTGATCAAAAATGAGAACAATTCCCCCCCCCCCAAATTCATCTTGTTCCACCACAGCAACCCACACGTGAAATCCTCGAGGACAGCGGAACATATGTGATATGTTCCAATTTAAGCCACACGTCAGGCGATCGTTATGCAACAAACGTTCTAGGAGTCAAGTTCTTCAACAGGTTTTTCTTACAATCGATACTAGTCAAGTTTTTCTTAAAGGAAAATATGGCATTGTGCGACTAAACAGTGTTATGGTGGAGCTCCAGGTAGGCTTTCTGACATATGTATTGTTATTGTCCACTGGGGATTTAATTGGCATTACCCTGACATATTGGCTTAAGAATCTAGTTTGTTCTGGAAGGCATGGCCTGAAAACTACCAAGAATGCTGTTAAAGCTCTAGAAACACCACAGAGGCACAGGGCTCATAGAATATACTTGCTTCCTCCTTGATTAAATGGAAGAAGTCTGGCCTTAGCTAGACCTAAGGATTATCCCAGGCAAATGGAGGGGTCATCCCTGCCTGCTCCCGGTATCCCCTGTGTGTCATTTGGATGTACAGGGATGATCCCGGGATGATCCCGGGATATAGGCCTGGTCTAGCCACGGCCTCAGTCACCGACAACTAGGGATGTTTGTTGCATGAAAATCCAGCCCTATCTAGGCTCCCTGAAACTCAGTGGTGCACCAGACTTAGCTTGTTTATTTCACATTTGCACAAATTACCCAAATTTGCACAATTCACAGCTGAAATTTGCGCAGATGGATTTTTACGCCAAGCGAAATAAATACAGAAAGTCCACCAGCTGGCTCAATTCATTGTGCGTTGAAGAAAAAGAGAGATGTATACTTGGGTGTGAATGAAAATTGAAATATTTAATGGTAATCTCAGTCAAAATTATGGAAGAATGCATAGATTTTTTTAAAAGACAAATTGACATGTAAACTAGCTTGATGTTTCGGGCCCTTAGGTCCCTTATAAGGAGCAGCCCGTAGTAGGTTGTTTATTCCCCCAACAAAACACGCCCCTCTTGAATAATGGAGATTCAATGCCAGTTCTCTCCTGGTTCCCTACTCCGCCACCAACAAAAACATCTCTCTTTTTCTTCAACTATCATTGGTGTTTTTGTCCCCTTGTCCACGTCTCAATTCGTTGTGCACCAAGTTGGGCCAGCTGGCAGAAGATGGAATGGAGTCCAGGGGAGAGGGCAAGCTGACAAAAGCTTGCTGAGCTCCACCCCCTGACCAGAATCCTCCAACATCCCTACCCTCAACTGGGGCAAAGTTGAAAGCACCTGCTTGGTTGCTATGCCAGAAGGGTTGAGTAAGCAACTCTTAAGACTCTCCTCTGGCAAGCTCTGTCTACTGGAACTTGTGATACCATAGCCGCGTCTGTCTTATGCCTGCCGCTGTTGCTACCATCACTTCTGCTTCCCCCAGTAATGCAGCAGTGGGACAATCCTATCCAATTGCACTAAATGAGATTGGCTATTACAGCACACATCGCAGTGTTTAGGAATAAATGTGCTATAATGAACTATCACTTACAGCTAGGAATCGATGGAGCTGCTGGATTCTACTTTGGAAAATATGGTAAAGTATGGAATAGACCAATTTTAGTCCCTTCAAATTCCAGGGTGGATTGCAGAGAGAGTGGTGTCCAGAATTCAGGAGACCTAATAGGCTGAGAGCAGTACAATCTGCAACTCATTTAAACCATTGCAATTCCACTCAAACCAATTTGGACTCATTGAAAAGAATCCAGCTATAGTTGAATTGACTTTTTCTTTTCTTTCTTTTCGCTCCCAAACATTCAACACTCAGAATACTCCTCCACAGATGAATGTTCTTCTGTATCAATGGTTCCCAGTTTGTTTGTTTCCCCTCCCCACTGCACAGATCTCTTAATAAAAGTGATCATTAAATAAAATTGTATGTATTCATCCAATGGAAGTGCATGTATAACTTCCACCTTAGTAATCACAGTCCTGCCTTTCTAACTAGGGATGTCACAGGCATCCAATATGGGTGTGGAATCCCATGGACTTTTCCTGCTCAGCCTGCCAGATGGGGCTCCATGGAGCTGGCCAGCCGGCCAGCCCGGCTCACTGGTCCATTTACACTTCCAGTCTTGCTTATATGGTGGCTTTAGGGTCACTATTTGCATAAAAGACCTTCTACACAGAATAACAAGCTGTCATTTTATACAAAATGGAGGGTCACTAACAGGATGGGCAGCCACCCAGTGCTTGCTTAGCACTCATTGGGCTGTCCAGTACCTTGTGCTGGGTAGCCAGTTGGGTGACCAGCTGGCAGGGATTTGGCAAATGCCCAGTGGCATGGCTGAAGGTGAGTCTGTCTATCCTTATTTCTAACACAATGGATGTGTCTATTTTGCAAGCAAAGTTCTGTGAAGTTGGATGCAGTGTTTGTCAGCTTTAGCCTTGGGTCACATTCAGCATTCATCTTGTGCTCTGTATTAGAACTTGAGGTTGGCAAGTGATGAAAACCTTATCTCTCACAGGTACATGTCTTGGTCAAAACAGCCTTGATCTCCATCACCATCACCATCATCATCATCATCAATTCAATAAATACAGGGCAAAATACAAATATGATTTACTGTTTTGCAGCCTTTCCATGAACCCCCTTAAAGGATTTCATGGATCACCAGTGCTCCACAGACCACAGTTTGAGAACCTCTGCTATAGATTATTGACTAGTCCAGCCTTCCTCAACCTGGGGCGCTCCAGCTGTGTTGGACTACAACTCCCAGAATGCCCCAGCCAGCTGGCTGGGGCATTCTGGGAGATGCAGTCCAACACAGCTGGAGCGCCCCAGGTTGAGGAAGGCTGGACTAGAGGATCACAGTACATTGATAGGCTGCACCCTTTCCCTTGCAGGAAGAACATCACAATTGGAAAAGACCAGCCTGCTACCAGCCATTGTCCTAAACCAGAAGTATGGGATTTGGTGCCATCCAGAACTACAATTCTCATAATTCCTGGACGTCAGCTATGTTGGCTGGATTTAATGGTAGTTGTAGTCCATGAAGTGACATAACCTCAGGAAGGGAGCAAATGGGTGTGCTGGGAGTGAATCAGTGGGTAGCAAGGGGAGATCCAAAGGTCCACCAGATCCAAAGGTCCACCAGATCCAAAGGTCACTGAGCTATTAAGAACATAAGAAGAACAATGCTGGATCAGACCAAAGGTCCATCTAGTCCAGCATTCTGTCTACAGAGTGGCCAACCAGGGGCCCACAGGAAACCCACAACCAGGACATGAGTACAACAGCAGCCTCCTGCCCAAGTTCTCCAACAAGGTGAATGAGTTAGAGAGGCTCAAAGACCCATCTAATGAAAAAGGCATTTTTGAAGAATGGAAAAGCTTAACAGGGCTCTGCTTTTGCTTCTGCCCTGCTGGGCTCTTGTCGGCACAGCTTAGAATGGCCAGAGGTGCCATAAAGATATTTTTAATTGAGTTGCAGACCTACTGTCAATTACTCCCTTTTTTATTCTGGTATTCTTGGACTGAACTCCTTCCTTCACCTTTCGTCTGCACTCTGTTTCCCTTGTGTGTCTTGTCTTTTGGCTTGGAAGTATCAGAGCAGGTCCCCTACCTTCTCCTGATTTATTTATGCACCCTTGTAATGCAGGTGCTTCGGAAATCATCATTCTTGCCAAAAAGTGGCACTGAATGCAGCTATACTGTGACCAGATTTAAAAGAGGGCAGGGCACCTGCAGCTTTAACTGTTGTGATGAAGAGGGAACTGCACCAGGTGCTGCATGCATAGAAAAGACACCTGCTGAAATTCCCTTTTCAATACAACTGTTAAAGATACAGGAGCCCTGTCATCCTTTTCATAGGGTCACCCTAATGTTGTGTTTTATGATCTGAATTGCCATGGTTTACCCAGAGAGCTTATTTAATAGTAATGTATTAAATAAATAAATAAATAAATAAATAAATAAATAAATAAATAAATAAATAAATAAATAAATTTTCATGAGGACTTCATATATATTCTCAAAGTCTGGGATGAATCAAATTTAAGATTGGAAAAATGAAAAAAAAATGGAGAATGAGGAACAGGAATTGACAGATTTGTCCATCTTTTGGTCCCTGTTATCTGATGTCACATGATCCAAATTCTGGGTTCTTCCCTCCATAGGGAAGGGGTAGAAACAGAATGCAGAAGGACTGACTGACAGAAAAGTTGCCAGCCCACAGAAGCAGCACTTCTGCTGATTTGTTCAAACAGAATAAATGAAGAGTTACCTGGTATTAAGTCCTTCCTGCCTACTCTCAGTAACAGCTTACTAGAGTCTTTGGAGGAAAACTTTTCACAGCCCTGCCATTGACAGTCCCCTAACGAGAGATGTCAGGGACTGAACCTGCAACCTTCAACATGTTCTCTACTACTGAACGATGGTTCTTCTGCCTGGGAAGAGTGGTTAAAATAGACGGATATCCACCAGGGCACAGATATCTATTTGTATAGTTTACTTGTAATGCTCCTGATGGAATCTCATCTAGTTAGATGTCAGATAAGATTGATGGAAAACTAAGCCTTGTGGAAAACATCTCTTTTGAGTTCCTGGGTATATAATTGGAGTTCACCTGAAACCTTTGATGAGCAATCAGCAGCTTTACCTTTTGAACTACTCAGCAAGACAACAGATCTGATATTTTCATCTGAACTTTTCTGTCACAAAGTCTCCGAAACAGACAAGGGATCAATAATGAACACACCAGGCTCTTGGCTTTGACTGAATGCCATTCTCTGTGTAAGAATGTTGGTGAGAGGAAAAATGGTACTGAGTAGTGGCATGTCATGGGCCAGAACCAGGTTGTTCCCAGGACATTGTTTCATGATCCGTGCCCTCACTCCGAGTTCCAGCTGTGGGATCTGCAGAATCACATTAGAACATCTTATGCTGAGACCACTTGGTGCCTTCAGGAGATCAGGATAATAGGGCAATATCCAAGTTGCAAATTCATTTTTGAATTAATTGATTTATAAAATATTCAAATTCTGTGACTTCTACTGCGACTGGGTTCTCATGGCAGCTGATAAACAAAATCATATGACGATAAAACTGATCAAATGATAAGCCTACCAGCAACAGCAAAAGAAAATAGATGCCCCGGGGTAGCTTCTGTGGGTCTTATAGTTTATAGTCAAAATTTGATCAGATGCAGTCTGGAAGGGTCTGGGTCTATTGAGCTTGTGGAATGGCAGAATATGTGTGAGTTTATCTCTGTCAGCATTCTCAAAGGAAATCAGGAGGGGAGGACGTGTTTCACAGCCATGTTCTCCCTTTTATGCTGGGAGCATTTGCTAGGAATATTCTGTACTCTAGTACAGCTAATATGGCTAGAGTGACCAGATACAAAAGAGGGCAGGGCTCCTGTAGCTTTAACTGTTGTGATGAAGAGGGAATTTCACCAAGTGCTACATGTATACAAATAACACCTGCACTCTGTTTACACTCTACATGTATACAAATAACACCTGCACTCTTGTTTCCCTTGAGTGTCTTGTCTTTTGGCTTGGAAGTGTCAGAGCAGGTCCCCTACCTTCTCCTGATTTATTTATGCACCCTTGTAATGCAGGTGCTTCGGAAATCATCATTCTTGCCAAAAAGTGGCACTGAATGCAGCTATACTGCAGCTATACTGGTTTTATCCTGGTTGTGCTTTTTATATTGTATTTTGTATTTGTATTTTTAACTTGTTGGTTGTTTTATGATGGTTTTAATTTTTGTGAACCGCCCAGAGAGCTTCGGCTATTGGGCGGTATAAAAATGTAATACTGTGACCAGATTTAAAAGAGGGCAGGGCACCTGCAGCTTTAACTGTTGTGATGAAGAGGGAACTGCACCAAGTGCTACTTGTATACAAATAACACCTGCTGAAATTCCCTTTCCTATACAACCTTAAAGATACAGGAGCCCTGTCCTCCTTTCCATATGGTCACCATACTCTGGAGGCACTCTTCACATGAACTCTCCTACTTTGAACTCCTCTCTCTTTGAATTGTTAAGGACTTTCCATGGAAAGTACAGGTAGGCTTTTCATAAACGTTGGATTCCTGTTTGCTGTGGATTGTACATCTTCATCGTTGTCAGTCCAGAGTGCCAACAGGCTGGGACTGATCCTGATTCTTGGGGTAGGATCCACTGGTGGCAGCCCAAACCACTGGTCCTGTTGTGGGTGTGGCTGACCTTGGTGGCTGTGGTGTACACACAGCCCTACTCCAGCCCTACTGCTGGAGTGCCCCCTATCACTAGCGGCTTGCATTTCTGATTCTTTGGGGGGTTGTCCCTGGAAGAACTACATCATCACCACAGTGGTAGAAGGCACATGCACACCAGGACGGGAAGTGATGACCACCAGCAGTAGGGTACCATTGGGTCCTACCCTAATACTTTTTCTCTGCCTAGAAATCAAGGTGAAAGCCTTAGTTGTCAAACTCTCAGCTCGTGTGGGTTTATCCTTGTGTTTGATAGGTCTTGACCATGTAGTATAGAAATTCCAATGAAGAGTTCAAGGTTGGACTAAATCTGTGTGCACGGATTGTTTAGGCCTTTTCTTGAATCCACATTTTGGATTGCTTGGGAAGGTTTATGCCAAGAATCCAGAGTTCTTTCCCCTGTATTTAGAGCTGTGGAGATTGCAACAGGGAAACCAAGTGGTGACAATCTTGATCATGGTTGTAGTTATTAGCTTTTGACTGTTCTGGAATTACATAGACCCTGTAGCCTTTGACAACCAGCTATGTGATTTCTGAAGAGTACAACCCCTTATATTTTGCTGTGGGATTTCCATCAATAAAGAAGTCTCACTGATTTGGTTGTCCTGTTTCATATTGCCTGTGTGTGTGTGTGTGTGTGTGTGTGTGTGTGCTTGAAGGATCAGGATCAGGGCACTAAATAGCAGGAAGAAAGCATCTAGTGCAGAGAAGAATAAAAACCATTTAACCTTGGTTGTTGTTAGTTTGCACTGAGTGAGGTGGATAGCTGGAACTCCCAAGGAAGTGGACTGCATACTCTGGCCCATTTCAGAAGATACCTTAAACTATGGCTTTAACCACAGTAGTTAAGCCAGAATGCTAGGTTGTGTTCAGAAGGCATCTTAAACCATGGCTTTAACCATGGTGACTAAGGTGAAAAGCCTTATTTTTAATGTGGTTAAAGCCATGGTTTAAGGTGTCTTCTGAACACGACCCAGATTTCTGGCTTAATGACCATGATTAAAGCTGTGGTTTAAGGTGTCTTCTGAAAAGGGCCACTACGGCCATAGCTAGACCTAAGGTTTATCCCTGGATCATCCAGGGGTCAAACCTGTTCATCTAGGTGACAGGGGATCCAGTGCTCAGGCAGGGGCGAACCCTGGATGATCCTAGGATAAACCTTAGGTCTAGCTGTGGCCTGAGTGTTGCTATCAAAAAGGTTCACTCCTGCCTCCACATCCCATGTATCTCCAATGGAGGATGGATATGTAAGAGGTTCTATCCTGATAACCACATTGTGGGAGCAGGTTCATGTGGGAGAAGTCAGTCCCACAAACAACCAGATCCCAAAACATGAAGATCTTTAAAGCTAAGAATCAGCACCTTGAGTCAGGCCCAGAGACAAATTGGAAGCCATTGCAACTGATATAGTATTGGTATTGGTATACTGGTATATATGAATATTGGTATATTCATCTAGCAAAATTCATTGCAGAATTCATCAGCATGAGAAAATGAGCCCATTCTAGGATTGAAACCAATCGTTGCATCAGCGTTCAGATGTGTCAGCACGTGGCTGGACAGACTCAAGAACCAAATCTAACAGAAGGACAAGTGAATTTCTAAACATCTAATCAGAGATGGATTCATGACAGCGAATGATCAGTCCATGGAAAAATACAAAACAGTTTGAGCAGTTCAAGATATGATGGTAAATAGCAGTTTTGAGAATTTTACTGATAACTAAGATATGAGGCAAATTAAGGGCTTTTCCTAGGTCTAAACAGTAGAGGAATAATGAGAAGTCAACAAGTTTGAATAAGACAAGCAAAGCCTCTTTGTAAGGTCCTTCACATCATTTGGTTGCTGCCACATTTCACCTAAGTCCGGTTAACGCCCACCTGGAACGGTTTGGGCGTGAGGCGATGGTTGTGGGGTGGGGAGGCGGAGACAAAGAAGAAGAATCTGCATGTGTGCCAGGGACGTGGAAGGTACACATGAGGCAAAGGTGGAGCCAGTCCATAAAGGCTCGCTCTGGTGTTGCTCTGCCTCTTTTGATTTCGGCCCCCACCCTCCCTCCCTCCCTCCCTCCCTATAAGCCAGTGTAGGACCAAACTAGTCACCTCCTTTGCAGGAGGGGCTGAGTAGGAATTTTCCCTGTCATTTAGCAATGTTCAGGTTTTCGCCTACTCCATACTGGTTACAATATTTAGAAAGGGAGGATAATTAGGTCAATCTTAATGGCAGGGTTGTGCAGGAATCGTGGGATGGCAGAATAGGGACGGTGAGCACTCTGGCACCTTTATGGTGATTGGCAAATCAGAGGTCCTGCTCCTCGCGGGTTTTGCAGCCTGCGTGCCATGGTTTGCCTTTGGAGACCTTCTGGCCTCATCTACTCAGCTATGCAGCCAGAGTGGGGATGAAGCGGAGCAGTCTCACCAAACACTCAAGTGTAGTTGTAAGGGGGGGCGGGTTACCCGACTCCGATTTACAACTGAGTTGCTCGCCCTGAGGGACAGGCTAGAGCCTGTAGTTAACCATCTTGGTTCCCGCACGTTACCGCACAGATCCACGGAGTGAGAATCTCCATGTGTAAATAAAGAGGCCCTCATTTTACCCCAAAGCTATGGTGTCTGTGTCTTTTTTTCCGGGAACTTCCTTCTACCCTCGCAAACTGAAATCTGAAAGAATTTTCAACGTTCCTTCTCAGAAGAATGAGCTCCGGGATTTCAAGGAAACCAAAAGTATCACAATGAGATTAGCAAAACCTCTCAGTGGGCTTTTCACATTCCTAAAGAGAATAGGGGTACAAGGAACAGGCCCAAAGAGAAATTGAAAGAAGCGGTTGGCCAGCTAATGAACCAGAGTAGGTGACGAAGCAGACCACAAGCTCACCCCATGACTGAAGGCCCTATGCCATGGATGGGGAATCTCTCCCCCCCCCCATCTATTTTGGAGAAGCTGGCAGGGGCAACATTCCAGCAGTGGGCAGGCCAGAGGCAAAAGTTGGAGAAGGTTGAAAATCCACCCCTCTTCAATTCCTTTGGGACTAAGCACATAAGAACATAAGAATAATGCTACATCACACCATCAAGAGCAGTCTTCTGTTCACACAGTGGCTAACTGTTTGACTGCAAAAACCCATAAGCGGGACATAGGCCCTCCTACCCATGATCCCCAGCAACTGATATTTGTCTAGTCTTATATAACACCTTTTGGCTTCTCTCCAAAGCCCACGGAGGAGAGAGCCCCCTAAATTCTCTTCCAATTTTTCTTTAGGTGAACTTCCACCTATTAATCTCCATTTCATGAGAAGTATTGCCTGCGGGATGAACTCTTCTCCACTACCCGCACCCCACCCCACCCTGAATTCCTGGCTTTGTTTACCTGCACAAATGAATGAATCAAGCAATGGGTTGCTGGGAAAATTCTCCTGCAAACCTGCACTTCAAGCCACGGGCTGATTGACATGAAAATGTCATTCCGATGCAGTCCAATTCAAGCTGCCTCCGCTCCTCTATTGATCTTCTGATTATTTTCTCATAACTTAAAGGACAGGGCTTGTCAAACTGCCAGTGGGTGCCCGCCATTGTTTCCAGGCATGTTGGCAAGTTCTCGAGAAACATGAGACTCGCCTGACAGTTATTATTGCCTTTTCTTGCAGACACGATTGATAATGTGGCCCAACACTTACTGGTGCTAGAGTGATAAGGGATTTTTCTTTTTTTAAAGAAGTTTTTCAAGAGAGAGAGAGAGAGAGAGAGAAAGAGAAAGAGAAAGAGAAGGAGAAAACATCCTACAACCCTATTGGAACCGACAAAAAGAAGAATGAGACTTTAAGGCAGTCTCCATGCGTCTTGATAATTTAAACAGGGAATGCATGGAACTGACAGATTATCTTGCGAATGCCAGCAATGTGTAGCAACAGGGTGAAGGATGCAGAGTCCCTGGGAAGAAGGGAAGAAATGCAGGGAGGTTTACTAATGAGCCCAATCCATTCTGCAATCGGACACAGCCATCTTATCCGGCAATCAGACGCAAAATGAAGCGTGCCTTTTATTACCTCGCTGTGACGGATCGCCGAGAGTGGCGGAGTCCATCTACCAGACTGATCGCTAACCTCACCCCTGAATCCACAGATCAAACTAAATTGCCCCGGCTAGTAGACGGCAGGGTGGCTGTAAATCCTTATTGCTGTCTCCGAAGTGAATTTCATCACGTCTTTGGTTTGGTTCTATTTTCACCCAGCTTTCAAGAGGATGCGGCGCATGAGAGCCAAATGGGATGTGCTGAGGAGCGAGGGACTCACAGATTGTGAAAACCCATTCATCCGTATTTCATTATTTGTCAAGCGCCTTTCGTTCCGTCATCCGCCTATCGACAGGGTCAGATTTTTTTGTTTCTGAATTTATGCAAATTCACAAACGTATAAATTCCTCCAAAAGGTGCAAATTCCCTGCAATTGTTCTCTCAATACCTCCCAATTTGGGGGGGGGGATCTACACTACTGCTTTAAAGCGCTTTATAACAGTTTTGACAACTGTTGGGGCCCAGGACATACTGCATATACAGGTTTCAAAACGTTTTCAAAGTGCTTTAAAGCACTTTAAAGCACTTTAAAAGCAGTAGTGTAGATCCCCCATTGATTTTTTTTTTTTTTTTTTTAGAATATGCAGTGTTGAACCAGAACAGTTATTCCTCTGCTTTGAAACGGCTTTGGGCCAGGTTATCTGAAGGAACGCCTCCTCCCGTATGTACCTGCCCGGACCCTAAAGTCATCCTCAGGGGTCCTTCTCCACGAGCCCCTGCCAAAGGAAGTGAGGCAGGTGGCTACCAGGAGCAGGGCCTTCTCTGCTGTGGCACCCCGGCTGAGGAATGAGCTCCCTAAGGAGGTTCGCTTGGTACCTACATTATATGCTTTTAGATGCCAGGGGAAGACCTTTTTATTCTCCCAGCATTTTAACAGTCTATAAATAAATTTTAACTTGGTGTTTTAAATTTGTAATTTTGCATTGCTGCTGTTTTTATCGGGTTGAGCTTTTATATTGTATGTTATATTATGGTTTTATACTGTTGTTTTATACTTTGAATGTTTTTAATTTTTGTGAACCGCCCAGAGAGCTCCGGTTATTGGGCGGTATAGAAATGTAATAAATAAATAAATAAATAAATAAAGGACATGGGAGGAGTCATGTTTTATGAACCGCCCAGGGAGCTTCAGCTATTGGGCGGTATAAAAATGCAATAATATTATTATTAATAATAATAATAATAATAATAATAATAATAATAATAATAATTCCTCAGAGAGGCTTTCACCTCTTCTCATATAGAACAAACTCCTACCGGCAGTCCACCATGCACCATCTTTACAAGCTTTTAAGATGGCCTTAAAAATATTTTATTTTACTCTGTCCTTCTCATAAATGAATACTGTTCTGCTGCTACTGCTCTCGTATTTATTGTTAGTTTTTGCTGTTAGTTTTTATTGTTTTTAACTGATAGTTTACTGTCTATTATTATTTAATAATAATAATAATAATAATAATAATAATAATAATAATAATAATAATAATATACTGCCCCATAGCCGAAGCTCTCTGGGCAGTTTACAAACATTTAAACACTGAACATTAAAAACTGATGTACAACATTTAAAAAGTATAAAAAGCATAAAAACAGATTACATACAATATCCAGTTAAAACAACTATACTGGGATCACATAAAAACTTGACATATGCTGTTAAATGCCTGAGAGAAAAGAAAAGTCTTGATAACGAAGTTGGCACCAGGTGAGCCTCGTCAAGGAGATCATTCCATAATTGGGGGGCCACCATTGAAAAAGCCCTCTCCCTTGTTGCCATCCTCTGAGCTTCCCTTGGAGTAGGCACTCGGAGGAGGACCATAGATGTAGAGCGTAGTGTATGGGTAGGTTCATGTCAGGAGAGGCGTTCTATTAGGTATTGTGGTCCCAAGCCGTGTAAGGCTATCTGAAGGAATGCCTCCTCCCATATGTACCTGCCCGGACCCTAAGGTCATCCTCAAGGGTCCTTCTCTGCGAGCCCCTGCCAAAGGAAGTGAGGCAGGTGGCTACCAGGAGGAGGGCCTTCTCTGCTGTGGCACCCCGGCTGTGGAATGAGCTCCCTAAGGAGGTTCGCTTGGCACCTACATTATATGCTTTTAGACGCCAGGGGAAGACCTTTTAAAATCCCACCATTTTAACAGTCTATAAATAAATTTTAACTTGGTGTTTTAAATTTGAAATTTTGCATTGCTGCTGTTTTGATCTGGTTGAGCTTTTATATTGTATTTTATATTATGGTTTTATTCTGTTGTTTTATACTTTGAATGTTTTTAATTTTTGTGAACCGCCCAGAGGGATCCGGCTATTGGGCAGTATAGAAATGTAATAAATAAATAAATAAATAAATAAATAAATAAATAAATACGGCTTTATAGGTTAAAACCAGCACCTTGAATCGGGTTTGGGAATATATAGGCAGCCAATGCAAGCAGGCCAAAGTTGGGCTTAATGTTTATACTGTTTTATGTATGGTTGTAAACTGCTTTGGGATGGCTTCTGCCCTGAAAGGAAGCTAAGAAATGTAATAAATAAATAAATAAATAAATAAGTTGTACCCAAGCCATGAGATCACCATCAGAGGTCCGGCTCCTTCGATAAACTGCTGTGGACTGGCGGGTGGCTACTTATGAGCAAGCATTTTCAATATTCGCCCACCCCCTCCCCAGTTATCGCCTCTTTCATGGGGGAAGAAAACCTTCACCCCCTGCATTACGGATGAGAGGTATCTACAATCACCCCTCCGAAGTTTAACATTTGGAAGTTGCTAGGAAGGTTCTGAGCCAAAATTTCTCAGGAGACATCTTTTTTTCCCCTCAGGAAAGCCCTGAGAATTTATTTTGTTTTCTTACCCCCACCCCCTAGAAATATAAGACCACTTTGCAGAGTTGTCTCCAAACCTTCACCATTATTTCTGTGGCCCATCTGAAGGTACCGTATTTCTTCGATTCTAAGACGCCATCGATTCTAAGACGCCCCCCATTTTTAGAGATGTTTATTTGGGAAAAAAGGGCATCTTAGAATCGAAGAAATACTTCCCTCACCGCCCAGCCAACCTCCCGCCCCCCTCCGTGCTTTCTTCTAATGGTTGTGTCCTTTTCTTTTTTCCCTCTGTGAGAGAAGAAACTGCCATTTGCGCAGGAAGAAGGGGGGGCCCGTTGAAACAAAGTGTAAACAATATTGTCTGTGCACCAGGGGACTAAGACACACGAGTAAGTCCCATGGAAATTGATGGAACTTACGATTAAATTTGACTAACAAAAAACCAGGTGCTTACCCTCCTAGCTCCTCCTTGCTCGCATGGCTCAAGGCTGCTGCAGGAGCTTCCTCTTCTCCTCTTACCATATTGCTTCGATTCTAAGACGCCATCGATTCTAAGATGCACTCCATTTTTAGAGCTGTTTATTTAGGGGGAAAAGTGTGTCTTAGAATCGAAGAAATATGGTATTAGCTCTTGGGGGCGGACCATCTTAGCAGGTCCGTCAGCCTCGCAAAGGGGAAAAGCCACTGTCAGTCTAAACTTCAGTATCCATACCTGAGATTAAACATACTGACCTCTCCCATCCATCGTCTGAATCATGCCCCTTTCCCCATTGTCTCTTAAACATCAGTGTAGAAAAGAGCAAGTAAAGTTATCAAGGCCTGGAGCATCTCTCCTATGAGAGAAGGTTACATCAACTGGGATTGTTTAGCTTAGAAAAAAAGGAGGCTAAGGGGAGACCTGATAGAGCTGGACAGTTTTCTCCCTCTCTCAAAATACTAAAAACAGGCAAAATCCCATGAAGCTGATTTATTTATTTATTTTATTACATTTTTATACCGCCCAATAGCCGAAGCCCTCTGGGCGGTTCACAAAAATTAAAATCATGAAGAGCATAAAAACAAAAAAGGACAAATAAGAGGAAGGACTTCTTCATACAGCACATAGTTTAATTATGGAACTCACTACCATAAGAAGCAGTGATGGCCACCAATTTGGATGGCTTTAAGAGGGGGTTGGATCAATTCCTGGAAGTGAAGGCTATCAATGGCTACTAGCCCTGATGGTTGTGTGCTAACTCCGGTATTCGAGGCAGTAAGCCTGTGTGCACCAGTTGCTGAGGAACATGGGTGGGAGGGTGCTGTTGCACCATGTCCTGCTTTGTTGGTCCCTGGCCGGTGGCTGGTGGGTCACTGTGTGGAGAGTGCTGGACTAGATGGACCCTTGGTCTGATCCATCATGGCATTTCTTATGTTCTTATGTTCTTTAACAGTTATTCAAATATAACCTCTACATTATTCCAGTTTGGCTGCTTTAGGGATCGCAGATGGCAACATGAGATACCCAAAGTAGGAGCCAAAAAGCAGCTGCATCCTCTCAAACTGTGAACAGGAGTTTGGACTGTCTGCCGGCAAGTTCTTTCAGTCACGCTTTTCAACAGTCGCAGCTTCTAAATTAAAAATCCTTTTTCTTTCAAACAGCTGATGGTGCCATATGCTGCTGTTCTCTCTCAAACGCTCAGTTTTCCTAATGGTTTGGATCATGGGATGGAATGGGCAGTTAGCCTTCAGCACAAGGATAGGATGGGGAGATCTGGCTTGGCAGTAGTCCATGTGAGAAGGATCTAGGTGTTTAGTGGATCACAAGCTGAGCATGAGACAGCAGTGTGATGGAATTAGTAAGAAATAGTGTGTATTAGTAGAAGAACACTCTCCAAACCATTAAAAGTAATAGCCCCATTCTATTCTGCACTGGTCAGGGCACTGGAGAAATCCACCACAGACCAGAACGAGGTTGGATTCTTGAGAATCTGACCTGTAGAGTCCACAGCACTCGGGACTGTGAACAGGGCATTGTCAAGTGATTTGTCCACTGAAATGGAATTCTCATATATCTCTACCCGCCATCATCCTCTGGCTCAGGGAATGAGCCACTTGCAGAACTCCCATATCCCCAGTCTCACAGGCATCTCAGGCTACAAGCCACGTAAAAATGCTTTAACAATCCATTCATCTCCTCCAGGAAGGACGGAGCTGACCACACTATAGGTCTTGCCTGCCTATGTACAGCTTCAGTTGGCTTTAGCTATCTGCTGAGGCAACATCGTCCTATTGTTGTAGGAGCAAAGAGTTCCAGCCAGCAGCATTCACTTGGAGTTATCCAAGGTCCTACTTTCTTCCTGACTTTATTTGCCTTCCTACCCTGAGCTTGCTTCCAACTTCTCCTGGATGCCTTAAGATACCACAGAATGGGACACGGATCCCATCCGGATTACCGTGTTATTATGCTGCATTATTGATCACATAGAGAGCCCCCCATGCACCTTCTACATATTCAGCACAATGACAGCAATGGAAGAAAAGGCTAGGGTTTAAACAACACACTTTATAGGGGCGTGCAATTCAGCAAAACCCAAGCTCACTGAAACAACCTGAATCCCATTTCAAAGTTCATTCCCACTTGAGTCCATATGCAAGCATTGTTCCCCCCCTCTTTTTGCAAGAAAATCTGTGCATTTTTCTATGCATATTTCCCCCAAAATGTGCATATCAATTGCCATACCTTTGAAATGTACACATTCTTCTTCCATTAATTAAATCACAAATGTGCCCATTTTTCATCCGGAGCATATTTTTGTGCACCTTTCCCCCCAAATGTATGCATCAGTTGTCTACATTTTGTAATGTCTGCATTCTTCTCCCATTAATTAAATTGTATTGTGCACGTTCTTTTTTAAAGGGCATATTTTTTCATGCACATTTTTCAAATGTACACCTGCTATGAAACACATTCATTTTGGTCTGCAAATCATCTTCCAAGCATGGAAATGTACATACTTCAGCCATAGATTGTGTCTGAGTCAGTGCTTGGTCCAGAAGGTGCAAACTGGGTAAATTCTGGTGGGTTTTTTGTTTGTTTTTAAAAAGAACTAAAATGCATTTCTTATACATTCCTTACACTTCATTAAATGCCTGAATAGGGCTATTATAAAAGGGACACAGAAAAACCAGAGGATGGCAAAGAGCACATCTAGCACACAGGCTACTGGAACTCAAGGCCAGCCGGATTGTTGCTCAGGGAATGAGCTGGAAATATTTATGGCCAAGCCAGGTCAAGAGAAGGGATGCATGAGAAACTTGTTTCAGTAGGGTTTTGATCAGGATTTTCTCTGTTCACATCTCTAATCTGAACAGGGACTCAGAAACAATTTGTGGTTGAAGTTTGTCCATTTCTGAGCTGGCAATGTGATTGGTGGAACCCCCCCCCCAAAAAAAAAAATTGAACAAAATATCATGCAGTCAACAGCATGCATACATTTGGGAAAAAATGTGCATAAACATGCTTTAAGAATGTGTGCATTCCCAAGAAGTGCATCATGGATGCATGCATTTGAAATAATGCACTTCAAAATACCCACAAATGTTCGGGACAAAAGGAAAAATAATAAAAATCACAATCATATATGGACATGAAATGGAACAAGCCTCGAGGTAGAATATGAAGTAGTTTGATGAGCTTGAGTTTTGCTTGTATGAACCCCCATACTCAGGAGGCGCTGACATGTTAGATCAATGTTCTTTTCACCCAAGGACGAGATTATTATTATTATTATTATTATTATTATTATTATTATTATTATTATTATTTATTTATATAGCACCATCAATGTACATGGTGCTGTACAGATAACACAGTAAATAGCAAGACCCTGCCACATAGGCTTACAATCTAATAAGTTGTAGTAAACAATAAAGAGGGAAGGAGAATGCAAACAGGCACAGGGAAGTGTAAACAGGCACCAGGTAGGGAGAAGCTAACAGTATAGAGTCAGAACAAACTCAATATTTGAAGGCTATAGGGAAAAGAAAAGTTTTTAGCTGAGTTTTAAAAGCAGTGATTGAGTTTGTAGTTCTCAAGTGTTCTGGAAGAGCGTTCCAGGCGTAAGGGGCAGCAGAAGAAAAAGGACGAAGCCGAGTAAGGGAAGTGGAGGTCCTAGGGCAGGCGAGAAGCATGGCATCAGAGGAGCGGAGAGCACGAGCGGGGCGATAGTGTGAGATGAGAGAGGAGAGATAGGCAGGAGCTAGACCGTGAAGAGCTTTGAAGGTCAGCAGGAGAAGTTTATATTGGATTCTGGAGTGAATTGGAAGCCAATGAAGAGATTTCAGAAGTGGAGTGACATGGTCAGAGCGGCGGGCCAAGAAGATGATCTTAGCGGCAGAGTGGTGGACAGAGACCAGCGGACTGATGTGAGACGAAGGAAGGCCAGAGAGAAGAAGGTTGCAGTAGTCCAACCGAGAGATAACCAGTGCGTGAACGAGAGTCTTGGCAGAAGAGACAGACAAAAATGGTCGAATCCTGGCAATATTATACAGGAAGAAACGACAGGATTTAGCTACTGCCTCGATGTGAGGAGTAAAGGAGAGCGAGGAGTCAAATATAAAGCCAAGACTATGAGCTTCCTTGACCGGAGTAAGCGTGACATCGTTGACAGTAAGAGAGAATGAGAGGTGAGGAGAGGGTTTAGGAGGAAAAACAAGCAATTCAGTCTTTGCCATGTTAAGTTTCAAACGACGATGAAGCAGCCAGGCTGAGATATCTGAAAGACATGCCGAGATACGATCGTGAACATCAGGAGAAAGTTCCGGAGATGAGAGATATAATTGTGTATCGTTGGCATACAGGTGATATTGGAGGCCGTGAGATTGAATAAGCTTACCCAAGGGCAGCATGTATAGAGAGAACAACAACGGGCCAAGCACCGAGCCTTGTGGAACCCCAACTGAAAGGGGAAAAGAGGAGGACGAGCTGCCGTTAGCCGACACGCTGAAAGAGCGACCCTCTAGATAGGAGGCGAACCAGTTATAGACAGAGCCACAGAGTCCAAGGTCATGGAGGGAATCTAAGAGAAGATCGTGATCAACTGAGATCCAAACAGCCCTTAAGCACGACTCCACCATTCCAGCGACAGAGGGTTCAAAAGCGCTTTATTGATTAGTAATCAAGGCCTGGTCTCTTCAAAGGGAGCAATCAGACAAAAGACATAGGGAATACGATACAGTATTTGAGCTTTCAAGGGGCAGGGCCCAGTAGCAGCATTAACCAATCAGAACATAACACTGGGGCATAGCTAATTATGCTAAACAGTCCTGTAAACAATACCTTTGGCCTGACAGTAAGTTACAGAGAGTTAACTTCGACACAGAGAGTTAACTTCGACACAGGACTCTTGTTTATATTAGTAATCAAGGATGCAAGGACGCACACAAGGAGACATTCTCATACAGGGCATTATGACATTTTGCTTGGTGTGCAATGGAGATTTTACAGTTTCCTGTTAAAAATGGAGGTGGTTATGCTAACATTAGACAATTATGCTAACAATTTCCCCCCTTTTAAAGCAAGTAGTGTAGCCATCCTAGAATCTTAGAGCAAAATGGCACCATATTTTTCCAATGGACTACCTTGATTGGCTCACAATCTAGCATACCAGACTGGTAGAGGCATAGAAACCTCAATTTTTAATCCCAGTAGGTTCTGGACTGTAACTTTGCTGCCTCGTACACTTTCATGCTGACCTCACCTGAATGCGTGACAGGGAGCAGCAAAGTCAGTGCAGAATTTTGCCTAAGGGAAAAACCAAGGCAAATTTTGAAGGTCCTTTTCCAGTGGGGAAAAAAAAATAGATGGAAGTTAGGGATGGGAGATTGACTGCAATCACCCCAAATGAACTGGTAGACTTCATTTCTAGAGCAATTCTTGCTGTAACATTTTTTTTTTTAAAAAAAAAAGCATTAAAAAAAAGAACCTAGCAGAGTTCTGTTGAAATCTTCTGGCCTTATTTGTTCATGTTAATGAACAAGTGTTCCCCCCTCCCCCATAATTGATGGTTTAGACTAGATGTGCGGACTTTTTTCTTTCATGATTGCCTGTGCTATTGTTGCAGAAGTCTTTAAATTGGTAGCCTAGCACTTCATTTCCATTTTTTTCCTCCCCATGTTACAATTTCAGAGTCAGTTAAGTCATCTGACGATGTCGTTTAATTCACTTAGAAATAACAGGTTTGGTACAGCGGGTGAACTGCTGCTAAGAAATTATAGCCCAGCGAAGCAATTGGGCCGGTTTTGTGGATGACACATGAACATTTTTTTTTATTTTTAAATTATTATTGTGCTCATTGCATTCCTTATTTATTTATCCTTCAGATACTGTGCTGAGGAGTTGCTTTTCAACAGCAGCTGGAAGCCGAAATTTTGACAGCCTTTGGCTGCAGTCCTGCACGTGGGTACACTGCTGAAATTCACTTTCCTGTCAATGGGATTTAAGCCATTCAACAGGGCATAGGCTTGCACCACTTGGGAAGGAACACCTACTGACTGTTGTTGGGGCATTTCTCCATGGTGTATAGGGATGAGGGAGATAGTCATTTGGTTCACATTTATTTTATTTTATTTATTTATTGCATTTCTATACCACCTAATAGCCAAGGGCAACCAGGATGATCAGGGGTCTGGAAACAAAGCCCTATGAAAAGAGACTGAAAGAACTGGGCATGTTTAGCCTGGAGAAGAGAAGATGGAGGGGAGACATGAGAGCACTCTTCAAATACTTGAAAGGTTGTCACACAGAGGAGGGCCAGGATCTCTTCTCGATCCTCCCAGAGTGCAGGACACGGAATAACGGGCTCAAGTTAAAGGAAGCCAGATTCCAGCTGGACATTATTATTATTATTATTATTATTATTATTATTATTATTAATTTATTTATTTATATAGCACCATCAATGTACATGGTGCTGTACAGAGTAAAACAGTAAATAGCGAGACCCTGCCGCATAGGCTTACATTCTAATAAAACCATAATAAAACAATAAGGAGGGGAAGAGAAAGCAAACAGGCACAGGGTAGGGTAAACAGGCACTGGGTAGGGTGAAACTAACTAACATCAGGAAAAACTTCCTGACGGTTAGAGCAGTACGACAATGGAATCAGTTACCTAGGGAGGTGGTGGGCTCTCACACACTAAAGGCCTTCAAGAGGCAGCTGGACAACCATCTGTCAGGGATGCTTTAGGGTGGATTCCTGCATTGAGCAGGGGGTTGGACTCAATGGCCTTGTAGGTCCCTTCCAACTCTGCTATTCTATGATTCTATGAAGCTCTCTGGGAGGTTTACATTTTGATGCGAACTTCCCTAATTTTGCACTGTCACATCAATTTGCAAACCAAAACTCAGTTGTCCTTTGAAATCATTTCTCCAAATTTTGCAATGGAGTTCTCCAATCAAAAACTGCATACAAACACAAGTATATTAGGAGAAAGTTCACATGAAAATCAATTTATATTCAAAAATGCAAAATTGCACACAAAATGCATACATTATTTCATGTTTCCCAAAACTTCCCGTCTTGTTGGGAGACGATAATGAGGTCTGCCATCTAATCCACAAAGCTTTATTAAGGCAATAAGCATCTCTTCCCAACTGAGGACAGTCCAACTTCTAGCAAAGACCCCCGGCAGTGGGGTGTGGGTGTGATTTTCTCCCCGCCTCCTCTAGTGGTGGCTGCCGTTAGAGGGGAGGGTTCTTAAGGCCATGTCTGGCATGTGGGGGAGGGAGGCAACCCACAAGTTCCAGGGCCTCTGGAAAATGTGCAATTCCCTTGGCACGCTAATGGAGTGCTAGTGGAATTACACACTTTTCAGAGGTCCTGGAAAGTGAACATAATTGATGGCTTGGCCAGCTTAGCCATCCAAAACAGGGTCAGCACTCAGGTGCCCCAATAAATGAATATTCTCAGTGTAAGGCAGAATAAGAGCTTCAGCTATTGGGTGGTATAAAAATTGCAATAATTAATTAAATGGTGTGATCTTGAAGGTTTGTTGTCTTTAAGCTCAGCGTTTTACCTGTTGCCAAACTAAAGGGGCATTTTGCTAGGCATTTTGCTGGGATTTCAAGCCAGGCATGGCCAAAACACAGCTAATTTTTCCTCCCCTGCCTCCTTCCCCCAATTCCCGTCTCTTTCTCCATGATAGTTATTTCCTTTGGATTAGACTACTTTCAATCAGTTCAGATCTTCTGACTTCCTGCCCCCTTCCATGGAAGCCTGCGCAGTGAGAAGGAACAGAAAGACAGAGATAGAGACCGAGAGGCAGAGACAGAGGCCCTTTCGACACCATCATTTTTTAGAGGGATCATCCCAGTGTGTCCAGATGATGCACAGGGGATCCTGGGAGCAGGGAGAGATCATCCCTCAATTTCCCCGGGATAACTGAGACCTCAGTTATCCCGGTTTTACAATCGGTCCTGGGATGATCCCGAGGACCGAAGATGGTGTGGGCACCTGTCCTGGCTTCTTCCCTCTTTCCCGCAAGTAGTGGGGGGTCATCAGATGGAAGGAGCCAAGACCGGGGTGGGGGAGTCTAGGGCCATCAGGGGTGGGGTGGGGAGTGGGGTCAGGGCTTCTTTTTTAGCTTGATTTACTGTTCTTATTACTATGATTTTTCTCTTATTTCTGCTTTGTGAACCCCTTCCCCCCCTTCGTATGTTTTAATGTGATTTTAGGGCTTTGCTAGACCTACCGGGTGTTCCGTCGTTGAGGAGCGGTGAAAGTGGATTTTCCCGTTCAGCCATGATGCCTCATGATCCACACCTGCCTTCGATTTGTGGCGGAAGTTTGCGCCGTTTGTGCTGCTGCCGCCGCGAGCACGGTTGCGCAGCCACACCGGCCTGATTGCCGCGGCTTTTTTTTTCGCTCGCTGCATGATTTGCGCAAGTCCAAAAGACCGCAAACTTGCGCAGCCGTCAGCGATGCCGCCGCTGGCCCCGGCGGCGGCGGCAGTGCCAGTGCCAGCTGAAGTGCTGCTGGTGCTGTTGAGGGCATTGATGCGCTCACTTCCTGATGGGGGTCGTGGCGGGTGTAATATGACCTGAGGTCAATCGTCTACATGGGCACTCTGTGCCTACATCTCCCATCATGCCTCTGAGGTGTCGGCGGTGATGACCGCCTCTGTGCCCCATCCCAAGGAGCCAACCCACATCTGGCCGTAGCCATGGCAGCAGCCCACAAACAGCTCTGCCCTCTGCCAGCCTGGTACCCACACTAACAGGCAGCGTACAGCACCGCCATTATGCGGCCATGGTAGCTGCCCACCGCAAGGAGTCACCAGCCACTTTTCCGTTCCTCCGTTCCTGCGCAAACTGTCACTGGGGGAATAAAAAAAAAGCCGCTCCGCCGCGCTGCCCCAGCTGGCGGACTGGGTGCAAATGGCGGAGGCGGCTTCACCGAAGCCGCTGACCACTCCCCCTTAGCACGCCTTTTCCTGCCCAGTGCAGACCGCAGTGACCTCACATCCTCCCACACGTACTCTGAATTACCGCGGGACGGCAGGAAAAGGCGCACTAGAACTCACTTTTTTAAAGTCGGAAGGAAGAGGCTTCACTGCAGGATAACGGCGGATCCTCGTGAATGTCATCTGGGAGCCTCGACGTGACTGCGGAAGGTAACGCGCGCTAGAGCCCCTTCTAGTAACACCCTTAGATTGTAAGCCTCTAGGCAGGGTATCGCTGTTTTATTTGTATATTTTGTACAGCACCAACTACATTGTTGGTGCTATATAAATAAATAATAACTTTTAATTTTCGCTGGAGTATGAGTGTGCTCCAGCTCTGTTCCTTTATTAAAAAAAAATAGCAGCCGCAACAGGCGCAACACCCATTTGGACTGAGGGTGACGATCCTAGAAGCAGGTAAGTCCAGGATCGCCCCCTCTCCCTCTACACCCATAGTTGTAGAAAGGGCCAGAGAGAGAAAGAGAGAGAAAGAAAGAGAGAGAGAGGTGGAGGAGGTGGCTGAAAGAGAAAGAGAAACTGATTCTCCTACTCAGTTTTGGCTCTGAACAAGAACACTCAAGCTGGAAGGAAGTTTTAGGGACAGCCTTGTTTCAAATTTGCCCCCCGGTTGTAAACAGCAGCAGCAACTCTGAATCTCCACTCCTTTGATAGATACATTCAAATCTGCTGACAGTTTCTTACTTCCCATCTAAAAAATTGGGGGATATGTCCCAAAGGGCCTGTTCAGACAGCATGCTAAACCATGGTTAGGCTGTTAACCCTTTTGCAGCAAATGGTTAGTGAACATGTTTAAACCGTAGTTATGTAGCCACCATGGTTAGGAAAAGTTCACATGACCCGCTAAGTCATGGTTCACATGACACACTAAGCCATAAAGTTTAGCTCAAAGTGTTTAACCATCATGGCTTAGTGTGTTGTCTGAACAGGGCCATTCTCTCAGTAGTAAGCCTGTGTGCACCAGTTGCTGGGGAACATGAGTGGGAGGGTGCTGATGCACCATGTCCTGCTTCTTTGGTCCCTGGTTGACAGCTGGTTGGCCACTGTGTGAACAGAGTGCTGGACTAGATGGACCCTCAGGCTGATCCAGCCGGGCTGTTCTTATGTTCTTAGCTAGAAGCCATCAGAAGCCATCTGGTTCATCTTCTAGCCATCAGTGTCCATTAAAGAACTTCAGAAACAAAATAAAAACAAACCTAGAAGTGTCTGCCTCTTAACTCGACACACATTCTCAGCATTTCCGTGACAATAGTTTGAGACCTCCAAGTGACAGCTATGTGGTATATTTATTCCTAACTCATTTCACTTTCCTTTTTGTTTCCATATTTCAGCTCCACGAGGTAGGCCGAGCTCTTCTTGCAACTCAAAATGTCCACAACCTTGATAATGACAAAGTAGACACACACACACGCTCGGCACAAAACCGTGTGTCTAGGCCCCTTCCCTGAGCTGTCTTTTCCAGGCCTCTGGGAGTCCCGTAACCATAGCAACATAACTACAAGCTGCTCAATTTTAGCCAATTTTGGTATATTGTTTATTTTTTTCCCAGAGTAGGAAGAGCAAATTGGGCTCATATGCTCTGTGCTTTGTTTGTATTGTTAAGTAAAGTTTGAATAATGTATTAAACAATTCTCTTTCCCCCCACTCCACCACTGCAATTATATTCGCCCTCTGCCTCCCCCCACAGACCCACCAAGCTCTGGTATAACATTACATTTTCCCTCAGAGGATGAGGGTTGCCATTATATTAGTCACAAAGTATCAAAATGAAGTGGCGTTCTTTAAAAGATCTCACTCAAAAGCAGGAAGTAATGTATGGGGGGGTGGGGGGCGGAAATGGTTTTATCAGGGGTGTCCGATCCCAGTGCTTTAGTGGAAGGACACTCGGGGGGTGTATTGCAGGATTCATCTCATTTTCAATAGAAATTAAAAGGCATTTCCTAAGAAATTAAAAGATATAAAGGCCTGATATAGGAAGGTACCATGTTCAGATTACCTTATCAAATGACATTAAAAAAAATTCCAGTAAGTTTTACAGGAACATTTACCTGGTTGCATTCATAGAATAATAGACACATAGAATAGCAGAGTTGGAAGGGGCCTACAAGGCCATTGAGTCCAACCCCCTGCTCAATGCAGGAATCCACCCTAAAGCATCCCTGACAGATGGTTGTCCAGCTGCCTCTTGAAGGCCTCTAGTGTGGGAGAGGCCACAACCTCACCAGGCAACTGAGTCCATTGTTGTACTGCTCTAACAGTCAGGAAGTTTTTCCTGATGTCTAGCTGGAATCTGGTTTCCTTTAACTTGAGCTCGTTATTCCGTGTCCTGCACTGTGGGAGGATCGAGAAGAGATCCTGGCCCTCCTCTGTGAGACAACCTTTTAAGTATTTGAAGAGTGCTCTCATGTCTCCCCTCAATCTTCTCTTCTCCAGGCTAAACATGCCTAGTTCTTTCAGTCTCTCTTCATAGGGCTTTGTTTCCAGACCCCTGTTCAACCTGGTTGCCCTCCTCTGAACACGCTCCATTATTGTCACTTTTGTGCTTGTAGCCTACTTGCAACATATAGGCCTTAGCTAGACCAACCTTATAGTCCGTGACAGAGGAAGGAAGATCTTGCATTGTGATTAATGCGAGATCCCTTCTCCGTTTACATGTGAGGTGCGACGACCTCAGGAGGAGAGGCGTCGCGCACGCCATTTTAAAATTATTTTTAAAGGAAGAGGAGCACACGAACGCTCATGCGCTAAAGGTAAGGGGTTTTTTTAAAAAAAAATTAGTTTTCCCGCTCCACCCACCCTACCTCCAATGGGTGCAGCACTCCTGAGGAGCACTGTGCCCCGTGCGCGTCTCCTGGCTCCACACGAGGAATCGCTTGGAGCCGGGTCAAACCGTGGCAACGGGCCACATGTTCCACGGTCTCAGGCTCAGCCCGGGACTGCAGAAAAAGCAGGCCCAAAGGGGAGGGCGAGATCCCGGGGCAAAGGAAGAATCATCCTTCCCAGATCCTTGGATCCCCTGTGCATCATGTGGACGCACAGGGACGATCCTGGGGTTCGCCCCGGGATTTCGCTCGGTCTAGCTAAGGCCATAGTGAGAGTGAAGAGCACCTCAGATATTGAAGTGTCGTCATGCAGAGTTTGACTGATGAAGTATCAAAAGGATTAATATAATCTGGAGTTGTCATTTTATTCTGCGTATTGGCATGCATTTATACAGTAAAAATAGACTTGTATTTCAAGAATGTAAGATTCTCACTGTGTTTAATGTTTACTTTTAATATATATATATATATATATATATATATATATATATATATATATCTGTATTGTTTATGCTATACGTAAAAAATATTATGAATATCTGGCTAATTTAGCCACAATTGTGTACAGCCCATTGTGGATATTGCATTATTTTTCACAGGTCCTATGTGTCTTGGTTTACTGTCATGTTCCCTTCGTCCCTGACAAGAATACAGGGAATGTGGTGATGTGACAGTGTGGCACAGTGGAAGAGTAGCTCCATGAGCATCATTCTTCTCTCCATGCCGGGGCCAACTCCGGCAGAAAGAGAAGGATGATGGTTGCATGGCGGCAGCATTGAAGGGAGAAGGGGGAGTGCCATTGGCCATAGTGCTCCCATCCCACCCTCTTCTGCCACCATCACCACGCAAAGGGTGAAAATCCTCCAGTTGCTCAACTCAGCAAGGGATAAGTCAAACTAGGTGGTGGATATCAGGTCAGGGGGGGCTCCACTCCCCAATCGGATTCCTCCAACATCCCTATCAAATTCAATGGATACAGCTATCTACAGCATGGAGAGGTCCCTGTTGTATCTGCCTACCTTTAGGGATGTCACAGATACCCAACTGAGTCCATCCACCACAACAGAGTCTCCTGAAATTACAAACCCACCCACCCCCACCACCCATTGTGCGTGGCCCAATGAGTGGTGGCGGGCAGCAGTGGTGTCAGGGTGAGCATTCAACGGATTGGATGCAGGTGAGTTTGCCCATTCCTATGAATGTTACAGAGCAGAAGCCAACCAAGAAAAGAAAGAGGTAGGGACCTTAATATGTGGCAACCCTGAAATTGAAGATTTAGCCCACTATTTACTTGAATGTTGTTTATATTCAAAATGTAGAGAACATTATCTATCTATGTTTTTAATACGCATGAGAGACTGGTCAGCCAAGGATAAATTGGCCTTTCTCCTACGTGGTTCTAACTATTTTGTGACCCAGAGGGTTGCTCTCTTCGCTCTTAAAGCAGCCAGTATAAGGAAAAAAGAATTAGAAAAAATGGATTAATTAATAAGTTTTTATCAAATGTTGCAATATATGTGGGGTTTTATTAACTGTTAGTCATATATAATTGTATTAATTATGAACTGTATATTGTTTTAGAATTTTAAATCATAATTTTTAAGTATTTGTTTGTTTTTAATATGTGATTTTTTGAAATGGTCAGTAGACTTATTCAATAAAGGTATTCATTCATTCAGAAGCCAACCAAGAAAAGAAAGAGGTAGGGACCTTAATTCAAGTCCACAAACCTGGTTGTGGAGAGGGTGAATGGAAGATGAGCATTCCTCTTGCCAGCAAGGTGGAAGCAATGATGGAAAGGATTTTTCCCCCTGTTTTTTTCCCTCCACAGGGATTCCCCCTCCACTTTAAGAAACATATTCTTCCACGTATCACGTTATACCATCCTCAGAGTTGGTTTAAAGTCCTCTGTGACAAAGCGTTGCTTGGGGGCTGAGAGGGCTTTGAATCCATGGCTCGTCCCTCTATGTCCACCACCAAATACCCAAAACAGATTCAGTCCCCTCCCCACTACTTATTTATTTAAAATGTATTATTTAAAATATTTATATCCCGCCCTATATCACTAAGATCTCAGGTCAGCGTACAGATAAAAACATACAGTATAAAACAATAAATATACACAGTTAGAAACAAATTAAACCATAATCCAAGTTAAAACAATATATAATTTAAAAGCAATAGATGCAGTTAAAACAGTTAAAACAATGTTCCAGTGAGTTTAATCATCAAAGGCTTTGTTAAAAAGCCATGTTTTTACTTGGCGTCGAAATGAAATCGATGTTGGCGCCAGTCGGGCCTCCAAGGGGAGGGCATTCCACAGTCGGGGTGCCACCACAGAGAAAGCCCTCTCCCTTGTCCCATCATAACATATATGGAAGGAAAGGAAAGGAACCTCTCGTTCAAGCACTGCGTCATTACTGACCCTTGGAGGGACGCTAGCTTTCGCTGACATTTTCTTGGCAGGCCTTATAGTGGGGTGGTTTGCCGTTGCCTTCCCTGGCCGTTATTACCTTTCCCCCAGCTAACTGGGTACTCATTTTACCAACCACGGGAGAATGGAAGGCTGTGTCGACCCAAGCCGGCTGCCTGAAACCAGCTTCCGCTGGGATCGAACTCAGGCTGTGGAGAGAGTTTCAGCTGCAGAAACTGCTGCTTTACCGCTCTGAGCCACACGAGGCTCTAACATATATGTTGCAGGCATATATAAGGAGAGGCGCTCTCTCAAGTATTGAGGTCCCAAGCCATTTAAGGCTTTAAATGTCATTACAAGCACCTTGAATCCTGACCGGAAGCGTATAGGCAGCCAGTGCAGTTCCTTTAAAACCAGTGTTATGTGGGCTCTGTAAGATGTACCTGCCAGCAGTCTAGCTGCTGCATTTTGCACTAGCTGCAATTTCCGCGTCGTCTTCAAGGGCAGCCCCACATAGAGTGCATTGCAGTAGTCTATTCGGGACGTTACCAGTGCATGCACTACTGTGGCTAGGTTGTCCCTGTCCAGGAAAGGCCGTAGCTGGCGAATCAGCCGAAGCTGTCCCCATGTACTCCCCAAGTACACTATGAGGTTGGAATTCTGACCTTGTAGAGGGAACATCTTCAGAAACCTCAGTAGGAGCTGGGAAAGGTGGGAGGGGCCTCCAATATCTGGGGAAAACCTCTTCCAAAGGTTTCATCTAAACCCCTGGATGATGCCCATTTGTTTTCATAGTTTGTTTTGTGATCAGTCCTATGGCCCCCATGGCTTACTTGTTAGCATTAAGGGGTATCGCTTCATTTTAATATTATGTTGGCCATATTAATGTAATTAAAAGTGAGTGGTGGTGGTGGAGAAACCCTAGCCAATATTAATTGAGAGGTAATTTTCCACTACAAATTACTTTGAATACAGTGGAAAATGCTGCTCAATGATGTGTAAAATTGCACACACACAAATTATTGCATGCTAAACAATGTTTTCCTACATGAAATATTATTAACTGGTCTTTTTTTTTAATTAAACGAAAGAAGACATTTGAATACCAAACAATAGCTGTGATGACAGCTTATACATAGTAGTAATGTTGGAACACTTGAAATTCAGCATGTTGTTAAGGGCAGAACTAAAATGTTACAAGAAACTCAGGGATGACATGAAAAATTACAGCCCCGGGTCACATTTCCCATTTCCCCTCATAATCTCTAGCATGATCTGTTCTGGGTCCAGATGATATTACAAGGAGTATTTTCCTACTACTGCCCAACATCTTTGGCTGGGGAGATGTAGGGTTGGACAAACCATCCCATGGCCACTCCACACGCAACTCACCAAAATGGCACCACTTACCTGTCCCTGCTCAATTCCCAGGGTGAGCTGCCTGTCAGTCCACAGGTGTCGTGTTTCTCGAAAACCTCCTGCCTTCCTCGGAGACGATAACGAGGCCTTCTAAGTAATCCACAAAGCTTTATTCAAGCAATAAACATCTCTTCCCACCTGAAGAGAGTCTAATCTCTTGGAACTTCCCCATAGGCAAAACTATGCAAATAAAGCGAGACAATTGTCCTTTCAAGAAGAAGGGAAAGCCCTTTCCTAAAACAAGTGAACTTCAGAGAGACTAGTTCTGAGGTGGCTTCTGACGCAATGCAAGCCAGGCCAACTTTTTCTTGCCTTCCTTTCGCTCCACCCATTTTAATCTGCGGCGTACTCTAGGATTGGCTAACCTGTCCATGCTCTCCCCTTTGGAAGAATGTTGACTTCCCACTGACTGTGTATTATTTGCCCTTCACGTGATATCTGGGGGATATGGGGATGCCCGCATAACTGTGGTCACGGGTAGGGGCAGGTTTGGTGCTAGGGGAGGAACAGGCCAGATGAGGAAAAGAGGGGCTAGATTCCTTACAGCTATCCCCTCTTCTGGTTCTTCCCTCAACCAGATAGTTCCTGGCGGCCTTATCAGCTTGCTCTCGGGTCTGGTGCTGCTGCTGCTGAATGCCAGGTCAGTCCAAAACAAAATTTCCCTCATCCATGATCTGATTGTGGATGAGGGGGCTGACCTGGTATCTATCACTGAGACCTGGGTGGGTGAACTGGGAGGGGTTGCTCTCACCCAGCTATGCCCTCCTGGGTACTCGGTGCAGCATCAGCACAGACTTGAGGGCTGGGGAGCGGGGGTTGCCATGGTCTATAGAAATACAATCTCCCTCTCTAGGCTTCCTGTTCATTTGAGTGCTGGTCTTGAGTGTTTGTACTGTGTGTTGAGTACTCGAGACAGATTAAGGATTCTGTTGGTGTACCGTCCGCCCCGCTGCCCTACAGTCTCCTTGCCTGAGCTGAGGGAGGTTGCTGACGGAGAGAGCTCCAGCTATTGGGCAGTATAGAAATGAAATAAATAAAATTAATCAATAATAAAATAAGCTCTGGAGAGAGTTCACCACCAGCTGGTGACGAGCCCGTGAGAGCTTTCTCCCCCACTGGTACAGGCTGGCCTGTGTCTGGCGCCAACTCCTCTCGTTGCAGAGTCTGATTCTGATTGATTCCCTGAAACACCTTCTTCCAAACCAGGGGGAGCAGGGCTAGACATGACAACAGGCATCCATGCCTGTAACCTTGTGTACATGGATGCTCTGCAGCCACCATTTGTGTACGATATCTTTTATGTTAAACAATGAGCCACCATTTCTGTGGAAAATGGCGGCTCTCTGAGGAGTCAAGCGCTTGATCCTGCTTGCCGGGCTCCCATAGCCTGCTTGGCAGGATCCAAACAGGTTGGATAAGTGCTGATGGTCTGCCGACGGGAGTCCAGGAAGCCATTCAACTCCACTTCTCTTGGACTCCCTCAACATCCCTAGGGAGATGTGCATCATGACAATAGCAAGGAACAGGGTAAGTAGTAGAACTAGTTACAATGGTGGCAGTGTAGTGGTTCACTTGTAGGAACCTCTGGCCACCACTGTAAGGCAATTGTGTGTGTTTGTGTGCAAAAGAGAGGGGGGGACTTGTGTGACTCTTTTAACACCATGCAAGTACATGATTGGTCACTAATTGGATAGGTTGCTGCCTGTTCAGTGAGCAACTGCACAGTGGTGAGTGGGACATCCCCTCCCTCCATCACTGCTTCATAGCACTTACAGGTATGGCTGTTAAGTCTCCTCCCCTTTGATTTACCCTGAAATTGTATCTTACAGTAGGAGTGGCAGGGGATCACACCATCTAAGGATGCATGCTAAGGGTTAATGTGTGCCTTCTAACTTAGGGCAGTTAGTAGGCATAGCAACAGGGGGCACATGGGGTGAAGAGCTAATAAACTGCTCTGGATGCATCCGAGAGTATTTGGTACAAACAGGGGTTACAGGATGCTGCCAAGCAACCAGATGGAGCAAAATACATTTCCTTTTTAGCCTGGATTCCTTGCATATAAAAATACTGCCCATTCACTATGTTTTGTAGTAGTAGTGGTTTCATTCCTGTTAGAAGCTTGGCTGTGCTGTATTATACTTCTGGATTCAGTCTGCTGTGTTCAGATGCTTCTGCTGTTATTGTCAGCTTTGTTGCTAGCAAACCACTTCCCTTTCTGCTGCTGACTAGAGATTATGGAGAGGGAGGAGTTAATTTAACGTGCATTGCCATTTTTAATGGTAGCCTCAGTGTTCATGGTAATGCTTAGCATGGCCCTTCTCAGTCCTCCCAGAGTGCAGGACACAGAATAACGGGCTCAAGTTACAGGAAGCCAGATTCCAGCTGGACATCAGGAAAAACTTCCTGACTGTTAGAGCAGTACGACAATGGAACCAGTTACCTAGGGAGGTTGTGGGCTCTCCCACCCTAGAGGCCTTCAAGAGGCAGCTGGACAACCATCTGTCAGGGATGCTTTAGGGTGGATTCCTGCATTGAGCAGGGGGTTGAACTCGATGGCCTTGTAGGCCCCTTCCAACTCTGCTATTCTTTGATTCTATGATTCTATGAGTCTAAGAGAAGATGATCGGTAGATTGCAAAGGCACATTATGTATTCCAGAGGCTCTACCAAATGTGTGTTTATTTAGGCAACTTAAGTACCCCCCTTTTTCTCTCTCCCTCCACCTCCTTTCTCTTTCATTGGCATAGTCATGCCAGTTTCCTGGCATTGTTCACCATTATACTATCTCTCTTTGTTCAGTGTCTTGAAATGTATTCTCTCAGATGTCAGAATTCAATCAAAAGTGGTTTGAAGTATGAGGTGGGGTGGGTGGGGGAGAAAGTAGATGAAAATGGCATTCAGGCTAATTTGAATTATAATCAAATCCTTAATGTGAATGATAATGAAAATGCTATTTAGTTTCTGATTTAATTCTAAAACTTTTGAATACATATTACCGTTTTAATTGTCTTGCCAGGAAGGAATACATTGTATTAAGGTTTTTGCGCCCACATCTTGAACAACACACACGCGCACACACACACACACACACACACACAAGAGAGAGAGAGAGAGAGAGAGAGAGAGAGAGAGAGAGAGAGAGAGAGAGAGAGAGATCATGGAATAAACTATTGCCATTTGCCTTGCAGTTTTATTTTAATCTTAATTGGTTTAATACTGCTAGCTTTTCTGCTTTGCTGAAGGGAAAGCTAGACTCTTGTAAGGCATGCAATGCCCTCCCCCCCAACACCAACACTCATTTCATCTCTTGTAAATGTAATAAAAGAACTTTCCTGGTTTTGCTATAATCTGCTTCGTGTCAATTCCCTCAGGTTACTCGCTTCATTTTAATTTGATTTTTAAACAAAGGTAGTTTGAGTCTGGCTTTTTGTAGCTATTCTTTGTTTAACCTCCAGCTTGACTCTGTCTGTCTTTCTTGTTTGTCAATAATAAGAAATGCATGATCAAGGAATAAGGGGGAGCGAGAAGCTAAAGTCTTCTTCTTCTTTTTATCAAGAAGAGTTAGGTACTGCAGGATTTTATCTGGTAATAAATTAATTATTCTGCCAGTTTGGTGCCCAGTGCAAAATGGATGTCTCCTTACCTTTAGTATCAACACCAAAGGATTTTGTTTGATCCACCGTTTCGAACAAAACACACTTTCTGGACTAATCTGTAGTCTGGAAATACAGTTATCCTGCGGTTTTCAGAATGTTTTTAGGATGTTTTAACAATGTATATTATGTTTTAATTCAGTTTTATGCATTTTATATTTACTGTTGTTCCCTGCCTCGATCAAAATGGAGAGGCAGGTAAGAAATCAATTTATTATTATTATTATTAATAATAATAATAATAATAATAATAATAATTAAATGTGCATTTTAGGTCAAAATAAATATTCTTTACAGTATTTACCAAAAGAAGTAGAAAAATGTGTATAAACCTGTACAAAAATATAATTTAAGAGAAAAGGGGCAGAGACTTATATATTCAAGGAAAAATGCATAGAAAATAGAATGTTCTGTTGGCCAACCAGACAACCCACTCTTAAGTAAGTAAGGGTGCTATCCTATGCATGTTTAGGCAGGGGGGAAAATCCTACACTTCCAGCATTCCCAACCCAGTACGGGTTGTGGCCGTTTCTACGCCTGCCTTTTCCCCTGGAATCATCCCTGTGCATCAAAGTTTTGTGAACCGCCCAGAGAGCTCCGGCTATTGGGCGGTATAGAAATGTAATAAATAAAATAAAATAAAATAAAATAAATGACACACAGAGGATCCCAGGAGCAGGCAGGGATGATTCCTCCATTTTCCTGGGATAATCCTTTGGTGTATAAAGGGCCTAGGACTCTTGTTTGTCTAACTATGGCCTCATCTACACCAAGCAGGATATTGCTGTATGAAAGCGGTATATAAAAGGCAGGAGCCATACCAAGCAGGATATAGCACTATGAAAGCAGTATATAGTATGTGCTAATGGGCCCCAACAGTTGTCAGTGCACTTCAATACTGCTATAAAGCCATAGTGTGGCTCCTGCCTTTTATATACTGCTTTCATAGTGGAATATCCTGCTTGGTGTAGATGAGGCCTATGTGTTGTTAAGAAAGCAAAGTATAGAGTTGCCTTCAGTAACATCCCCAAGAAAGGTACCAATACATTATCTCTCCAGCCCAAATTGAAAACATCTGGACCGCTGTTTATTTTAAGGAGGTTTTCATTGGAGACATTGCTGGCCGAGATGTCTGGAATGCATCCATGGTGTACCTGTCCCTCTATTGGAGCAAAGGGGATGCCAAGTGTGTGAAATCCCATTGTGCGCACTAAGCACTGTACACAAAGCTTGGCATCCCCATTAGAGACCCGTGGAATCGGATTGTGGCTTATGTATCCCTGAGGTTCGATTGTATATCATTTTAGTAGTAGCTAGTGGGATATCATAGGCTGTTGTGGCTTGCTGGGCAGGACGATAGCAAAACAAAACGCAGCGTTTCATGATCAAGCCACAGAGGGAAATCCTTCTCGGAGACAGGTAGCACCATCGTGCATTCAGCCGCTGTCGGACGGCCTGCCAGCGATGCCGTTCAAGATGCGTGCAGGGCTCTCTCTGTGACAGGTTTGAAAGGGAGCCAGTTTTCTCCTCTCCTCCTTCAGCACCAAGGGAGACAATGAAATGCACACAGGGATCTGGAGTTTATTTTTAAAAGGCTGCTGGTTTTGACTCAGAGAACACTTGGCTCACAATCTGTGCCTTATTAGCTACAGGGAGTATTTTTTTAAAAAAGAAAGAAAGAAAGAAAGAAAGAAAGAAAGAAAGAAAGAAAGAAAGAAAGAAATCCTAATCTTTTTCCCCAAGCAAAGAAAAGCTCCAGGTCTTCTGCTCCTTTCTCAATTCTAGCCTTCTCCCATCCACCTACGCTGTTCAAATGTCCTGGGGAAAAGCCAATTCCTGGGGCCTGAAATAATGCAACTGTCAAAGCTTACGGCATAGAAGGGAAGCATCAGGGTTCGGATTTGTGTTTGAATTATGCTTATTATTTACAAGTACAAGTACAATTTGTTTTTGTTCTTTGTTCCCCCAACCCCTTCCAGCTAATAGCTAATCCAGAGAAAACCAACTGAACTCTCTGGATACGTTTAACTAGTTCAACGGCTACTTCGGAACATGGATTCCTAATTATAGCCCACTGAGCATGTTCTTTTGTACAAGTGTTTAAAGCAGGATCAGAATATAGTTTTAATTTGTGCAGTGATGGAAAGCTCTCATGAAAAACAACCTGAAAGTCGACGATCGTTCTGATTGATAGTGCTTTCACAGCCTGGTATACAAGCTGCATGTGTTTGGAGAAGTATTCACTCATGTAAACCCCCTCTCTGCAATCTGAAACAAGGCTAAGCCTAAACGGGAGCTGTGCACGAAACAGTCACCTCCGGAAAAAATGCTTCTTCCATTTTGACATAATTTAGGGGCCTGTGAAATGGGGTGAAAATACTTCCCCATTCAGTGTGAGGACAAGAACCATGCATTCGTTAGTATTAGTATTATATTATTATACATATTGCCGCACTTCCTTGTGCCCCCAGAAATGTCTGCTGCCTGCCTGCCTTCCCTCCCTCTTCCCCTGCCCGCCTCGCAGGGATGGTTTGTGTGTGTCTTGCTTTGACTCAGGGGATAAGTCCTTCCTGCGCTCACTTAGTCTTTTGGAAGTTCCAAATCAATTTTTCAAGTGTGGAAGAAGGTTCATATAGGTTTATCTATAAACTGGCCCTGAGGTGCTCGTCAGGACACTTGGGAGGCATAGAAAGCAGGGGAGGGCAGCAGCGGTGGCTGAGTGAGCACCCAGCGAAACCAGGCATGGGCGAGTCGGTCCAGCCATATCCTGATTGGCCAGATCATGTAGCTAGCCATACGAGGATTCCGCCAAAAAAAACCCAAAAGAACCAACCAGGGGATGATGGGATTTGCTTGAAACTTGGCGTCCATGTGGACACATGGATAAGCTGTCATGGGACCGAACGTGAGGTTTCTGATGTGCAAATTGACGTAGTTGTAGCATGGGACTTGATTTGGGGTGAGTTAAAAGGTTTAAGCCCTGCCAAAAATCAGGGGATGATGGGATTTGCTTGAAACTTGGCATAAATGCGGATCTAGATGGCATCTGTGGGGGTGCCTGCTTCAATTTTTTTATCTGTCAAAATGTCAGAGAACAGTCCCTGTCTGAAAATGGGGTGATGATGGGATTCGCTTGAGTCTTGGCATGCATGTGTATCCATGGATAATCTATCATGGTGCTGAGTTTGAGGTTTCTAATGTGGAAATTGATGAAGATATTGAAAGGGGTGTGAATTGGGGTTATGGGTGGTGCGTTAGAGGTTAAAGCCCTGCCAAAAATCAGGGAATGATGGGATTTGCTTGAAACTTGGCATGAATGTGGATCTAGCTGGCATCTGTGAGGGTGCCCACTTCCAATTTTTTTTATCTGTCAAAATGTCGGAGAACAGTCCATGTCTGAAAATAGGGTGTCCGATTTTCAAAAATTCCCCCAAAATCAGGGGACGCTTGGATTGGCTTGAGTCTTGGCATGCATGTGTATACATCCATGAGGTGTCATGGTGCCAAACTTGAGGTTTCTAACTTTAACAGAAAAAAAGTTGTATACTTTTTTGGATTTCAATGCAAGCCTATGGTGTGGAAAGCGGAGCTCCGATCCGGATCCGGAGTTCCGCAGCGGAGCGGACTATAGGCGGAGCGGGGTGGAGCGAAGCGGCCCGATCCGCAAATTGCGGATCTGGAAGAGAAGCGGATCGGGGGGTCTGTGCACACCCCTAGTTATCAGATCATGGATAACTGTAGCTAGGCTATCTCCGTCCAGATAAGGGCGTAGTTGGTATATCAACCTAAGCTGATAAAAAGTGCTCTTTGCCACTGAGTTCATTCTTCTGCCCTGGTGCTGTTGATGGATAACTTCAGGGCCCAGCTCTTCCTTCTGATGGTTCTGTATCTGTAAACTGGACTTGGACTGGACAAGCCCGCCAAACAGAGGACACCTTCAAATAGAGGACTTCCCTCTGATAGTCCTTCATACAGGACTATGCTTTGTAAAAAGAGGACACATGTCCCCCGATTCCTCTTACCCTACTTTAATGGAGAAAGGTGAGATGGACACAAGGCCAACCAGATGTGCCTTTGACACATACTTCAAAAGTGGTGTTGCTCTTGTGGGTTTATTGTGACTCCCCTGCCTCTACCCTGTCCTCAGCTGCTTCTCCCTCTCCATTTCATAAGAACATAAGCAGAGCTGTAAGGGATCAGTCCAAAGACCCATTAAATTCAGCATCGTGTCTTCCGCAGTTTCCAATCAGAGGCCAAACAGCTCTGACCCATAGGCATGCACAAGGGGTGTGCCAGCTGTTACCAGGAACACCCTAATTTCTCAAGCAATAATCACCAAATTGAGGGGGCTATTATGTAGGGATCCAAAGGAGGATACAGAAGCAGCGAGATTAGTCCTCCAGATGCCCTCTGGCTGCTCCACAGCCGCCACCACCCCAACAGCACGCCATTGCTCCCAGCAACAGGAGCGAAAAGGAATCACTCTACCGGCAGTCACTCTGCCGAGAGCCACATTTCAAAGAGGCCAGGTGGAGGGACCTCGAAAGCTAATATCACTTTGTAAGCTCCTCCTCCAGTCAATGTCACCACAAAGCCCCACCAATGCAGGGATTTGAGGAGTGTCTCCTCATTCTTCCCCCCTCACCTGCAATGGCCCTCCCACAGCCAGACAAGACGAATGCAGAGTAGGGTGTCAGTGTCTACAGTGCTTAATAAATAAATGAATAAAAATAATATCCTTTATGACTGAGTATTCAATAAATGATCACCTTTTTAAAAAAATAAATAAATCCCTGGGTGCACACCCTAGTGGCCAATAGTGTCAGCACAGCCCTCTATGTTTAGTCATTGTTGAAAGTAGTAACTAGTATGGATGTTATTCAATTTATTCTGTTTTTCAGATTGTTTGGCATCTGTAATTCCATCATCCAGTCATTTATGGAATTGGATTCTTTTTTTTTTAGGGATGCACGAGAATTTCATTCCACTCATGCAAATGCCCATTTACCCAAATGCGCATTCACACAAATGTGCATTTTGTACTAATGCAAATTTGTGTATAAAAATCTGCAAAATAATAATAATAATTACCCCAGTTCAGAAGTCCACATAAGTCGAAAAATCCACATAAATTCAAATTTATTTGAATTTGTTGTGGATTTCTCTGATGTCCCTACACTAGACTAGATGAATCTTTGATATCATCCAACAGGTCAATTCTTATATCCTTTATGATCCTCAAACATCTTGGTGGTTACTAGCTGGTTGTGTAATAAAATAAAAGAGCCGCTGTCTAAGCTTAGCCGGTTATTGCTTATTTTGCCTTCCGGTTCTATTGACATTTAAACAGAAATAGGAAGTTTTCAGCAGTCTATAGAACTATCTGCATTCACAATGGGCTCTGCGAATACAAAGCATTTCTGCCAACAAAGGAACAATCGGAGTGTATTTGCTGCTGACAGAGAATTTAAATAATCAGAGCACATCTCTTGGGGATCTGTGGCTTTTTTACTGTGCTTGCAATCCCGTGCTTCTGTAGCTCCCTGAATCTTGCAGAGCTGACAGTACGTGAGGTACTGGTTCCTCTCTATTCAGTCCTGGTTAGGCCTCATCTAGAGTATTGCATCCAGTTCTGGGCTCCACAATTCAAGAAGGAGGCAGACAAGCTGGAGCGTGTTCAGAGGAGGGCGACCAAGATGATCAGAGGTCTAGAAACAAAGCCCTATGAAGAGAGACTGAAAGAACTGGGCATGTTTAGCCTGGAGAAGAGAAGACTGAGGGGAGACATGATAGCACTCTTTGAATACTTAAAAGGTTGTCACACAGAGGAGGGCCATGATCTCTTCTCGATCCTCCCAGAGTGCAGGACACGGAATAACGGGCTCCTTGGCACTGTAAATAAACTTTTGTAAATATTTGTTTTTGAAGATTGCTTGGTTCTACCCTTGCCTTTGGCTTTTTTTACTCCCCCATGGGGTTTTCCTTGCGTTTGCACTTGTAAGAGTGGTACGACAATGGAACAAATGACCTAGGGAGGTCATGGGCTCTCCCACACTCGCGGCCGTCAAGAGGCAGCTGGATAGCCATCTGTCAGGAATGCTTTAATGCAGATTCCTGCACTGAGCAGGAGGATGGGCACGATGGCCTTATAGGCCCCTCCCAACTCTATGGTTCTACAATTGTACAATTCATTTTCCTGTCTATGAGGCCAGGATTCCAACTTTGTAGCCAGGAAACCGTATTCCCCTCCCCGCTGATAAGGCCTTGCTAGACCGACCACATAATCCGTCTGGTAGGAGGTGCGACGGCGCGCTAAAGCTAGCATGCACCATCACCCTTTTCCAGACGTAACACGCAACAGGGCAAGGGAAATCCCCATCGCGTCCGCCATTTTTTTCCGCTTAAAGGGCCATGTGCGCAGGAGTGCACCGCCAAAAAAGGTAGGGTGTTTTTTTAAAAAAATAAAGGGTCCCCCGCTCCCCCTGCCCCTGATTTCGCCCCCCACAATGCCTTTCCCCCCCACAATGCCCCCACAATGTCTGCCCGCTCGCTCACCCATCCTCCCCCAATCCGCCAGGCCCTGTCCCCATCTGCCAGGCCTGTCCCCGTCCTTCTTCCCCCGTCCACCATGCCCGCACCTGCTCGCCATGCCCGCTCGTCATGCCCGTCCCCAGTCCCCGCTCGTCATGCCCGCCCCCTGCCCACTCGTCATGCCCATCCCCCATCCCCGCTCGTCATGCCCGTCCCCCATCCCCACTCGTCATGCCCGCCCCCTGCCCACTTGTCATATCCGATGCCCCCTCCACGCCCCCGTCCATGATTTTCTCCCCCCCCCGGCCCAATGGGCACAGCGCTCCTATGGAGTGCTGTGCCCAGTCCGTGGCTTCTCCCAGCTAGATCACGGACCCTGCTAGATCTTCCGCAGCCCCAGCCTGAGGCCGGGGCTGCAGAAAAACCAGGCCATAAGCGAATCCGCTTATGCCGGTTCAAGTGAGGACTTAGCCCGCCCTGACCCCGGAATACCCTGTGCGTCATCTGGATGCACAGGAGGGAGACCGGGCCTCACACCACACTAACTCCTCGTCTAGCAATGGCCATAGTCATCATGGAAAGAACCATACTGGCTAGCTCTCCATGCTCAGTAAACAGAGCATGGAGATGGGGGCATTCCTAGGGGGCAGGGAGTGGAGGAGACTGGGGCATCAGCCATATGACATTGCGTATGGCCAGCCCTGCCTCTTTCCCTCCTGATCCAAGGTGCCATTTTTAGATGGGTGAAATCACCTGTCTAGTAGAAATGCAGAGAGGCTGGAGAGCAGAGGCAAAGATCACCTCCGCACTCCAGGTGCCATGCATTGGCGACTTGGCAGTCCGGAAACCCACTGAGGCCCTTTTGGCCTGCGTCAAAATTCATCACATGCTCATGCCAAAAACAAAGGAGCCTCCAAATTCACAGGGAAGTTAAATCCTGTGACATCCTAGGGATTCACCCAAGGGGTGTGCAGGGCCCCCAGTCTCTCCCCCTACCCAGAAATGTTGGTTAACCTTCTCAAAATGTGGGGGTTTAACATTCCTCAGATGATATGTCAATGAATTCCCAAATCTACCTCCAGTTTGCTGTATCTGAAATGGCTTTGGGAGTTAGATGGTTCTGGTTCTTTCTACAATCATCTCCTCCTTCCCTCCCTCCCTCCCTTCCTTCCTTCCTTCCTTCCTTCCTTTTACTATCGTGTCTCTTCAGTTTTAAGAGGGTGGCAAAGCCGTTTTTTAAAAAATTCCACCATGACTTTAATCTGTTTTAACCTCCTGTTGTGCCAATACATTTTTAAACTGACCCAGCTGTTTTATGGGCCTCTCATGCTGCCATCTGAATGATTCACATTAATACATTGTATTTGTTTGCATCTTGTCATTTTTTTAAATGGTATTTTCCTGTTTCAAACCTGGAAGCCACCTCGGGGGGCCTTTTGGGGGCAAAAAGAAAAGTCAAGATAGAAAGTTTCTAAAATACATTAAAATGAATGTATTCTGCATTAATGACAACTTCAGAATTCTGCAGCATCCTTGGCATCATTCATTGCCCAGCAGTTCCTAGGAGACGTGGATCTTCTTCCAATATCCAGTCCATCAATGACAGAAGTTCAAAGTCAGCAGGGTTTCATTCCCTGGCCATGGTCTAGGGTGGCTACATGAGCTAAAAAGAGGAAATGCATCATCAAAGAAAAAAGGGCACACAAACTTGCATAAAATTTGCATATAGGAATTTATACATATTGAATCAAATTTAGAAATGATTACTTTCATTTCAACAATAAAAAAATACATATCATGATAGTGGGGAAGGTTGAGACCAGATGACCTGTGTACCTGCGTAGCCAACTGTCCGGGCACTAACTTTTGACTGACAACTTCAGGACCACTCTTGGCTCTCTTTTCTTACATTTCTTTAGCTTAAAACCAGTCTTGGATTAGATAGAGAATGACTTCAAATAGAGGAGTGTCCTTTGCAAAGTAGGACATGTGGCAGGCCTACTGGAAGCTTCCCTCCCTCACAGAACTGTCATCCATCCTATGGGGACATACATAGGGTGACCAACTGTCAGGATTTCCCCGGATTTGTCCTGGTTTTTGTTCTTTCCATGGTGTCAGGGGGGATTTTCTATAATTTTCAATAATGTCCTGGAATGACACACCTTCCTCTTTAAGGCTGCCGTTAGCATGGCAGGAGGGAGTGACATGCGTTCTTGAGGCACATCATTCCCCCACCCCGAGCTCCAATTGAGGTCTTAAAGTGGAAAGTGGGTCATTCACGGACATTATAGAAAAGGCCCCAATTGGAGTGGATGGTGGTGGTGCAGAATGAAATCCTTTCCCCTCCTCCACTCCAATCGGGTTCTTTAAGGTGGCGGGGAATAACGTACTTTCTGCAGGACTCAGAAAGCTGCTTCCCCACACACACACACTAGGTGTCCTCTTTTTTGGTTTCCCAAATATGGTCACCCTAGACATACAAAAGGAGTCAAGTCTATGTTAACCTTGGCCCATCCTTTCCCCATTCATCAGCCAGTGGACTCAGTGGTGGTGAGAGCCTGTGTCTCCTCCAAAGGCAATGAATTACTCAAAGAGTCGAACTTTAAAGCATGGAAGAAAACAATTCAGTAACAACAACAAAATAGGCAGAAGAACCAGCAGCGAGGAGGAGGAGGAGGAGGAGGAGGAGGAGGAGGAGGAGGAGGAGGAGGAGAAGAAGAAGAAGAAGAAGAAGAAGAAGAAGAAGAAGAAGAAGAAGAAGAAGAAGAAGAAGAAGAAGAAGAAGAAGAAGAAGAAGACAGCCAGCAGCTAGGCCAAGCTTTATTTAAACCTATATGGCTTTGCAGGCCTGAATCACTTCATAATTTTGGATGGAAACTACAGTACTTGGCAACGTTAGCAAGTTCCATGATGCTTAAATTCTGTTCTGATGGCTACATGAGAAGTGCTGGATTTGAACCAATCTGAAAGGGTTTCATAATCGTTACTGATCATTTGATGGGGGTAGTAATAGAAAGCAGTTATGAAACACACACACACACAAGAACTGAACAAAACAAGGCAACTGTAAGCTTGTGCGATGTCCAATTATCAATATTAGAATTGTGAGAAACATTTCACAAGCTGTAAATGTTATTGCATTTTGCCATCTTCTAGATCAGGCTTTCCCAAGCCGGTGCCCTCCTTCACCCCATAGCCGAAGCACTCTGGGCAGTTTACAGAACATTTAAACTACAACTCATAATGCCCGGTCTGCACAGGCAACGATTAGGGATAATGGGAGTTGTAGTCCAACACATCTGGAGGACACCAGGTTGGCCTAGCAATTGTCCCTGGGTTGGGGCTGTGCAGATAGGAGTAGATGCCATTCTCTAGTGACATCCAATGCATTCTATGGTTTTGCTCCTCCTCCAATGGGTAGGGCTATTGGGAGGGAATGAATACCTGCAGCCCTAGGGAATTGAACAGGATAGGGGCAGTTTAGTCCCTTGGAACACTCCTTCACATTCTCCATATTAGCCTGGCACCAGGTTTGAGGGGGAGATTAGGCAAGGTGCCCCCCCCCACCCTCACCACCCACAGTACCCTTCCATGTGCTTTTCCAGATAGTGGGGCGGTGACAGTGCTACTGACATGTCAGGCCCTCACCATTTTTTTTTAAGGGGGACTCTGGCACTGAGTGGGGAGAAGCACTGGGCTGTGCAGCTGCTGTGCCTGCCTTCCCCTTTCCTCCCCAAGGCCTCCCCAAGGCAGCACCCCCCTGCGATATTCGGGGCATCCAGAAGCATTTTGGGAGAAAGGAGAGGGTGATCACAGCACGAGCCCAGCCTGGCATTTCTCAACTCAGCTCCAGGCCTTTCAAATAGCTTGATTCTTTTTAATGGAGGGGTCTCAGCGCCAGGTGCGGTGGGCCGTCTGAGACTTGTCCCACTATGCTGCTTAGTGACACCATGCCCGTTCCATGCCCACCACCATTCATGGCGGTGGGGCTGCGAGCAAACTTTGCCTATCCCTCATGATTTGTGGGGATACCAGTTGAAATCCCTCATTAGGTGGACACAACAGATGCCCTGGACTCCTTCGAGGGTCCTGGAATACAGAGACCCATTCACTCCCCACCCCCATCACATCACAGTGATAAGCATTTTGCTAGTTTTGTTTTATCTATTTTGGTGAAAAATTAAGCATGACCTTGGGAGCTTCGTAGGGTGAGACCATGATTATACCACTATCTAATAACTTTGGGCCTAATCTACACCAAGCAGGATATTGCACTATGAAAGTTGTATGAAAGCAGTATATGGTATATCTCAATGGGCCCCAAGAGTTGTCAGTGAACTTCCATACTGCTATAAAGCAGTTATGTGGCTCCTGCCTTTTATATGCCACTTTCATACTGCTTTCATAGTGCAATATCCTGCTTGGTGTAGATGAAACCTATGTCATGAACCTGATCTATGAACTTTAGAAGAACCATGCTGAATCTGACCAAATGTCCCATCTAGTCCATCATCCAGGTACCCCCAGTGGCCAAACAGATGCCTCCAGGAAACTCACGCTGGGCTTGAAGCCAATCCCTGACTCAAACATCCCTAGTAGGGATGTGCATGGATGGCGGCAGCGGCGGCAGTGCAAGATAAGCCACACACCCCACCCCCTTACCTGTGTCTGTCATCGCGTGCTTCGATTGATGCCCTGGCTTGAAGCTGGAAGAGGCCTCGGCCTTCACTTCCAGCTTCAACCGGGGCCTCAATTGAAGCCCGCGATGGACGTAGGTAAGCGTCCCTCCTCCCTGCTCCTTTACCTGGCAGTGCCGGCACCGCATGGATGGCGGCACCGGAGGTGCCAGGTAGGCCAGCCCCCCCCGCCCCTTACCTGCATATGTCACGGGCTTCAATTGAGGCCCCAGTTGAAGCTGGGAGAGGCCTCGGCGACGGAGGCAGGTAAGCGTCCCTCCTCCTTGCTCCCTTACCTGGTGCCACCACACCAGATGAGCCCCCTCCCCCCCCCACTTACCTGCAGGCAAAGCTCCGGATTGAGGCAATTCTCTTTGCCTCGATCCGCAGCACCCTGACTCTCTTCGCCTTTTCCGGAAGCGAATTAGGCCGCCTCGTTCCTGCTTCTCTGAACTGAAGAGAAGCGGAGCACATCCCTAATCCCTAGGCCATGGCAGCAAGGGCCAGCCTGGCTGAAGGAAGACTGCAAATTTCAGCCCACATTTTCCTAGCAGCTAAACCTGACCCAGAAAATGGTACCGAGGGGGGGGGGACCTGATATTTTAGCTTTCATGAAGTTCAAGTAGGTGAGGGGTTGGGGCCTGATTGGTGCACGAAAGGGAGAAACTCTTTGAAGGCTCTTTTTAAAACACCCTGAGCTTTCCAAAGAAAAGCTGGCCAAGTATAACAAAATAAATGGATGAAATAAATAATCTGGTAGCGCTGTAAATTTACTAGGACCCTGCTCCAATGTCTGGACAATAAATATCTCTCCCCCCTACCTGTGCTTCTCCATGGTCTTGGCACTTACCAAGAAAAGACAGACTCCAGGTCCCTATAATTTGATGATTCTGGGGATGTGTTAACAGTAGGGCAGTGGAAACGCTGTAAATGGCTTACGGTGCTATAAAGCCTGCAAGCACTTACGTTTACTGGGTTTTTAAAGGTCTTATAAGCTATTTAAAGTCCTCAGCAGGGGGTTGAGAGAGACACATTTTGAGGGCTCCGCTATCTCAGCATGAGCATCTGTACAGCTTTTAAATGGGTACCTTCCAAGGGAAGGGCCTCCCGGTGTGCTGCAGGGCCATGGCTAATGTCCACGGAGAGGTCCCGCATCAGACATTTGTCCTGGAATCCCTTTGGCTTTGTGAGTGCAAATGCAAGTTGTTTAAACAGTTTTGAACTAGAGATGTGTTTACCTCCCCACACATACACATTTTTAAAAATCTTAATTCGATGCTTAAGTCCTCTCAAAATGACTACAGATGTTTTCCTTGCTTACTCAGACCTAAAGTCCATCTAATTCACCATCCCACTGTGGTCAATTTGATTCCTCCAGGAGGTCCATAGTCTTCCCAGGGCCCTACAAAATAAATAAGCTTTAAGGTCCATTCCTATGCATGTTTAGACAGAAGGAGGTCCTACAACTCACAGCATGGGAATTGTGGAACTTTAGAACATAAGAAGGCAAGCAGGACACAGGTGCAACAGTGCCCTGCCATCCATGTTCCCCATCAACTGGGGTATATAGGCTTACTGTCTGTGATACTGGAGGTAGTACATAGCCATAAGGCTTAGTAGCAATGATAGCCTTCTCCTCCAGGAATTATTCCAGCCCTTTTTAAAGACATCCAAATTGGTGGTCACCCCGGGCTCAGCCTGGGGCTGCGGAAATACTGGGCCACAAGTGGATCCGGTTATCCCGGGTCAAGGGAGGGTTTAGCCCTGGCTGACCCTGGGATCCCCTGTGCGTCATCTGCACGCACAGGGGTGAGCCCGGGTATCAGGCTGGGCTAAACCCTCATCTAGCAACAGCCTAAGAATGTAGTTCCTGAATTTGCTTTGCTTTGCCCCCTCCTCCTCCCTCCCAATCCCCATTCCTTTTGTGTCATGTTTTTTAGATTATAAGCCTGTGGGCAGGGACTGTCTTAAGAAATACTTTTGTAAGCCGCCGAGCGTGCCTTTTTTGGCTGAAGGGCGGGATAAAAATGCTTAAATAAATAAATAAATAAATAAGAAAGAAAGAGAGAGAAATGTCTTACTATTCACATTCTCCACAACATGAACGATTTCATACACTTTTTTCATGTCTCACCTTATTCTCCTTCCCCTCCCCCCAAGCTGAGCAGTTCCGGCTGTTGTAACCTTCCCTCATAGGGGAGATGCTACCACCCCATGATAATTTTAGTTGCCCCTTTCTGCACTTTTTCTAGCTCTGCAATATCTTTTCTTTAGGTGTGGTGACCAGAACTGTACACAAAACTGTACACAGTGTTCTAAGTGTGGTTGCACTATAGATTTCTATAAGGGCAGTATTTTTTTTCCTGTCTAAACATGCATAGGATTGCACCCGTAACCAAATGTCTGCTGAAAGAAGGTTGATTAGTGCTTATGTATTTTGATGGCTCCTGGAGAAATAGTATTTTTCCGATCAAAAAAAATTTTTTTTTGAGATATATATAATTTATTTATTTATTTAAAACATTTGTATCCCACCCTATACCATTAAGATCTCAGAGCGGCGTACAAATAAAATCATACAGTATAAAACAAAAAAATATGCACAGTTAAAAACAAATTAAACCACGATCGAAGTTAAAACAATATATAATTTATATATATTGCACCATCACCACCCCGAACTGGTTCAGGTTGATCCGACCCTCCCCCGATCCGATCTGGAACCGGATCCGGAGAGAGATCCGGAGGGCCGGATCGAGATTCGGACCCCATTTTGCCCCCCCTTCCCCACTTACTTGCCTCCGCAGAGGACGGCAGGGGCAGGTAAATGGGGAAGGGGGGATGAAATGGGGGCCAAATAGGTCCCTCTCCCCCACTTACCTGGCACCGCTGCCACCGTCACCTCATGGACAGTGGAGGTGGTGGTGCCAGGTAAGCCCCCCTCCCCCCACTTACCTGCGTCCGTTGCAGTCTGGGCGGCGGCTTCAACTGAGGCCCAGGCCTCAAGCCGGAAGCAGGCTGCTTGTGCATCAGTTGAAGCCGCCGCCCGGACCACGACAGAGACAGGTAAGCCCCCCTCCCCCCACTTACCTGGATCTCGCCCTCCCCCTTACCTGGCTCTGCCACTGTTTCTGCATGGACTGTGGTGGCGGCACCACCAGGTTAGCCTCCCTCCCCCGCACTTACCTGGCTCCATCGAGGTCCGGGCAGCAGCTTCAACTGAGGCCCAGGCCTCAAGGTGTAGCGGAGCCAGGTAAGGAGGCAGGGGGAGGGGGCTTACCTGGCTCCATGGTGGTTCGGGCAGCAGCTTCAACTGAGGCAGTCCCCCTGGCTTTCTTGCACCTACGAGACCACTGAATGTATTCAACGTTTAAGGTGAAAGAAACCGTGGGCCATGCAGATTCCAAAACAAGTTGTATGCAAGTGAAGAGCCCCTGGGGTAGATTTTGTCACTAGAACATTCAAAACATCAGAGGTGAACGGAGGAAGAGAAAAAGGAACGGTAGTCTTTAGGGGTGCATTTGGTGGTACTTCTCTGTTGGTGGTGTGACCACAGGGAAATAGAAAGGGAAGGCGGCAGTGAGTCAGGCTAGAGGGGGCGGATTTGCTCCTGGGGGTTGGTGAAAAGTAGTTAGAAATGGTTACTTCTTGCTGGCTGGGTGAGCCCTGTGGATCCCCACCAGTGCGCAGCACTCTATGTTTTTCTCCACGCATTGTTATTCCAATGTGGCCCCTCCAGGCCCTCTGTATGAAGCAAATTGCAAAGGATGAGCTGGCCCTCAGATGGCAGAGTGCCAGTGTGTAGCACATTGTCCAATTTCCTGGACAGATTTGTGCTAAGCACTGCGCGGCAGCTCCGACTTCCTGCATTTGAGATCACGACAGAATGACAGCTTTTTGTTTGTGTATTTGCTGAAGGGCTGACGGATCTTAAATTGCTGAGAGAAAGGCACGATGGCATTTCTTCCTAAGAGGAGTCCAAGAAACAGCAGGGCTGCAATAGCAAAGCTAGGCTTGTCAGCAGCTGAGGCTGGTGGCATCGGCCATGGTGGGGGGTCTGGATCCATTCTGGGTTTCAGTCAGAACCAGGCAGAATTCTAAAGGAGCCATCCAAGGTGCTAAAGCTATTTTCAGGATAGAGTTCAACACCACTGTCCACTAATCGTGACAGTGTGGCCCTCTCTAGTCAGAGAAGAAAGCTTGAATGACCTTTACTGAGAATTCATAAATCATCATCATAACATCATCGTTGTTTGAATAGTGTTTGGAACTGTTCAGAGCACTCCACATGCATCATCTAGTTGCAACCCTTACAACAACCCTAGAAGTTAGGACAGTACTATTTAATTCATTTATTTATTACATTTTTATTAGGGATGTGCTCCGCTTCTCCTCGAACCGGAGAAGCAGGAGTGGAGCGGGGGGCTTCACCTACCCTTAAGGCGGAGGCAAAGCGGATTGGGGGGCCGGCGGAGCGTGGCGAAGAGGATCGAGGTGAAGGCGGATCCTTCGCCTCAATCCGGAGCTCTGCCAGAAAGGTAAGTGGGGTTTACCGGGCCCTGCCGCTGTCACTGTCGCACATGCGGCGACAGCGGCAGGTCCCGGTAAACCCCCCTCCCTCCTCTCCCTTACCTGCGTCTGTCTGCGGTCCCTCGGCTTCTTCAATTGAGCCCGCGGCTCAACCAGGAAGTCTAGGCTGCACTTGTGGCCCAGACTTCCTGGTTGAGCCACGGGCTCAATTGAAGAAGCCAAGGGACCGCGGACGGACGCAGGTAAGGCCCCCTCCCCCTTGGTCTCTTACCTGGCTCTCCTGTCGTCGCAGCACAAGCGGCGGCAGCGGGAAGGCCAGGTAAACCGCTCTCCCTTACCTGCATCCGTCCGCGGTCCCTCGGCCTCTTCAATTGAGACAGCGGCTCAACCAGGAAGTCTAGGCCGCACGGCCCAGACTTCCTGGTTGAGCCACGGGATTAATTGAAGAAGCCAAGGGACCGCGGACGGACGCAGGTAAGCCCCCCTCCCCCTTGGTCTCTGCAGGTAAGGGAGAGGAGGGAGGGGGGCCTTACCTGGTGCCACTCCCCTCCACTGCGGAGCTCCGATTCGGAGCCGGAGCTCCGCAGCGAAGAGGAGCGGACTATGGGTGGAGTGGCGCAGAGCACAGCGGGCCAATCCGAAATTTTTGGAGCGGCCCGTGGGGCGGAGCGGGGGGTCCATGCACACCCCTAATTTTTATACTGCCCGTTAACTATTAGTCTCTGGGCAGTGCACAATTACTATTATCTGCCCATTTCACAGATGGGGAAGGGGACTGAGACTGAGGCCTAATCTACACCAAGCAGAATATAGCACTATGAACTGCCCAGAGAGCTCCGGCTATTGGGCGGTATAAAAATGTAATAAATAAATAAATAAATAAATAAATATATGAAAGCAGTATGAAAGCAGTGTATAAGAGGCAGGAGCCGCACTACTGCTTTATAGTGGTATTGAAGTGCACTGACAACTGTTGGGTCCCATCAACACGTATCTTATACTGCTTTCATACCACGTTCATACCACTATATCCTGCTTGGTGTGGCTCCTGCCTTTTATATACTGCTTTCGTAGTGCAATATCCTTCTTGGTATAGATTAGGCCTGAGTGAGTGGATTGCCTAAGGCTACTTAGTGAATTCATGGCAGAGGCGAGATTCGAACCAGGGACATCCTGATTCCTAGCTTTGTCTCAGGTTCAGTCTCTGGGGCTGGTGAAAACCCCTGTCTGAAACCCTGGAGAGCCACTGCCAGTCAGTGTGGACCAGGGGAGGTGAACCTTAGGCCTAGTGGTAGGCTGACCATATGAAAAGGAGGACAGGGCTCCTGTATCTTTAACAGTTGTGTAGCAAAGTGAAGTTCAGCAGGTGTCATTTGTACGAATGCAGCACCTGGTGAAATCCCCTCTTCATCACAGCAATTAAAGCTGCAGGAACTACATTAGATTGACCAGATACAAAAGAGCTCCTTTTGACAGGGCTTCTGCAGGGCTTTGGCCGGGCTTCTGCAGCTTTAACTGTTGTGATGAAGAGGGAATTTCGCCAGGTGCTGCATGCATACAAATGACAACTGCTGAAATTCTTTTTTCTGTCCTCCTTTCCATATGGTCACCCTACCTGGTGGGCCGACTGGCCCTCCTGGGGTCACAAACCAGCCCTCCAGAGTATCCCAGAAAGACCCACCCCTTTCCCTCATCCCAGCCACTTTGCCCAACCACCAATCATTTGGTGGATTTTTGTGGAGTCCTCCCCCCTCCCCCCATTCCTAACAGGATGAAATGTGTCCCCCAACGCTTACTAGCAGTAAAGAGCTTCCAGCTACAATGTGCTAGTTGTGTTGTAGTTCTAGTCCTTTTGCCTTTGGCAGTGCCCGCCAGTGGAACGCAGCTCCCGAGGCCTTTTATGAAATGGAATTCAGCTCTCAGGTGAGAAGAGGTGCCCCATTCCTGGCGTAGACAGTCCTGAGCTGTGTGGACCAATGGTCAGACTCATTATAAGGTAGGGTGACCATCTGAAAAGGAGGACAGGGCTCCTGTATCTTTAACAGTTGTATTGAAAAGGGAAGTTCAGCAGGTGTCATTTGTATGCATGCACCTGTTGAAATTCCCTCTCCATCACAACAGTTAAAGCTGCAGGAGCCCTGCCCTCTTGACCAGATACAAAAGACAATGGGGCTCTTACACCTTTAACTGTGGGGATGAAGAGGGAATTTCAACAGGTGCTGCATGCATACAAATGACACCTGCTGAAATTCCTTTTTCTCTACAATTGTTAAAGATACAGGATCCCTGTCCTGCTTTTCAGATGGTCACCCTATTATAAGGCATTATGTGGCTCAAAGCTATTATGTGGCTCAAAGATTTTATTTTGTTTGTTTTTTTGAAGTGTGAATGCCACCATTCTGTGGCACCCAGCATACCACCACATTGCTCCCCAGAGCCGTTTCTACACCTGCCTTTTTCCCACTGGATCATCCCAGTGTCTTCCCTGTGCATCCAAATGACACACAGGGGATCCCGGGAGCAGGCAGGGACAATCCCTCCATTTGCCGGGGATAATCCTTAGGTCTAGAAAGGGCCCTGGTCTCAATGGCACAGAAGGCGGTTGAAGAAAAATCCAAGAAAAATGAGGGGTCGTCTGAGGTAACTGCTAACTTCACTGAATGATCAGGAAGTTCTCTTCCCTTATTTTGAGGGATATTTTTTTTCCTTCAATGGCTCATTTGCTATTCTCTCTCTCTCTTTCTCTTTCTCTCTTTTAATGTTTCCTTTTGTACTGTTCCAACCAGAGCTTGCTTATTGTGACAGGTGACAGAACTCCTAGCATCTAAACCTATTTAAAAACTAAGATGCTAAGAACAGCTGCAGAAACAGCTTTGTACTCCTACCTATGTTTTTATTCCCCCACCCCACCCCCCTACAAATTTTGGTTGAATTTGCAGCAATGCTTTCTTTGGAGACGTACAAGACTGCCACCTATTGTTACATAAGGGAGAAATCATGTTTCTGAAGACTTCCAATTTGCTTTAGAACCTGGCCAACCGGTGCTTATTGAAGGAGAGCCATATATTGATTTGAGCCAACGCTAGTGTGGTCAGCGACATTGTTTTTGGCTGCTGAGCTATTCCAGTAGATGCAGAGAGAGATGCAGAAGGCTCACCAATGCCTTCCCCTGCGTGGGATCAACAGCCACAGAGACTCTCCTTAGAAGATCTCGACATTAAGAGAAATTGTGTTGTTTACCCGGGACTTTTGTACTTTCTGGCTCTTTGGTATAATTGTTATGGGCTGAATTACATGGGAGGAGAGGAGTGCCAAGGGGTTTGAATGGAATACTTCCCCTCTATTCAGTTCTACAGAGTTCTGTTGAGGCAGCACCATCCAGTGGAAGAGAATCCTCCTGTTTCCTGGCTATTACCACTTTAAAAGTGATTCTTTTCACCCGGGGATTTCCAGAGGATTCAGCAAGAGACGTCCTGGTTGTTGAGAACATCATGCAATTGACCTGAAAACTTCCATGAGTGGGCAACCATGAGCATGCATTAAATTGCTCATTCAGAGGAGTCCTTACGCACTAAGGAAAGAACCATAAATGCTGCAGCCTCCCCCACCCCACCCCTACATTTTGAAAGAATTTAAGAAAGTCTCCTAATTAATCCTGAATCTAGGGCTCATTTACACCAAGCAGGATATTCCACTATGAAAGCAGTATATAAAAGGCAGGAGCCACACGACTGCTTTATAGCAGTACTGAAGTGCACTAACAACTGTTGGGGCCCATTGACACAGACCATAGGCCGCTTTCATACCACTTTCATAGTGCTACATCCTGCTTGGTGTAGATGTGTCGTGGGCCCCAACAGTGTATTTTAGTAGGGATGTGCTCCGCTTCTAATCGGACCGGCAAATTAGAAGCGGAGCGGGGTGCTTCGCCTCCCCTTAAGACGGAGGCGAAGAGGATTGGGGGGCCGGCGGAGCGTGGCGAAGAGGATCGAGGTGAAGGCGGATCCTTCGCCTCGATCTGGAGCTCCGCCGGAAAGGTAAGTGGGGTTTACTGGGCCCTGCCGCTGTCGCTGTCGCCCATGCGGTGACAGCGGCAGGGCCCGGTAAACCCCCTCCTCTCCCTTACCTGCCTCCGTCCACGGTCCCTCGGCTTCTTCAATTGAGCCCGCGGTTCAACTAGGAAGTCTAGGCCGCGGGTTGACACGGCTCCGTGCGATTCCTCGTGAGGAGCCAGGAGCGCATGGGCGGCGACGGTGGCATGGCCTGGTAAAACCCACCGCCCTCCTCTCCTGGCCTTACCTGGCACCACTCCCCTCCACTGTGGAGCTCTGATTCAGAGCCGGAGCTCCGTGGCGAAGAGGAGCGGAGTATGGGCGGAGCGGCGCAGAACGGAGCGGGGGGTCCGTACACACCCCTATATTTTAGTACCGTTATAAAGCAGTGGTATGGCTCCTGCCTTTTATATACTGCTTTCATATCACTTTCATAGTGGAATATCCTGCTTGGTGTATGAATCCCAGGAAGAGTAGACTGTGGGACAGTGAACTGTGGTGGGGGTGGGGGTATGGAATGTGGGATTTTTGTCATTACTGCCCCCTCCCCCTGTAAACAACAATAGCAACCAGCATTTGTTGGGTATTATTCCAAATCAATCAATAAACTTGTTCTACCTTCTAAACAGCAGGCCTATAAATACCAATATTCTTGACAGTTCATACAGGACTTCTGTGTACGTTCTTTTGCTATTTGTGAGGTTGTCACAAATTTCTCTTCTGATGTCACATTACCTTTGACAGTTCAGCTGAAGCGGTATTCTTGTCCTCCTGCAATTGTTCCCCCAATCCTCTTGTATGAAATTAAATAATGCTGTGCTATCAGCAAATTCTCAGTTCTGCCTTTCACAAAGAAAAGAAATTAACCGATCAATACTGAACTACATTGGTAGCAGTGATAAATTCCAGGAGTGATTCCCTTTGCTGAGCTAAATTTAGTCATTAATCCTCTGTCTTGTCTCATACCTATGAACAAAATTGTCCTCTTGAATTTTCCATTCACGTTGCATGCAGGAAAGATGGGAACAAGCCTGATCCATTCAACTGGGATCTGAAAATGATCAAATCTGTTCAAAAACAAACTCAGATATTTCGGATCATCTTTACCCTTGACAGACAAATATTTTTGTCATCTCTTCAGCTCTCCTTTTTGCTCTGATTTTCATCCCTTTGGCCAGCTTTCTCATGCTCTCCATAGTAGACACATAAACGGTTGTCCATAGAGTACATTTATCAGGGCAGTGTAGGGAATGTCACGGCAGCCCCTCAGGAGGGGCTTCAAGGGCACTGGGCTGATACAAAGGCCAACACATGCTAAAGAGGTCATTAATATGAACCAATGGCTAGAAAACACAACAGTCCTACTACCTGTGAAGGCCTCTGGATAGCCCTAGCGTGGTCATGGGGAGACCTTCAGAACTGGTAAATTACCCTTCCATCTTCAACTACACAACTAAAACCACAGCTGGATTGGCTGGACATCCACAGGAATCTGTGCCCCAAATTTTGTAATCCATTCTCTCTGGCCATAGCTAGATGGGGCTTGATCCCTGGGATCGTCCCTGTGCATCCACATGACACACAGGGGATCTCGGGATCAAGGAGGGATGATCCCTCCCTTGCCCTGGGATCTCGCCCTCCCCTTTGGCCCTGGTTTTTCCGTGGTCCCGGGTTGAGCCTGAGACCATGGAACGTGTGGCCGGGTGCCGCAGGTTGACCCGGCTCCGCGCGATTCCTCGTGAGGAGCCAGGAGCGCTGCGCCCATTGGGGGTAGGGTGCAGGGAGCGGGGAAACGAATTTAAATTTAAAAAAACCACTCACCTTATGCGCACAAGCGTTCATGCGCTGCTGGCCCTTTAATAAATAAAAAATGGCGGGCGTGACGCCTCTCCTTCTGACGTCGTTGTGCGTCACATGTAAACAGAGGAGGGATTTTGTGTTAAACATAATGTGAGATCTTCCCTCCTCCGTTGCGAGCTAACAGGTAGGTCTAGCTAAGACACACACACCCCTCTCTCTGTGTGTGCATATGTATGTACTATCCTGGAGAATTTATCCTGCTGGTTTCACCGTCTCTACCTATGACCAACTTTTATTGCCATATGATCCACAACAGGCAGAATATCCCACTATCAAGGCGGTATGAAAGCTGTATTTAAAAGGCAGGAGCCACACTACTGCTTTCTAGCACTATTGTAGTGCACTGCAGGAGCTTTACTATACGGTGATACTGAAGTGCACTGACAACTGTCAGGGCCCAGGACACATCTACACCAAGCAGGATATGGTCTGTGTCAATGGGCCCCAACAGTTGTCAGTGCGCTTCAATACCACTGTAAAGCAGTCGTGTGGCTCCTGCCTTTTATATATACCACTTTCATAGTTAAGGCGACCATATGAAAAGGAGGACAGGGCTCCTGTATCTTTAACAGTTGAATTGAAAAGGGAATTTCTGCAGGTGACATTTGTATATAAGGAGAACCTGGTGAAATTTCCTCTTCATCACACCATTAAAGCTGCAGGTGCCCTGCCCTCTTTTAAATCTGGTCACTCTAGTATAGCTCCTGCAGCTTTAACTTTTGTGATGAAGAGGGAATTTCACCAGGTTCTCCATATATACAAATGACACCTGCTGAAATTCCCTTTTCTATGCAACTGTTAAAGATACAGGAGCCCTGTCCTCCTTTTCATATGGTCACCCTATTCATAGTAGAATATTGTGCTTGGTGTAGATGAGCCCTGAGTTTCTACTAGATTTTTGCTCCTAGAGATGGCACAACCAAACTCCTGCCCCACCTCCTTTCATTGGGGTTCCCTATCAGGTGTTTTACCTGCCCATCCTTTTTGCCATTGATTTTGGTAACTGCTATCTCATTGATGAAATCAGTTCCTTAGAGTCAAAGATGGTGACAGGAAGTGCAGCTTTACCATAATTTAGGATGACCATATGGAAAGGAGGGCAGGGCTCCTGTATCTTTAACAGTTGCGCAGAAACGGGAATTTCACCTGGTGAAATTCCCTCTTCATCACAACAGTTAAAGCTGCATGAGCTCTGCACTCTTTTGTATCTGTCACTCTAGTATAGCTCCTGCAGCTTTAACTGTTGTGATGAAGAGGGAATTTCACCAGGTGCTGCATGCGTACAAATGACACCTGCTGAAATCCCCTTTTCAATACAACTGTTAAAGATACAGGAGCTCTGTCCTCTTTTCCATATGATCACCCTAGGGTTATTGAACTTCGGGGGTGGGGGACGTTTCTCAGTGAAGTACCTTCAGCCCCTGCACTGAATCCACCCACCCAAACTGACCATTGGGTCATCCTGGACAGGAAGAATAATATGATCTTCCTGTTTCAGCTGGGTCTTGTTGAACTCAAGTGTTTTATATCTAGGGTTAGTCTTTGATCTTGACTACTGGCTTATCCCATCACTCCTGGATCCTGCCTCACTTGTGTCCTCTGCCCATGGCACAGCCCTATGAGATGGCCAGTTTTAAAATTGGCATTCACTAGGATCCACCACCTTAACCAGTCAAAGCCATCAGGTGGTGGGTTCATCTAGGGTGACCACATGAAAAGGAGGACAAGGCTCCTGTATCTTTAACAGTGGCATAGAAAAAGGGATTTCAGCAGGTGTTGTTTGTATATATGGAGAACCTGGTGAAGTTTCCTCTTCATCACACCAGTTAAAGGTGCAGGAGCTATACTAGAGTGACCAGATTTAAAAGAGGGCAGGGCACCTGCAGGCTTTCACTGTTGTGATGAAGAGGGAACTTCACCAGGTTCTCCATATATACAAATGACACCTGCTGAAATTCCCTTTTCAATACAACTGTTAAAGATGCAGGAGCCCTGTCCTCCTTTCCATATGGTCACCCTAGTTCATCACTTGACTCCTCAAAAACTCACCCTGCCCTGCTCTCTAACCAGCCACAAGCCCTCCCCATCATCCACTATCCAGGCATTTTCAAGATCTTGCGTTGGCTAGCCCATTTTCTGTTCCACTAGACCGAATGAGAGTCATTATGCAATCATAGTGCTAAAGTTTTCCAGTATCAGGATGTATAAATCTTCCCTCATCCCTACATCCCAAGAAACAAAGTTAGGATTTGTAAATCAAACATCTGGGATTTATTGGCTTAATTTCCTTAAAAACTGTTTTGGGGGTTGTGAGCATGTTGCAGCACCAGCGAAGATTACTTTACAAATCTCTTGCGGGATTTGTAAAGTAACAGAAATGGTGTCGCTCTTTTGAAAGCAGAGCCATGGCAACTGGATGCTACTGTTTAACATACCTAAGATGGACGTGTTAAGGAGAGATGCATAGCCACTGAAATTGGTTTATAACATGGAAGTCTCTTATGATATTGTTTATTGGAGTGATTTTCAATCCTGTGTATATCCTGTGCTATATTTGGCATCTGGTTGGAACATGGCACAGAGCGTGTGGCGCAGAGCGGTAAAGCAGCAGTTTCTGCAGCTGAAACTCTCCCCACGGCCTGAGTTTGATCCCAGAGGAAGCTGTTTTCAGGCAGCCGGCTTGGGTTGACTCAGCCTTCCATCCTCCCAAGGTTGGTAAAATGAGTACCCAGTTAGCTGGGGGAAAGGTAATCACAGCCAGGGAAGGCAACGGCAAACCACCCCGCTATAAGGCCTGCCAAGAAAACGTCAACGAAAGCTGGCATCCCTCCAAGTGTCAGTAATGATTCAGTGTTTGCACAAGAGGTTCCTTTCCTTTCCTGGAACAAGGCTCACCGTGAAACCAAGTTCCTCGCTCTCATGATTTCAGAGAACGCCTTAAACTCAAATGGGCAAAGTCTGATGAAGACAATCTAGTGGGATGGAGGATGATGCCCTGTCTCTGATTGGTCCTTCTTCTGACCTTGGCCAAATCTACACCAACCAAGATATAGTACTATGAAAGTGGCATGAAGGCAGTATTTAAGAGTCAGGAGACACACAACTGCTTTTTTGACGGCATTGAAGCGCACTGACAACTGTCGGGCCCTGTGACACATACAATGTACCACTTCCATACTGCTTTAATACTGGCCATTTCTACAACAGCCTGATAGTCCAGGCTGGTCACGGAGGAGTCCCTGTGTGTCCAAATGATGCACAGGGACTCCAGGGGGCAGGGGGGATGGGCACGGATTTTCCCAGAGATAAATAAACCCTAGGAAAACCACATTCTTCCTGCGGTCTCAGGATCATCCCAGGACTGTGGGAGGTGTGTAGCCACCTGCCCTGCTTCATCTTGCCTCCTCGTGAGTAAACACAAGGAGGTGGGGAACAGGCACAGGGCATGGAGCTCGTCGGGCACTCCATGTCCATCAGGGGGATTGGGATTGGGGTGTTGTTGTTTTTTTTAAAAAACGTACAGTTTTGTTGGAGCACAAGTGCGCTCATTAAAAAACAAAATGGCGGGCGCGACATCCCTCCTTCCTCCATGGAGGTTGCACACTGTGTGTGAATCCAGGGGGAGGATCTCGTGAGCAAAATATTGCAAGATCCTCCCACCTCCCTCCCAGAAGGCCAGGAGGTATAGAAAGGGCCAGTGCTATACCCTGCTCGGGATAGATCTGGGGCCTTGCTAGACCTACCAGAAAATCCGTCTGGGAGCTAGCTGTAACACGCCATCACCCTTTTCCAGACGTAAACACGCGACGGGGCAAGGGAAAGCCCTGTCGCGTGCTCTGGGTTTTTGCCCCTTAAAGGGCCATGTGTGCAGGAGCGCACTGCCGGAAAGGGTAGGGTGTTTTTTTTTAAAAAAACAAAGGGTCCTCCGCTCCCCCTGCCCCTGATTTCCCCCCCACAATGTCTGATGCCCCCCCTGCCCTCTCGCTCGCTCGCCCGTCCTCCCCCCATCCGCCAGGCCTGTCTCTGTCCTTCTTCCCCCCCATCCGCCATGGCTGTCCCCGTGCCCGTCCTTCTTCCCCCCCATCTGCCATGGCTGTCCCCGTGCCCATTCTTCTTCCCCTGCCCCCGATGCCTGTGCCCGTTCTTCTTCCCCCGCCCCCATCCCTGATGCCCGTGCCCGTGCCCGTTCTTCATCCCCGATGCCCGTGCCCATGCCCATTCTTCTTCCCCAGCCCCCCGTCCCCCGTCCCCAATGCCCATGCCCGTGCCAGTTCTTCTTCCCTCACCCCCCGTCCCCGATGCCCATGCCTGTTCTTCTCCCCCCCTCTTTCCTGCCGGGTCGGTCTTTCCCCCAGCCCCCATCTCCCCCCCCCCCGTGATTCTCCCCCCCCCCGGCATGATGGGCTGTGCCCAGTCCATGGCTTCTCATGGCCAGTCGCGAGTAAACAAGCAGCCAGGAAAAGCTACGGAAGTCGCTAGACTTTCCGCAGCTCCGGCCTCAGGCCAGGGCTGCAGAAAAGCCAGGCCATAAACGAATCCGCTTATCCCGGTTTAAGGCAGGTCTTAGCCCAGCCTGACCCCGGAATCCCCTGTGTGTCATCTGGATGCACAGGAGAGAGACCGGGCCTCACACCATGCCAACACCTCATCTAGCAATGGCCCTCGTCCTCGTCAAGTTTTTCCTACATCCTAATTTGTTGATCAGTCTCACTGGTTGGGTTTTCCATGTCCTTTCATCTGTCATTACTCACCCAGAGCCTTGAGGTGTAGGTGGGCTCAAAACAGAAGAAGTTACAAATAAACAAGTAGGCACAAGAAATGTTGCCCGAGAGTTTGGACAGTTAGCAGGGACCTTTCAATCAACCTGGGGCTGCTTAAAGTCGCTCAACGTAATGGGAAATGAACGTCGGTGTGGGTGTTCGGCTGCGCTCAAAGCTTTCCTGTGCTTCCAAGCAATGAGAGGTCAAGCTGAAGCAAGTTCAACCAGAGTTCAGTTGTCTTTAAATCAACATGGGTCAGTCCCTCATCAAGAAATCTCTGAATACATTGTGAGCAAAGTGCACAGCAATGGAGCGGATGGGAGAAGAGGGGAGGGGGGACTGTTAATATTCCAAATCACAGCACAGAATCACAGCTTACTGCCTTAGGGTGATGAGTAGTTCTCATGTGATTATTCCTGATAGTGCAAGTGTTGACTCTGGGTACCATTTTCACAGTAGTGGGTACTTTTAGGAAGCTCTGGCTAGCGGGCGAGGCATGCAAATGATAGGCCAGGTGTGTCGAGCTTCAGGCAGCCTCAGGGCGAATTTCATTTTGGAGGATCTCTCAAGGGCTACGGGCTTGTCTCTATGCTCTATATAACCCATAGTGGCTGTGCGGTGGTGTTGTGTTGTTTCTAAGATGTGGCTGCCAACTCGCAGCTACATCGGGGTTTTACCTTCGACACTGCGCTTTCTCACGGTGTCCTTTTACAGCGACTTTTCCGTTTGCTCCGATGCCACCGTGTCATTTCTCCTGTCCATCAGTGGTGGCTTCAGTTCGGGTGTGTTCCTAGGGGCGGTTCCCAGGGCAGGGTAAGCCCAGGAATGCAAGGCAGGGGACGAGCTTGACAAGGAAGATGGCTGCCTGATAGCCCGTGGTCCCTCCTGCCATCTAGAGTGCAGGACACGGAATAACGGGCTCAAGTTAAAGGAAGCCAGATTCCAGCTGGACATCAGGAAAAACTTCCTGACTGTTAGAGCAGTACGACAATGGAATCAGTTACCTAGGGAGGTTGTGGCCTCTCCCACACTAGAGGCCTTCAAGAGGCAGCTGGACAAACATCTGTCAGGGATGCTTTAGGGTGGATTCCTGCATTGAGCAGGGGGTTGGACTCGATGGCCTTGTAGGCCCCTTCCAACTCTGCTATTCTATGATTCTATGATTCTATGATCTAGGGGCTCGTCTACACCAAGCAGGATATTCCACTATGAAAGCAGTATATAAAAGGCAGGAGCCACAGGACTGCTTTATAGTGGTATGGAAGTGCACTGGAGGATCTACACTACTGCTTTATAGTGGTACTGAAGTGCACTGACAACTGTTGGGGCCCAGGACACATCTACACCAAGCAGGATATAACACTATGAAAGTGGTATGAAAGAGGTCTATGGTCTGTGTCAATGGGTCCCAACAGTTGTCAATGCACTTTAATACCGCTATAAAGCAGCAGTGTGGCTCCTGCCTTTTGTATATCACTTCCATACCACTTTCATCGTGGAATATCCTGTTTGGTGTAGATTATGCCCTAGATTTAGCATGTGCATGCCTCAGCAATGATGCTGTGGTGTGTGTTTTTTGGAGGGGAGGAAGCTGCAAAGTGAATGCATATAGACACCCCCCATATTAGGTTAGTGTGAAGGGCCAATTGCAAAACAGTCAGGGATGAAATTCCAAAAATAACCCCGCCCCCTCCAGCATGTTTTAGTTTAAAGCTCAGTAACTAAGCCTTAGGAGGGGGCATTTTAACCTTTTAGGAAGGGAGAAAGGCTAATCAAAAGTCATGAAACCCCCAAATAATTGGTGGGGGAGGGAAAAGAGGTGGGGGGGGAAAGGGGCATGGACATTTGGGGACACCACAGGCCTGGTTAAGGTCCTAGAGCCTGAGGTACTGGGCCCCTGATACAGGGAGTGGAGATCATGGGAAATGGGGTAAAATGGGCACATTCAGGGAGGGGGTGCCCTTGGGGAGGGTGTTCTCTGAGAACATGTGGCCCAAGCCCTCAACTCCTGCTCCTCCCACAAATACTGGAACCAGCTCTGAGGGATGGTCCTGATGCATGTGGTCCAAAACAGAAGATGAGCGGGACAGTGCCCCTCCCCCCACCAGTACTTGAATGCCACTTTTGCTGGGTCTTAGGCCTCGCCCCTCCAAGGGCTCAAGACATTTTGCTGCCTGAAGTGAAGGACAAGATGGTGCCTGAGGACAGCAGGCTAGCTTAGGGGGCACAGAACAGGATGCAGATCAATCCTGCTCTGTTCTCCATAGAAATAACGGTAGATAGACAGATAGGCCCTTTCTACACCTAAGGGTGTAGAGGGATGCTGGGGAGATGATACCGGGATTTCTGGCTCCCAGGATTGTTTCCCTATGTTCAGACGGTCATGCGACATCCCAGAAATGAAGAGGGACATCCCACCCATCATGGCCGCCATTTTTTGTAAAGCAATAGGAGCCGGAGCTCACTTGCGCTCCAGAAAAATGTAAGTTAAAAAAGAAGAAGCCCTGCCCCTGCTCCCCACCCCACCCCCAATGTTCCTGAACTGCCCCCTGCCTGGCTTCTTCCCTTGCTGAGCCCCACTACTTGCAGGGAGGAGGGAAGAAGCTGGGATGGGCACTCACACCACTCACATTCCTCAGGATCATCCTGGGACTGTGGGAAGAATCAGGTATTCGCAGGTTTTTTATTATTATTATTCCTGGGGAAACCCGTGCCCATTCCCCCCTGCACCAGGGAGTCCCTATGCATCATTTGGATGCACAGGGACTACTACTACTACTACTACTACTACTACTACTAATAATAATAATAATAATAATAATAATAATAATAATCAGGCTGATGTAGGAACAGCCATAGATAGATAGATAGATAGATACACAGAGAGAGAGAGAGAGAGAGAGAGAGAGAGAGAAACCAAGTACAGCTGCAATGAACATAATGCCCAAGGAAATGTACCCCCCCCCCAAAAACAGGGTAAATTGCCAACTTGCTCAAGTAATTAGCTGGGCAATTTATTCTGAGTAGGAGTAACATTTCCATAAGTTCCTAAACATATGGTGATAGCGAGTGTGAATATGGCTGCCTGAGAGGCTTTTTGCTGCGTGCTACTGAATGTCGTTAAGTTGGATGTAAATCATTGGTAATGAGCAATGTTCGTGGGACAAATTAATGGGCACTTGAAACACGTAAAGCGCCGTCTCCCCCGCCTCTTCTTCCCTCCTTTGAAATTCCTTGCAGGCTGGTGCTGTAGTGGAACGTTTGCATCTCTGTCAAAAGTCCAGCACAGGAAAAAATATTGTCTGAATGGATGCCAGTGCGAAATGTAAAATGCCTTTCCTCATGATTGGCGTATCTGTGGACCTGTTTGCTCACCTTGCGTTGCTTCACCGTGCAACAGCTGAGTCATGCTAGAGCAAGGGGGAGACACAGAAGTCACGGAACTGGATTCGGGAAATCACTTCGTGGATTTGGAAGCGTGTCTCTGCACCCCAACCTGGGAACTGACTCTGGGAAAGGAAGAAATGTGTTGTAGGACCGTTGTGTCACTTCCCACCTTTTTGAAGCCAGTTGCCACGTTCCTAGGTGGGACTATTTTTCTTCATTTGGTTATTTATTGTGTTTGCCTCACTCATTAGCTAAAAGGTTTCTTGGGCAGATTAGACGTGAATATACCCGGTCACTACGTTCAACATCTAAGGTCCTCCTCCGGGTGCCTACTCCAAGAGAGGCTCGGAGTGTGGCAACGAGGGACAGGGCCTTTTCGGTGGTGGCCCCCAGACTATGGAATGATCTCCCTGATGAGGCTCGCCTGGCACCAACGCTGCTATCTTTCCGGCGCCAGGTTAAGACTTTCCTCTTTGCCCAGGCATATGGCGGCACATCTTAATCACCCACATGTTTAGTTTTTTAATGGTTTTTAATGCTTTATGTGTGTATGTTCTGTGTTTTAAAAATTTAAATTTTGTATACTTGTTTTTATCTCAATTTTAGAATTTCTGTAAACCGCCCAGAGAGCTCTGGCTATGGGGGTGGTATATAAGTGTAATAAATAAATAAATAAATAAATAAATAAATAAATAAAAAGGTTCCCGAACAACCTGGGTGGCAAGATATCCCTTTCTCCTTTCCTGGTTATGTTCAGGTTGAAAAAGTGTTCCAAAGCTTAACTGTTATGATCATTGCTGTTTTCCAACATTGCTATTTTGTGTACTCCTGATCTATGTGTTTTTTATATAACATTTTATTATTGTCAACGTCCTTGAGTTCTTTTCTTCTCTTTTCTTTTTTGCAATAGGCAGGATATACATTTTAAAAATAAACAAAAATAAGGCTCAACATGGGCCAGGGCTAGAAAGTTCTCCATCCTTCCAGGCTGCATGGAGATGCAATGTCCCCCCTGCCCACTAGGGTCCTTGAAACATATGGGTCATATTTTATTTTGCCTTCCCTGATCTGTCATAATGACAGTCGGATTGCTATAATAGGCAGAGGGTGATACTTTCTGACCATCCTTTTGGTCTTGTTTTGTCCACTTTTTTATTCCCCCCCAGTACTTTCACTCTGCCTGTTTCCAATAGACCTGCAATGCTCCCTCCCTAGTTCTCCCCAAATGTCATCCCTCCATAGGGTTCCAATAATGATGGGAGGTATTCCTGAGTGGTTTGCAGCAGATGGAGACTGGCTAAAACAGCGTCCTTGACCAGAGGAAAGCAATACAGCTGCCATGCCCCTTTGGCAATGAAGGACCCGCTTTGGAAGATAAGAACATCAGAAGAGTCCTGGTGGATCATTCCAAAGGCCTATCTTTGGGTGACCATATGGAAAGGAGAACAGGGCTCCTGTGCCTTTAACAGTTGCATATTTTATTTATTTATTTATTTATTTATTTATTTATTTATTACATTTCTATACCGCCCAATAGCCGGAGCTCTCTGGGCGGTTCACAAAAGTCATGGATGTGACATTCATCCATCCATAGGGGAGGAATCATCCCTCATGAACACCGAATGTTCTTATTCATCTCTAATGTGTATTGTTGGGATGTGTAATGAATCTGAAAGGCATAAAAGGTTACAGGGAGCATACAACTCCCCTGTTAAAACAGCTCCACTGGCTTCCAGTCTGTTTCCGGGCACAATTCAAAGTGCTGGTTATGACTTATAAAGCTCTATATGGTTCGGGTCCAGGTTATTTGAAAGAACGTATTCTCCCTTATGAGCCTGCCCGTGCTTTGAGATCTTCTGGAGAGGCCCTTCTTTCAGTCCCACCTTCTTCACAGGCACGCTTGCTGGGAACATGGGAGAGGGCCTTCTCGGTGGCTGCTCCGGTGCTCTGGAACTCTCTTCCCGGGAAAGCTATGCTGGCTCCCTCCGTGATGGGCTTTCGGAAGCAGGCTAAAACTTTTTTGTTCCAGCAGGCCTTTGGAGAATAATCCAGCCCTCCATCTATGTTAAGGTCTTATAATTTTGTTGTGTATTTTTTAATTGTTTATGGTTTTGTTTGTGGCTTTTCCATAAAGGTCAATTTGTTGTAAATGGCAGCCATAAAGATGCCCATTTACACCAAATGACAGGCATAAATGGTCTGTTTAAAGCCGTCATTTTTTGCACAATGATAGCTCAGCAGTGAGTCAAGCAAACATGGTAGCCCACTGATTCCAGTCCATGGGACCGAGTTCTAGCCCCCAACCGGTCTCTGCTGCCATCCCTAACCCTAATCTGTATATCTACATTTATATCTATTAGAATCAGGGAATTCTAGAGCTTGAAGGGACTTGAAGGTCATCTAGTCCAGCCTTCTGAACAATGCAGGATGCAGCTATAGCATCCCTGAGATATGACTGTCCACACGTCTGCTTAAACGTGCCCAACGAAGGAAAGCTCATCCTGTCCCAGGGTTATCTGCTCTTCATTCAAACAGCTTGTACCATTAGGAGATTTAGCCAAACTGCATTTAAAGACCAAGAATGGAAACAAAGCTAATAATAACTAAAAAGGAATGTTTAGCCAAACTCTGTTTCCCTGAAATTTCTACTCGTTGATATCATGATCACCCATGTCTCCCTTTAATCTTCTCTCCTCCATGTTAAATCTTTCAATTGTTCCTCATAGGACTTGGATGACACCATTTTCACTCTCCTAGTTGCTGTTCTGTAGATACATTCCACCACCACCCCGCAAACCTTTTTCAACAACATGGCACCTGGGACCTGGACACACTACTTGTGACCTGTGCAGAATACTGAGGGACTTCTCATGGTCTGGACATTAGGTGCCTTTAATGCAATGCCCCTCACAGTCCTACCAGCTCGTTTGTGTGATATAGGCCTGAGCTGTCAACACTACAGGGTCATGGGAGAAGAAATATGCTGAAATATTAGTCCGATCTTCCGTTGTGGTGTTGTTCCTTCATCACTTTTCCCATCTTCAACTAGCTGGCAGCTTAATATTTATATTCCGTTTGCCATACCTAGTCAAGCAACCTAGCCAGTGCAATGACAGGTTGATATGAACTGTGCAGAGATATAAATAGCTTGCAAGCATACACACCACACTGTTGCTATTTTTTCTCTCCCCTCACTTCACAGGTTTGCAAAGGTTAGGAATATCACTTGCACAGTGTGTGTTTTTCTTTCTTTTTTTTCCTCCTCCTTCTCCTTCTCCTTTGTAGTCTTCTTCCTCCTCCTCCTCCTCCTCCTCTTCTTCTCCTCCTCCTTTTCCTTCTTCGTAGTCTTCCTCCTCCTCCTCCCCTTCCCCCTCCTCCTCCTCCTCCTCTTCTTCTTCTCCTCCTCCTCCTCCAGCTGTTGGGTAATTTTCAGAAAAAAGACCTCTGAGATGCATTTAAAGACCAAGAATGGAAACAAAGCTAATAATAACTAAAAAGGAATGCATTCTCCTAGGACAAGTATGCCAAAGCCATGCACTATTTTGATCATGTCCCAAACTTGTACAAACCAGCTTCAGCATATGATGTTTCAAAGCATTTTCTGTGTAATAAGAGAAGGCAACAGGGGACCAGAGGAATCAATCTAGCCCCGGGTGATTTCCCATATGCCCCCCACGTATAAGCTCTGATTTCAGAGATCCCACGCAACCAACCACCCACCTGCCATAACTTCATTGGTATTCTCCGGTGCCAGTGTAAGGGGTCGGCAAGGATCGGTACCTGCTGAGGGTGGATGGGTGGGTGGGGGCATTGCCAAAAAGTCCTGCAGCCCTCTTGTCACCTGCCTTTTGCTCCGGCCCAGAAAATGGTGGTCATGAGAAGGAAGAGTGGTCCATGCCACTGCTTCCTTGCTCATCGCCTCTCTGCCTGGCAAGCCAACAGGTGGTAGCAATGATGAGGAAGACTAGAAGGAGGAAGAGGAGGAGGAGCTGCTGGCAGTGGCAAAGCTAGTGTACAGGTAGAGGTGCAGCGGCCCATTGAGGCCATCAATATGGATGGCTTTAAAAGGGGTGTGTGGATAAATCCTTAGAGGAGACGGCTATCAATGTTACTAGTCTTGATGGTTAAATGCTACCTCCAGGATCAGAGGCAGTAGAGACAACTAGCTCCCAAAGTTGTGAATTTGCATCTGGCTCGGCCTCACAACATGATATTTTGACTTAGGCTCCAGCTACTTCCAGGGTCAGAAGCAGTATGACTATATACACCAGTCACTGGGGAGCATTGGTGGGAGGTTACTGCTGCACTCATGTCCTGCTCGTGGATTCCTGGTCAACAGCTACTGTGGGAACAGAATGCTGGACTGAATGGCCCCTTGGTCTGATCCAGCGGGGCTCTTCTGATGTTCTTATGAGGGTGTCTTGCCCAAGAGCCCTCCAAAACCTGGAGCTGGCACTGGCTTTCTCTGACATGGACCAAGACCCGGACACATTTGCATCAGGGTGAACAGCAACAGAACATCTCTGCAAACTCCAGGCCTACTCAAAGTCATCCCTTAAGCTTAGTAGCAGGTTTTAAGCACAACATTCCCTGGCTAAGCCTCACTGAAGCATCATACTTCTGCCTGGGGCCCTTGCTAGATGAAGGGTTAGCCCGGTGCAGATCTGATGTGTGGATAGGAGTGATAGCCCACACTACTTGTAGCGCGGGCTGGCCCCTCCACACGCCCGGATTTTCAGGTAGGTCTAGCAAGGCCCTGGTTATCCCTCTTCAGGGCCCAACTGCACCTTGCAATCGACTGATCTCCAGATACTTTAAAAAAAAAAAAAGTTAACACATCATGGGGAGGAAGCCCTGGACAGAGTTGGCTTTATGTCCAAGGAAGCCCCCTGCAAAATGCCCCAGTACTTGTGCCCTTCTGGCAGGATTATGATCACGATTCACAGTCTGTAGCAGCACAGCAGTGATTTTCAACAAACTGCCTCTCCTTTAAAAATCCCAACAATGCTCCAATATAGAGTCACTTTGGAGCACTGCAGGGCCTTTTAAATGGGGTGGTGGCCCCTAGCCACCTCAACTAGAAAAAACCAAGTCAGGGGGTAGGTGGGTGGACCTGATCCTGAGCAAGTATCAGTACCCATGATTCCTCTAGTGTGGGAGAGCCCACAACCTCCCTAGGGAACTGATTCCATTGTCGTACAACTCTAACAGTCAGAAAGTTTTTTCTTGATGCCCAGCTGGAATCTGGCTTCCTTTAACTTGAGCCCGTTATTCCGTGTCCTGCACTCTGGGAGGATCGAGAAGAGATCCTGGTCCTCCTCTGTGTGACAACCTTTTAAGTATTTGAAGAGTCCTTTTCACCATTGCAATATGCTTGACTCACACTCTGGCCCAGACAACAGTGGTAGTGAGAACAGTAGAAGCCAGTCAGGCAAGCAAATGGTAGCAGTGATGAGAAAGAGGGTAAGGAACAATAGCAGCTGGTGACAATGGAGGAACTGGTGACAATGGTGGTGAGAAGGTAGACTCACTGAAGGAGGAGGCCCACTAAAGGAGGGGGGGTCCATTGAGGGTCTCCTGCCAAGGCCCTTCAAAACCTTGGTGGCCATGCCTGTGAAGCACGGCCATTATTTATTCCAAGTAGCATCCTTGGAAGAACAAGCAGATCAGATAATTATTATCTCCTCCTTCATCTCCAAGTGAATATTCCAATATTAGCAGCCTCCCAAGCAAAATTTAGAAGCCGCATGGCAGGAGCGCCAGAGAACTGTGTTAAAATTAACAGATGCACATCGCCTGCCCACACGCTGCAAACTGCAGCTCTGTCACCGCTAATTATGAACTTACATAATTGCACACACGCGCACCGAGAAAGACCCCTGCGGGAAACGGCACACACAAGAGCGGTTGAACAAGTTGAACAGAACGCGTTCTCGGAAGGGAGGTTGGACTCCCGTCATGCATGTTCACCGTGTGTGTGTGTGTGTGTGAGAGAGAGAGAGAGAGAGAGAGAGAGAGAGTGAAAGGATGCAAACTGGTGAAGGAGAATGATAACTTTCTCTCTGATAAAAAAAAAACCTGGCCCCTTTATTTGGGCTGTGAAAGGATAGCTGAAGGATGAGCCAGCCTTTTACTTTCACAGCTGCCCTCTGAGGCAGCGAAACACACTCCACAATGGTGAGGGCCTGAGGGCCTACTTCCAGGTGACAGGGGCCATGCTTTGCAAGCACAACGCCAGAGGATTAATTCCTGCCCTTTCCCACTGGGACTGCACCAATGCACTTAACATGCATGTGTTCTGTTATGTACATAACAGTTGCAGGGAAGTCAGAGCATCCTCTGGACTGGAGAGAAGAAGTTTAACTCTTTCTTTCCCTGCCACATTCCCTGACAACAACAACAACAACAACAACAACAACAACAATAATAATTCCTCCCTGAAGGTGCTATTTGCATTTCAAGTGAAGTCTTTGCTGGCACCAATGGGAACTTCCCTTAAAATGGGAGAAAATTTCCAGTGGAATTTTAGGATGCTTTTAGGATAATAATAATAATAATAATAATAATAATAATAATAATAATAATAATAATAATAATTTTATTTCTTACCCACCTCTCCACTTAGATCGAGGTGGGGAACAACAATAGATATAAAACAATTAAAAACGGATTAAAAACATAGCATACATGATAAAAAACATCCTAAAAACATTCTAAAATTTTAACAAGGATGTTTTAACAATGTATATTATGTTCTTAATTCAGTTTTATGTATTTCATATTTACTGTTGTTCCCTGCCTCGATCAAAATGGAGAGGGGGTAAGAAAATTATTATTATTATTATTATTATTATTATTATTATTATTATTATTATTATTTGTTGAACCATGGCCAGGAAAGAAAGAGTTAAAATGTGCCTCCTCACCTCCCCCCTCATCATCTTAAGGTTGTTGAGGTTTCCTTGTGGCTTCTATTTATATAACTAAAAGAGAGCACCTCAATTAATGCCATATCTTGCTTGGCCCAGAGTTACTATAAGTCAAGTATTCATGAGATCTTAGATGGGAGAGCCATCCCCACTTCATCTGACCGGGGCCTTAGCTAGACCTAAGGTTTATCCCGGGATCATCCCGGGGTCGTCCCTGTTCATGTAAATGACACACAGGATATCCCGAGAGCAGGCAGGGATGACCCCGGGATGATCCCGGGATAAACCTTAGGTCTAGCTAAGGCCTGGCTCATTTCCCTTACCTGAACAGGTGTGTCTGTCACTCACCCGACTAAGAAAGAAAACTGTGGCCATATGGAGAGAACCTACTCAGCAACATATTTATAAAATAAATCCCAGCTGAGTGCTCCAGGCTTCAAGAATTAATTTTTATTAAGTCATGAACAGCATTAAAGAATGGCAAAACTTTGCAATTAGGAAACACACAAGGCAATCAATACAATTAGGATATTTAAAACCATAATAGAAATAATGATTAGTCCTTTTGAACTAACATTAAAGTTCTATTCCGCTGTTCCGATGAAACAGTTATCATTTTAAGCAGTTCGTATTCTTAGGTAATCATGTTTGGTAGAGTTCTTGTTCTACCAGGATCTCTGCTCAATGTCTTGGGGGAAAATCACATTTGCTTACTTTCACTTCCCTGCTCACGCGTTTGTCCCGCATTACTTCCTCTTTTGAGAGAGGAAGTAAACAACGTGCAGTTTCCCATTTTTTCAAATCTCAGGTTGGGCTCATCTCAAATTTTGAGTGTTTCTCCAGTTTTAAATTCAGCTCATCCTGACTTTAGAGATCCTTTTTTTAAAAAAAAAAATTGTACAAGAAACCATAAGTGCATTTCTCGTAATACAGGCATGTTTGTAGGCATTTTTACCTATTATTATTATTATTATTATTATTATTATTATTATTATTATTGTTGTTGTTGTTGTTCCCAAACATGAGGCATTTTCAATGTTGTTTTCCCTAATATATTATTTATTTATTTATTTATTTAGAATATTTATATACCGCTCCCCATTGAAAAATTTCGGAGCAGTGTACAAGGTAAAATAAAAACAAAAACAGAATAAAACAGTTAAAACAAAATTTAAAAGAAGCAAAAACAGAAATCCAAGGTTGCATCTAATATATGGTTTTGGATGCATGCTTTGACTGGAGAATTCCACTGCAAAATTTGGAGAAGTGTGTGAATTTTGAAGGACAGCTGAGTTTTGGATTGTGTGCGGGTTCAAAAGTGTCAGAAAGCAAACTGTAGAAGTTTCTCCCCGTTCCTACTTCCGTATATGGCGCTTCAATGCAATGGCCAAAGGTCCACTCTACCAACCAAACTGGTGCCCAGCAGGGGGCCGTCTAGATGTCGCCTTTGCCTTGGGATGGCTCTGAAGCGGCTCCGTGTTGGTTATATGACACAGCCTCTGATTCGGAGCCACCCCAGGGCAAAGACCGGAAGATCCACAGATGAAAAGTCAGGGACTCAGGGCCTTACTAGACCTGCCGGCTTACGCCGGCAGGGAGGCGAGGCCAAGGCGCGCTAACATTAGCGCGCCTCCCCCGGGCTTCCAGACGGCGGAGTCGCAGGGAGGACGCAAGCCCTGCGTCATCCGCCATTTTTTGTTTTTGTTTAAAGGGGCCGTGTGTGGCCCGAAGACGGCGGACAAGGTAAAGGTTTTTTTTACTTCTTTTTTTTAAACGGGGGGGGGGGGAAGGATGGCAGGGTGGGTGGCACGGGGGAGGGCGGGTGAGATCGCGCCGTGCCCTCCCCCGTGCCACCCACCCTGCCATCCTTCGCCCCCCCGTTTTTTAAAAAACGCCCTCCCCTCTCTTCCCCCCCCCCCCCCGCTGATGGGCACAGCGCTCCTATGAGTGCTGTGCCAGGCCGGTCCGTGGATTTTCACGGCTTTTCACTTATGGCGCGTTGAAGGAGGCCTCAGCGCGGCCTGCCTCCGGATTCCCCTGTGCGTCATCTGGACGCACAGCACGGAAACCGGGTCAGAAGGCGCGCTAAGGCCTGGTCTAGGAACTCCCTTACTCTGACTTTTCCTGCCTGAGTAAGGTCAGCGAGTCTCTTCCAACATCTGTCCTCACTCCGGCGCTGCGCCAGATGCATTCCCTGGTGGACGTCGACCTCTCATTGGTTGCCGGAAGCCACGGGAGGGGGAGGGGGTGGGCCCAGAGAGCCTAATAGGTGCCCCAAAGCCCGTGCTTCTACCCCCTATGGGGATTATTTATCACCACCCCACAGCAGCGATACTGCAGGGTTTGGCAGTGGAACAGCACCAACTCTGCACTGTGAAGGCAATGACGGTGAAAGAGAGATGGCTCAGGATATTTGGGAGCTCAAAGGGGCTCCCAAAGTCCAAAGGGGGCCTCCAACTGGGGTCCCCAAACAAAAAGTTTGCCACCCTTTAATGCCCCCCCCCAAAAGCAGCCGCTCTAATTTGTGCTGGGGACAACTTCAAGGTGGCAAGTTGAGGTCCGCCTGAGCTACCCATGGGTACACTTCTGTAACACTAGCCATGGTGGATATAGGCCACCGCTAGACCTAAGGTTTATCCTGGCACCATCCAGGGTTCGCCCCTGCCTGAGCACTGGATCCCCTGTGTGTCACCTAGATGAACAGGTTTGACCCCTGGACGATCCAGGGATAAACCTTAGGTCTAGCTATGGCCATAGTTTCCTCTCTTCTTGTTTCGTTTTGCTCCCTTTACTTTGCATCTTGGCTTTTATCCTTCCGTATACAAACCTGCTGAGTTCAAGTTCTTTTCTCCCCTTCTTTTTTCTACTTCTTTTTCTCCCTGCCAAACTCCCTAAAACCTCATCACTGCAGAGACAGCAGAGACGTGCCACAGTAATGTCCTGGCACGTTGCCAACAAACCTACTTTACATCTGTAGGAATTCGATTTCAGCTTCCATTTATCGGCAGGTTCAGCTAAAGGGTTCAGGTCCCTGAGAAGCTGGTTGCATTTGTGATAAATTCCTCTAAGCTGGGTTGCTGTTTTCCATTAAATTCTGGTTAATTGAAGGGAAAGACATGGCTACAAGACTAATAGGGAGTTCTTAACAGTGATCCCTGTTCTATTGGAGTGAGAGACAGGGGGTGGGGGTGGGGAGAGAAATGCAAGACTCTTGTACTACTTTATTAAAACACACACACACATACACACACACACACACACACCAAACTTTAGTAGAATGTGCATAGTGGTAGATGTCAGAGGCCCTGTTCAGGCATGATCCTCCACAGCAGGGGTGAGCATCCTGTGGTCCTCCAGATGATTTGGCCTACAACTCCCATGATCCCTCACCATTTGCTATGCTGGTAGGGTCTGATGGGAGCTGTAGGTCAACATATCGGGAGGCCCACAAGTTGCCAGTGTGGTATAGTGGCTAAGGTGTTGGACTGGGAGTTGGGAGTTCCAGGTTCTAGTCTCCACTTGGCCATGGAAGTTTACTGGGTGAGTTTGGGCCAGTCACAGGCTCTCATCCCAACCTACCTCACAGGGTTGTTGTTGTGAGGATAAAAATGGAGAGAAGGAAGATTATGTATGCCGCCTTGGGTTCCTTAAAGGGAAAAAAAATGGGATATAAGTGTAATAAAGGAAGTGAGGCAGGTGGCTACTAGGAGGAGGGCCTTCTCTGCTGTGGCACCCCGGTTGTGGAATGAGCTCTCCAGAGAGGTTCGCTTGGCACCTACAGTGTACTCCTCTCATCGCCAGCTGAAGACCTTTTTATTTTCTCAGTATTTTAACACTTAATTTAACTTAAATTTCAACTTTGCTGTTTTAATTCCATTTTTTAAACCTATATCAATTTTTTCTTTGTAGCTTTAATCCTGGTTGTGCTTTTTATATTGTATTTTGTATTCGTGTTTTTAAATTGTTGGTTGTTTTTATGCCCTTTGTGGTTTTAATTTTTGTAAACTGCCCAGAGAGCTTTGGCTATTGGGTGGTATAAAAATGTAATAAAGAAAGAAAGAAAGAAAACCAATATAACAAATCCTTGTTTCACATAATCTTAATCGTATGGAGAAGGAGAATTAGTCTGGCCATCAGCTCCACCCCCTGGGTATCCCTGTCTCTGTATTCATGTGTGGTCTGAAGAGGGTAACTCTGGTGTCCACACAGTCTCAATAATGGGAGGAAAAACAAATTAAAAAACCCTATGCATGTTCGCCTCTTAAGATGTGTGGCTAGCAGAGGGCTGAGCCGGTGAAGATGCAACAGCAGGGGAATTGGAATTCCTTCACATGATTAAGTTTGCATGCATGATAACACTGGAATAGGCCCTGTCAGAAGGCCATTTTTGGAGTATGGAACTCAAAGTCTCGTGACAGAACCTGTCAGAATGAAGTCCTTGGGCTATGCTTCTGCTGGTGTCATTTTAGTACCTCAACCACATTAGCTGTTTGCTGATCAGCTACAGATACACTGGCTAATGGGACCTTTTAGAGGGTCTCCTGAGAAATCCAGATGTTAAAGCCTTGATATAAGCCTCAGGATTAGGACTCTCCTCGGAGGCCATTTTGGAGCCTCTGAAACAGCCCTGATTTGACTCTATCTCACCTCAGCACTGAAGCCAAAGTGAGTTTTGCCCCCACAAAGCGACTTGAGCTTGCAGGTTCCTGGGTGCCAGCCCCATGGCTGGCATCCAAGAAAACTGGAAACAAGGCCAACCAGGAGTCCATGGGACTCTCAACTTCCCTATCCCCTCTCACAGACCCCTCTCCCCCGTCACCTTCCTCGCCCCCTTCCCCCTCCCCCCAAGCCAGAGCCTCCATCGCCGGGACCTACCTGTAAATCACATCCTCCTCCAGAGACCCGGCCTGCAATTTAAACTTAAGATCATGGTGGCTCTCTGTTTTTACTATATCTATGGCCAAAAACTACAGCAGCCATCAAGAGGAATGGCTCTCTGGGAAGAGGATGTGATTTACAGGGAAGTTGCAGGGCAGCAGGAGTTTTCCAGAAAGGGGGGAGGAGAAGGAGGTGAGTCCAGTGGACTCACCTGGACTCATGGCCGCCTTGCACTGGCTTTCCCAGCCAGGTGGGAGGGAAATTTGGAGCAGCCCAGCACCACCCCAAATCAGTGTGAGGTGCCCTGAGGTTTTGGTACTAATCTGCTTCAGCCTCAAGCCAACCCGGTACCGAATCAGCCTGCCTCACCTTTGTTTTGGGGATTCGGTCAAAGGCTGTGCCCAGCCCTACTCAGGACCATTCTTCATTGGTGAGCTTCCAATTCTTGGAATTCTGCTTGCTTTCTCATGGAACCAGTCTGATTATATCTATCTCGGAGGGATGGAATTTTTGCCCACAGACTCCTGCCTGGCACTCTCACATGGGCCAGGTTCCTGCTGCTGGGCTTCCTGGGGCACTATTCTGCAAATACTTTTGGATGTGCTGCAACGTTCAGCAGAGAGAGAGAGAGAGAGAGGCTGTAAGAGCCCTGCCTAGCATGTCCAGATACAAAAGAGGCCAAGGCTCCTGCAGCTTTAACTGCTGTAGTGAAGAGGGAATTTCATCAGGTGCTGCATGCATAAAAATGAGACCTGCTGGCATTCCCTTTTCAATATAACTGTTAAAGATGCAGGAGCCCTGTCCTCCTTTCCATATGGTCACCCTTGGCAATTGTATTCTGTGGGGTGTGGTCTTGGCTCCAGTACCCTTAGGCTGAGAGGTGTTTTTCTTTTTTTCTTTTGTTTTTAAATTTTTTAAAAAATCTGTAAAGTGTGTTTTCAAAGCACAGCAAAAAGGGTTTAATGAAGCTCTTCCTGTTCAGAAAAGCAACACACTCTTTCCCTGAATCCCTGTAGAAACATTAATCTGATTTTGTGCTTCCTTCAGCAGGGCTAATTAGTTACCTAATATTAATTATAGTAATTACACACATACCTAGCTGTAGAACTATTAAAGAGCTGATTAGAAGTAAGGGAGAAGGAGGGGAACGAGAGACACGACGATGTTTTGAAGCAGGTCGGTTAATCGGCTAACAGCTGTTCCTTGCCTTGACACTGCTGGTTAACACTTGAATGCACTCCAAAGAGATGGCTTGGATGTGCCAAGCTAGGAGGACAGTTGAATTGCTTCATGGCAGGGCCGGGGAAAGATAGCCGGTGGCACAAAAATATATATATTTAGGCCCCAACTCCCATCAGGCCCAGCCAGGATGAATAATGGTCAACCTGGCTTCAGTTGTCTATGCTCTGGTAACCTCCAAGTTAGATTACTGCAATGCGCTCTACGTAGGGCTGCCTTTGAAGACGGTTCGGAAGCTGCAGCTCGTGCAAAATGCAGCGGCCAGATTGATTTCGGGAACCAGAAGGTTTGACCATATAACACCTGCTCTGGTCAGCTTGCACTGGCTGCCTGTATGTTTCCGAGCCCAATTCAAGGTGCTGGTTTTGACCTATAAAGCCTTACATGGCTAGGGACCATAATATCTGATGGAACGCCTCTCCCGATGTGAATATACCCGGTCACTACGTTCAACATTTAAGGTCCTCCTCCGGGTGCCTACTCCGAGAGGGGCTCGGAGTGTGGCAATGAGGGACAGGGCCTTTTCGGTGGTGGCTCCAGACTGTGGAATGATCTCCCTGATGAGGCTCGCCTGGCACCAACGCTGCTATCTTTCCAGTGCCAGGTTAAGACTTTGCTCTTTGCCCAGGCATATGGCAGCACATCTTAATCACCCACATGTTTAGTTTTTAATCGGTTTTTAATGCTTTATGTGTGTATGTACTGTGTTTTAGAGTTTTAAATTTTGTATACTTGTTTTTACCTCAATTTTAGAATATCTGTAAACCGCCCAGAGAGCCCTGGCTATGGGAGCGGTATATAAGTGTAATAAATAAAATAAATAAATAAATAAAGTATGATGGGATTTGCAGTCCAACAACATCTAGAGGGCCACAGGATCAGTTGCCCTGCTCCGTAGGGTCTGTGCTAAACCAACATGCTATGTGTCAGCTTATCTCTGATAAAATTAAGAGTTCTTGAAAAGAACAATAAAAACAGTACATTCCATAGCACCATGTGGGCTGTTGCTAGATGATGGGTTAGCCCGGTGCAAGCCCCGGGCTTGCCCTTGTGTGTCCAAATGATGCACAGGGGACCCCGGGCTCTGGCAGGGGTAGCCCTCCCTTACGCCGAGATAAACGGCACCATTTGTGGCTGGTATTTCCTGCAGTCTCGGGCTGAGCCGGTCCGCCACTTTCCCTGGCTACTGCAATTACTCATGAGGAGCCAGGAAAAGCAGTGGATGGGGTGCAACGCTCTGCAGGAGTGCTGGGCCCATTGGGGCAGGGGGGAGAGATAGGGAGAAATCGCGAGGGGGAACCGGAGATGGGGGGGGGAATCGCAGGCAGGGTGGAGAAATCGGAGATTGTGGGGGCGGGGAACCGGAGATGGGGGGAATTGCACCCGGGGGGAGGAATCAGAACCAGGAGGGGAGCGAGGAACCCTTTAAAACAACACACTTACCAGTCGATGGTGTGCTCCTGTACACCCGGCTCTTTAAAAATAAAAAAATGGCGGACGTGATGGGTCCTTCCTGCAGCCCGTCACATCTGACGTGTAGACTGGGGCAACAGCCCATGCTGCTTGTAGTGCGGGCTGGCCCCTCCTCCCACACGGATTATCAGGTAGGTCTAGCAAGGCCCATGGTGTTGGAAGGTGAAGATTGTGGCATGTGCAATGGTGTGTGTGTTTGTTTTCCATTACAGGACTGCATCCCTCAATTTCCTTGTGTGGAAATTTCCTGGAGAATGTGGACAGGGAGACATTTTTTTTAGGGATGTGCTCCGCTTCTAATCGGACCGGCGAATTAGAAGCAGAGCGGGGGGCTTCGTCTGCCCTTAAGGCGGAGGCGAAGAGGATTGGGGGGCCGGCGGAGCGTGGCGAAGAGGATCGAGGTGAAGGCGGATCCTTCGCCTCGATCCGGAGCTCCGCTGGAAAGGTAAGTGGGGTTTACCGGGCCCTGCCGGTGTCGCTGTCGCCCATGCGGCGACAGCAGCAGGGCCCGGTAACCCCCCCGCCCTCCTCTCCCTTACCTGCCTCCGTCCGCGTTCCGTCGGCGTCTTCAATTGAGCCCGCGGTTCAACCAGGAAGTCTGGGCTGCTTGCGGCCCAGAGTTCCTGGTTGAACCGCAGGCTCAATTGAAGACGCCGACGGAACGCGGACGGAGGCAGGTAAGGCCCCCCTCTCCCTTGGTCCCTTACCGGGCTCTGCTGCCGTCGCCGCATGGGCAGCGACGGCGGCAGGACCCGGTAACCCCCCCGCCCTCCTCTCCCTTTCCTGCCTCCGTCCGGGGTCCATCGGCATATTCCATTGACGGTAACCCCCCCTCCCCCTTGGTCCCTTACCGGGCTCTGCCGCCATCGCCTCACGGGCAACGATGGCGGCAGGGCCCGGTAAACCTCCCGCCCTCCTCTCCCGGCCTTACCTGGCGCCACTCCCCTCCACTGCGGAGCTCCGATTCGGAGCCGGAGCTCTGCAGCGAAGAGGAGCGGAGTATGAGCGGAGCGGCGCGGAGCGGAGCGAGCCGACCCGAAATTTTCGGATCGGCCAGCAGGGCGGAGCGGGGGGTCCGTGCACACCCCTATTTTTTTTCTCTCTCCCGTAATATTAGAACCCAGTGGGGCCATCCCATGAAGCTAATTGGTGGGAGATTCAGGACAGGAAGGACTTCTTCACACAGAGTGTAGTTAAATTATGGAATCCACTACCACAAGGTGTAGTGATGGCCACCAATTTGGATGGCTTTAAGAGGGGGATGGATAGATTCCTGGAGGAGAAGGCTAGCAATGGCTACTAGTCCTTTTTTTTTAAAAAAAAAAAAATCTTTTTATTAACTTTTACAACAGTTAACAAAAATAAAGAAACATAGTACATAAACATAAAATAGTATTTGTATCATATATTCAAACTTAGTCTATTAAACATATTCATGCTCAACATAAAAGTGCGCCCCTCACCTCAGGATCTCATTCCTGTTTCCAAAAACTCATAGTTTCTTCTGTTGATGGTTTCCCGCTTCCCTTAGAAAACACAAATACTAAGAACTTTTTCCAAATTCCTTCAAAATCATTCTTTTTTACCTTGTCTTGTCCCTCTGGCCAGTCGTATCTTGTCCGTAACTCCATCATTTACTACCACTACGGCTGTATTTTGGGAGTATAGCTACTCTATTATTGCTTTAAATTTGTTTCCAAATCCCATTTTATTTAGAACCATCTTTAGCACTTGCCAACTCACACTATCAAAAGCCAATTTGGATGGCTTTAAGAGGGGGATGGATAGATTCCTGGAGGAGAAGGCTAGCAATGACTACTAGTCCTGATGGCTATGTGATACCTCCAATATCAGAGGCAGTAAACTAAGGCAACCTATGGCAAGGGCTCCTGTATCTTTAACAGTTGAATAGAAAAGGGAATTTCAGCAGGTGACCTTTGTATGCATGCAGCACCTGGTGAAATTCCCTCTTCATCACAATAGTTAAAGCTGCAGGATTCCTGCCTTCTTTCATATCTGGTGGGCTATACGTAGAGAGTTCTGAAGGACTCCCGGGCCTAGTCAGGCACTTGTGGCATTCCTAGCCATAGCTCAAAATGCTTAACTGTTGTGGCATAGTGTGTCATCTGAACGTTCTCACAGTGAAAGTCAACAACACTCCCCCACGCTCCAAAGCCACCTCATAAGTAAGGTAAGCACAAACCCCCCAAACCATGAACATTCCTATGAAATGTTCCTCTCTGTTGAATTCAGTTTCAAAAGTGATTCCTCTTCTATCAGATTGAGTAACAATGGTCGAAAGAAATCTAGAAGACATTTTTGGCATAGCACAAAAATATCCAGTCTAAGACCTACAATTTTGCAGCATTTTTTTTAAAAAAGAAATGAAATAAAATTAGAAACGTGAGGGGTTTTTTTTGGGGGGGGGGAAGTATGGTTCATGTGTAGAATCCATTGGCCCTGTTCAGAGTACACCCCAAAACCTTCTGGTTAAGCCTTTTTTGTTGTTAAGCTGCAGGGTTTAGGGTGTCTTGTGTGATGCATTTTGCTCAGCCCTGGTCACTTTGTATCCACATTCAGACTGTCTTCACTAACTCTGTTCTGCACAGGGCCGGCACTACCATAGAGGCAGCTCAGGCAGCGGCCTAGAGCACCAAGCAAAGGATGGTGCCGAACAGCACACCCGGAAGCCGCTCTCCTAGAGCGGCTTCCAGGCGCGCTGTTCCAAAGCCGCTGCCCTGGCCGCCCCCCAACCCCAGTATCCTAGCTTCGAAGCCAGCGCCCAGCCGGAAGCCACTCCTGGCTTCAAAGCCAGGATGCTGGGGTTGGGGGGCAGTGGCTTCAGAAAGGTGTGCCCGGGAGCCACTTCCGGGCACGCCGCTTTGAAGGCCCTGCCCCGCCCCTCAACCCCAGCATCCTGGCTTTGAAGCCAGGCGCGGGCACAGGGGGCGGCTTCAGTATGGCACGCCCGGGCGCACCATTCTGAAGCCACTGCTCTGCTCCCCAACCCCAGCATCCTGGCTTCAAAGCCAGGAGCAGGAGCGGGCGTGGGGGACGGGGTTTGGCTTCAGTATAGCGCACCCAGGTATGCCATTCTGAAGCTGCTGCTCCGCCCCCAACCCCAGCATCCTGGCTTCAAAGCCAGGAGCAGGAGCAGGAGCGGGCGTGGGATGGGGTGGTGTTTGGCTTCAGTATGGTGCACCTGGGTGTGCCATTCTGAAGTCTCTGCCCCACCCCCCAACCCCAGTGTCCTGCCTTCAAAGCCAGGAGTGGGTGCAGGGGGCGGGGGGGGCCCTTCAGCATGGCACACCTGCCTAGGGCGCAAAATAGTCCGGCGCCGGCCCTGTTTCTGCAATAGGGTTAGTGGTGCTAACCCTGGCTTAAAGTGTCTTATATGATCCCACCAGGGTTAACGGTCTGGAATCATAGAGGTCGACAGTGAGAATGGCCTAAATCACCTAGGCCACTCTAGACGGCAAACTTGATCTCTGCTGCCAATTGCTGCCATGCTGATGCGCTTGCTCAAAATGGCTGCCAGCGTAAAGTATAGCAGGTGATCCTTTCAAAATGGCACCATGAACAGGACGGCACCATAGCGCCACAAATGGCTTTGAATCTGCCAGTGACTGTCCTGGCGAGTGAGAGAGGGGGAGGCATAGACATTCCTGAATGGCGAGTGTCCTCTCCAGCAATGGAGGTGGTTAAAAGCACTCAGTTTCAAAGCAGTCAGCATAAAATGAATGTGTGAGGAAGGAAGAAGAAGACCTAAAATAGCAGGCGCTAAGGGGCTCATACCGCAAGGGATGCTGGGATATGGGGTGGAGCATTCAGATGACTGAGGAGCTCAGCAAAAAGGTTTGTGGTTAGCATGTGGCTTAGAAAACGGGCAGGGTTTATGGTGTCTTGTGCAACAACATGGCTTATGGTTAGTGCTAATCCCAGAGAACTACAGTTTCGCTAACCACAGACCTTGAAAATGTCATCTGAACAGGTCCATCGTGTCAAGTCGTGACAATGGCAATGCTTGGGGGAACTCTGAGGTTTGCAAAATTACAATAAAAATAATTAATTTAAATTCTAATGAGACCAAACGTTCAACAGTACCAAAGCCTAAAAAGGATTAAGCACGCTCAGGAGCCACAGAGTATTGGGTATCAGTTGGGGGGCGGGGAAGGAAAATTGGGACTTGGCAGGGAAGAAATGGTGTATCCTGAGGAAGGGATGGCTGTTTGGAACCCTGAACAGAAGCACTCCTGTGAGACAGTGAAGATAATCCTCAACGGTTTTTTGCAGATCACATTTGTGTATTAGTCCTTCTAGGTGAAAGCAGAACCTCATTTCTCTGTGCAATGTATATCTGATAGCCAAATGGTGGCAATAGACCACAAGGGGTGACTGCCTTCATTACATCCTGCTTGAAATCTTCCCAGGTGCAGTTGGCTAGTCAGTTTTGGAGGAGGAATGCTGTACTTGATGGACCTTTGGGCTGATCCAGCAAGCAGATGGTATTCTCAAAATGTGGTCAATATATTGATTACCTTGGGGCCTTATGTACAGATGTGTTTCAGTCATCTCTAATCATGTTCTAACCCGATGTCTCAAAGAACTTTTCAGTCCATGTCTGGAAGTCAGGAGAAGGTCTGCCTCAAGATTCCCTGTGCAATCCTTTGACTCCATCTGCTGGACAAAAAGACTTATTAGCTTTGCAGGATTACAGTCATGTTATGCAGTAACAGGCAGTGTAGAGCGGGGGCAGGAGAGATAAAGGATTTAATCCACTATGAGCCTTACTGAAAAGATTTGGAGCCATGTAAGAACACTACCAGGTTTGTCCTAATGTTCTTCAAACTGCTTCTGAACTATTTAAGAATGAACTTGGACAAAAAAGATTAGGTCACATGATTTGTCTGGAGGCTGATCCGGAGCACCTCAGTACCACCTTGACTCACTTAGGATTTAGTTCCAAATCTGAAGCCTGGCACAGTCCATAGGATTCCCCTCCCCTCCTGCTCATACTCTGTGTCATGTCTAACCCTACTGCCCCTGTCTTGGGAGAAGGTGTTTCAGGTAATCAATCAGAATCAGATTCAGAACTAGAAGACACAGCGCCAGACACCAGCCAGCCTGTACCAGTGGGGGAGGAAGCTCTCACGGGTGATTCCCCAGCCGAGACTCAGCCCCCTCCAGAGCTTATCTCCTCAAGGCCAAATCCTACACACTCAGTGAGAAGTGAGGTTTCTTCTGGAGATGAGCATCCCAACAAGTTAGCTGATGCTAGGGTCTGCTGGAAGCTGAAACGCATGGCACAGAAGGAAGGCGTGAGAAAGTTGGTTTGATTATGCCAGAACCTGCCTCCGTACCAGGCTCCCTGAAGTTACGGGTGTTTGGGAAGTGGCTTCCTATTCTTCTTGAGCGGACAATTGTCTTGCTTAGTTGGCATAGTTTTGCCTAGAGGGACGTTTCCAAGAGGTTAGACTCTATTCAGGTAGAACAGACATTTGTTGCTTAATAAAAGCTATGTGGATTACTTAGCAAGCCTCATCATTTGCCTCCCATCGAAAGCAGGAGTGTTCTGAGAAACACAACGCTCTGCTGTCCTGCTCACCCCTCCCCTCCCGCTTGCCCACTCAAATACTGTGAGCTGCTGCCTGCCCCACATCAAGCTTACCTGAAGCATCCATGCACCCTGGAGAACTGCCTGTCCTCCAGGAGAGTTGCTCTGCGCTACCGTAGATCTACTGTTGCAAACTAAAGCATCCAGAAATGGCCTTTCGGTGAAGGAAGACCCGTGAGTTTTCCAACAGAGTTGTTCCCAGTGGAGATGAAAACAGCTAGACCTGGTTTGTTATTATGAATCAACACAGATGCCTGAATGTTTTGACTTCCTTGGGAGACATGGCTACGGGGACTGCCATGATGAGCTATCACAACAACACTACCCTTTCACCAAAAAAGGTACTGCGTATTGCCTGCTGACCTCTCTCCCACACTACCCTGCTATTGTGACTAAACCCAACAAACGCCAGCGCTGCCCCCAGGCTATTTCAACTGTAGGCCCCAAACCAGATCTCTCCTGGGAAGGTGAAAAGTAGGGATGTGCTCCGCTCCGATTAGGAGCGTAGAAGCAGTAGCGGATTGGCCTGCTCCGCCTTACCCAGAGGCGGAGTAGGAGCGGACCGTGGACCCCCTAGAAGCAAGGCGAAGAGAAGCGACCATTTTTCGGAGCTCCGAGTTCAGGCGGAGCGCTCCGGTCGCCATCTTGAAAACATTTCGCCATAGGATTGCTTTGCGGCAAATAATCGCGCATAACTACGTTGTTTTTGAAGCTATCGCTCTGGAAATTCTTGTGCTCAGAGAGTCGTGGATGGGGGTCATTTTGAGACCACTCTCACCTCTCTGCGTTGTCCGTGTCGCGTGCTATATTTTTTTGAAAATCGGGTCAACCGCGCGGCTCAAACTGCGTTTCGGCTTTTCGCCCATAGGATTGCATTGAGGGAAAGAATCGGGGATAACTGGGGGGGGGTTTAAGCTATCGTTCTGAAAATTCTTGTGCACAGAGAGTCGTGGATGGGGGTCATTTTGAGACTACTCTCAACTTTCTGCGTGCTGTGGTTCACGTGCAATGTTTTTGTGAAAATCGGGTCAACCGCACGGCTCAAACTGCGTTTTCGGCTTTTCGCCCATAGGATTGCATTGAGGGAAAGAATCGGGGATAACTGGGGGGGGGTTTAAGCTATCATTCTGAAAGAGTCGTGGATGGGGGTCATTTTGAGACCACTCTCAACTTTCTGCATCGTACGGGTCGCGGGCTAGAAGTTTTTAAAAAATCGGCGGGAAAAATACCTTTTTCAAAGGGCTGAGGGGCAGAGTCAGCTCCCGGTCATGATGATCCCAAAGTTGGAGGAGGGCATAGGCAAAACAGGTAACTTGGGATTCTGGGAAACTTCTCTTTCTTCATCTGAACGGGCTTTTCCCCGTGTTTTTTAACACAGTAGCCCCACCAAATGCACAAACACAACCTGAAATCATATACTAAGCCAAGAATAAGAGATAGAAACACAGCACTGCTCCCCACCCTAACCTTGGGGAACAACTGAATCGATGTGGTGCAAGGGGATGAGCTCCCCTAGGGCATCTCATCGTGGACGTGCCCCCACTCTCTCCTGCACTGGAAGGCCATAGAGCCTTCCAAAGAGAGTAAAACGGTGGAGCAATGCCTATCATGAGTTGAAGTGAATGGTCACTTTTCAGTGGTAGAGCAATGCCTGTTATGAGTTGAAGTGAGCGTTTTACTTCTTCTCAGAGCTGTTGGTGGCTGTCATTGTCTTGAACTGGCAGCTACTTCCCCCTCCCCCGGGCACGTCCCCCTATTGCTGGTAAAAGACAGATATAGCCTTTTTTAAAAAATTCTTCTTGCTGTTTATTGAGCAACACTGCTTCTTTTAATTCCACCCCTCCTTTGTTTATTGATTGATTTATTCCATTTTATATGCATTACTGGCTTATCCTTGGCTCACTTCCTTATGCCCCCAGAAATGCCAGCTGCATGCCTGCCTGCCTTCCCTCCCTCCTCCCCTGCCCACCTCGCAGGGATGTTGTGTGTGGGGTGCCCGATTTTCAAAAATTTGCCAAAAATCAGGGGATGATGGGATTGCTTTGAAACTTGGCATGCGTGTGTATATCCCCATGAGGTGTCATGGTGCCAAACATGAGGTTTCTAACTTGAACAGAAAAAAAGTTGTATAATTTTTTAGCTTTCAATGCAAGCCTATGGGGGGGGGAAACGGAGCTCCGGATCCGGATCCGGAGCTCCGGGCGGAGCGGAGCGGAAGGGGGCGGAGCGGGGGCGGGGCGGAGCGGCCCGATCCGAAAAATGGCGGATCTGCAAGTGAAGCGGAGCGGGGGGTCCGTGCACACCCCTAGTGAAAAGCTCTACACCCAAAAGCTAAGGGAGCGGGTAAAAATGCCTACCATTACCCCAAAGAGACCAGCCAAAGACTGCACTGTCTCATTAGGGATTGTAGATGGACATTGAGCACAGCATGAAGAAGCTGACAGGTGGGTAAAAGAGTGGGCCATATATTGTTGTGACTCCACCCTCATCACCTGTGTCATGACACAGCAGAAAGGGGCAACTGAAATGATCACGGGGCTGGAGCATCTCCCCTACGAGGGAAGGTTACAGCAGTTGGGATTGTTTAGCTTGTAAAAAAGGAGGCTAAGGGGAGACATGTTAGAGGGGTTTAAAAACATGCATGGTGTGGTGAATGTGAATAGGGAGACATTGACCATTTAGTTCTACACCAGTCCGAAAATGTGGGCTAGTCATGGCCGAGTCCCTGTGTGTCCAAATGATGCATTGGGACTCCCAGGGGCAGGGGGGATGAGCGAGGGTTTTCCCGGGGATAAATAATACCTGGGAAAATCCAATTCTTCCCGTGGTCTCGGGATTGTCCCGAGACTACGGGTGGTGTGGCTGCCCGTCCTGGCTTCTTCCCTCCTCCACATGAGTAGCAGGGAAGGAACTGGTATGGGAGGAATCGGGGTTGGGGGAACAGGGTGGGGGCTTTTTTTTAACCTCACTTTTCATTGGAGTGCACTCAGCTCCTTTAAAAAATAAATTAAAAATGGCGGGCGCGACATCCTTCCTCCCAGGAAGTTGTGCCCGCATGTGGACGAAGGGGAGGATCTCATGATCAGGATATCATGAGATCCTCCCCCCTCCCTCCCTCTACACCAGACTGGTGTAGAAATGGCCATTTTTATCCCTCTCTCAAAATATTAGAACCTAACGGGGTCATCCCATGAAGTTGATTGGTGGGAGATTCAGGATGGATAAAAGGAAGGACGTCTTCACACAACACTTAGTTAAGTTATGCAACTCAGTACCACAAGATATAGTAACGGTCACCTATTTGGATGTCTTTAAAAAGGGCTTAGATTAATTCCTGGAGGCAAAGGCTATCAATGGCTGGTAGCCCTGATGGTTGTGTGCTATCTCCAGTATTCGAGGCAGTAAGCCTGTGTGCACCAGTTGCTGGGGAACATAGATGGGAAGGTGCTGTTGTACTGTGTCCTGCTTTGTTGGTCCCTGGTCAACAGCTGGTTGGCCACTTTGTGAACAGAGTGCTGGACGAGATGGACCTTCAGTGTGATCCAGTGTGGCACTTCTAACATTCTTATATTCTTATCATGATACAGGCCATTTCCACCACCTACACAACAACCCCGCCAGAATGGACCATGCCAGGTAGGAGCTCTTGCTGCACTTGGACATATCTCCTACAGCTCTCAATTTCATCTGGCTGCTTATGTAGATCTATTATATTAATGCATATATTTGAAATAGGAATGTTAAATCTTCTCTTTCTTCTGTTTTCCTTTTCTTTTTATGAATGGTGGTATGAACCGCTATTGTGTGAATGGATAGGCTTTTGGGGGATGGGTGTTTTTTTTCTGTTGCTCCCCCCTTTTCCCCCTTCTGCTTATAGAAGCTAAGAGTGCTGCAAATGCCTGATTGGGTCCAGGAGTCCTGTGGACCAGTTGGCCACTCCCAACACAAGTGTGGAACCCCACCTGAGAACTCCCAAGGCCCCATACATGCCAGGGTGGAGCCTCTAGCCCTGCATCGTTGGGCCTTCAAGGAGGCTTTGGAAATTACGCCATTCCCCCTGTTCCATTAATAGCGACTACCATTGATGTAGGAAGGGGAAGTGTGTGATTTCGGCACACAGGTGAGCAGCTGAGAAGTGGTCACCAAGGCCCAATTATGTTGAAGGAGAGATAGGTATGCACACACCACTTGGAGCAGTCTACACGTACCTCTGCCTTTAAGGTTCTGGCTCCCAACGTAGTCATGCTGCAATGAGGTGTTTTAAAGTTGTTATTGTTGTTATTTCCTCAAAGTTAAATTTCAAATGAAAAATATATTTTGTAGTTTATTTATTCATCTTTATGAGATACCTATCAGAATCATAGACTCATAGAATAGCAGAGTTGGAAGGGGCCTATAAGGCCATCGAGCCCAACCCCCTGCTCAATGCAGGAATCCACCCTAAAGCATCCCTGACAGAAGGTTCTCCAGCTGCCTCTTGAAGGGCTCTGGTGTGGGAGAGCCCACAACCTCCCTAGGTAACTAGTTCCATTTCCATACTGCTCTAACAGTCAGGAAGTTTTTCCTGACGTCCAGCCAGAATCTGGCTTCCTGTAACTTGAGCCCATTATTCTGTGTCCTGCACTCTGGGAGGATCAAGAAGAGATAAATTCCTTAGTTGTTATACACTCATTTTTTAAAAAGCCAATAATATAATGCAATCTGATCTTGAGGACTTCGCTTGCAAACTTTGCTTGAAATCAATTTGAGTTTTAAAAACTAGCCTAATTTTTAGCCTCAGGTTCATTTTTCAGGTTCATCCACTTGGTGTCAGCACTACTCCATGCAAAGAAAACCAACTCTGGTCCAAATATGTGACATACATATTGTGACAAGAAGGGCAAGAATATATGAAAATGGAGGGACATTGTCCATGCTGTCATAACTAAGAAGCAGAAGCTGAAGGGGAGCTAGTGTCTGCACATTGAATAGGAGAGGGAAAGCAATAGACTATAATAAAATAAGCCCTTCACATTCCTTGTTGCTTTCACCAGAAAAAGACCTTTTGCCAGTATGGCCTGTGCACAGGAGTGTTACTACTTCTTCTCTATGAGATCAGCAGCTGTGACAACAATCCCCACCCACATCTCAGACCTATTTACATGTCTAGCAACCAACACACTGCATTCAAAGAAAAAGAGGCTATGGCTGCCACGCTTCACATTTCTTGTAGCAAAAGAGCAAGAGTTTGTGGGCACACAGGATGATAAAGACAAATACTAACTTACCTTGTTTTCAGTTTAAGAGCAAATGCATTGCCAAATGCACAATTTTTGCATCTGCTAATGCATACAATTTTTTTAGACATCTAGAAACAATGATTTAAATAGTGGGCAAGTGGGCAAGTGTCCGGGTGACCAGGGTGCCTGCTCATTCTGCTGACCAAGCGTTGATAGTCACCATCAAGTTCCCTCTCTGCTCTCTTTTCTTATGGTTCTCTTTGCAGGTGAAAGGGGGGGGCGGGATAAAAAGATGACACCAGTGTGTATTGTTTCAAATTAGGGCCACAGCTGGAAAGGACGCACTGGACGGGCCCTAACTATGTCAGCAACTAGCAGGCATTTTAACAGGCAAAACATTCTATACCTGATGGGTGGGGTCAGCTTGATCACCACCCACAGGCCTACCCCTTTTGGGGAGGGGAGGCCTTCCCGTGTCACTCCCTCCCAGTTGGCCTCAAAGGTAACCCTTATCTCCTCCCCCACTGGGGCCACAAAAACCCTCAGCGGAAGGCCTCAGGCTTCACCTACCTGTCACCCCTTCACAGTGCCACAGAATGATCACCGTCCCTGACCTCTAAACGTGCCCACCCCTAACAGCCTGGGCCGAATGTGACCAATTGCTAATACCCAACAAGAATTTCTAAGGGCTTTGCTAGACCTGCCGGCTTACGCCGGCAGGGAGGCGGGGCCGAGGCGCACTAACGTTAGCGTGCCTCCCCCAGGCTTCCACACGCACGACGCGCAGAGACGTTGAGTCCCTGCGGCGTCCGCCATTTTGGGGGGGGGGTTAAAGGGGCCGGGTGCGGCCCGAAGACTCCGAGAAGGTAAGTGGTGTTTTTTAAAAATGGAGGGGGGAAGGATGGCAGGGTGGGTGGCAAGGGGGCAGGGCGGGTGCGATCGTGCCGCTCGCCACCCGAGCAAGCAGGCGCTTGCCCCACCCTGCCATCCTTCCCCCTTCCCTCTCCCCCCCCCCGGGCTGATGGGCACAGCGCTCGTATGAGCGCTGTGCCAGGCAGGTCCGCGGCTCTTCGCGGCTATTCATGAGTAAGCGAGTAGCCGCGAAAAGCCGCGGAAGTCCCTAGACGTTCCCCAGCTCCGGCCTGAGGCAGGAGGTGGGGAAAAGGCGTGCCATAAGCGAATTCGCTTATGGCGTGTTAGACCAGGCCTCAGCGCGGCCTGCTGCCGGATTCCCCTGTGCGTCATGTGGACGCACAGCAGGGAAACCGGGTCGGAAGGCACGCTAAGGCCTGGTCTAGCAAGGCCCCAAGACACTCTCTCCAGGCTTAGTGTGAAGTAGGCGAATAACATATAGCCCCAGCCAATCAGGCTATATGAAAAGAATCCTATTCAGCTCCAAAAGGGAGACCAGGTAACCCACGCTGCATACTTGGAGGAAGGGGGGGGGAGCCAAGATCCAGAAGAGGCTGGAAGGATGGGCAATGTCGGTGCCATTGCTCCACTTCCAGCTGGTGGCACCATATGGCCTCCTCCAATAGCAAGGAGGCATGCCTCTTCTCTCCCCCCCCCCAGCAACAGCTTCCCCGAGGCCACATGAATGGGACGTAGCAGAAGGGCATTTCTTTAAACTAGATTCAGACTTGACAGCCCATCCATTAGAGGGCTGTCCTATGTAAAGTAGGGCATATGGCCAGTCAACCCATGACCCAGTGCCCATTGTAGCACACTGTTGCTGCTTCTGTTATCCCCCAAGTCTGCCCACCAGGGTCACCTTAACACTGGAGGAGGGCCACCAGAAGGCGCTCTGCTGAAGTTCCCATCATACCTGTCCTGGGGTAAACTCTGAGCTCCACCCTGGGTCACATTAAAGACTGACAAAGAGAAACAACTCAGGAGCTTGCATATCAGTTTTTACATCAACGTTGTGGGATGGAAGGTGCTAGATATTTAATTTGAAATTTGGTTTGGTACAGAACAGAAGCTTTTAATTGTTTCTCGCCTGAGATAACATCCCAGCCAAAGAAAACAAACAAGATCAGACAATCAAGATGAGCCATAGCTATTCCCTATTAGATCAGTACATTGTCCCACAAGATGTCAGTATTTCTACAGCTTACGTCATGGCAAACCATGCAAGTAATGATAAGTAGTATAATTGAACTGCAATTAAGAACTCAAAGATGTGTATGCTGATTCAAATCTCCCTCTAGCAGAGATGTCATTTTAGAAACTAATTAAGAGAGTTTGCTCTTTGTATCTGAACTTAAAAAAATGAACTATTTTGATATCGCTAAGATAGCATTGATGTACCCAGTGGAAGCCGGTAACTCCAGTTTCGGAGGGGCAGGGATTCCATTCTGGGTTTTAGGCCAGATCTACACCTTGTGTCAAATTATTACAAATGTGGAATAAAAAGCAGGAAATGACACCATGAAACTGGTATAGGGAATGTGGATGGTGTCCCAACAGTTATCAGTGCATTACAATACCGTTATAAAGCATTAGTGTAGATTTAGCCCTCGTCAGAACCAACCAGAATGCTGAAGGTACTATCCAAGGTGCTGCATCCTATCCCCAAAATGGGTTCAGATCTCTGGCTTGTTCTAAGTCAGCCTTTCTCAACCTGGGGCGCTCCAGATGTGTTGGACTACAACTCCCAGAATGCCCCAGCCAGCTCTGGGAGATGCAGTCCAACACATCTGGAGTGCCCCAGGTTGAGAAAGGCTTGTTCTAAGTAAATCCCAGAATGGGACTACTGGCCCTCTGAAACTGAATCCAGCAGCCTCCACTGGATATATCTATTTTCTTTGCTGTCATACTAATCAATAATGATGCACAAAATAAGACAGGATCTACACTACAGCTTTAAAATGGTTTATTTTATTTTATTTTATTTTGTTACATTCATATACTGCCCCATAGCTGAATCTCTCTGGGTGGTTTACAGAAGATAAAAACAGTGAACATTAAAAACAAGTCTACAAAATTTAAAACCATCAAGGACATAAAAAACAACAATGTCCTTTATAACAGTAGTGACAACTGTTAGGGCCCAGGACATACTCCATTTACAGTTTTCAAAATGTTTTCAGAGTGTCATTTCCTGCTTGGTGTAGATCTGGATAGAGTGAAGTGGGTAAGGGCTGGGGGAGGACGGGAAAGACTCATTCAAATCTCGTGCTCCAGTGGTAGAGGAATTAGAGGTTCTGAAAGACTGCCACCTTTTTTCTTTCTTTCAATGCTCCTGCATGAAATGGCGATATTCAAAAGGCATTTCTACTCTCCAGCCATTGGCTTAACTGTGATGATGTGTTAGAATGTTCATGAACGTTCTAACACAGTCAGAATGTTCATGAACATTCTAACTGTTAAGCGGGGGAAAAATTACTCACGGGCTGTTGATCATCGGTCCAACTGCTGTAAGATAAATGAAAGGTGGAATATTCCAGGGTAGAGAACTTAGGCCCAGGAAGACAAATTGTGTTTTCCCTATGCGGCGTCTGGAAAAGGCAGTTTGAGAATTGAATTGTGAGGGATTATTGCAAGAAATCAAGGAAGAAGGCAAACGTGTCGAAGAACTATAGATTGGTGCTAGAACCGAGATGTGATCTGGGCGCCATTGGTGGGAAAGGGTGAAGAGAAGAACTGACACTGCAACCCAATCCAGCTGTACTCAAAAGTAAGCCACATAGAATTCAATACTGCAGAAAAAGGCAGCTAAAATGAACAGTGGGCTGGAGCAATTACCGTATGAGGGAAGGTTACATGATCTTGGGCCGTAGCTAGACCTAAGGTTTATCCAGGATTGTCCTGGCGTCAAACCTGTTCATCTAAGTGCCACACAGGGCATCCAGCGCTCAGGCAGGGACGAACCTGGGATGATCCTGGGATAAACCTTAGGTCTAGCTACAGCCTGGGATTATTTCGCTTGGTAAAAAGGCAAGTAAGGGGAGACTTGATAGAGGTATGTAAAATTATGCCTCATGTAGAGAATGTGGATAGACACTTTTAGTGTAGAGACACTTTTCTCCTTGTCTCATAATACTAGAACTCTGATGAAGCTGAGTGGCAGGCAATTCGGGACAAATAAAAGGAAGTCCTTCTTTTCACAAGGCATTGTTAAATCATGGAACTCACTACCCCAAAATGTGGTGATGGCCACCAATTTGGACGGCTTTAAAAGGGGGTTGGATACAAGATGGGGGATACTTGGCTCAGCAATACTACAAATGAGAAGGATCTTGGAATTGTTGTAGATCACAAGCTGAATATGAGCCAACAGTGCGATATGGCTGCAAGAAAGGCAAATGCTATTTTGGGCTGCATTAATAGAAGTATAGCTTCCAAATCATGTGAGGTACTGGTTCCTCTCTATTCGGCCCTGGTTAGGCCTCATCTAGAGTACTGCGTCCAGTTCTGGGCTCCACAGTTCAAGAAGGATGCAGACAAGGGGAACGTGTTCAGAGGAGGGCAACCAGGATGATCAGGGGTCTGGAAACAAAGCCCTATGAAGAGAGACTGAAAGAACTGGGCATGTTTAGACTGGAGAAGAGAAGATGGAGGGGAGACATGATAGCACTCTTCAAATCCTTAAAAGGTTGTCACACAGAGGAGGGCCAGGATCTCTTCTCAATCCCCCCAGAGTGCAGAACACAGAATAACGGGCTCAAGTTAAAGGAAGCCAGATTCCAGCTGGACATCAGGAAAAACTTCCTGACTGTTAGAGCAGTACGACAATGGAATCAGTTACCTAGGTAGGTTGTGGGCTCTCCCACACTAGAGGCCTTCAAGAGGCAGCTGGACAACCATCTGTCAGGGATGCTTTAGGGTGGATTCCTGCATTGAGCAGGGGGTGGGATTCGAGGGCCTTATAGGCCCCTTCCAACTCTGCTATTCTATGATTCTATGGTCATTAGCTACTAGTCCTGGTGACTATATGCCAGCATCAGAAGCAGGATGCCTATGTATACCAGTTGCTGGGGAACATGGGTGGGAGGGTGCTGTTGCCCTCATATCGTAGTTGTGGGTTTCGCATGGGCAGCAGGCTGATCATTATGCAAATAAAATGCTGGACTAGATGGGCTCTCCTTATATTTTTATGTAATACAACTTGCTCCCCGGTAAATGTGTATAGGATTTCAGCCAGAAGAGAGGTATCTGGTAAGGAGGATAGGATTTCTCATATTGTTTCAAAACTATCCAGCTGAATCTTGTCTGGAGGTCTAGCATATGAAATGTTGCAGAAACATAACTAGCAATCCATTTTTATTTTCCTTTTGTCCGCAAGATGTCAGTATACACTTGTAAATGTTTAGCTGAAGTGGAAAATGCTATTGAAAAGGGACGTCATCTGACACTCAGCACTGATCCACAGGTGAACAATACTGATGTGCTTCATTTTAAGATGTTTGGTACCCTTGACTTCCAATGAGATTAAAAAGGCTTAAATCCAAGCATGTAAATTTAAAAGGGTTATGGATTGAACTTGAACTGTCTGCCACTCAGGATGAACCTGACATACGGTCAAACTCCATGTTACATTACAAAGTCAGTGTGGTGAAGTGATTAGAGTGTTGGACTAGGCCTGCAGTGACACAGGTTCTAAAACTCACTTTGCCATGGTGTTTAGTGGATTAGAATCATAGACTAGTAGAATTGGAAGGGTCCTATAAGGCCATCGAGTCCAACCCCATGCTCAGCGAAAGAATCCACCTTAAAGCATCCCTCACAGATGGCTGTCCGGCTGCTTCTTGAATGCCACTAGAGTGGGAGAGCCCACAACCTCCCTAGGTCATTGGTTCCATTGCCGTACTGCTCTAACAGTCAGGAAGTTTTTCCTGATGTCCACTAAGAATCTGGCTTCCTGTAACTTGAGCCCATTATTCCGTGTCCTGCATTCTGGGATGATTCCTGCATTGAGTAGGGGGGTTGACTCAATGGCCTTATCGGACCCTTCCAACTCTACTATTCTATGATTCTATGATCAAGAAGAGATCCTGGCCCTCCTCTGTGTGACAACCTTTCAAATACTTGAAGAGTGCCATCATGTCTCCCCTCTGTCTTATCTTCTCAAAGCTAAATCTGCCCAGTTCCTCCAGTCTCTTCTCGTAGAGCTTTGTTTCCAGACCCTTGATCATACCCGTTGCCCTCCTCTGAACTCCCTCCAATTTGGCTGCATCCTTTTTGAAGTGTGATGCCCAGAGTTAAATAGATAAATACATCACCATATCATGCTTGATTTATGCTTCCAGGCCTCATATATATAGCTGTCTTTGCTAGAATCCACAGTACTGCCTTAAAATGGTTTATAACAGTATTGGCAACTGTTGGGGCCCAGGACACCGTCCAAATACAATTTTCAAGCTTTTTTCAACGTGTTATGTCCTGCTTGGTGTATATCTGACCTTTGTCCCCTTTTAAAGTGTTAGATGGATGGATTGATAGGCAGGCAAGTAGATCTGTGATGATGGAGGGATTTATTATGATGGTTGGTATAATAGTTGATGATGTCACCCTGACCTCCCAAATCAAATCAGAAACAGTGTGATTCCCCAATGCGGTTCCTAGAGCAAAAACATCAGGGTATGTCTATACCCAGTGACATTTTGCAAGCTCCTCAAACACAGTTTATGACCTTACCCCCTCTCTCAGTTTTCCAAAGGTACAATGGGAAAGTAGTTCAAAGTGGGACAGTTGACACACAGGTGCAGAGGTGTGAGAGATTGTTAAGAGAAATGATTAGGCCTTGGGAAGACTCTCAGCATTTGATATTGACTAGGGTGACCATATGAAAAGGAGAACAAGGCTCCTGTATCTTTAACAGTTGTATTGAAAGAAAATTTCAGCAGGTGTCATTTATATATATGGGGAACCTGGTGAAATTTCTTCTTCATCACAACAGTTAAAGCTGCAGGAGCCCTGCCATCTTTTAAATCTGGTCACTCTACTATAGCTCCTGCACCTTTAACTGTTGTGATGAAGACAGAATTTCATCAGGTTCTCTATATATACAAATGACACCTGCTGAAATTCCCTTTTCTATGCAACTACTAAAGATACAGGAGCCCTGTCCTCCTTTTCATATGGTCACCCTAATATTGACTAATCAAGTTTGCTGTTAGTATGGTATTGAATTTTCAGACAAACAGGATGTTGTCACGAAGAACCTCAGCTACAGGGCCTTCTCTGTAGCAGTACTCACCCTCTGGAAAACCCTCCCTTGTGCGGTTCGAGAGGCAGAAAATGTAGTATCTTTTAAATGCCTCCTAAAAACATATCTTTTTTTAGACAAGCCTTCCCTGGATTGTAACTTATTCTGGCTTTATTTGATTTTTAAAGTTTTAAGTTTTAATCTGGATTGTTTTTATTTCATGGTTTTAGTTGTAAATTGTCTAGGCTGTTGGGCAGTATAAATACGTAATAAATAAATAAATAAATAAATAAATAATTTTCACCTATCTAGGGATTCATTGAATATATAGGTCATTGCATATGCATTGAATAGTCACTCATATAGGGTTGCATTGTGTTTCCATTTCCAGGCTGTAAAAAATATACCTTTTGGAGGAACAAAAGTATTTCCTGAAAAGCCCCTTTCTCAAGCCTGTTTACTACTGTTGTTCATAGAATCATAGATAGGCTGACCATATGAAAAGAGGGTTTTTGTATCTTTAACAGTTGTCTAGAAAAAGGAATTTCAGCAGGTGTTATTTGTATGTATGCAGCACCTGGTGAAATTCCCTTTTCATCACAACAGTTAAAGCTGCAGGAACTGTACTAGAGTGACCAGATACAAAAGAGGGCAGGGCTCCTGCAGCTTTAACTGTTGTGATGAAGAGGGAATTTCACCAGATGCATACAAATGGCACCTGCTGAAATTCCCTTTTCTATACAAATGTTAAATGTTTTTCTATACAAATGTGTCCATATGGAAAGGGAGCCTTGTCCTCCTTTCCATATGGACACCCTAATCATAGAATAGTAGAGTTAGAAGGGGCCTATTAGGCCATTGAGTCCAACCCTCTACTTAGTGCAGGAATCCACCTTAAAGCATACCTGAAAGATGGCTGTCTAGCTGCCTCTTGAATGCCTCTAGTGTGGGAGAGCCAATGACCTCCCTAGGCAATTGGTCCCATTGTTGTGTTGTGCTAACAGTCAGAAAGTTTTTCTGGATGTCCAGCCGGAATCTGGCTTCCTGTAACTTCCCTCCTCTTCCTCTTCTCCTTCAGTGGTACTGCTTTTTGGCTTAGGGCTTCCTTCCTTCACATTCTTGATCCTACCCAATCAGGGTTCACATAGTAAATGTGATACTCTTCAACACTGCATAACCAATGAGAATTGGCTAAGTCAGCCTTACCCAACCTGCTGGCTTGCAGATACTGGGATTTGTAGATAGGGATGTCAGAGAAATTTGAAATGAATTCAGATGCCTTTGTAGTTCCATGAATTCGAACTGCAGATTCTGCATCAGGTGGAAGTCATTTGGATTCCATGTACTTTCAAGCTTCTTCAAATACTTGAAAGGTTGTCACACCGAGGAGGGCCAGGATCTCTTCTTGATCATCCCAGAGTGCAGGACATGGAATAAGGGGCTCAAGATACAAGAAGCCAGATTCTGGCTGAACATCAGAAAAAACTTACTTACTGTTAGAGCAGTACGACAATGGAACCAGTTACTAGGGAGGTTGTGGGCTCTCCCACACTAGAAGCATTCAAGAGGCAGCTGGACAGCCGTCTGTCAGGGAAGCTTTTGTGGATTCCTGCATTGAGCAGGGGGTTGGGCTCGATGGCCTTGTAGGCCCCTTCCAACTCTACCATTCTATGATTCCATGATTCTAAGACTTGCAGACTATTTTTAAAATCATCTTGGATTTATATGCAAAATTAGTCATACAGAAGCATGAAAATTAGTGGAAAACTCTCTCTCTCTCTCTCTCACACACACACACACACACACACACACACACACACACCAATAATTATCCACCGCTCCATATCTAAAATAGATTCTGTAGGGTGACCATATGAAAAGGAGGACAGGGCTCCTGTATCTTTAACAGTTGCATAGAAAAGGGAATTTCAGCAGGTGTCATTTGTATGCATGTCACACTTGGTGAAATTTCCTCTTCATCACAATAGTTAAAGCTGCAGGAGTTATACTGCAGCTATACTGTGACCAGATTTAAAAGAGGACAGGGCACCTGCTTCTTTAACTGTTGTGATGATGAGGAAATTTCACGAGGTTCTCCATATATACAAATGACACCTGCTGAAATTCCCTTTTCAATACAACTGTTAAAGATACAGGAGCCCTGTCCTCCTTTTCATATGGTCAGCCTAGATTCTGGAGTGATGCACATAGTAGTAAACAGAAAGAAGAAGGAACATTTAAACACCAAATTAAAATTCTTCTTTTTAAAACAAAGGACCAGTAAAAACAGTGGCAAGTCAGTTGAAGAAGGCTTCTCGAACTAGAATAGTTTTCAGGAGGCGCCAAAAGCAGCCTAGTTTTAGCGCCTGCCTGACCTCCAGGGGCAGGGAGTTCCAAAGAGAAAGGGCCACCATTGTAAAGGCTCTTCTCTTTTTTATCCCCATCCACACTTTATACATCTCTGATCTCTCTTCATCCTCCACTGTGTAGCCCTAAGAAAAATATGCAAAATATTGTGCTCAAGCAAAACTTAAATAAATTGCAGCATACATTTTGGCATACTTTTCCGAAGGAGGAGGTGAGATCCAGTTCAGTCAATGTTGGGGTGACAGAATGAAAACCGCCCGGCTATCTGTGAAACACGCATGGGATGAATTGAACAAAATCTCTACATTCCTACTTATAGTCCAACACACCAGGTTGCACTAAGTGAAATAAGTGAGTGTAAATAAAGCCAATACAGAGTGAGGGCAATTCTTTTCCAGAAGGTTACGTAGGTGTTCCCTAGCTAACCCAGACTCTGTATGGATGGATTCCTTTGCTCCATGTGCACATGATTCCTCCCCAAAATCACCAAAAGGGAGGGGAGGATTTTTATTCTCTATTCAAAAAGTTAGAAACATGTCTTTGGGGCTAGCACTAATCAATATATAATCCTATTATAATCAATATAGTTGCCCTTTTTGGCTTTTCTTGTATTTTGCTGCCACGGGACAAAGAGGAGATCACTTAACAAAAATGCTGACTCTTGCTTTGGAAATGATCTGTTCAGCATTATGCATTATTATATATGCATTAGCATCTCTGAGCTCTACGCTGCTCACATCCATCCATTAGTAAGACCACACCATAACAAAGGCCAGCCAGGACTAGACATTGCAGTCACTAAATGGAACTTGCTGAATAATAAAACTTTGTAGACAGTTTCTGCGGCTTGCTATATTTTGGGGATGTTTCTATCCTTACATATGGCTAAACCGGGGTGCTATGCCTGGTCCTGCCCAGAGATTGCAGTAGCTGTTGAAAGGATCTTTGAGTTCTTACAGTCAGAGCCACGATTAAGACTATGGCCTCAGCTAGACCTACGGGTCTAACGCGACGGAGGGGTGACGATCTCGCGATATTGTTATCACGAAATCTCCCCCTCTGTTTATGTGTGGCAAGTGATGACCTTGGAGGGAGAGGACATCGTGGCCACCATTTTGGTTTTTGAAAGAAAACAGAAGCAGCGCATGAGCGCTAAAAGGTAGTTTTTTAAAAAATTCCCCTCTCCTCCCACCCCACCTCTGATGGGCGCAGAGCTCCTGAAGAGCAGTTCCCAGCTCCTCATGAGTAACTGTGAGGAGCTGGGAGAAACCGCGATGCCTGCCCACACATTCTGTGGTCTCAGGATCATCCTGAGACTGCGAAAAAAGCAGGCCGAAAGGGTGGGGCGATATCCTGGGGAAAAGGAGGGATCATCTCTCCCTGCTCTCGGGATCCCCTGGGCATCATGTAGACACATAGGGACTATCCCGGGGATTGCCCCGGGATATTGCCCTGTCTAGTTATGGCCTGGGAATTGCATCCTCTAGCTATGGAGGCCTGAGGGGACTTGCAGCTAGAAGGAAGCTGGTCTGAAGTACCGATCTCTTGACTAAGGCTTAATGTACACCAAGCAGGATATTGTACTATGAAAGTGGTATGAAAGCGGTAAATAAAAGGCATGAGCCACACTACTACTTTATAGCAGCATTGAAGTGAATGGACAACTGTTGAGGCCCATTGACACAGACCATATATTACTTTCATACTGCTTTCGTAGTGCAATATCCTGCTTGATGTAGATTAGGCCTAAGAAAGACAGGCCCCTCATATTTTTTTCAGAATCAGCCAATCCAGAGTCTTCATACTCCCTACCAATCAAAGGGGCTGATATTGCACACCTCTTTCCCTTTTGCAGCTGAAGAAAGCTCTACAGCCTGAGCACACACTATCCCAAGTCAGTGGCTAATCGAGGCTCCAACATGAGCACATGTCTTTCCTAGTCCAAATGTTGGAGTCCCTGAAACTCCCATGAAGCTGATTGGTGAAAGATTCAGGGCAAATAAAAGGAAGTCCTTCTTCACACAGCACATTTTAAAAGTATGGAATTCACTACCACAAGATGTAGTGATGGCCACCAATTTGGATGGCTTTAAAAGGTGGTGGATAGGGTGACCCTATGAAAAGGAGGACACGGCTCCTGTATCTTTAATAGTTGTATTAAAAAGGAATTTCAGCAGGTGGCATTTGTATATATGGAGAACCTGGTGAAATTTCCTCTTCATCACCACAGTTAAAGCTGCAGGAGCCCTGCCCTCTTTTAAATCTGGTGACTCTAGTGTAGCTCTAGTGGTGATGAAGAGGGAATTTCACCAGCTTCCCCATATATACAAATGACACCTGTTAAAATTCCCTTTTCTATGCAACTGTTAAAGATACAGGAGCCCTGTCCTCCTTTTCATAGGGTCACCCTACAAATGGTGGATAAATTCCTGGAGGAAAAGGCTATCAATGGCTACTAGTCCTGATGGTTATGTGCTAACTCAAGTATCCAAGGCAATAAGACTGTGTACACCAGTTGCTGGGGGACATGGGTGGGAGGGTACCTTTGCATCATGTCCATTTTTGCTGGTCCCTGGTCAACAGCTGATTGGCCCTGTGTGAACAGAGTGTTGGACTAGATGGACCCTTGGTCTGATCCAGCATCAGGGCCCTTCTGATGTTCTTATGCCCTTATGGTTAGCCTTGCCCAAATTCCCCTGTACTTGCCAACATCTCCCTGTGGTGGTTCAAGCAGGTTTCTGGGCTGTATCACGTCATACTTCAGGTGTCCTACTTTACAGAGCCAGCTCTTTGAAGGACTGCTGGAAGAAGTCCAGGCAGAGGCAACAGTGAGAAGCACCTGTTATCAGCTTCAGATGATGCACCAGCTACTCCTTTTTTTAATTTTTATTTTTATTGTATTTTACAAAATGCACTATTCTACAATACTTCCCTCCCTTTCTACCCACCCCTAGATCGAGTTACAGAGAATACAAAATCTCTTCGAAGGTATATTCAACTTTTGAAAATTAACAATATCAAAACATTTACAACAACCATAGTGATTTATAACATACAGGTACCGTCCGACCACGTTCTGCCATATTAGTATATTCAATGAATGATAACCATACAGCCACAAAGGAACCATGCTTCTGTTGACCTCTCATGACCTGTAATTTATATGACAATTTTCCTGTTATTGCTATCTTCCACACCACTTTGTACCACTCATTCAAGTCTGTAAATTTGAGATCCTTCCAATGCAACGCTATTACTTTCCTAGCAGCAAGCAAAAGAAATGAAATTAACTCTTTATGTTTCAAATTCATGTTTGGTTCAATAAATAAGTTCAATAGAGCTAGTTCCGGATCCATGTGTACTTCAGTTTTTACAATCTGGGTAATCTCAGAAAACACTGTGGTCCAGAATTTTTGAGTCTCAACACATTCCCACCACATGCGCTGGTACATGCCAACCACCTGGCATCCCCTCCAGCACATGGGAGAGGAACCAGATGTAATGTAGGCCAATTTTCTGGGAGTCAGATACCAACCATGTTAATAGCTTCAGAGAGTTTTCTCTTGTGTTAGCAGATATAGGCCTTAACTAGACCTACCTTTTGTTCCAGGAGAGAGGAGGGAGATCTCACATGGGATTAATATGAGATCTCTCCCCTGTTTACACATAAGGTGCAATAACCTCAGGAAGAGAGGCATCGTGCCCACCATTTTTTAATTTTTAAAGCAATGGCAGCGCATGAATGCTTGTGCGCTGAAGGTAAGTTTTTTTAAAAATAATAATAATTTGGTTTACCTGTTCCCCCCACACTAACCCCAATGGGCGCAGTGCTCCAGAGGAGCGCTGCACCCCATGCGCGGCTCCTGGCTCCGCACGAGTAATCGCGCAGAACTGGATCAAGCCACAGCAACGGGCTTTTTCCGTGGAAAAAGTGGGCCCAAAGCGTATTTATTTATTTATTTATTTATTACATTTCTATACTGCCCAATAGCCGGAGCTCTCTGGGCGGTTCACAAAAATTAAAAACATTCAAAGTATAAAACAACAGCATAAAACCATAGTACAAAATACAATATAAAAGCTCAACCAGATAAAAACAGCAGCAATGCAAAATTACAAATTTAAAACACCAAGTTAAAATGTATTTATAGACTGTTAAAATACTGGGAGAGTAAAAAGGTCTTCACCTGGCATCTAAAAGCATATAATGTAGGGCTGTATCCCAAGGCAAGGGAGGGATGATCCCTCCCTAATCCCGGGATACCCTATGTGTCATGTGGATGTACAGGGACGATCCTGGGGTTCGCCCCAAGATATAGCCTGGTCTAGCTAAGGCCATAGATTTAAACGGAAGCACCAGCTACTCCCATTCCTGGAACTTCTCCTAGTAACAGTGGTGCATGCACTGGTAACCTCAAGGCTCAATTTCTTTAATATACTGTGCTTGGGGCTGTCTGTATATCTGGAAGAGGCAAACAAGCAGTGTTCAAAACCTCCAACCGGTGCAAAATATGGCAGCCCGGTTGGTCACAGGGACATATAAACAGACAGCCGGAGCACACATACACACATATACTGTACATCCAAACATTTTTTAAAAAAATAATAATTAAAAATGCCTGCTACTAGAGGAAGATCTTTACCTGGCACCAAAAAGATGACATTGCTGGCAACAAGTCGGTCTCATTGGGGAGATTGTTAAAAATTGGGGGCCACTACAAAGAAGGCCCTCTCCCTTCTGAACGTCTCGTAGAAGAGGGCCTTAGGTGATTTCCCTGTCTAATCTGATGGAGATGGATTTCAGACTTGGTGTTGAGAACCTTATGAAAAAGCCTTATTCACCATGGTTAAAGCCATGGTTTAAGGTGTCTTCTGAACACAGCCTGGTTTTCTGGCTTAACCACCATGGTAAAGCCATAGTTTAATGTGTCTTCTGAACGGGCCCACAGTTCGTATTGCATATGTAATTTTGTCCAACTTATCTTTTGCAAGCAATTTTCCTAATACAATGGGCTTTTGCGTGTTATATTCATGAATATATATATATATTTATTTTATTTATTTATTTATTTATTACATTTTTATACCGCCCAATAGCCGAAGCTCTCTGGGCGGTTCACAAAAATTAAAACCATCATAAAACAACCAACAAGTTAAAAATACAAATACAAAATACAATATAAAAAGCACAACCAGGATAAAACCACGCAGCAAAATTGATATAAGGTTAAAATACAGAGTTAAAACAGTATAACTTAAATTTAAGTTAAAATTAAGTGTTAAAATACTGATATATTGATATATATGTCAATGTTTGTATGCATTTCTTGCTACTATACAAATTTTTGTATGCATTTTTGGGTAGTAGAATTCCTTTGCAAAATTCGCAGGAGCACAAATTTTGAAGGACAGCTGAGTTTTGCTTCGCCGATAGGTTCAAAAGTATACAGTTAGTTAGATAAACTTGCATGAAAATTAAAACAAATTTCTACCCAACCTTCATTTAAAAGTTCACTGACTTTTAAGATACAGGTGTGCATTACCTGTATCGAATACTATTCTGTGGGTTGACCATTAACATACCGGCAATTCGGCAACACCATTGCCAAGTATGGGTTTTGTTTTTCATTAAAACTCTCTTTGCAAGTAAACGGCTCAAATTCAGATGGAGCAAAATTATCATCCCGGGGAGAATCAAAGCTTTGTGTGTGTGTGTGTGTGTGTTTAAAAAAATAACATCCAACATTTCTTTCCTGACAAACACATTATGTCAACTCCACTACCTCATTTGTCTGTGGCAGCTCCACTTTATCAGGCCGGAGGAAAAAGAATTGATGTGCCTGGATAGATAAAGTAAATGGAAACGTGGGACTTCTTCCAATTTGCTCAGTTTTGATATATCTTATACCCCGAGAGTGGCCAATGTAACACAAGTTGCTGTTTGTATTTCAAATATTAGCCATTAGGGAATCTTTCTTCCAGAAGTATTGGGTGAGCCCATGCTGGGTTATTTTCTATCCAACCCCATTTCATTTCTTGCAGTTTCTGATCCAGAAGAGAGTAACAGAGCAATCCCTTGGCCCCCTAGGCAGTGGGCATGGCTACACGAAGGGGGGAGGGTGATTTTATGATCACAAGATCGTCACCCTCATCTACATGCTGCGTGCAATGTCCCAGAAAGAAGAGGACATCATGGCCGCCATTTTCTTTTTGTTTTTAAATCGGAAAAGAGAGTAGGAGCGCTCCTACGAAAAAGGTAAGGTTTCTTTAAAAAAAACAACTCTCCTACTCCCCCCACCCCCAGTGGGCACAGAGTTCCTGAGGAGTTCCATGCCCCATCCCCGGGTCCTGATTCCTTGTGGTTCCTCGCAAGGAGCCGGGACAAAAGTGAGATGCCAGGCCACACATTCTGCAGTCTCAGGATCATCCCGAGACCATGGAAAAATTGTAACACAAGTGTAGGGCCATATCCCGGGGCAAGGGAGGGATCATCCCTCCCTGTTCCCAAGATCCCCTGTGCGTCATGTGGATGCACAGGAATGATTCCAGGGCAATCCCTGGGTAAGTCCTTGTCTAGCAGTGCCCAGAGTCTGAGGGGCCATAATGTAACAGGGATTCCCCCCAACACTGAGGCCATAGACAGAGCTAGGACCTCAAAGGTGAAAATGCCTTCTCAAATTTCCCCCTTCTTACTCGTCACAGTCACTACAGAAAGCTTCATGGGTGCTCCTCACCCAAGGTATGAGCTCCGACCTTGGGATGAGGATGGAGAGGGAGGTAGAAGAGCATGCCAATAGGTGAAGAGGGGAGAGGAGAAGGCATGGATCTGGAAGATCCAAAGGCCGTTCAGCCCCAGTCCCTGCTGCCATGGTGTAGGGATGTATGAGAAATTCATTTCTGTTTGTTTTTGGTCAGGATTCACCCAGTCTGCACCTTCTGGAACAAATATGGAATTGGATACACTTTATGGTCAAAACCATACATTTCTGAGATTGCAATGTAAGTCATGGACACCCCCTCCCCCCAAAAAAGCATTCAACAGCATGCATATATTTGAAAAAATGGGCATGAAAGAATGCATAGTTTTGAAAATTGCACACAAATACACTTTAGGGCACAATTCTATCAGAATTCCAATCAGCCTCTGAACTTGGAGGCTGATAGGTAGTTATCCTGTGCTGAGCAGGAGCAGCACAGATGCGATCTGTGCCTCCACACTGCTCCCACTCTGCATTTTTGCTAGATGGGTGATTCCTGCATTTTTGCTAGATGGGTAATCTAACTGGGGCTCAAAAGAGTGGTAGAGAAGGGGGCTGGGTGGCCAGAGGATACATCATAAGCCAGCTGCAGCGGTATACTCCCCTCCCTACACACAGAACTGACCCCTTCCCTTTGTGACCTCAGAGAGGCAGACAGCATGGTTCTCTCCACATTTCCTGTGAGTGGAGTGGGTGGGGAACTTGGTTTCCTGAGACCAAATTCAGAGTGGTGTCTCTGACCTCACATCAAGGAATCTGAAGTAGGAATGTGCTCCGCTCCGATTAGAACCAGAGAATCAGAAGCGAATTGGCCTACTCCGCCTTGCCCAGAGGCGGAGTAGAAGCGGACTGCGGACCCCTAGAAGGAAGGCCAAGAGAAGCGCCCATTTTCGGAGCGATCCTCTTTCCGCAGACCGCTCCAATCGCCATTTTGAAACATTTCGCCCATAGGATTGCATTGCGGAAAAGAAAAGGGGATATCTGTGTTGTTTTTGAAGCTATCTTTCTGAAACTTCTTGTGCTTAGAGAGTCATGGCTGGGGGTCATTTTGAGCCTACTCTTAGCTCTCTGCGTGGTGCGGTTCACTTGCTAGAATTTTTTAAAAAGTAGGGTAAAGGCGGGAAAAAGATTACATTTTCGATTGCTGAGGGGCAGAGTCAACTCCTGGTCATGATCACATGATCCCAAAGTTGGAGGAGGGGATAGGCAAAACGGGTAACTTGGGATTCTGGGAACTTCTCTTTCTTAGTCTGAACTGACTTTTCCCAGTGTTTTTTAAAACAGTAGCCCCACCAAATGCACAAACACAACTTGAAATCATATACTAAACCAATAATAAGAGATAGAAAAAACACAGCACTGCTACCCACCCTAACTTTGGGGAACAACTGAATAGATGTGGTGCAAGGGGATGAGCTCCCCTAGGGCATGTGGACGTGCCCTCACTCTCCTGTACTTGGAGGGCCATCAGAGCCCTCCAAAGAGTAACCCAGTGGAGCAATGCCTATCATGAGTTGAAGTGAGCGTTTGCTTCTTAAAAGACTGGTACCTAGACAGGACCAGTCAAATTGGCTGATGCTTTCCCCTTTGGACACGTCCACCCCCCACCCCCCATTACTGGTAAAAGACAGATATAGCCTTTTAAAAAAAAGTTCTTCTTGTTGTTTAATCAGCAACACTGCTGTTTTTAATTCCACCCCTCCTTCGTATATTTATTTATTTATTTATTTATTTATTCCATTTTATATGCATTACTGGCTTATCCTTGGCTCACTTCCTTATGCCCCTAGAGAGCTTCGGCTATTGGGCAGTATAAAAATGTAATAAAAAAAAAAAAGAAAAAAAATGTCTGCTGCCTGCCTGCCTTCCCTCCCTCCTCCCCTGCCCGCCTCTCAGGGATGGTTTATGTCTGGCTTTGACTCAGGGGAGAAGTCCTTCCTGCGCTCAATTAGACTTTTGGAAGTTCCAAATCTATTTTTCAAGTGTGGAAGAAGATTCATATTTAGGTTGATCTCTACTCCCCAATTCATGGCATCTTGGGATTTCCTTTGAAATGGCCCCATTGAGCTGTCTGCAGGTTTAAGCTCCGCCAAAAATCAGGGGATGATGGGATTGCCTTGTACCTTGGCATGATTGTGGGTCTAGATGGCATCTGTGAGTGTGCCCACTTCCCTTTTTTTTATCTGTCCAAATGTCAGAGAACAGTCCATGTCTGCAAATGGGGTGCCCGATTTTCATAAATTCCCCAAAAATCAGGGGATGATGGGACTGCCTTGAGTCTTGGCATGCATTTGTATCCCTGGATAAGCTATCATGGTGGCGAGTTTGAGGTTTTTAACATGCAAATTGATGGAGCTATCGAAAGGGGTGTGAATGGGGTGCCCAATTTTTGTAAATTCCCCAAAAATCAGGAGATAATGGGACTGCCTTGAGTCTGGGCATGCATGTGTATCCCTGGATAAGCTATCATGGTGGTGAGTTTGAGGTTTCTAACATGCAAATTGACAGAGCTATAGAAAGGGGTATGAATGGGGTGCCCGATTTTCATAAATTCTCCAAAAATCAGGGGATGATGGGACTGCCTTGAGTCTTGGCGTGCATGTGTATACATCCATGAGGTGTCATGGTGCCAAACTTGAGGTCTCTAACTTTAACAGAAAAATTTGTATACTTTTTTAGCTTAATGCAAGCCAATGGGGGGGGGGAAACGGAGCTCCGATCCGGATCCGGAGCTCTGCAGCAGAGCGGAGCGGACATAGGCAGAGCGGGGACGGAGCGAAGCAGCCCAATCCTCAAATCACGGATCTGGAAGAGAAGCGGAGCGGGGGGGTCCGTGCACACCCCTAATCTGAAGTATCCTATTTCCATCCTTCCCAGGCTCTGCCTAGGGACTATAGGATTGCTCTCCTATTCAATGGAAGAAGAATGTGTACATTTAAAAGGTTCACAATATTGATGTGTGCAGTGGGTCTATTATTATTATTATTATTATTATTATTATTATTATTATTATTATTATTATTATTTAATTTGTATCCCACCTTTTACCCAATGCTGGGCCTCAAGGCGGCCTTACAAAGCTTAAAACATACATGGGGGGGGGAACAAAACCATAAACGTTTAAAATACACAACAAAAGTATAAGACATTAACATAGATGGAGGGCCAGATTATTCTCCAAAGGGCTGCTGGAACAAAAAAATTTTAGCCTGCTTTCAAAAGCCCATCAAGGAGGGAGCCAGTCTAGCTTCACCAGGAAGAGAGTTCCAGAGCACCGGAGCAGCCACTGAGAAGGCCCTCTCCCATGTTCCCACCAAGTGTGCCTGTGAAGATGGTGGGACTGAAAGAAGGGCTTCCCCAGAAGATCTCAAAGCATGGGCAGGCTCATAAGGGAGAATACGGTCTTTCAAATAACCTGGACCCAAGCCATATAGGGCTTAACCAGCTCTTTGAATTATGTTTTAACAGGGGAGTTGTATGCCGACAGGGATTTTGTGCCCACAGGGATTTTGCCCCTTGATTCCCCTTTAAAAGGCCTCTCTCTGGTGGTGAACATCTGGCCCTCCATTTGATGCCTGGAGGCACATGTTCTACTGTCAAGAGACAGGGTGTGCAAATGGATGCATGTCTTGAAGGTAGGGATGAGCAATGAACTCGGCTGAAGCCCAAGCCAAATTGGCAAGTGGCTTTAAAAAGGAATCAAAACATAAAGGCACATTGCACAACCCCATCACCACATTTTTCTGGTGTTGGGGAGGTATAATCCCTTTCCAAGGAGCTACTAAGCCTGCAACTATCATCCAATTCTGTCCAACAGAGGGGAAATGTTAGAGCCATTCTTGGATTTCGCATGATAGTCAATGGGCAGCATGATCCCTTGGACCTCTGAACATCAGTTCAGATTTGGTATCGAGTCGAATCTTATGCATGGATTTTCATGTGAAAACAACAACAACAACAACAACAACAACAACAACAACAACAACAACAACGTTTTCCATCTGATATGGATTTGTGCCAGAACAAATTTCATGATGAAATTCCGAGAACGTCATGGGCTCACGTTTTGCTGATTCACACAACCCTACGTTAGTGCACAATTCAGCCAGATAGGTTCAAAGACCTGTCTGTAAAAGCACTATGGGAAGGTGGGGAGATTTATTTATTTATTTAAAAAAGGCCCTGGTTCTCTTCCCACCCTGCTGGTAACAGCCCACAAGGACTCTGGATCGTCAGACGCCTCTGATATCAGAAGCATCTGTCATTTGGTTAATATTCTAACCACATGCTTTTTCCAGGCAATGGATTCATCTCTGCAGACTGCTTCATATAAACATAAAGGTAGGGCTCCTGCCACAGGATGTGAAGTTTACACCTTTGTGGAAGAGGGCACAGTTAGAGAGATAATAGATCTTCTCAAGAGAGGCCTCAGGTTATGTGTTTTGTTTGTTTTATTTATACTCTAGCCTTCATCAACATTGATTCTCTGGCAGTTTATGGCCATATAAAAGGACAAGATCAAAGTTGAAATACAACATACTAAAACAACACACCCATAGACAGCAGATTAAAAAGGCCAAAGAACAATATTGCAGATTCTTAAGTGAATAAAGAGAGGAAGTGTAGTGTAGTGGTTAGAGTGTTGGACTGGGAGTCGGGAGATCTGAGTTCTATTCCCACATGGCCAAGGAAGCTCACTGTTGATTTTGGGCCAGTCACTGATTTTCAGCCCAGCCTTCCTTACAGGGTTGTTGTTGTAAGGATAAAATGGAGAGGAGGAGGATTATGTATGCCACCTTGGGCTCTTTAAGGAGGAAAAATGTGGGATATAAATGCAATAAATAAAATAAAAATTTAAAAAAAATAATGGAGGAGGAAAATACAAAATTCCCCCAGCCTTGGGAAAAGTCAGTGGGTGGGTCTTAAAGGCCCTATTAAAGCAAGTTCATACAGTTCACATTTTAAAACAGTTTTTTTTTAAAAAAAAAAACTCATGTCCATGGGCTATATCTGGCACATCTAATCCAGTCCTCTTAGATTCCCCAGAAGGCCATGCTCCCATCTCCTGGCCCCACCCCTGGAACGTGGCCCCCAAGAACATCTCTGAAATGGAATTAGGCCTTCTGCATATTTCCTCCATAAACTAAAGCGGGGCTGATTCAGAGGGAATTTGCACAAATTAGGATATTTGCACAACTGAACTGGGAATTGGGAACATAAGAACCTAAGAAGTGCCCTGATGCTGGATCAGGCCAAGGGTCCATCTAGTCCAGCACTCTGTTCACACAGTGGCCAACCAGCCCTCGGCCAGGGATGAACAAGCAGGACATGGTGCAACAGCACCCTCCCGCCCATGTTCCCCAGCAACTGGTGCACACAGGCTTATTGCTTCGAATACTGGAGATAGCACACAACCATCAGGGCTAGTAGCCATTGATAGCCTTTGATAGCCATTGATTTATCCAACCCCCTTTTAAAACCATCCAGATTGGTGGCCATCACTACATCTTGTGGTAGTGAGTTCCATAATTTAACTATGTGCTGTGTGAAGAAGTCCTTCCTTTTATTTGTCCTGGATCTCCCACCAATCAGTTTCATGGGATGACCCTGGGTTCTAGTATTTTGAGAGAGGGATAAAAATGCCTCCCTATCCACATTCTTCATACCATGCATAATTTTGTCCACCTCTATCATGTCTCCCCTTAACCTCCTTTTTTCCAAGTTAAACAACCCCAGTTGATGTAACTTTCTCTCATCACGGAGATGAACACATTGTTGAACACATGCTCACAAGAGGAATGTGAGCATGAGTTCAAGACTGTGTGAATGTTTTTGGTGGACATGGGCTTCCACATGCATTCGGGGCTTTGAATGGGCATGTGCGCGTGTTTTGCAAGCACAAACAGAATTTTCTGACATCTCTACATTTACCTGATCTTGGTTCGCATGGTATCATTCTGCATGGACAGTTGGATTTGCTTCAGATCAGACTGCAACACACATGAGTTCCATCCCTCCAACTCATCTAGTCATTAGATTCTTATGAGCAATAAAGGCAGAGTTTGTTGCAGCTACGTGATTCACAAACCACATTCCATAACAATTCTGATGTACAACTGGAAAGAGAACTCAGATAACCCAGTCACGCCATAACCAACAGACCGTGCATCCTTCAACAATGTATATTAAAACCACCCAGTGCTGTGTAATGTTGACCCCCAGTTATCCAGCATTGCTGAGCAGGGGCAGACATTGACATAATCACAAAGTCTTTCTGCATTATCCGCATAAAGATTATATAAGCGGGACTGAACATGCAGATCAGAACATGTGCAAAGCATCAGATTCTCTGCTGTTTTTAATTATTTCCCCCTTCCAAGCCCCCACCCAAAGCGAACCTACATTAGGCAACAACATGAACCGATTCATCATTTGAGGAATTTACTATCTCAAAATGTAGAAAGCATCAGATATGCAGCTAATACCACTTCCTTATAAGCAGATAGTTGCAATATTCATATAGCCATATCTAGGGAATTTTTTAATATATATTTAGTGGTATATAAATATCACAAATAAAGAAAGTAACGTGCATTTGTGTTAATGCAAATTAGCACAAATAGAAGGAAATGCAGATTTATTTATTTAAAAAACAAACAAAATGAAGCTGTTTTTGTCCATGAGTGGATGATGGAATTAAAGAAGTCCAACAGTCCTTGAAACATAGGCCATGGCTAGACCAGGCCTATATCCCTGGATCATCCCGGGATCATCCCTGTACATCCAAATGATACACAGGGGATACCGGGAGCAGGCAGGGACAACCCCTCCATTTGCCTGGGATAATCCTTAGGTCTAGCTAAGGCCATAGATGGAATGGATTTTACAAAATCCAGACATCCCTACGCACAACAATACTATTTTAATGTGTTTTTATTATGTTTTGATTTGATTTTATCTTTTACACAACTCCAAAATTTTGAATGGGGAATGGTATATAAATATTGTGAATAAATAAATAATAAAATAATACTTCAGCACAATCACCCTTGCACCATATAAGAGGCCTGCACAACTTATGACAACTTCGAGGCTCGACTTCTGTAATGCGCTCTACATAGGGTTACCTTTGTGCTTAGTCCGGAAACTTCAACTAGTTCAAAATATGGCAGCCAGGCTGGTCACCGGTACACCTAGGGGTGACCACATTACACCAGTTTTAAAATCTCTTCACTGGCTCCCAATTAGTTTCCGGTTGAAGTATAAAGTGTTGGTTATTATCATTAAAGCCCTACATGGTTTGGGTCCAGGCTACCTGCGGGATCGCCTTCTCCAGTACAATCTGCCCCACACACTCAGGTTCTCTGGGAAGAAGCTACTTCACTCAGTCATAGTTAGGCTGACAAACATTACCCAGAGGTCCTTCTCTTCTGCTGCTCCCAGACTGTGGAATGGCCTGCCGGAGGAGACTCGTCAGCTTGACAGTCTACTAGCATTCAAGAAAGCTATCAAGAATAACCTCTTCTGGCAGGCCTATCCATTGAATTTTAAGATGCCTTTTAATAATGTGCTGTTTTTAATAATGTATTAGTTTTAAATGTTTTAATTAGTATTTTATAGTGTTTGAATTTGTGTTGTACCCTGCCTCAATCGAGAAGGAGAGGTGGGTAACAAATAAATAGAATCCAATATAAACTTCTCCTGTTGACCTACAAAGCTTTTCACTGTCTAGCTCCTTCCTATCTTTCCTCTCTCATCTCACACTATTGCCCCGCTCGTGCTCTTCGCTCCTCTGATGCCATGTTTCTCACCTGCCCAAGGGTCTCTACTTCCCTTGCTCGGCTTTGTCCATTTTCTTCGACTGCCCCTTACGCCTGGAACGCTCTTCCAGAACATTTGAGAACTACAAGTTCAATCGCAGCTTTTAAAGCTCAGCTAAAAAGTTTTCTTTTTCCTAAAGCTTTTAAAACTTGATTTTGCTCTGACTTTTATACTGCCTGTTTGGTGCATTCTCTTCCCCTCCTTATTGTTTTATTATGATTTTATTAGAATGTAAGCCTATGCGGCAGGGTCTTGCTATTTATTGTTTTACTCTGTACAGCACCATGTACATTGATGTTGCTATATAAATAAATAATAATAATAATAATAATAATAATAATAATAATAATAATAATAATTTGGGGGTGATGATGATGACTTACAAAGCTGAACAAATGTGGCCTGCTGGTGGTTTGTGACTACCCACTAACTTCTTCTGGCAGTCTGCGGTAGGCAGAAGGGATTCCAATTACACTGTTAGTCATTACATATCACTGGTGTATGTAGTGATGTCAGAATAATCTGTTGGATTATGGACCTTTGCACAAATCACAATTTGACAGCTGTAAATGGTCGAATTTGCACAAATTACACCATTTCTGTTCAGTATTTTGCACAATGCAAGCCACGCCGGGGATTCCCCCCCACACACAAAAGGCCGGATTTCCTCGCAATAGACAACCGCAGTATATTATTATTATTATTATTATTATTATTATTATTATTATTATTATTTATTTATTTATATAGCACCATCAATGTACATGGTGCTGTACAGATTACACAGTAAATAGCAAGACCCTGCCGCATAGGCTTACAATCTAATAAAGTTGTAGTAAACAATAAGGAGGGAAAGAGAATGCAAACAGGCACAGGGTAGGGTAAACAGGCACTGGGTAGGGTGAAGCTAACAGTATAGAGTCAGAACAAACTCAATATTTAAAAGCTATAGGGAAAAGAAAAGTTTTTAGCTGAGTTTTAAAAGATGTGATTGAGTTTGTAGTTCTCAAGTGTTCTGGAAGAGCATTCCAGGCGTAAGGGGCAGCAGAAGAAAAAGGATGAAGCCGAGTAAGGGAAGTGGAGGTCCTTGGGCAGGCGAGAAGCATAGCATCAGAGGAGCGGAGAGCACGAGCGGGGCAATAGTGTGAGATGAGAGAGGAGAGATAGGCAGGAGCTAGACCGTGAAAAACTTTGAAGGTCAACAGGAGAAGTTTATATTGGATTCTGGAGTGAATTGGAAGCCAATGAAGAGATTTCAGAAGTGGAGTGACATGGTCAGAGCGGCGGGCCAAGAAGATGATCTTAGCAGCAGAGTGGTGGACAGAGACCAGCGGACTGATGTGAGACGAAGGAAGGCCAGAGAGAAGAAGGTTGCAGTAGTCCAATCGAGAGATAACCAGTGCATTGTGAATTGGAAACGAAGCAGCCGTGCCCCCTGCCCAGAAACATCATTTCCTGCTAAGGAGCAAGGGATCTGCCGTTTCCTCTGACTCCGAAGTGAACTGGAAGGCATGGGAATCTACAACAGGACTGCACGAAGCAAGGCTGGTGCCCGGCAGATATTTGTTTCGGTGGATTGCAAGCTATGCAGGTCTGCTCTAGTCCGCATTTGGCAGCTTAATGAAAAAGGACTCTATGTTATATTTCTGGGAATGCCGCATTCCCAGAATTGTACCTGGAACAATAGGAACTTGATAGTTCCTTCTTCTTCTTCTTTTAAAAAAGGGATGAGCAAGGGATCCCGATGATTTCCATGATTCTGAAAAGTGTGTCAAAGAAAATGAGTGTATGTGCAACTGTGCATACATATACTGTATAGCCACTGTATTTGCTTTTAGCTATTCAACGGAGGTATTCCCCTTGATGCATTTTCCCTGTAGAGAGAAGTCGGCTCTCTCCTCTTTCATCGTGATTTCAGTTTATTTCAGTTTATGCTTTGTTGCTCCAGTGCCCAATTTTAATTTGTATTTTTCTTTCCTTCCAGCATCCTATCCCCCTCCACACTTTCTTCCTTCTTGTTGAGGCTGGAGACCTGAGTGTCAATTGTTAAGCAGCAGTTAACTTTTTCTCCCCCCCCCCCCTTTTTTTTTTTTTTTGGCTTGTTATTATTAAAAATAAATAAAATCCCCTCCCCCAAACAAACAAATACACAAACAAACAAACCGAAATAGGACTGTTCAAGCAGCTAATACAGGAAGATGTATCACTCGCCTGAATAATTGTGACAGCCGTAGACCGTATCAGTGCCTGTTTGTTTGCACAATACCCAACTGTATTAAGAAAGCCATCGCAGCTGTCTTGGACTTTGGAGTCGCTCGTTTCATCACTTGACACTGCAGCAGATGTTATGGGTTGATAACGGACTCCACTTCATTCACTCCACATCTAAGATTACCTCTGGAGGAGAGAGAGAGAGAAAAAAAAATCAAACACATTATAACACTCCCAGTCATTTGTTAAAAACAAAAATAAAAATAAAGACAAGGGGAAGATCACTAATTTATACACTTTCTGAACCTCACGTAAAACCCAATGTGTATAAGCCGGAATCATAGGGTTGATGATCCCACCCACCCCAGGGGAAGGAAAGTTATCTGACCAGCTAATTTATGCCTATACACATTTACACTAGGGCTGTGGATCCGGAACTTTCGGATTGGGCCTGAACCGCTCCGAGTCAATCCGACCCTCCCCCGCTCCGCTCTGTGGAGCGAGATCCGGAGGGGCAGATCGAGATTTTGCCCCCTCCTTCCCTACTTACTTGCTTCCGTGGCAGATGGCGGAGGCAGGTAAGTGGGGAAGGAGGGATGAAATGGAGGCCGAATAAGCCCCCTTCCCCCTGCCCCCTTACCTGGCTCTGGCACTGTCACCGCACAGACTGTGGCGGCAGAGCCAGGTAAGCCCCCCTCCCCCCCACTTACCTGCCTCCATCACAGTCTGACGCAGGCTTCAACTGAGGCCCAGGCCTCAAAGCAGAAGCAGGCCTGCTTCTGTTTTGAGGCCTGGGCCTCAGTTGAAGCCTGTGCCAGACCACGACGGATGCAGGTAAGCCCCCCTCCCCCCTGCCCCCTTACCTGACTCCACCACCGTCACTACACGGACTGCGGTGCTGCTGCCAGGTGAGCCCCCCTCCCCCCCACTTACCTGCATTCGTAGCTCCGGATGGACGCGAACCGCTTCGACTCAATCCGCAGCTCCCCCGACCCGATTCAGATCCGCCTTTAGTGGAGGTGGATTGGGTCAGTCTGCTCCGGATTTGCGATCCGAATCAGAGCGGAGCACAGCCCTAATTTACACTCAGAGGGACATAGGAAGCTGCCTTATACCGACTCATATCCTTGGTCCATCTAGCCCAGTATTATCGACACTGACTGGCAGCCACGGCTCTCCAGTGTTTCAGACAGGGTTTTTTCCTGCCCTATCTGGGGATGCTGGTGATTGAAGCTGGGACCTTCTGTATGTAAAGCAGATGCTCTACCACTGAGCCACAGGCCATCCCAGTGTGGATATGCAGGGGTGGCACAGGTAGGACTGGTACTCTGAGTGGAGAGGGAAGGAACTCACCATTTCTCCTCTATGTTCTTGGCTGGCTGGATTGTGGAAGTGGCATTATCTGATTTGACCCATTTTCAGATGTTGCTTACCATCCTGAATGGAGAAAGTTCCAGGGATACCAGGGTTTTCTTTCGATGCCACCTTTGTTCCTTTATTTATAAATAAAGCAGCAGACACTCCTAAAAGGTAGAAGATCTGCTTCCCTTGATTAGATTCCCAGAGGGATCTTTCATCCTCAAGGTATCTTCTGCCAACTCCCGTCTCTCTGTTACAAGCTGCAAAACACACACATAACCTCTTGTAACAGTGTGTGTCCATGTGTGTGTCCGTGTGCACATCCATTTGCCTTACCACACGAGATCCCCAGTTACCACCTGACCATTAGCTCCCATTGATGAAGCATTGTCCAACCATTCTGGCCTATAAACCAGCAATCTGCATAACAAAGAAATGATCTGCCAGAAATTGTGCCGTATAGATGCCACCAAGGCAGATCTACAGATAGAGGGAGACTTCCATTATCATGGTTCAATGCCCTGGATGGTGATTCAGAGGTTGAAGTTCCTGCAGATGTCAGCATCAGGAGTCTGCACCAGGGATCGTGAAGACATCACGGGCAAGCATGCTTTGGTTCCTGCCAATGGCCCACACTCAGCAGAGGCCAACTAACAACAGCTCTCTTGCAACCTGCATGTTCACCTGCCTCTCAGTCTGGCCCAGGCATTGGTGATTGTGAGAAGGAACAATAGATGTCACCACCTACTTTCTCACTGGCTCTCTCCCTGTGAAACAAGCCGTGAAGGTTTGGGGCCTACTGAGGCAAGGTATTAATGTCAGGCCTTAGAGGCCTGGGGTTTCTCTGTTGGAAGGGGTGCCTACGAGTGCCTACTCCAAGGCTGAGCTTTTTATCTGGTTGAGCTTTTATATTGTATTTTATATTATGGTTTTATACTGTTGTTTTATACTTTGAGTGGAGTAATTTCATTTTTCTACCTAAGATTAATTTCCTGGTTAAGTTTCATCCCCCCCCATTAAGTTTCATTTCTTCAAGATTGGAACGGTACTTTCTGTTTGGGGGGGGGAGAAGGTATACAAGAGTGAGTGAGCCAGCCAAGGAAGAGCCAGAGAAAGACCACCCTATAAGAATGGAGCAGAAAGATGCAGCTTGAAGAAGTCTAGGTGCAGCTTTGGGTAAAGAACATGTGTTGTTGCAACTACTTTTTATGCCTTTGTATCACTCAACTCTATTTGCTAAATGTTTTTATTTCGATTTGGTTGTTTTAATTCACTAGTAAACTATTGTATTAAGTCACAAGTACCTGGAATGCCACACATCCCCTGTCTACAGCCTAAACCCCATGACACTGGGAAGGGGAAGATAAAAGACAGAACGTGGGACTCTTAAGGAGGCAGAGATCCTTAAGGAGTTCCTCAAGGGTCCAGGTCATAGGAAGGAACCCTGACACAGGCAAGTGGTAGCAATGATGGGAATGAGGAGGAAAAGCAATAGTCACTGGTGGTGATGGTGGTGAGGGAGGGGGCATTGAGGGTGACTTGCTCAACCTCGGGAGATGGCACTACCTGTGGACACCTATCTGGCTCAGTCTCCTGGCCAAGAGTGAGCACTCTGTTAGCTATCCAGAGGAAGAGGGCAGCTGTGGGGGGACGTCAGACTGCAACAAATGGAACCAGAGTCTACATCTTCATACTAAAGGAACCTTCAAGAAAGACTGATGGCCAACCAATGACACCAGAGTGCAAGTCTTTCAGCAGGGCTGGTGGCCCATTGGCCCAGCTTCCCCCTCTCATCATCTCCCTCAATACAAGCTGCTGGTGATCACAACTGAGGGAGGAGGTGCCTTCCTGGGGTTGGTCTTCACCAGGGGCAGCAAAATGGCCCCACTTTCCCCTTTATAAGAATGGAAGAACAACCATGTTCCTGTGGTCCTCGTTAGTCCTGACTCTTTGCTTATCCTCCTGTCCTGCCTATTGATTCGTCCTCTGATCTTGACAACTCAGGACTTATAGTTCCTGCCTCCTTATTGTTCCCAGATGTATTGTTCCCCAGACTCATCATTCCTAGCCCCTGGCTCACCAGACTGCTGCCCTTGCCCCAGCCATGACAAAGGGAGAACAAAGGCAACACGGCCATTGGTCTGCCCATCAAGCATGCATAGTTCCATCCAACGTACGGTGCTAAAACTTAGCTGAGCTTCAGACAGAGCAGGCTGGAACAAGACTTTCTTGCTGAATGTATCCTGACTCATTAATAGTGAGCTTCAATGAGTCCTCTCAACTGAGAAAAAACACAGTGAATTTTCATTATACCTACTCAAAGTCCCCAATTCATTTTGTCTACAGTAACAAGACATGCAAGAGTAAGTTACTGTAAGCAATGTCTCCAAAGTTATTATCTACCCTATTATTCTTTGTGTGTGTTTCCTAAAAAGAGTGTTAGTTTTTCTCTCTATTAAATACATATTCTGTTAGCTCATTAACTTTCTATTATTATTGTGTGCCTTCCCTTTGCTCTGTTCTCTGTTCCGTCGTGCCAGCATAAAACAGGGACCTCCAAGTTTGCATTGAAATTTCAGTTTAGGCAGAATTTATTGGGATCTCTTCTCCCTGACCTAATCAACATTGGCCACTGCATGGAGAGGCGATGCACCACTGCCACCAGAGATGAAGTCCCAACAGGAAGACATCTGATGCTGAAAGGCTGATGACCTCTGCAGTGAGATGTCACCAAATTTCATAACTCATTGGCCCAGAATATGAACTTCTGTGACTCCTAATGCTGAACTTCCATGCAAGGTGAGCATTCTTCTCCAAGTTAGATCTCAGTCCTAATCGAGAAGGGTTCCTCCCTGAACTTCTCACCCACCTAGTTACCTGACCTTTGCTGTAGCAGAGGTGCCTGCTGTAGTGGTGAGAGTGAAGGACCTTCCTCCACTTCCTCCTGTCCCTTTTTCTTCTCTCTCCTCTCTTCCTCTTTTCTCCCCTGATCTGAACTGTGGTCAACATCTAAGGTCCTCCTACGAGTGCCTACTCCAAGGCTGAGCTTTTTATCTGGTTGAGCTTTTATATTGTATTTTATATTATGGTTTTATACTGTTGTTTTATACTTTGAATGTTTTTAATTTTTGTGAACCGCCCAGAGACCTCCGGCTATTGGGCGGTATAGAAATGTAATAAATAAATAAATAAATAAATAAATAAGGGAAGCTCGGAGGATGGCAACAAGGGAGAGGGCCTTTTCAGTGGTGCTCCCCCCCAATTATGGAATGATCTCCCCAAGGCTCACCTAGCGACAACATTGGTATCCTTCCGTTGCCAGGTCAGGACTTTTCTCTCCTCCCAGGCAGTTAACAACATATGCTGAGTTTTTAACTGACCCCAGAATAGTTGTTTTAAATGGATATTGTTGTATTTATGCTTTTGATGGTTTAACATTTTTGTATATTATTTTTTAATGTTCACTGTTTTTAACTTTTGTGAACCGCCCGGAGAGCTTTGTCTATGGGTGCGGTACATAAATGTAATAAATAAATAATAAGTAAACTAGGGAAAAATGAGAATGCCGTTTCTGCTCACAAAACATGTGAGCATGCCCTGCTCCAAGCCCCGAACCTTGTGCTCACATTCAATTTGTTATATGCTTTTATGTTTTTATATTTTGTATATTGATTTTTAATGTTTTAACCTTTTGTAAACCACCCATAACCTTTGGCTATGGGGCAGTATAGAAATATATAATTATTATTGTTGTTGTTGTTGTTATTGCAATTTTCTCAATTTGATTTTGTGCAAATCCCTGTTTTTGTGCAAATCCCCCAGCCATGCTTTAGTCTATGGGAAAAAGTTGCACAACATTGTGCAAATTTCACATTCAATCATTGCCAATTTGCTCAATTGCCCAGCGCAAGCAGTGACTGCAAAGAGGAATTGGGCATGAGACAAATGGTGAAACCATGTTAAGGGGTTTTAATGAAAGGTTTTAATGAAATGTTAGGAAGGACTACCTTCTTTCCCTGCCCAGCACTTTATGGCCGGATCTACACTACTGCTTTAAAGTGCTTTATAACAGTTATAAAGTGCTTTAACTGCTTTAAAATGCTATAAAACTGTTATAAAGCGCTTTAAAGCAATAGTGTAGATCCGGCCTATTTCTTTTCTTTTTGCCCTTTCTACCTGCTAGCAACATGTACTCCCAGGCCCAGTGAGTACTTTTCACAGCCAGCCTCTTTCAATAGGCCTTTCTGGAGCGTGTCCAGAGGACGGCAACCAGGATGATCAGGGGCTGACCCTGAGACTGCAGAACGTGTGGCCAGGTGCCACGGATTGACCCGACTCCATGCGATTCTACATGTAGATTCTACATTCTACAAGTTCTACATTTAGGGAATAGAAACCAAAGGCACAGTTACAAGATGGAGGACACTTGGCTCAGCAATACTACAAACGAGAAGGATCTTGGAATTGTTGTAGATCGCAAGTTGAATATGAGCCAACAGTGCGATATGGCTGCAAGAAAGGCCAATGCTATTTTGGGCTGCATTAATAGAAGTATAGCTTCCAAATCACATGAGGTACTGGTTCCTCTCTATTCGGCCCTGGTTAGGCCTCATCTAGAGTATTGCGTCCAGTTCTGGGCTCCACAATTCAAGAAGGATGCAGACAAGATGGAGCGTGTTCAGAAGAGGGCAACCAGGATGATCAGAGGTCTAGAAACAAAGCCCTATGAAGAGAGACTGAAAGAACTGGGCATGTTTAGCCTGGAGAAGAGAAGATTGAGGGGAGACATGATAGCACTCTTCAAATCCTTAAAAGGTTGTCACACAGAGGAGGGCCAGGATCTCTTCTCAATCCTCCCAGAGTGCAGGACACGGAATAACGGGCTCAAGTTAAAGGAAGCCAGGTTCCAGCTGGACATCAGGAAAAACTTCCTGACTGTTAGAGCAGTGTGACAATGAAATCAGTTACCTAGGGAGGTTGTGGGTTCTCCCACACTAGAGGCCTTCAAGAGGCAGCTAGACAACCATCTGTCAGGGATGCTTTAGGGTGGATTCCTGCATTGAGCAGGGGGTTGGACTCGATGGCCTTGTAGGCCCCTTCCAACTCTGCTATTCTATGATTCTATGATTCTTTCTTCAACTCCCACTTCACTCTTTCCTCCTTCCCCAAGAACACAGGCTATCATCCCCACCCTCCTATTTCTCGACTTCCTGTTTCTCAGTCCATTGCTTGCTGTGCCCCCATCCATCTTGGCTTCCTGACCTTCTAGAGACGTCCTCCCACCAAGCTTTTTACTTCCCTTGAAATCCCCGCAGACACATTTCTTTTAACCAGGCAGGATGATTAACTATTGCCATGAATTTTGCTTTGGCTGAAATTCAGTGGCACTTTTTCCATCAGTATGAGCATCAGGACCACTGATTTAGCCTGTCAGTCCTTTATAGGAAGGGGTACCAGTGGACTGTCCTCTGTTTTGAAGACATCCTCTATTTGAAGGGCTGTCCAGTCCAAGTCTAATTTAATCAGAATATAAGAAGAGCCGTGATGGATCAGACTAACTGTGCATCTAGTCCTGCATTATATTCATACAGTTGTTAATCAGCTGGGCATGCAAACCTACAAGCAGTACATGTGCACAACAGTACCTTCCCACCTATCTTCCCCAGCAATTGTTGTGCGTAGGCATACTGCCTCTGATCCTGGAGGTAACGTATAGTCATCAGGATAGGAGCCACTGATGGCCTTCTCCTCCATGAATTTGTCTACCCCCCTTTTAAAACATCACATTTGGTGGCCATCACTACATCTTCTGGAAGTGGATTCCACAGTTTAACTATCTGCTGCTCTTCCTTTTATCTGCCTTGAATCTCTCCCACCAATCAGCTTCATGGAATGACCCACAGTTCTGGGAGAGAGAAGCCCTTTCTACACCTAAGGATTATCCCAGGAAAATGGAGGGATCATCCCTGCCTGCTCTCGGGATCCCCTGTGTGTCATTTGCATGCACAGGGATGTTCCCGGGATGATCCCGGGGAAAAAGGCAGGTGTGGAAACACACACACACACACACAGAGAGAGAGAGAGAGAGAGGGAGAGAGAGAGAGAGAGAGAGAGAGAGAGAGAGAGAGAGAGAGAGAGAGAGAGAGAATGGCCTAATCTACACCAAGCAGGATATTCCACTATGAAAGTAGTATGAAAGCAGTATATAAAAGCAGGAGCCACACCAACCAGGATATAGAGGTATGAAAGTGGTATATGGTATGTGTCAATGGGCGTACTGCTATAAAGCAGTGGTGTGGCTCCTGCCTTTTACATACCACTTTAATACCACTTCTATAGTGAAATATCCTGCTTGGTGTAGACAGGGCCAGCGCCAGACTATTTTGCGCCATTCTGAAGCCACCGCCCCGCCCCCAAACCCCAGTGTCCTGGCTTCGAAGCCAGGAGCAGGAGCGGGCGTGGGGGGCGGGGTTTGGCTTCAGTACGGCACGCCCGGGTGTGCCGTACTGAAGCCGCCCCCTGCGCCCGCTCCTGGCTTCGAAGCCAGGACACTGGGGTTGGGGTGCGGGGCAGAGGCTTCAAAGCGGTGCGCCCGGAAGTGGCTTCCAGGCGCGCCGTTCTGAAGCCGCCACCCCCCCAACCCCAGCGTCCTGACTTCGAAGCCAGGAACAGCTTCTGGCCGGGCGCTGGCTTTGAAGCCGGGACACTGGGGTTGGGGGGCAGCAGCTTTGGAACACCGCGCCCGGAAGCTGCTCTAGGAGTGCAGCTTCCGGGTGCGCCGTTCAGCACCCTCCTTTGCTTGCCATTCTAGGCCGCCGCCTGAGCTGCCTCTATGGCAGCGCTGGCCCTGGGGTAGGGATGTCTCCTTATCCACTTTCAATTGGTATCTTCTTCTCTTTTCTTTTTGCATTTTCTCTCTTTTTTGGTGATTTATAAGTGCCTGCCCTAGTAGCCTAATGTGGGCCGGGTAAACGACCCATGTGATACTACAGTTCAGGGTGCATTCCCATCCCCTGGGAATATTTTAAAATGCTAAATTTCTATGTCTTAACTGCACATCTCTCCATCATTATGCTGGAGCTGAACAATGGAAAATATGCAGCAACTAACTGACATTGCCTTAATGGTTTCTCTTAACCTCTATTAGGAGGGAGGGTGAGAGCAGATGCATATCATAGTGGCCCAAAGCGCCTTTGCTGGAAAGTAATACAGTGCATCTGGATGGGTAAATGCTAAATTATCAGCCTTAAGAATCTGACATTCTGAATAGACTGGTCAGACTGCTCAATTAACAGCTCTAGGTATCATATGTGTGTTCTATCTGGAGCCATTGCACATGTCATGGGATCCGCTGACATGAAACCAAATCTCTGACCCTTATTTCTAGTGGTGACAGTAGCTGTGAGTTGTTCTGTATCCTTCAGTGCTCTGGTGGACCACTGTACAGAGAACCATGGGAGTTCTGACGGATGCTGTGATGTCTTTAGAGAGGCTTGCTTCAATGCTTCAGAATCTCAAAGGCCAATATTTTGAATATTTGCACATATTTGTTTAAGCAACATTATCTTCTTTCTGGTTTTTTTTTTTTTAATGGTGCTTACATATATCTTCATATCCATACAGTTTATCAATCCAAGGAGAGAGGTTATAAACAGAAAAAAAAGACATAATGGAGCTATTCTTTTTTCCTGGAAGAATTAGTGTGTGTTTTTTAATTTGATTTGCAACGAACATATTAGTCTCAATCAAAATTAGAAGTAAATGTGGAGGCTGCTCCTCAAGAATTTCAGGGGAAGCCAAAAGACTTCCATTAAATCTGGCAAAAAGTATCAATGTCATCGTGTTGATGTGGTTGCACTTTTATCGTTTCTACACAAACGTTTTTTATTTTTATTTTTGGCTGTAAAGGTAGCTGATGGTTTCCAGAAATTTTGTTTGTTGCAGATGCGTACAAAAAAAAAAGAAGAGTTTTTACAAGTTCACGTCAAGCTCAGCCACAAAGCTAAAGGGGTGATCTTGGACCCATCACTGTCTCTCAATCTCACCTACCTCACAGGGTTGTTGTGAGGTTAAAGTCAGGAGAACCTTGCAGAATACACAGAGCTCTTTGACAAAATATATAACAGGCAGACAAAAAATTGAATAGATAATGTATGCAGACTGGTTGGATCCCATGTTTGGTATCTAATATGAGGGACCATTCCAACACAACACAACACAGCACACACCTGAAGCCTAAAGAGACCCAGGCTTTAGCTAGACCAGAGGTTATCCTGGGCTGATACCCGGGATCATAGAATCATAGAATCATAGAATAGCAGAGTTGGAAAGGGCCTACAAGGCCATTGAGTCCAACCCCCTGCTCAATGCAGGAATCCACCCTAAAGCATCCCTGACAGATGCTTGTCCAGCTGCCTCTTGAAGGCCTCTAGTGTGGGAGAGCCCACAACCTCCCTAGGGAACTGATTCCATTGTCGTACTGCTCTAACAGTCAGGAAGTTTTTCCTGATGTCCAGCTGGAATCTGGCTTCCTTTAACTCCTGTGTGTCCAGATGATGCACAGGGGATCCTGGGGTCAGGGATGGATCATCCCTCCCTGGTCCGAGGATACAGACCTACACTTTGGGCCCAGTTTTTCCTGCAGTCTCAGGCTGATTACTCGCATGGAGTGGAGAGCTGCACCCATCGGGGCGAGGGTGGGGGGAGCGGAGAACATTGGTAAAAAAAACAAAAAACCACTTACCTTTGCACAGGATCAGTGGGCCGCTCCTGCCTCTTTAAGAATAAAAAAAAATGGCGGGCACAATGCCTCTTTTCTTGAGGCTGTCTCCTCTCCTCTCCCCCGGAACAACAGCTACGTCTAGCTAAGGCCCCAGTCTTGAAAACATTTTATCATGTGTTCCTCCTGACTGAATAAGCTGACCCTGAGGGCTCATCTACACCAAGCAGGATATTCCACTGTGAAAGTGTTATGAAAGCAGCATATAAAAGGCAGGAGCCACACAACTGCTTTATAGCAGTATTGAAGTGCACTGCAGGATCTACACTACTGCTTTATAGTGGTACTGAAGTGCACTGACAACTGTTGGGTCCCAGGACACATCTATGCCAAGCAGAATATAACACTGTGAAAGTGGTATGAAAGCGGTCTATGGTCTGTGTCAATGGGCCCCAACAGTTGTCAGTGCACTTTAATACCACTATAAAACAGTAGTGTGGCTCCTGCCTTTATATTGTTGTTTTGTTTTGAATTGTTTTAGTTTTGTAAACTGCCCAGAGAGCTTCGGCTATTGGGCAGTATAGAAATGCAATAAATAAATAAATAAATAAATAAATAAATAAATAAATTATATACTGTTTTCATACAGCTTTCATAATGGTATGTCCTGCTTGGTGGAGATCAGCCCTAAGTTTTCCATTGGATTTCTGGTTTTCAGGTATATGCCCTTTCAGGTTTTGAACCTTTGGGGCCCTATTCCAGAGGACATGGAAAGATCGTGGGCTCAAAATTTGGAGAAAAATGCCTGAAGGGCCTCTAGGAACCAATCTACATTAGCATCTTATCCATGTACAGTAAAGTCTGGCTTATGCTACAGATGCTGGAAAAATCGGCAACCGATAAGATTGTTCCTTGCAATCTGGTCGTGAATTCCACATTGAACAGTGATCTTGGGTCAAGCAGATACCACAGAAATGCACTGAATTTTCAATTTCCAAAATTTAGTAGGGTGGCAGGGGGCAGCACTCTGCTTACAGGTAACATGGTAAGCATTGTGGGTGTTGGTGCACTTCCTGGAATATCTATAAAAGAACTTGAGGTCCTTTCATGGGCATGCCAATAAGTTTGTTGGCTATGTGATTGCCTGTGTCTTTCAAGGAAGAAAGGGCCCTTTTCCTCCGTCTTTGAAAGATGTTCAAGCAATCTTAGAGTCAGCAAACTTATTGGAATGTCCATGAAAGGCCCTCAAGCCCTTTTATGGATATTCCAGGTAGCGCACCAACCTGGAAGACTCCACTATAAAGAAACACACAACCCCATATCGCCCGCTATGTTACCAGTAAGTTCCCCCCCCCTTACTAAATCGATTAGAAAGTTGCTTCTTCTGTAATTCAAATGCATTTGTATATTAGGTGGATTCACAGTTGGCTACAGAATCAGACTCAAAGAATACTTATCAATGGAACCTTCTCAAACTGGGGAGAGGCAACGAGTGGGGTGCCGCAGGGCTCAGTCATGGGCCCAGTGCTCTTCAACATTTTTATTAATGATTTGGAAGAAGAGGTGCACAGAACGCTGATCAAATTTGCAGATGACACAAAATTGGGTGGGATAACTAATACCCTGGAAGACAGAAACAAACTTCAAAGTGATCTTGATAGGCTGGAGTGCTGGGCTGAAAACAACAGAATGAAATTTAATAGGGATAAATGCCAAGTTCTACATTTAGGGAATAGAAACCAAATGCACAGTTACAAGATGGGGGACACTTGGCTCAGCAATACTACAAACGAGAAAGATCTTGGAATTGTTGTAGATTGCAAGCTGAACATGAGCCAACAGTGCGATATGGCTGCAAGAAAGGCAAATGCTATTTTGGGCTGCATTAATAGAAGTATAGCTTCCAAATCACGTGAGGTACTGGTTCCTCTCTATTCGGCCCTGGTTAGGCCTCATCTAGAGTATTGCGTCCAGTTCTGGGCTCCACAGTTCAAGAAGGATGCAGACAAGCTGGAGCATGTTCAGAGGAGGCCAACCAGGATGATCAGGGGTCTGGAAACAAAGCCCTATGAAGAGAGACTGAAAGAACTGGGCATGTTTAGCCAGGAGAAGAGAAGATTGAGGGGAGACATGATAGCACTCTTCAAATCCTTAAAAGGTTGTCACACAGAGGAGGGCCAGGATCTCTTCTCAATCCTTCCGGAGTGCAGGGCACAGAATAACGGGCTCAAGTTAAAGGAAGCCAGATTCCAGCTGGACATCAGGAAAAACTTCCTGACTGTTAGAGCAGTACGACAATGGAATCAGTTCCCTAGGTAGGTTGTGGGCTCTCCCACACTAGAGGCCTTCAAGAGGCAGCTGGACAACCATCTGTCAGGGATGCTTTAGGGTGGATTCCTGCATTAAGCAGGGGGTTGGACTCGATGGCCTTGTAGGCCCCTTCCAACTCTGCTATTCTATGATTCTATGATTTTTCTGGGCAGGAAAAGAATAATAATCTGAGTCTGCGGTTTTGCAAATGGTGGACTGGAAAACTCAACCCAATCTGTGAACTTCATACAGACCAGATTAAATGCAATGCTAACATTCTTACTTCAAGGAACAGGGCACAACGCATCTTCGCCAAACCATTGCCCTAATGCTATTTCTTCCTAAAAATTCATTTCCCCACCAAACTATGGCTATGACAATTTTCTTAGTGCTTGTATTTTTGTGCACTACAAAATCATGTGTGTTCTATTATACTGGTATTATTACTTGTACCAGTGGCAGTGCCCATAAAGCTGCAGGATCTGTTTTGCTTAATTTCCCCGCCTTCTTTCCCACCCGCACCCCTTGCCTTTCTCTTCCTTCCTTTATCTACTCTTTCTTTACACAGCTTTTGATGGGATTTAAGGATAGGCAACCTGTTATTCTGTGTGCATGTGGCTACTTAGCATTGCAAACCTACACAGCAGTGCCGTTGTGAACAGCCATGTGGTTTCTTTTTAAACTATCCTTAAAGAGCTGAGAATGTGTGCATACAGTGATCGTACTTAAGGAAGAAGAAGGCAGAAATGATATGATGACCTCCCAACATTTTCTCTTCCTCTCCTTCTTTCTCCTCCTCCTCCTTCTGCTGTTCCCTGCTCTTTTTTTGCAGGGCCTTCAAAGGGATTTGCATGTTTCTCCCACAATTGCAGTACTGCACTGTGGCTTGTGGCATATGCCATGCTACAAACCCAAGCAACATAATGCACGTGGCCTTTCAAACTCCTCCTACTTCTCCCACAATTACAACACTATACATTGGTGAGTAGTACTTGACCATCTTTTTAACAAAACAGGTATCAGGACAGTATTCATTAAACATGTGCCCCACAAGGCATCAATTATTTCAAAATAAAGACTGGCAGGGAGGGATCATCACTCCTTGCTTCCAGGATTCCCTGTTGACACACAGGGACGATCCCGGGATGGTCCCTGGGATATTGCCCCATCTAGACATGCCCAGGGTCTCCACAGTGCATCCAACCTCTTCCTATTTCGATCCCGGTACTGTCATTGGCAATATGCTGGCAAACCTATTGTGGTTTAGATTAGGTCCGTCCCATTGTCTCCACCAGCCGTCCCATCTAAGGGCTGGTGGAGACAATGGGCATCTAAAGGGATCAGGGCATCAGGGACTGTGAGATGGCCACAATCCATGTGGGAAAGGGATGTCCCATGTTTTCTAGGCCCTGTTGCACCCCAGATGACACTGTTAGGAATACAGACCTAAAGGCCTCTTTGTAACCTGTGGCCCTCCTAGCCTGGGTGGGTACCATCTCCGTTACCCATCCTTGAGTCCATATCATACTGTCCATACTGAGTCCATGCTGGAGGATTAGGGTGGGGTAGCAAAGAAGGTCCTATCCAGGCCAGGATATTTGGAGGCTGTAGGAACACCTCAGCTGTTCTCATTTATATGTGGTCTGACCAAAGCAACTAGAGTTCATGAGACCTATAGTGTCTGGTAGACATCCTCTTATTTGATCTATTTTAAGCAGTCCTATCGGAACCAGAGGTGTGTGTGTGTGTGTGTGTGTGTGTGTGTGTGTGTGCATGTATCACAAATTTCTAGAGATGTGGGTCCTATGTTATCACCTCTGGATTTGGCTTCTATCAGGGGTTCATAACACACCTTCTTTGCAGGTCTGAGGCCTTAGCTAGACCTAAGGTTTATCCTGGGATCATCCCGGGGTCATCCCTGTTCATGTAAAGGTAGGGTGACCATATGAAAAGGAGGACACGGCTCCTGTATCTTTAACTGTAATGTAGAAAAGGGAATTTCAGCAGGTGTCAATTGAAGAGGGTGAAATTCTCTCTTCATCAACACAGTTAAAGCTGCAGAAGCCCTGCCCTCTTTTGTATCTGGCCACTCTACTATAGCTAGTGTAGCTTTAACTGTTGTGATGAAGAGGGAATTTCACCCTCTTCAATTGACACCTGCTGCAATTCCCTTTTCTATATTACTGTTAAAGATACAGGAGCCCTGTCCTCCTTTTCATATGGTCACCCTAGTAAAGGACACACAGGGGATCCCGGGAGCAGGCAGGGATGACCGCGGGATGATCCTGAGATAAACCTTAGGTCTAGCAAAGGCCTGAGTGGGTTTTTTATACCTTTTCATTGATTCTTTTTGTTTTGTATTGTATTTGTTTCACATCATTTTGTTTATGCTTTTATCTTCTATGCCGCTTTGAGAGGGTTTGACCCTTAAAGGTGGTCTAAAAAAAAAATATCATTTAAAATAAAATATAAAATAGAACAAATCCAACGATTTCTGTCCTCTGCCCACCCCCATAATGTTTACTTCAGTTTTCATCCAGCAAACTTTTAGGATTGTTTCAGAATGGTAAGAATGCCAAACTCCACTGCTAAACACACTTTGCGAAAACTCTGTAATCGCCTAGTGCCCACTGAAAAAAAAGAGATACGTCTCAATGCGAGTATGCGTAGGTATCCAAGTGTTTGAAAATATATATGCTTTTACATGGGGATTTGGGCTTTTTCCTCAGATCCCTTTTCAAACAACCAATATAAAAGGAAGAGAACTTAGGAAAATACAAGAACAAGAACCCTAAACTAAACTGAAAGGGGGGGGGGAAATCACTGAATTCCCTCATTCGACTTGCTAGCTGAATAAAACTTGGGTTGTGATGCTGTTTCTAATACATCTTTCTTCTGTCTCACCTTTGCTCTGAATTTATGCTGTGCAATTTTGGAGGGGGGGGGTTGGTATACGTTTGTTGATTTCATAAGCTATTTTGGAGAGTGCCCAGTTTTGGAACTGGCTTTATAGCGGAAAGGGAGAGAGAAAAAGAGAGAGAGAATGTAATATTCCTACATGCAGTGTCAATTAGGCCCCCGGGTAAAGATCACAGAGCTTTGAAACTGTTCTGTATTTTGACCGAGTTCCAAAGAGCTCTTTGCGTTAGGGAAAATGATGGTTAGTTGTAAACTGTTCAATGGGTGTGTGGGGGTCAGATCTCCATTTTCCCAAGTGTTCGGGGTTTCTTTAAACAGTTTAGAACATGGATGGGAGTCAGAGGATTGGGCGACGTGAATGTTGTGGGTGAGAATCCTCTCTTCTCCCTTTGTTACATTTCCAAAAGCTACCGCAGTTAAAATTCTCATCTGCCAAGGGAGCGATTGTGATAAGCATCCACAAACATTATGCACTGGTGCGAAAGACTCAAGCAGGCATAAACATCAGTATTGTGGGTGTAAAAAAGAGCCAGTTCTTCCTTTCTTGTTCCCTTTGTAGCAGTTCCAAGGCCCAAGTTTTAACTGATTGTTTTCTTTCTTTGTGGGTCCATGGTGGTCTGGTTATCAGCGTTCCCATACTTTCCAAATTGTCTCTAGGAAAGATTGGCTTGAGATGGGACTTGTGAAGTTGGATAACAGTCTCTCTCTCTCTCTTTCCTCTGCTTTTTCCTTTCTGCACTTTCAACCAAAGAGTGGCTCATGCATACACTTAAAAGCTCTCTTTTTTATTTTTCGAGTTATTACCAGATGCTCAGAGACTTTATTTATCTATTTATTTAAAAATATTTATACACTGTCCTTTATTATCAAATCACAAGGTGGTGTACAACATCAATTGAAACAACAACTGAAAAAAAACCAATTAAAATAGAATATAGGTTGTTCCTGCCTCCTGATCCCCACACTCCACTTACACACACAAACAGCCATTATTGTGAGCAGCCATTTTGTGACTGGACAATTTAGTTATTGTTGCTTTTTTAAGTACTTGCAACCTGCATCTCCTTATGCAGTTCAAGGTAGCTTAGGGTGACCATATGAAAAGGAGGACAGGGCTCCTGTCTCTTTAACAGTTGCATGGAAAAGGGAATTTCAGCAGGTGTCATTTGTATATATGGAGAACCTGGTGAAATTCCCTCTTCATCACAACAGTTAAAGCTGCAGGGGCCCTGCCCTCTTTTGTATCTGTTCACTCTAGTATAGCTCCTGCAGCTTGAACTGTTGTGGTGAGGAGGGAATTTCAGCAGGTGCTGCATGCATACAAAAGACACCTGCTGAAATTCCCTTTTCTATACAACTGTTAAAGATACAGGAGCCCTGTCCTCCTTTCCATATGGTCACCCTAAGGTAGCTAACAACACAAATCACAAAATAAAATTACAATACATTTAAACACACACACAAAGCAACTTGGGACTGGAATACCTAGCATACCACCTTCCCTTACACTACAGTGACCATATGGAAAGGAGGACAGGGCTCCTTTATCTTTAACAGTTATATTGAAAAGGGAATTTCAGCAGGTGTCCTTTGTATATATGGGGAACCTGGTGAAATTTCCTCTTCATCAAAACAGTTAAAGCTTCAGGTGCCCTGCCCTCTTTTAAATCTGGTCACACTAGTACAGCTCCTGCACCTTTAACTGTGGTGATGAAGAGGGAATTTCACCAGCTTCCCCATATATACAAATGACACCTGTTAAAATACCCTTTTCTATGCAACTGTTAAAGATACAGGAGCCCTGTCCTCCTTTTCATATGGTAACCCTACTTATACATACCCAGACGACCGTTATTATTATTATTATTATTATTATTATTATTATTATTATTATTATTATTATTATTAAATATTATTATTATTATGCATTTCTATATCACCACATAGCTGATTCTCTCTGGGCAGTTTACAAAAGATTAAGACTGTCAGAGGAGGCCTTGCTGGTAGTTCTGAAATTAACGAATGTCACCATGCAATAACTTGATGGTGGACCCTCTCAGTAGAATAGTGTGACCATATGAAAAGGAGAACAGGGCTCCTGTATCTTTTACAGTTGCATAGAGAAGGGAATTTCAGCAGGTGTCATTTGTATATACGGAGAACCTGGTGAAATTCCCTTTTCATCACAACAGTTAAAGTGCAGGAGCTATACTAGAGTGACCAGATTTAAAAGAGGGCAGGGCACCTGCAACTTTAACTGTTGTGATGAAGAGGAAATTTCACCAGGTTCCCCAAATATACGAATGACACCTGCTGAGATTCCCTTTTCAATACGACTGTTAAAGATACAGGAGCCCTGTCCTCCTTTTCATATGGTCACCCTAAGTAGAAGCGCCCCTCTTTGGGAAAACCTCCCCCTGCAGTTTGGGAGGTAGACAATGCAGCATCCTTCAAATGCCTCCTAAAAATGCACTTGTTTACCCAAGTTTTTTCCCTGGGCTGCAATTAAATTACTCATCCTGCTCCTTCTTAATGCTCCTTGTATTGCTTTTATTGTAACTGCAATTGTTTTTTAATGTTGTGTTCCTAATGTATTTTAAATATGTTGTTAATATTCATGTATGAACCACTTAGGGATTTTATTGTATTTAGTGGTATATCTATATATCTATATCAAATAAATGAACAACAACCAGAGGAGCAAGCCAGCAATTAAAAATAGCAGCAATAAAAATATTATTAAAATATTTTAGAAAAACAGAAGTATTTCAGTCCAGTTATAACAATTCCAGGCAGTGCTATCTGTTAGGCCTCTGAAGGCCAAAGGACTCCTATTTAAATTAAGAGCCACATTTCTATTGTAACATTTCCAAGTGCTTAAAATGGTTCCCATTAGGGTCGCCATATGAAAAAGAGGACAGGGCTTTTGTATTTTTAACAGTCGCCTTTGTCTACATGTCAGACGTGACGGGTTAATTTTTTTAAAAAAAAATTAAAGGGCCGGCTGCCCACGAGTGCACAAGTGCATGAGTGCACAAGCCCATGAGCGCAAGAGCGACTAAGGTAATTTTTTTTAAAAAAAAATGATTTCCCTGCTCCCCCCACCCTGCCCCTGATGGGCGCAGCGCTCCTGAGGAGCACTGCGCCCCATGCACGGCTCCCGGCTACATGTGAGTAACCACACATAGCTGGGAGAAACCACAAAAAATGGGCTATGCGCTCGTGGACACCAGGCTCAGCCTGAGACTGTGGGAAAAAGCAGGCCCAAAGGGGTAGGCTATATCCCGGGGCCAGGCAGGGTTGATCCCTGCCTGACCTTGGGACCCCCTGTGCGTCATCGCACAGGGGGCGATCCCGGGTATCAGCCTGGGATATAGGCTGGTCTAGCAAAGGCCAGAGTGCCCCAACAGTTGTCAGTACACCTCAGTACCGCTATAAAGCAGTAGTGTGGCTCCTGCCTTTTGTATACCACTTTCATAGTGGAATATCCTGCTTGGTCTACAATACAGTTGCATCTACTGTAAAAACAGGTGTAACATGCAAACAATGCATCACAAAATGTGTTCCTTATTTTCCAGCTCTTCAGGCATCACTGGCTATCTGCTGTTTTCTCTTGGGGCATTGCAGGGCCAGGGATTACTGTTTGAAGTCAACTGGGGTAGCCTCCCTCTATGCCAAAGATGAATAGTATCAGGGCTTCCTATGGCTTTCTAAATAGCTGGGGGCTGGAGTATCTAAAGAAATCTCTCTTCCAGTATGGACTTGCTTGAACCCTTAAATCATCTTTGGAGGCCCTTCTCTGGTTAACCTTGCTGAAGAAAGCTAGACACGTGGATACAAGAGAGAGGGCCTTCTCAGTTGTGGCACCCCACCTACAGAATGACTTTCCCCAAAGAGGCTCATCTGGCACCTACATTGTTATCTTTTCAATGCCAGATGCCTTTCTTTTCTCCCAGGCATTTTAGAACCCCAGTGCTGGATTTTTATCCCTGTACTTTTTTGTTGCAAGTAAATATTACCTACGACATCTGAAAACAACCAATCAGAAAAGAGAACATAATACGGTGATGCATGATGCCATGTTGCATTACATGATTCCAAACTCCAACTTCTAAGGTGCAGTTTGATATTGTGCATGCACAAAAAATCATATACACAAAAAATTCATATACAAAAATTCATATACACAAAAAATAATATACACAGAAGGAGATCTACAATTGAAGGAGAACCCTTGGTCTGAGATTACATGGATGATTTTGTTACTTTCTGAGGAAAGAGCAGATTCATTTGGGGGTAACATAGTCCGCATAACTTTTATTCACACTGGAGACTTAAAAGAAAAAGAAAAAAACTTTGTTGGAAGGATTTGACTAATTTTGATATTTACCTGCTTTGTGTTGCTTGTTTTTCCACCCACAATATATTAATTAAAAAAAAAAAGTTGGACATGTTGAAATCTATTTCAAGAAGCTTAAATCATTTATTATCATTTCATACATCCCTTCGTATAAGTTTCACACAAACACACACACACACACAGAGTAGATAAATGAAGTAGCGATCAGTTGATACTGATAAGGGAAGCCAGAGAGCTCCTGGGTGATGTGTATTCAACTGCAGGCTGACTCCTCTTATGCTAATACAGCCAATTTCCTCTTTTATTTCATTTCTGGAGCCTCAATCTGTGATCTCTGATAAGGTTCCCAAGGATACCGCCTTCCCTCACAAATGGCGAGGTAAGGGGGAGGGGGAGGAAAGTGCGAGGGGACGACGACGAGGTGATAGAGATGTGTAACTTGCAGAGAGCACTAGTGAATGAATAATTTAAAACTCGCCCAGAGATTTGAGGCAAAACACAGAGATAAGAGACACCACCGGGTCTTCTCTGTGTATTCAGAGCTTCATCTTCCAATGACAGGTGACCTCCAAGGTCAACGGCATGATGGGAAATGGAACCAACGGTGGCAAAAAGGGTTGCACATCCCAGAAGGAAGTCAGGATTCAGTCGGTGTCAAATGGAAACTTGATCTCTTCAGCTCCCCCCACCCCTTCTAAATTTACCCCAGATCCCCTCGCCTGTACAGGCTTGGTTTTGTCCCTATTCAATGCAGCTGGTGTCACAAGAAGGGAGTTTACAGGAATCAGTGGATTTATATACATACACACATGCACACAGGAGATAGAAATCAGACCTTTGAGCCAACAACTTGGTGTCTGCACACATACAGGATGAATTTACTTTGTTTGCCATCTTTGCACAGATGAATAAGGGTTGTGTCTGAAAAATATCACAGGTCATTTCTCATTTTACAGTAAAATAAGAATGGAAGTGCTCTGTTTGTCACCACTTTACATACAACGACAACAACAACAACAACAACAACAACAACAACAACAGTATTATTTTCCTTGGGTGATTTTGTCAACTTCGGGCCTTGCTAGACCTGCCGGATAAGCCGGCAGGGAGGCGGGGCGACGGCGCGCTAGAGCTAGTGTATGCCGTCGCCGGCTTCTAGACGTCAACACGCGACGGGGCAAGGGGAAGCCCCGTCGCGTGCTCTGGGTTTTCGGCCTTTAAAGGGCCATGTGTGCCAGAGAAGGTAAGTGCTTTTTTTTAAAAAATAAAGGGTCCCCGCTTCCCCTGCCCTTGATTCCCCCCCACAATTCCTGATGCCCCCCTGCCCGCTCGCTCGCCCGTCCTCCCCCCATGCCCGATGCCCTGTCCCCCGCTCTTCTTCTCCTGCCCTCTTGCCATCCCCGATGCCTGCTCTTCTCCCCCCCTCTCCTGCCGGTTCCGTCCTTCCCCCGCGGCCCCTATCTCCCCCTCCGGGATCCCCCCCCGGCCCAATGGGCACAGCACTCGTATGAGCATGGTGCCCAGTCCGTGGCTTCTCCCGGCTACTCGCGAGTAAGCGAGCAGCCACAAAAAGCCACCGACCCTGCTAGACGTTCTGCAGCCCCGGCCTTAGGCCGGGGCTGCGGAAAAACCGGGCCATAAGCGAATTCGCTTATGCCGGTTTAAGGGAAGTTTTAGCGTGGCCTGACCCTGGATTCCCCTGTACGTCATCTGGATGCACAGGAGGGAAACTGGGCCTCACACCGTGTTAAGGCCTCATCTAGCAACGGCCTTCATTTAATGTATCTTATATTGGCAACACTTTCTTATGGTTCATGCTACAAGCTGGGGTTGCATCTTACAAACAGCATATAGGACACAATAGTCCTTGTAGTTGGCTCTCATGGGGTCCTATTTTGCCTGAATAACCTTAGTTTCAACTGGAATCCCACCAGCTCTATGGTTGGTCTCAAGGCATGATCTAAAGCCACATCATGGGCCAGATCTACACCAAGCTGGATGTGACACTTTGAAAATGGTTTGAAAACTGTATCTAGAGCGTGTCCTGGGCCCCAACAGCTGTCACTACTGTTATAAACTGTTTTAAAGCAGTAGTGTAGATCCTGCCATGCTGCATCCTTGCTAGAGCCAAGCAGGTCAGGATGTTGTAAATGCCTGGATGGGAAACTTCCCAAGCACCCCGCGCCTGCCATCTTGACTTCCATCATGGAAGACAAGCGAGGCATAAATAATATCTCATTCAAGTAACGGTTGGCTCCAAACGTTGCCCGGTGCATAATTTGGAGATGAATGTGCTGGTTCCTCCTTGGGTAAACGTCTGAGAACTTTAAAGGAAAACCAAACAGTGGTTTGAAGAAGCAAATATAATTTCACTGTGTGTTTGTGACTTGTTCCATCTAGAAGCCATATTTCCATGCCAAGGCTTAGTGTTGTAGGGTGAGAAGAAATGTGATTCCCTATTTTAAAGGGCTCTTGAACGCTTTTGAAATTATTATTGATCACTGCACCATATCACTATTCACAAAGCCCTGTTCCGAAGATATCTCAGGCCTTAGCTAGACCTAAGGTTTATCCTGGGATCATCCCTGTTCATGTAAATGACACACAGGGGATCCCGGGAGCAGGCAGGGACGACCCCGGGATGATCCTGGGATAAACCTTAAGTCTAGCTAAGGCCTCAGAAGCGTGAGGCTAGTGGAAGGAAAGTGGGGCTGTGATCACTGGCTTTGCCCCTCCCAAGATGTGCATGTTCAAACAAGGAATGAAGAAGGAGCCGTTATGCATTCAGCTGAGCACTCATAGGTGTCTCCACACAATGGAGCCTGGTGCACAGAAGGTAAGTTCTGAATGGGGCAGATGAGTCCTTTCCTGGACATCATCATTTTGAGAACAATTCTTGGCCATCCAAGTTCTTAAGTAATTGACGAATCCCAACATAAACTGACTTGATCCTGGACCAAAGTGTAGATCAGGACTTCACTATCTGCTGGCTTTTGCACTTCCTGAAAGTCCGAAATATGCAGTTCTCAGCTCAAACAATTAACCAAAATGGCTTTTAAAATAGGTATTTGGGGGAGAACAGTTATTTATGTACATTTTAAGAGAAAATACATTCAAAATACATATTTAATTAAGATGCATTTTTGTGATTTATTACAAAAAAGAAACATTAATGCAGAAACAGAAGAAAATTGGTGGATTTCCCCACCAAAACCAACATTGGTTTTGCCACTATTCACCCATTTGGGATTAGTGTTACCTCCGGCAGCTGCTGCTAATTTCTCCTTCCTAGATTAGATGCATGGGTAATACCTCCCAATCAATTTTATTTATTTGTTTATGTATTTATTTATTTATTACACTTATATACTGATCCCATAGCCAGGGCTCTCTTTCTATAAAACGAGTATACAAAATTTAAAATTCTAAAACACAGAACATACACACATAAAGCATTAAAAACCATTAAAAAAATAAACATGTGGGTGATTAAGACGTGCCGCCATATGCCTGGGCAAAGAGGAAAGTCTTAACCTGGCGCCGGAAAGATAGCAGCGTTGGTGCCAGGCGAGCCTTGTCCGGGAGATCATTCCACAGTCTGGGGGCCACCAACGAAAAGGCCCTGTCCCTCATTGCCACACTCCAAGCCTCTCTCAGAGTAGGCACCCGGAGGAGGACCTTAGATGTTGAACGTAGTGATGGGGTATATTCACGTCGGGAGAGGCATTCCGTCAGGTATTGTGGTCCCAAGCCATGTAAGTCAAGACATCAGATTTGATTATAAGATGACATCACTGCAGGCAATGCAATTGAATACCAAAATATTTTCACAACCACTGCTGGGTGCAGGAGGAAATGTCCAGAGAGAGCGAGAGCATTTTGACCTTCCCAAAAGTATTGGCAAAAAAAGTGAGCACTTTTGCCCCACGTATCTGTATATTTTTTTCCCCACCCAGTATATATCGCCCAGTAACAACAACAACAACAATTCTCAGGATGGGTTTACACTAGAGTTATTTAAACTCGGTGTTTTAAATTTGTAATTCTGCGTTGCTGCTGTTTTGATCCAGTTGAGCTTTTATATTGTATTTTATATTATGGTTTTATACTGTTGTTTTATACTTTGAATGTTTTTAATTTTTGTGAACCGCCCAGAGAGCTCCGGCTATTGGGCGGTATAGAAATGCAATAAATAAATAAATAATAGAGGTTAGATCCTTGGCTTTCTTCGAGTTTGTGGTAGCATTATCAAAACCTTCTGCCTGGCCATTCCTATTTGTTCCAACATAATGCAGCCAAGACCTCTACATCCTAGGCCTGGTTTACATTTCTGTCTATAGTCTTCAACTTCTGTTTCTGCTTTCCTCGTCTTGGAAGTGACCCATGTTTTCATTCCTAAACCATCACATGCCTTTTATCCTTGGAGATGAACATGAACACATACTGAGGTCACGATGCGGTGAAGCTGACGAAGCTGCATGCCTACCGCCACCGAAGCGTCCCACGTAAGATGTTTGATCTGCCTTCCACTGCTTTAATTTTCCCCCCCCTCTCCACTAAGGCTGTGGAGGACAAGCCAAAAGAATGTTATGGCATCATAGCTTGCCACGCAAGGGCACCGTATGAATTATCCCCATCCAAGCGTGGAGGGATATGGAATGCTGGCGTCACAGCGCCTGGGCATTTGCACGAACCTCATCCAGCTGTCCCACAGTCACACATACTTGAATTTGGTTCCTGGCCCTTTCCTTGACGAGTTAGTTTGGAGGCGTCTCAACAGTCTACAGACATGGAGAGATGAGGTCGTGCTAAAGGACAGAATACATTGAACCATGTGCAGGATTACTTTGGGTAGCCACAGCGAGAACATTGAGGAATAAGAGGGAAGTTTAAAAATAGGGTGACCATATGGACAGGAGGACAGGGCTCCTGTATCTTTAACGGTGGTATTGAAAGGGGGAATTTCAGCAGGTGTTATTTGTATTCATGCAGCACCTGGTGAAATTGACTCTTCATCACAACAGTAAAAGCTGCAGGAGCCCTGCCCTCTTTTGTATCTGGTAACTCTAGTATAGCTAGGGTGACCAGATTTCTGCAGATATTATTTCATAGAATACCGATCATCTTCTCTTAGACTCATAGAATCATAGAATCAAAGAATAGCAGAGTTGGAAGGCGCCTACAAGGCCATCGAGTCCAACCCCCTGGTCAATGCAGGAATCCACCCTAAAGCATCCCTAACAGATGGTTGTCCAGCTGCCTCTTGAATGACTCTAGTGCAGGAGAGCCCACAACCTCCCTAGGTAACTGATTCCATTGTCATACTGCTCTAACAGTCAGGAAGTTTTTTCTGATGTCCAGCTAGAATCTGGCTTCCTTTAACTTGAGCCCATTATTCCGTGTCCTGCACTCTGGGAGGATCGAGAGGAGAGCATGGCCTTCCTCTGTGTGACAACCTTTTAAGTATTCGAAGAGTGCTATCATGTCTCCCCTCAATCTTCTCTTCTCTTCTCCAGGCTAAACATATTTGTATGCATGCAGCTGTGATGTTCAGCTGCCTATTATGCGTTACATGTAAGTATATGCAAAGTCAATGGTTTATATTGTGCATAAAGTTCTAAGAAGTAAGTAGGCCTCCATGTACTTACAATTTCTATGCACAGGTTGGGTTCGTAAGGAGAGTGGGTGGAATGCCTGAGTGCTGATTGGATGGTCAGAAGGTTGTCACACAGAGGAGGGCCATGCTCTCTTCTCGATCCTCCCAGAGTGCAGGGCATGGAATAACGGGCTCAAGTTAAAGGAAGCCAGATTCTAGCTGGACATCAGGAAAAACTTCCTGACTGTTAGAGCAGTATGACAATGGAATCAGTTACCTAGGGAGGTTGTGGGCTCTCCTGCACTTTTAAATCTGGTCACTCTAGTATAGCTCCTGCAGCTTTAACTGTTGTGATGAAGGTAGCGCTTTATATACATTTCCCCAGCTCCTCCCACTCTGGGAGGGAATTTCACCAGGTTCCCCATATATACAAAGGACACCTGGTGAAATTCCCTTTTCTATGCAATTGTTAAAGATACAGGAGCCCTGTCCTCCTTTCCATATGGTCACCTTATCCATCACACCAGTGTTTCATCACACTCTCATCCTGCCTGGTTTGCTATTTTGGAACATGATACCGACATGGCGTTGTGCCTATCCTGCAATTCCTTCCCCTCTTCCCCTCTGTTTTCCATCTTTTTCTAGGGTAGCATCTCCAGGTTTGGCTAAGAAAGAATCCTGCCTGAAAATCTGGAGAGTCATTGCTGCCAGTCAGTGTTGACAATGCTGGGCTAGAGGGACCAAGGGTCTGATTCAGTATCAGGCAGCTTCCTATGTCCAATGGCTAGAGTTGCCACAGATGCCCACCTGGGTCTACGAGGGTGCACCCAACGTGAACCACAGCTGAGTGCTTGTGAGCTCTCCACTTAAGCAGCTGGCCACTACCACTGCTGAAATCGTTCATTTCCCCCCCTTCCATGCTAACAGCAGCCTCATTTAGCATGGAAGAGGGAAACACACAATTTCCAGACCCTCGCGCAATTTCCAGTTGACCCTCATGTTAATGGGGCCTTTAAGGCTCCGGAAATCATGCATTTCTCACTTGGACCAATGGCGGCCTTAAAATCCCTATTAAGGCCTCCATTGGCATGTAACCGCAGAGGACTGTTAAATCTCTGGGAGATGGGAACTAAAGATCCATACTACTTTGTATGGTTGCTGTTGCTGAATTAATGTTGTGCTGGTCTCGGACCGTAATAAAGTGATTGATTGATTGATTGATTGATTGACACACAATTTCCGGAGGCTCTAGAAATTGTGCATCCCTCCTTTCCATGCTAATGGTGGCTGCCATTAATGTAGCGGGGAAATGCGCAATTTCCGGATTCTCCAGAAATTGCACGTCCCCCTTTCTACCCACCATTACCTTCCCCCACTATGTTAATGGCAGCTCACTGGTGCAGGTGGGAGCTGCAGCAGGGTGAGTGCCCATGGGGCAAAAGCTCACCCATTTCACCCATCCCTACCTATGGCCCATTTGTTTTCCCTTTTTGCTGCTCTGGTAGCACCAGCAGTGATGGATCTGAACATGTGTGATGCCCTTGGCCTTAGCTAGACCTAAGGTTTATCCCGGGATCGTCCTGGGGTCATCACTGTTCATGTAAAAGACACACAGGGGATCCCGGGAGCTGGCAGGGACGACCCCGGGATGATCCCGGTATAAACCTTAGTTCTAGCTAAGGCCTTAGTGTTATTGATCCTCATACAACCTTTTTCTCCCCTGTCGGTGTTCAGAGATATAACTGACTCCCACCATTGCAAATCCCAGAAACAATGAGCCTTTCAAATTTGTCCTGAGATTGATCTCATGAGGTCTCTTTTTTTTAAGGAAAAGAAATATATGATAATAGGGTATCTTGGTTTTCAACAAATGATGCAAATTTCTGTTTGCAGCCCACTTGGTGATACTGAATCCCCCTTTCCCCCCCCCTCTCTTTTGGTTCCCAGATTTTGTAACACAAACAGAGTGGCCCAGGGGGAATACAGAGAAAATGTGGGCGAGGAGAGGAAGAAATGGAAAAGGCCTACAGCCGGAAAGGAAAATAAAAATGAAAGGAGTCATAAAAATTGATTAAACGCATGTAGAATTAGCAATGGGAATTAAACTGCAGAGGATGAAGTCAAACAATACTCCTCATGAAGTAAATAACTCTACTGTGACTCACTGGGGGCCACTGAAAGTCATGTGTAGGAGGGATTAGGGATTGGAGCTGTCTTTTGCCATGGTCCAGAATGAATGTCTGGCTTCCCAGTCAGCATCAACAGATATCAGCAATCAAATTCCTGAGGTGGTTGTGCTCGGGTGCCTAGAAGAAGATCATCATTTGAACACAGGACATAGACAGATGTGTGGAAATGACCATTGGGAAATTTCTCTAGTCTTACAAAAACAAGATATGCCCCTGTGAGATGGGTGAAGTTGAAAGAGTTGGCCATGTTCTGCTGGATTTACTCCTTTTACCAGGATTTGTGCCAAACTTTTATAATCCCTATTTTACAACAACCCCCTGGTAGATCAGATGACTACTACCTAAAATATTTCTTGTCAGATCAGAACCCTCAAGTTACTCTAAAAGTGGCCAGTTTTCATGTGGCTTTCCATAAGCCAACAGAAATTGATGTTGAATAGTTTTATTGAACAATAATATTTTAAATTCAAGTTGGGACTGTGGTGTTTAATACAATGACTTTATGTATTTTATATATGTATTTTATCTTATTATTAGTAGTATTAGTATTAGTATTATTGCTGATGTTTGCTGCTGTACTGGTCTGTGACCAAAATAAATAAGCTGAAACCGAAACTGGTCTGTGGCAGGTATTTTCTAATTCATTTCAAAATAAGCTTACATTACACAGTTATAATAACAATTGGAAAATACCATGTAGAATATTCATCATGTTTCAGCTAAACAGTATTCTGTTTAGGCAATAATCTTTTTCTTCTTCTTCTTCTTCTTCTTCTTCTTCTTCTTCTTCTTCTTCTTCTTCTTCTTCTTCTTCTCCTTCTCCTTCTCCTTCTCCTTCTCTTCCTCCTCCTCCTCCTCCTCCTTCTCCTCCTCCTCCCCCTCTTCCTCCTACTCCACCACCTCCTCCACCACCACCTCCTCCTCCTCCTCCTCTTCCTCCTCCCCCTCCTCCTTCTCCTCCTCCTCCCCCTACTCCTTCTCCTCCTCTTATTTATTTATTTATTTATTTATTACATTTTTATACCGCCCAATAGCCGAAGCTCTCTTCTTCTTCTTCTTCTTCTTCTTCTTCTTCTTCTTCTTCTTCTTCTTCTTCTTCTTCTTCTTCTTCTTCTTCTTCTTCTTCTCCTTCTCCTTCTCCTTCTCCTTCTCCTTCTCCTTCTCCTTCTCCTTCTCCTCCTCTTCCTCTTCCTCCTCCTCCTCCTCCTCCTCCTACTCCACCACCTCCTCCACCACCACCTCCTCCTCCTCTTCCTCCTCCTCCTCCTTCTCCTCCTCCTCCTTCTCCTCCTCCTCCTCCTCTTATTTATTTATTTATTTATTACATTTTTATACCGCCCAATAGCGGTCTCCTCCTCCTCCTTCTTATCATGGCTTGAGTGAAGAACCTTTGGATCTTTAGACCACTGTGCCATTAGGCAAAGCATGAGGGATAAATGGTGAAATACTATAGGGTGGGCTGGGAGGGGGATGAAATATTGTGGCAGCAGCTTCTACCTATATTATGTCAGGGGCAGCCACTGGCCCGATTCCTGTTTACTTGTTAGGGTAGTGACAAAGGATGGTGACCATCAAGCACAATTGAATTGGAACCTGGGCCCAGTTGCGCAGCAGAGTACTCAGATCTAATAAGAAGATGCCCATTTTTGGCCTCATCCATGGAAATGGTCTAGCTGGAGTGATACATTGTAACCAGAGATCTTGATGGATTGTAGGGATGAATCAGAATTCTGTTTTGGGTGAAATCTTGACAGATTTTACCAGTTAAGCCCTGGTGGATTTCACTCCATTTCCTCCTGCTGGCATTGACTTGTTATGTAGCAAGTCAGTCCAATATGTGGATTCCTTCTATTCTATTTTTAAATGGCTACGCAATTGTGTGTAATAAGTCCACTTGTGTGTGTGCAACCCTTTAGAGGCATACCCCCCTGTCGTAAATATCCTTGCCAATTTCAACCTCTTTATAGGAACACACAGACACACACACACCTTCATTTAGCCCAGCAGAGTCATATTCCATAGAAGTTGTCAATTTCATCCTCCACTTCAGCAGTTCCCAAAGGGAGGGAGCCCCAAAGTAGAACATGAAACAACCCTCTGATATTCTTACAGCAGGTCATAGGTTATTGGAGGGTTGTTTTCCCCTCCATCAAGCCATGCTCCTCAGATACAGACAACATCCTGGGGCCTGAATATGGAAACTGGTGCCTCTGGGTGCCACAGCAAATCATGGTTTAAAAAAGCCATGGTGGGCTGTGGTGATTATGTGAACCATGTCAAGGGGCCTGTTCAGATGATATGCTAAGCCATGGTTAGGCCACTAAACCTTTTGCAGCAAATGGTTACTGAGTGTGTTTAAAATGTGGTTATGTAGCCTTCATGGTTAGGAATGATTCACACGACACACTAAGCCATAATGTTTAGCTCAAAATGCTTAACCAGTATGACTTATCACAATGTCGGTATAGGGTCAAGGTGTGAAGGAGAAAATACAATCAAGTCCGATAAGGCACATAAATTGCAGAAAATCCAGGAGGAAAATGGAAGGGAAATTGAAAAGGGAAAGGACATAAAGAAGGACCTGAAATGTTTTACCCAAAATGGCAAAAACTGGACAGTTGTCCCAGACCACCTACAGAAGATACATGAGGAAAAAAAGTATCACAGAGCCAGTGTAGTGTAGTGGCTAGAGTGTTGGACTGGGAGTCAGGAGATCCGGGTTCTAGTCCCCGCTTGGTCAAAGAAACCCACTGGGTGACTTTGGGCCAGTTACAGGCTCTCAGCCCAACCTACCTCACAGGGTTGTTGTTCTGAGGATAAAATGGAGAGGAGGAGGATTATGTACACCACCTTTGGTTCCTTGGAGGGAAAAAAGGCAGGATATAATAGTAGTAATAATAATAATAATAATAATAATAATAACAACAACAACAACAACAACAACATAATAGATCACCGAAAGTTGGTTGTGTAACATTTCAAAGCTGACTCACTTTTGCAAATACCTCTTCTTGCAAGTGGTCTACTTGCATGAGCAATGTAAGGTCAGAGGAGAGAACTTCCGTGAGCTATTTAAGCTTCATGAAAACAAAAATCACAAGATTTATCATGCTGCCGGCACCTTTTAAATTATGCCAAGACAACGGAAGATCAATTACACATCCTCCCACAACCGCCTCAGATCTTTTAATTATCTAGTAATACAGCTAGGGTTTCTTACCTATAATTGCAATCAAGGCTTAGAAATTTATTTTTTGCTCTCTTAATAAAATGTGTGAGATAAATGAAAAGGGATAGGGGGCGAAGAGATGATGGATCCTAGTTTCACCCTCTTTCACAGCTCTGGAGACATTAAAGAGACAGGCGGTTTTTCCCTGTTGGTATGTGGTGATCCTATTTAGAGCCTGCAAACCTACTATGGTGGGTTAGGGCAGATCTACACCAAGCAGGATATGACCCTTTGAAGATGGGTTGGAAACTGTATATGGAGTGTGTCCTGGGCCCCAACAGTTGTCACAACTGTTATAAACTGTTTTAAAGCAGTGGATCCTGCTCTAGTCATACTTCGGCTAGTGGGCAAAGTTGTCAATCCAAGGAAACTGGATGCCAAATTGAATTAATGTTCATTTTGTCATTCTGCCCTCCCTGAAATGTTAGCAATGCAGCCATCTTATCAGTAGAGTTAAAGTGTGGGAAGAATGCTCTAGGGACCAAACGTTCTTTCCGAGAAGTAGGAAGGAGAGTGACCCTTGGACTGTGTGAGACACACTGACAGGGCTTTCCTTTAACCAACACCCTCCCCCATGAGAAAGAAAGATTTGATAATGCACGCCACAAGTCCTTTCTTTGGGGTACTGATTTTTCAGGCTTGGGCCTGCGTCCCAATCCCCGGCTTCAACTTGAACCCTGATTTGGTGCTTTGGAAAATGGCCCACTTCCACTCAGACTAATTCAGAGTCAGGCTTAATCTACACCAAGCAGGATATTGCACTATGAAAGCAGTATGAAAGCGGTATATAAAAGGCAGGAGCCACACCAAGCAGGATATAGTGGTATAGTGGTACATGGTCTGTGTCATGGGCACCAACAGTTGTCAGTGCACTTCAATACCGCTATAAAGCAGTAGTGCGGCTCCTGCCTTTTATATACCATTTTCATAGTGCAATATCCTGCTTGGTGTAGATGAGGCCTCAGTCTGTTTTGACTTGGTACCGAACCTGAATTCAGGTCTGTTAAACCAAGGCAGGTGGCTACCAGGAGGAGGGCCTTCTCTGCTGTGGCACCCCGACTGTGGAATGAGCTCCCTAAAGAGGTTCACCTGGCACCTACACTATACTCTTTTAGATGCCAAGTGAAGACCTTTTTATTTTCTCAGCATTTTAACAGTCTGTGAACTTAATTTTAACTTTGCTGTTTAAAATTTGTATTTTAAATCAGTTAGGGTGACCATATTTGGGAAACCAAAAAAGAGGACACCTAGTGTGTGTGTGGTGAAGCAGCTTTCTGAGTCCTGCAGAAAGTACGTTATTCCCCCGCCACCTTAAAGAACCCGATTGGAGTGGAGGAGAGGAAAGGATTTCATACTGCACCACCACCATCCGCTCCAATTGGGGCCTTTTCTATAATGTCCACGAATGACCCACTTTCCCCTTTAAGACCTCAATTGGAGCTTGGGGTGGGGGAATGATGTGCCTCAAGAAAGCATGTCATTCCTTCCTGCCATGCTAATGGCAGCCTTAAAGGGGAAGGTGTGTCATTCCAGGACATTATTGAAAATGATAGAAAATCCCCCCTGACACCATAGAAAGAACAAAAACCAGGACAAATCCGGGGAAATCCTGACAGTTGGTCACCCTAAATCAGTATTAATTTCTGCATTGCTGCTCGGTTTTATCTTGGCTGTGTTTTTATATTGTACTTTATATTATGCTTTTATACTGTTTGTTTTATATTTTGAATGGTTTCTATGGTTTTAGTTTTTGTAAACCACCTAGAGAGCTTCAGCTATTGGGCGGTATAAAAATGTAATAAATAAAATCAATAAAACAAAAATAATGATTCCAATTGACTAGCATGGGGAGTGTTTTATAAATGGCACAACGCTTTTTCTCTTGGTCAGAATTGGATGGTGGTTGCAAATATAGTAGCCCTTTAGGATTCTTGATGATTCTTCATGCCCAGTGTTAGAAAAAATGGGTGTGTGTGGGGGGGTGTTTACAGAGAGAAAGAGAGAGACAAACAGAGAGACAGACAGAGACAGAGACAGAGAAAAGTTAATAACAAGTTGGTAACAAAGCCTAGTTGTGAAGAAGTATATGGCCTTAGCTAAACCTACCTATCAGCCCGCGATGGAGGAGGGAAGATCTCACATTGTGTTTAACGCGAGATCCCTCCTCTGTTTACACGCAATGCATGATGACCTCAGAAGGAGAGGCGTCGCGCCTGCCATTTTTTTTATTAAAGGGCCAGCAGCACATGAACGCTCGTGTGCATAAGACAAGTGGTTTTAAAGATTTAAATTACTTTCCCCGCTCCCTCCACCCTACCCCCGATGGGCGCAGCACTCCTGAGAAGCACTGCGCCACATGTGCCGCTCCTGGCTCCTCGTGAGGAATTGCATGGGGCTGGGTCAACCCACGGTGCCTGGCCACACATTTCGCAGTCTCGGGGTCAGCCCAGGACTGTGGAAAAACCAGGGCAAAAGGGAAGGGCAAGATCTCAATGCAAGGCAGGGATCATCCCTCCCTGATCCCAGGATCCCCTGTACGTCATGTGGACGCACAGGGATGATCCCGGGGATCACCCCGGGATAAAGCCCCATCTAGCTATGGCCTAAGTTCTTTTGGCTTCATAGGGAAGCCTCCTTCATTTTGGGACCCAACATTTGAACCTGATGCACATCCCTACGTAAGACAACATGACCATCAGCAATTCAACTGGCAGTCCAATTAGCTTCTCTTGGTGGGACGGGGGGGGGCATCTTGTTTTTCACAGGCAACAATATGTCTTGTACTGATCCTGGGTAGAAGGGGCTCTCCCACACTAGAGGCCTTCAAAAGGCAGCAGGACAACCATCTGTCATGGATGCTTTAGGGTGGATTCCTGCATTGAGCAGGGGGTTGGACTCGATGGCCTTATAGGCCCCTTCCAACTCTACTATTCTATGATTCTATGATGAAGGGATGGCTTCACCATCCTCAAATAATGCCATTACATGTCAAATTTCATGGGATTTTCATCTGTCAAATCAGAATAGCTATAAATGTCACCTTCCCCCCATTTTTTTAAAAAAATTTTTGGCCTTCACAGCCTCTTATGACCTTTCTACCTCTCTTTTGCATCCTATTCCCCCCCCCAAAAAAAAGTTTCATGATTTGGAGTCCCCCAAAAAGAGCTCACTATGGCAAGCTGCTCTTGCTGGATAAGAGCAAAGGTCCACCTAGTGTCACTTTCTGTTTCCTTAGAATACCCATCCAGATGACGTTGGAACAGGAATAGACAACCTGGTGCCCTCCAATCGTTTTTGGAATCTAATTCCCACCAGCCCCATCCAGCATGGCCAAAGGTCAGGAATTATGGAAGTTGTAACCCAAAACGTCTGGAGGATACTTCTGGAGGGCCTCATCACCCTCCCCTTGGACTAGAAGCTCACAAATAGAGCTTGGAAGTGGTGGCCTCCATCTGTTGTTTATCCCCCTGCACCACTGTGTATAGAGACATTGAAATCCAATGCATTTGTCACTGCGATCTAGAATGCCATTGGCCCTTCGCTGCCACATTGTCATGTCATGTTGTCTTACGTAGGGATGTGCATCAGGTTCAGATGAACCGGGACTCTTCTACTCCATTCTGTTGGGCCCCAAGATGAAGGAGGAGGACCCAAAAAGAACTGAGGCCATACCTAGACAGGGCTTTATCCTGGGGTGATACCCAGGATCGTCCCTGTGCATCCACATGCATCCCTGTGCGTCCCTGTGCATCCTAATCCTTCCAGGTGGAGGTAGCTGGGATTATACCTGGGACGTTTCTGCATGCAAAGCCTGCGTTCGACCACTATGTTACAGCACTAATGTCAAATCCACTCTTTGTGTTCTGTTTTGGTCCAAATTCTGTTGCTGATTGATCCTGCCATTACTGCTCCTGAGTACGATTTCTAGAGGGGTGCTTGAGAAAGATTGGCAGCTATCTGAGTTAATTCATACAACATTGGAACTTGGAATGAATGACACAGCCCTGAAGCCACATTGTAGTTTGAAATTACCATGACTGCTATTGTGCCATGACTGCTGTTATGTAACTGCCATGTATAGAGTCCGGACCATTGTTATAGTTGGCAGCATTTCTTTCCCACACCGCATAAAATGCCATATGCTTCTTTCTTCTAGTCCAACCCACACTGAAGCAGTTAGAGTCATTAGATGGGGAAGAGGACATGGCACCCTTACAACACGGGTGACAAATGTACAGCTTAGGCCATGGCCTTACCTAGATGGGGCGAAATCCTGGGGCGATCCCCAGGATCATCCCTGCGCAGCACATGACGCACAAGGGATCCCAGGATCAGGGAGGGATGATCCCCCCCCTTGCCCCAGGATCTCGCCCTACACTTTAGGCCCATTTTTTCCACAGTCTCGGGCTGAGTCCTAGACTGTGGAACGTGTGTGAAGGCATCACTGTTTGTCTCGGTTCCTCATGGTTCCTTGCAAGGAGTCAGGACCTGCGCATGGGGCACAGAGCTCCTCAGGAGCACTGCGCCCATTGGGGGTGGGGTGGGGTGGGGTGAGGGGAAAAATCAAGGGTTTTTTTTGGTGCGCATCTTCTTCTTTAAGAAAAAAAACCAAAATGGCGAGCACGCCGCCTCTCCCCCTGAGGTCGTCGCGCACTGCCTGTGAACAGAGGGGGGATCTTGAGATAAAAATATTGTGAGATCTTCACCCCTCCATCCCACTAGACGGGTAGGTCTATCTAAGGCCCATGTCTACACCAGCCGTTTATTCCAGAATAATACCACAGCCATCCCTATCCGTCCACATGGCATTCACCTGCTCCTGTGGTGAACTCAGGATGATTAATAATAACAATAACAATAATAATAATAATAATTTTATTTATTACCCGCCTCTCCCTGTGGATCAAGGCAGGGAACGACATTAATTTATTTTTTTTATTTATTTTATTTATTTAACTCTAGGCGTATCAGCCCATGACCACTTCGTTTTCCCAGGATGTCACTCACTGGATTTGTATTTATTTATTTATTTATTTATTGCATTTTTATTTATTTATTTATTTATTTATTTATTACATTTTTATACCGCCCAATAGCCGAAGCTCTCTGGGCGGTTCACAAAAATTAAAACCATGAAGAGCATAAAAACAACCAACCATTTAAAAACATGAATACAAAATACAATGTAAAAAGCACAACCTGGATTTAAACCACACAGCAGTGTTTAAAATTAAGTTAAATTAAGTGTTAAAATACTGAGAAAATAAAACAGTCTTCAGCTGGCAACGAAAAGAGTACAGTGTAGGCGCCAGGCAGACCTCTCTGGGGAGCTCGTTCCACAGCCGGGGTGCCACAGCAGAGAAGGCCCTCCTCCTTGAAGCCACCTGCCTCACTTCCTTTGGCAGGGTCTTGCAGAAAAGGACCCCTGTGGATGATCTTAAGGTCTGGGCAGGCACATATGGGAGGAGGCGTTCCTTCAAATAACCTGGCCCCAAACCGTTTAGGGCTTTAAATGTCAATACCAGCACTTTGAATCGGGCCCGGCTTGTAGCAGATTTTTTGGCTCTCTTGCTACAATCCCAAACTCTGTGGCTGGTGTGACACACACACACACCCTTCGCAAAGCTGTTGCTGTTTGGTGCGACTTCCTGACACAGCAGACAGCCAATCCACTGTCAGGGCAGTGTGCATGGGCATCAGCGTGTTCCATCAGCAAGTGTTTCTTTTCTTTTTTTACACAAACACCAATGTGCAGGAGGTCATCTTTGACACAGTCCCTTTCCCCCTCTCTGCATTGCTTTGTGTCTGCGCTGGTGTGCATCTTGGAGGAGTTATTAAAAAAAAAATCCGTGCCCTGTACCCATCTGTCCAGTCCTGCCCACTTCTTCTGATGCCCATTCGGAACCTCCAGCATGGGGCACACGTCCTTCCACAATGGCTCCCCTTTACTTGCAGGAAACCTCCCTCCCGTGTGCCCCGTGAGTGACGATCCTGGAAGCGGGAAACCTCACAAGTACCCCTCCTCTGTTGTGAAAGGGCTGTAGGTGTAGATTAGTCCTTAGGCAAATTATTGGAGAAGAAGGCTATCGATGGCTACTAATCATGATGACCGTGTACTATCTCCAGTATCTCAGGCAGTAAGCCTGTGTGCACCAGCTGCCGGGGAACATGGGTGGAAGGCTGCTGTTGCATTCATGTCTTGCTTGTGGGTTCCTACTTGACAGCTGGTTGGCCACTGTGCGAACAAAATGCTGGACCAAATGGACCCTTGAGCTGAACCAGCAGGGCTCTTCTTATGTTCTTATAAGCAATGGATTTGAAGAGTACTGTCATGTCTCCCCTCAATCTTTTCTTCTCCAGGCTAAACAGGCCCAGTTCTTTCAGTCTCTCTTCATAGGGCTTTGTTTCCAGACCGCTGATCATCCTGGTTGCCCTCCTCTGAACACGCTCTAGCTTGTCTGTGTCCTTCTTGAATTGTGGAGCCAAGAACAGGATGCAATACTCTAGATGAGGCCTAACCAGGGCCGAATAGAGAGGAACCAGTACCTCACGTGATTTGGAAGCTATACTTCTATTAATGCAGCCCAAAATAGCATTTCCCTTTCTTGCAGCCATATCGCACTGTTGGCTCATATTCAGCTTGCGATCTACAACAATTCCAAGATCTTTCTCGTTTGTAGTATTGCTGAGCTAAGTGTCCCCCATCTTGTAACTGTGCCTTTGGTTTATATTTCCTAGATGTAGAACTTGGCATTTATCCCTATTAAATTTCATTCTGTTGTTTTCAGCCCAGCACTCCAGCCTATCAAGATCACTTTGAAGTTTGTTTCTGTCTTCCAGGGTATTAGCTATCCCACCCAATTTTGTGTCATCTGCAAATTTGATAAGCGTTCCCTGCACCTTCTCGTCCAAATCACCTCCTCGTCGAAGTTCTAATTCCTACATAGCTTTTAAGTGCTCAAGAGCCTTGTTCCTGGTCACCACACAAATGGACGTAATGTAAGGGGAACACAGGTGAAACCCAGTAGATTGGTGAACCATTCCTTATAGGTAATCGAGAATCATGGCAGCAAGTCACTGGAGCTTTAACATAGCGTGAGGATAATGACAACAACTCTGAGGTAAAATTAATTCACCTCAGCTTCATACTGTATTCCCATCCACTGTGCACAATCCCTGCAAGTTTGTTTTGAACTTTACCAAAACTTTAACCATAAAGGAATACAATCAAGCAATACCCTCCTTTTTGCCTCTCTCTCTCTCTCTCTCTCTCTTTGGTAAAAAATAAAATAAAATTAATATTTTTTACACGACAGTGGAGCAAATTTGGTGCATCTGTATAGAGAGAAAAAAAGTAAGAAAAATTCCAATTTAGAATTCCATCATGAAACGACACCATTCTAATTCCTCCATGCCACGGTTTGTTAATATTCCACAAAGTCCCACGATGCAACTATAGGATGGTATTCAAATCTATGAACATGAGGCAATCATGCTCAACAGAGTATAACAATAATTATAATAGAGATTAAATAAAAATAATTAGAAAAAGTTCATCTAGTTTTGATGTATTAATTATTCTGACCCTGTTCTATTCACAGTCTAATTATCTGGTTCAGTGAAAATGCCAAGATTTCTACAACTCATAAAAATTACATTGAAGTAATTATGTCAGCAAACTAAACAGTGTTCATTTACCAAACGTTTTTATGCACACATTTGAATATGCTTTTTTTAACTGTTTTTTGGCTCTTTGTTCCTATTCATAGGAAATAATACCTGTGGAGAAATTTGAAAGTCAGAAGCACTCTCAACATAATATGCAATTCTTGCTGATATTTTTTTTTCTTTTGTGAGCTGCCTGTAAGTCTCGTATAACCTTTGTTTAAAATACATGAATTAAAGTTCACTGTTGAATTCGCTCAAAGAACTTGCCCAGCCTCTACATGAAAGAGGAGTAAGAAAAGTTTTATGGACCATTAGGAACCAACTTTGGTCCTGGGGGAATTCATGGTCAGAAGTGATCTACAAAACATCAGACCCAGATTGGTCAGTGAGGTGCACAGCACATGCTATGAATGCAAGGAGGATGTGAATCCCTGATGTCTCCTACGTCAAAGGTTTCTCAGGTAATAGGCCTGAGAAACCTCCCTCTTCTTGCACAATAACTTAGAATCACAGAATCATAGAATAGTAGTGTTGGGAGGGGCCTATAAGGCCATCAAGTCCACCCACTGCTCAATGCAGGAATCCACCTTGAAACATACCTGACAGGTGGTTGTCCCGGTGCCTCTTGAAGGCCTCTAGTATGGGAGAGCCCACCACCTCCCTAGGTTGCATTGTCGTACTGCTCTAACAGTCAGGAAGTTTTTTCTGATGTCGAGCCAGAATCTGGCTTCCTGTGACTTGAGCCTATTATTCCATGTCCTGCACTCTGAGATGACTGAGAAGAGATCCTGGCCCTCTTCTGTCTGACAACCTTTCAAGTATCTGAAGAGTGCTATCATGTCAGAAAAGCCTGGACTAATACCAGTCAGTATAGCCTGGACTAATCCAGATGGACCTGTGGTCCATATTGGTACAGAGCAGTTTCATTCATTTCTTTATGTTAGGATGTCAATTGCTGGAAAAAAAATCTATGGGGATCTGCGGTGTGTACACCTCAATTTGTGTTTGCGAGACAAGCTGTGGGTTTTTCCCTGAATGTTTTTCTGCATTTTTTTACTCACAGGTTCCACAATTGGCGCAGATATCTGAGCAATTTGCACAGATCATGGTCAAATTTGCGCAACCAGTTCAGAAATTTGTGCAATTTATGGAATTATGGAATTCATGGAGAAACAAATGTGCAGAATGCCCCAACTGGCTCAACTCATTTCAAATCAATTCCAGTGCCACAGCCGGAACCAAAACAAAGCCCAAGGGGCTGAAAATAGGAAAATGTGTTGGCCCAAAATAATTTGAATTAGTCTAGTAAATATATATGGAGGGGGGATTTAACTCTACATTTGGCCCAAAGCAATTTTCAAAGTGCGTTTGAAGGTCTCTCCTCAAGCGAAATGCCCGATGTGTGTAAAACAAACTGAAATAGTTCCACTTTCTTTTTACACAGCCCTCATTGAGCAAAACAGAGGCCATGATTTGGACAGGTGCTGTTCACAATGGCTCCTCGGGGACAGTCAGGTTTCAGGGACATGCTTTTTGTGCTAAGTCAAGTGTCATTGCCACCAACTGCATGAACCCTACCAGGTGGCTGTTTCAATGAAGTAGTTCTTATTAACTTATGCCTAGTTAATGTATGGAATTCAGTACCTGCAAGATTTGGTTGGATGCCTTCAAGTGTCAGAGGTTTTGTCTGAAAGAATATTTGCTCGTTGCTTGGAATATTACAGTGCCCATTGGCTGGATGAACCTGTAATTCCAGGGGAAGTGTTCGAATCTCCTTACCAAAATTAAATGAGAATGTTAATTGTGAGATTATACCTTAGTTGCAAAATACATATCACTGCATCTTTACTATGTGTGGAATCAATGAAAGATAATTAAATGTGTCATAATTTATAGCATAGTTATGTTGTACAGAAGTCTAATTCTGACAGGAATGTTGCCTCTGGCCAAAAAAAGCTAAAAAAGTGGGGGTGGGGGTCTCAAAAAGGCAGAATGCATAACAAAGTTATACCAAACTGTGGGTTCACCTTGAGAGATTTATAGTCCCCTCAGGCCAAGTGTTGTACGCAAAACTACCCCGTGCCCTCTTCACTGGCCTAACACATTCCTACATATGTACATTATTTCAAGATCCCATTTCTCATCTCTCCTTGTGATTGCTTTTAGTATTTTTTTCATAGAGATGAAAATCATTTTCTGTATGAAGAATTCCTCAACTCACCCTATCCCCCCCACACACACTTTAGCAAGAAATGACAGAATAACTGTGGCAGATGGACACCAGCCACTTCAATGTATCATGTATCTGAGATTCCCCCTCTTCTCTTTCTAAATTCTCAGAAGGCACTTCTCTCTCTCTCTCTCTCTCTCTCCCCCTCCCTCCCTCCCTCCCTCCCTCTCCCTCTCTCTCTCTCTCTCTGGGCCGGTGCTACCATTAGGCCAACTAGGCAGCCGCCTAGGGCACAGACCTCAGAGGGGCGCAGTACTGACCTTTGAGGGTCACAGTTTTATACAAATTAGCTGTTAAAAGAAAGAAAAAAACGTAAGTTCAAGTTATGTGCTTTTTTATTTTTTTCTACAAAACATCTGTTTTTAAAAATCAAAGTTGGGTGGGTACAAGTAGCTCGCCTTGCCTAGGGCACAAAATAGTCTGTGTGTGTGTGTGTGTGTGTGTGTGTGCGCGCGTGAGAGAGAGAGAGAGAGAGAGAGAGAGAGAGAGAGAGAGAGAGGCTCTTTCTAAACCCGCCTTTTTCCCCAGGGTCATCCCTGGGTCATCCCTGTGCATCCAAAAGATGCACGGGGGATCCCGTGAGCAGGCAGGGACGATCCCTCCATTTTCCTGGGATAACCAAGAACTCAGTTATCCCAGTTTTACCCACAGTCCCAGGACAATCATGAGGACCGCGGGCAGTATGGGTGCACATCCTGGCTTCTTCCCTCCTCCTCACAGAGGAACGGAGCCGGGCCAGGAGGAGTCCAGGGACATCGAGCGGGGCAGTGGGGCTGAGGTTTTTTGTTTGTTTAGCTTATTTTTTCACTGGGGCACAAGTGGGCTCCAGTTCCTGTGTTGCTGTTGTTTAAAAAAATGGTGGGCATGACATGTGCGACATCTCTCTTCCCTTCCAGTACTTCACATTTCCGTTTAGACACCCAGGGATTTATTTATTTATTTATTTATTTATTTATTTATTTATTTATTTATTACATTTATATACCACCCCATAGCCAAAGCTCTCTGGGCAGTTTACAAAAGTTAAAAACAGTAAACATTAAAAAAAGTATACAAAATTTAAAAACCATCAGAAACATAAAAACAACAGTATAAAAACAACAGTATCCATTTAAAAACAACAGTTCTGGGGGCCTTTAGAAAACAAACTTAGCATTGTTAAACGCTGTTAAATGCCTGGGAGAAGAGAAAAGTCTTGACCTGGTGCCTGAAAGATGTCAGGAGAGGCATTCCATCAGGTATTGCGGTCCCAAGCCTGGGATGATCCCAGAAGCAGGTAAGTCTGGGATCGTCCCCTTCCATCCCTAAAGGCCCTTAGGTGTGGAAAAAGCTACACACACATGCGCAGAGAGAGAGAAAGAGAGAGAGAGAGAGGTCTGAGGCCATGCCATGGAGATGATTAACTCTCTCTCTCCTCCCTAAAATCACTCCCTGATTTTGCAACTGAATCCACTAGCAACTACTTGATTGAGGGATGGCTTTTTAATATCCTCCCCAATGTTACATGTTTTTAATTTTTGTAAACCATCCAGAGATGTTGTTGTTGTTGTCCCAATTTAGATAAGGACCATAAAAGAAGAAGAGGACAATACAAGTTATGAGATACAGAGATGTGGCGAACACCAAGCCATGTTTTCCCTTTAGAGGAGAACGTTCTAGAGGTAGGGAAAAATCATTTTGATTTCTTTTTGGCCAGAATTTACTCAGCCTGCACCTCCTAGAACCAAACACAGGCCTGAACACAGCCTGCGATCAAAGTCTGTACCGTCATGATGTGGTTCATGAAAGAAATAAGAAAATGCATTGAAAATGCATACATTTGGAACATGCAGGTGGAAATTATGTCCTTTTGGAAAATGCACACCCAAATATGCACAATTTTTCATGAAAAAAGGAAAAGAACACAAGGCTCAAGAGGTTATACAGATATGAGTCAGAAGAAGATTTGAGGCAGAAATTGGAAAACCTCAGTGAGCTTGGGGTTTGGCTAAGTCACACATCCCTAGCTAGAGGTTTAGAAAAAACATGAACAAATGTGCTTAGGAGAAATCAGGCTAAAGACAAACAAAAGGAAATATCTCTTCACCAATCCCATAACCAACTTGTTGAATTCATTGTCATGAGAAATGTTGATGATGGTCATTATCTGTTAAGGCTGGCAGTCACGAGGCTAGTAGATGGTCAACCTAGTGATCATGCAGTCAGACAGAGATGGATTGGAGCAGCTCAGATTGAGATGACCTAAGCCAGAATCATCACTTTTATTTATTTATTTATTTATTTTATTACATTTATATACCACCCCACAGCCGAAGCTCTCTGGGCGGTTTACAACATTAAAAATAGTAAACATTAAAAGTATACAATTTTTTTTTAAAAAAAAACATAAAAACAGTATAAAAACAGTATCCATTTAAAAACAACAATTCTTGGATACATTAAAAACAAACTTAACGTGTTAAATGCTGTTAAAATGCCTGGGAGAAATCGCTTAAAGCAATTTCAGGTGGAACCATACTGGCCACTTTGGGTCACATAAGCCCTACTGAGCTACAGGATCACTTTCTGACCATCCATAATGGTGGTGCTGAAGCACACAGTCGAGATCAGATGAAGAGCTCCCTTTGCAAAGCTGTTGTGGTGACACCAACTGACTTAGGCCACAGCTAGACGTAAGGTTTATCCTGGGATCATCCAGGGTTCGCCCTTGCCTGAGCATTGGATGCCCTGTGTGTTACCTAGATGAACAGGTTTGACCCCTGGATCATCCAGGGATAAACTTGAGGTCTAGCTATGACCTTAGATAAACCTAAAACAGGTGGTGCCCTGCTTTGAGATCCCTGGCAAATTACACTAGCATGCATGGTTTGGGGAAGGCTTTAGACAAATCCACAGAGGATAGGTTAGTGAAGAGTGATTAGTCTTGATAGCTAATGGGATATCCATTAGGGATGTGCTCCGCTCCGATTAGAAGCTGCGAATCAGAAGCGAATTGGCCTGCTCCACCTTGCCCAGAGGTGGAGTAGAAGCGGACCGGGGACCCGTAGAAGCAAGGCGAAGAGAAGCAGCCATTGGCGGAGCGCTTCTCTTTACGCGGAGCGATCCAATCGCCATTTTGAAAAATTTCACCCATAGGATTGCATTGCAGAAAAGAATCGGGGATAACTGTGTTGTTTTTTAAGCTATCTTTCTGAAACTTATTGTGCTTAGAGAGTCATGGACGGGGGTCATTTTGAGCCTACTCTCAGCTCTCTGCGGGCTGCGATTCGCTTGCTAGAATTTTTGGAAAATTCAGGTAAACAAACAGGGACAGCGGGTAAACCGGCTTTTTTTTTTTTTTGAAGCGATGACAGGCACATTCAACTCCCAATCCTGATGAGAATTGATCACCTCATGAAGAATCCTCCAATCCCAGCGTTGGAGGGGGGGACTAAGGCAGAGGCACCCTCAGAGCTTTGAGCTCTCAGCGTCTTGTGGGTTTTACGTTTGTGGGGAGAGGAGTTAGTTAGGTGCTGCTTCTGTGTTTGGAGATAGATTAGTTTTAGCTTGGCGTGTGTGTGTGTTTGTTTGCTTCCTTCTGACTTTTTGCTTAGTTTGCTCTGTGTTTTTCCCTTACTTTGATTTAATATAAACTTTATTTTTAAATTTTGGAGTGTTTGTTTGGTTGGTTGGTTCCCCCCCCCCCCATTCCCTCTCTTAAAGCCTGACTGTGTTTCATCTTCCTTCTTTCTTCTAAATACAAAAAATACCAAAAAAAAAAAAATATTATTCTCTATTTCTTCTCTCTGTTACTTGGACTGTGTGTGTGACTGTGTTATTGTGTGAGTGTGCTGTGTGCACTGTTTGTGAAGTGCAACAGCCACAGATTGAGCATTTCAAATCCTGTTTGGGCAAAGCATACACACTTCTTGTCCCATTTCCCTACATATAGTATTAGTAATATTCTTATACATATTATTATTAGAATTAGTATTATATTCTTATACATAATATTATAATTAGTATTAGGGTGGCATCTGGGAGGGTGCCCGCTTCATTTTTTTTTTATCTGTCAAACCGTAGGAGAACAGCCCATGTCTGCAAATGGGGTGTCCGATTTTCATAAATTCCCCAAAAATCAGGGGATGATGGGACTGCCTTGAGTCTTGGCATGCATGTGTATCCCTGGATAAGCTGTCATGGTGGCGAGTTTGAGGTTTCTAATATGCAAATTGACGGAGCTATCGAAAGGGGTGTGAATGGGGTGCCCGATTTTCATAAATTCCCCAAAAATCAGGGGATGATGGGACTGCCTTGAGTCTTGGCGTGCATGTGTATACATCCATGAGGTGTCATGGTGCCAAACTTGAGGTTTCTAACTTTAACAGAAAAAAAGTTGTATATTTTTTTAGCTTAATGCAAGCCTATGGGGGGGGGAGAAACGGAGCTCCAATCCGGATCCGGAGCTCCGCAGTGGACATAGGCGGAGCGGGGGCGGAGCGAAGCGGCCTGATCTGCAAATCGCGGATATGGAAGAGAAGCGGAACGGGGGGTCCGTGCACACCCCTAATGTCCACACTGGATTGCAGAGGCTGCGAATAAGCAGGAAGAGGTGGCCATTTTCACCATCATGCCCTTTGGAATCATCTGGTAAGCCACTACTAAAGGGGGAGGGACGGTGGCCCATTTTAGCATTTCATTCAAGCTGGCAACATGCTTAAAGCAACTGAAGGTTTTTAGGACAAAGTTTGCTTTGCACGAAACTGAATTTACAGTCCTTCCCCACCTCCTCCATTTTATTGAGAGGATCAAAGGGTTCTGTAAATGTTGGCCAAATGAATGCACCAGGGAGGAGAACATTAAAACCTTTGAAGGAAACAGTCAATAAACCTTGTAAAATATACGGCTTCAATTCCACTTCTGAAATTGCACTCGTCTTCGGAACTTTTCACTATCATTGAAATCTTCAGTGTTAAAATGTGCCATAGACATAATATGTATCCAGGTCATGTTGTAGTGAGCTGCTGAAATTTAGGGCCTCTTTTGAGGTGGGGATGAAGGAAAAAGTCTCAGTCTGCTACATTCTTCTTAGAGGAACTTTTACTTTATTATGTTTATTCCAGTTTATTACCTCTTCGTTCCAAATGTCCTGATCAACTGCCAGTATCATGAAACAGATGAAAAGGGTGCAATATGAAATAAAGATACCAATGAGAACGATAGAAATCAAATCCAATGCATGCACTAAAATGTGAAAGTGCAAGGATTGATTGATTGATTGATTATTCCTATGCTGCTTTTTAGCCAAAGAACTTCCACAGCAGCTAACAAAATAGTTATGCACGTATGAATACCTTGGGTAAATAGGAAGAACATTCCCAGTTTTCAACACAGGTTCAATGAGATAATATTAGTGCCGACTTAATCATGCGATATCCATCTGCACCTAACTGTGTGGGTGGGGTATTCCTTGCTATCTTTTTTTAATCATTCTTATCATTGGGTATACATGTGTTCTGATACAGCTAGGGACTACTGTGCAGGGCTGCATGCACCCATCTCTGAATCAGGGATAAAATCTTAATAATGGCACTCAGCTGCCATTGCTGAATGGTTGGAACCTTTTTAGAAAAACAGTAATCATGCTAATCTGTTCCTTGATGGAGAAGAAGTGCTATTCTGCCACACCCGGCTCAGCCTGGGCGTGGGGAGGCCTTTGCAGGCGGGGGAGAGAATGAGACACGCCCGCCAGCCATTGGCTGGGCACAGTATGGTGCCACCAGGCTGGGAGAGGACTACGGGGTCTTTAAAAGAAGACTCACCTCTCCCAGCTTCCTCTTTGTTTGCGCGGCTCCCTGCCTCCCTCCCTTTAGGCAGTGTGAGCTTGCTGGTTGCCATTCAGGGCCGAGTAGGAATTTTTTACTCATGTTCTGAATTGTTCATGAGTTTTTTCGCCTACCCCACACTGCAAGACAGTGTGGGGAGTATTAAATAGGTTGATTTGTTGATTTTCAATTTGGTCACATTTGCTAATAGGCGGCTAGGTACGGGCATCCAGAGTGGGATTTGGGAATGGTGAGCATTCACAGGCACTGTTAGGGTGACTGGTAAGATCTGAAGCTCCCAGCTTTGAGCCCCATGGCCTGGCTGGGAGATAAGGCTGACCTTTGAGGCCAACCATTCTCACCCACTCAGAGCCCTGCAGCCTGGATTGGGGGTGACACCGGAAGGTCTCCCTACCCCATAAGGGGCAGGCCCGTGGGGAAGGCGAATGGTGCAGCGCCAACCCAAGGGATATGAATGCTTCACCCAACTTTGAGGAGCGTGTAAACAGGCCATACTGGATGCCCTATAGGATTCCCCACCCCCTTTGCAGATTTGGAATAAATGTGGCCCTGTTTAAACTTTGTCTCATCTCATTATTTATCGACCTCCATGCTGCAACATGGAGCATCACATCCACTCTCCACCCTGACCCAAGCAGCCAATGGTCACAACTACTACTTTTCTACATCTGCACAGTCCTGGAGGTTGGATCAGGACTGTACATACAGAGTCCGTGGGCAGGCACAGTTCCCAATTCAGTTTGGGATATACACATGGAATCCATCTTCTAAGTTCATGTGGCCCTTAGCTGGATCAGGGCATCATACATTGGAGACTACCAACAACATGGGGAACACCCTACCCAAGGAAGTTGACATGGCCCCATAGCTGCTCACCTATTGGTTTGCCATTGCCATTTAGGTTTCTCTGCTGGCATTTCTAGATGCAGCCATTGAAAATGAACTTTTGACTGCTGCTCTTTTCATATTGATGGATTTATACTGATTCTAATGGATAATCTTGCATATGGACAGATAGAGCGGAAGAGAAAGATGGGTTTGTTTTCTTTACTGTCTTAATAATAAGGCAGAGGTGTTGAAATCCTGTGTCTCTGTTGCTGTCATGCATTCTTGCTTTCTTCCAATCTCCAGCCAAAGCAGAAGTGAGAATGTTAAAAATAAAAAATAAAAATAAAGACAGGAATGCAAATAAGTGGCTTTTGCTTGGTTTTGCTTGGTTTTGTTTTGCTTAAAACCCTGCCCATCCCACTTTAGGCCTCTCCAGGCGCATTGCACTTCACTTAAAACCAAAGAATAAAATGATTAACAAATATAACACTGTAGAAAGTCAACAGCTAAAGGCGTGTGCATTTCGTTTCTTGAAAGAATTTCAGAAAGTTGCTCATTATGCTAGTGCTAGCCCCCATCTACATGACAACGGGATTGCTCCTCATTAAATATAAACCCAAATTTCCATTGACTTAATTTATTTATTTATTACATTTCTATACCGCCCAATAGCCGGAGCTCTCTGGGCGGTTCACAAAAATTAAAAACATTCAAAGTATAAAACAACAGTATAAAACCATAATATAAAATACAATATAAAAGCTCAACCAGATAAAAACAGCAGCAATGCAAAATTACAAATTTAAAACACCATGTTAAAATGTATTTATAGATTGTTAAAATGTTGGGAGAATAAAAAGGTCTTCACCTGGCATCTAAAAGCATATAATGTAGGTGCCAAGCGAACCTCCTTAGGGAGCTCATTCCACAGCCGGGGTGCCACAGCAGAGAAGGCCCTCCTCCTGGTAGCCATCTGCCTCACCTCCTTTGGCAGGGGCTCACGGAGAAGGACCCCTGAGGATGACTTTAGGGTCCTGGCAGGTACATACAGGAGGAGGCGTTCCTTCAGATAGCCTGGCCCCAAGCCGTTTAGGGCTTTAAATGTTAATACCAGCACTTTGAATCGGGCACAGACCTGGACCATTGAGTCGAATCTAGGTAAAAAGTGTCACACTGCAGCCGCAGCAGCGATTTATTTCCTGAATATTTTTTTAGAGTGCAGTAATATTGTAAATGTGCACATGTGCATTATTGCATATACAATGATACGATGCTAGGGAGGAGACGATGGAAACTATAAATTTTGTATGCAGAGGTCCGCAGATTCATATAAAAGAGAAACCGGGAGCGGAAGGGAAAGGAACAAGTCAGCAGACGCCCGTTCCTCCCTCTTTGTTTTAATAAGCTTTCTTTGCGGAGCTTCGCAGAATCAGGCTCAGGTCGACTCTGCCTTCCATCCTTCCAAGGTCGGTAAAATGAGTATCCAGCTAGCTGGGGGAAAGGTAACCACGACTGGGGAAGGCAACAGCAAACCACCCCGCTACAAAGTCTGCCAAGAAAACGTCAGCAAAAGCAGGAGTCCCTCTAGGACTCAGCAATGAAGTGCTTGCACGAGAGGTTCCTTTCCTTTCCTTTGCTATTTTATTGTATCTTGCGTTTTTAAGTTTGGTTTGTGAATCCTCCAGACATCTCTAGCTACTTGCTGGTATGGAAATGTAACAAATAAATGCATACATTTCTGAACATGTGAAATAAAACATTTCCAGCCAATATTTTGACACAGGAGCAAGATGTTTGTTGATGGAAGTGGAGGACCTGGAGCTGCGACTGAATTCCCCAGCCCCATGCCTATAGGGAAACCAAATATGGGATGTGACATTATAATTCTACACATTTTCCCACTTCTGCAAGAAAAAACCAATGAAACAAAGTGAGGGTGGGAAGCAGAGTAAGATGATGCCGTATGTTGTCAATACAGGGATGCCTTGGGACTGCTGTTTCTGGCAACAGCCCTCTGTTACATCTAGCTCCAGCTAAAGACGTGGGTGGCAGGGATGACAATTATTCTGGTTTGCTGGAACCAAAGATGAATTTATAAGCACTTCAGTCTTTAAGTCAAAATTGGCAATCTTTCTAGCATGAATGGTGTGGCTGCACCGCTCAGGGAATTATGGGCTTGATGGAGTCATTATTACCATGTGAAAATGGATGGCTTCCCTCAAAACCTGTTGATTATCTCGCCTAAAAATCCCGATGTTCTACTCCTTGATCATGCCTCAAGGGAGTCCTATGGCAATTGTGAACATGACATGCCTTGGTGGTGTACATCTACGTATACACATTTCTTCATCACGTCTAAGCCAAAGCGAAATGAAACAATGAAGTGTTAAAACTCCATCTCACACACATTTTATATATATATAGGGAAACACGTTTCTTTTCGTTATGAGCACTACTGAATGTTGGCCACACCTTAGTTTAAATTGAGCTAAATTAAAGGATCATGGGAGATCTTTTTTCTTTAAGGAAAGTATAATTTTGCTACAAACATGAATACAAACATGAGAAGGTAACACATACATTTGTACTAAAGCTGAGCTGAGAACATCTGGATTGAACCAGGGCGTGGCAAGTTGTGCCAAAACTAACCAGCTGTTCTTTCCCAGTGTTGTTGCCACCAGTTTCGCGTTGATGGTGTTGCTCGCCAGGGCAGCTTGTGGCTGCCATTTTTATTTCCCATAAGACCCCTGTGAATTACACTACATCATCACATGAAGAAGAAGTGAGGGAGCAGCAAAGGACCCAACGTCCCGAGAAGTGAGCAGAATATCCTCCCATTCAAAGAATGAAAGTTGCAGCTCCTTCAGAGTTCTGACTAAAACCCGGAATGGATTTACAGCCCCACTTCAAGAGGGCAAGAGCCATAGCTCAGGGGTTGAGCATGCACTTTAAATGCAGAAGATCCCATGTTGAATCTCTGGCAATTCCAGGTGTAGCTGGGAAAGTCTCCTACATGAAACCCAGAGAGAGAGAGAGAGAGAGAGAGAGAAGGAGAAGGAGGAGGAGGAGGAGGAGGAGGAGGAGGAGGGGGAGGAGGAAGAGGAGGAAGGAGGAGGGGGAGGACGAGGGGGAGGACAAGGACGAGGATGAGGACACGGACAGTCAGCATAGTCCAGTGGTGTACAAAATTTTCAGACTGGGGAAAGACATTGGCCTTTTCAGGATTCTTTGTGTGTGTGGGGGGGGGTACAGTTGTGGAGGCTGGTGGTGAGCGAGGCAGTGGTGGGTGGGGCAAGATAACCACACCCAATAATTCATTCCAGTGGAGGTTGGTGGCTCCAATTTCAGTGGGGCTGTACATCCATTCTGGGTTTTAGGCAGAACCAGCCAGAACTCTGAAGGAGCTGTCCACAGTGCTGAATCATATCTCCAAAACAGGTTCACCACCATGGATAGCTCCTTTAGAGTCCTTGATGCTTCTGACTAAAGCCCAGAATGGATTCACAGCCCAACTGAAATCGCAGCCACCAGCCTCTTCTGGTGCATCCGTTCATTCATTCTGTCTCTCTCACACACAAAGCTGATCAAGATCACTGCAGTGGGGAGGCCTTAAACCACTTTGCAGATCCTTTGTTCTGCAAGCAAGATCGCTGTTTCACTTCACTCCCCTGTTCTCAATCAGGATCACAGAGGGTGGGGAGAGAGGTTTTAACCCCCTCCCAACAGTGCCAATGTGAAACAGCAATCCTGATCAGAAGCACAAGGCGTGAAGATATTTTAACCTCCACCTCCCCAGTGAACCTGATAAAAATGGCTACTTTCCTGCCGTTTCCTGCCAGGAAAGAACGCTGTCTTCCCCACCACCTATCAGATGCCCGAAGCAGTTGAGCAGCCACGCAGAGAGTGATTGGGTACTCACATGTGGTATAGGCAACACTGAGTAAGATGAGCCAATGGACTGACCCAGTGGAGGCTGGTGGCTCTGATTTCAGTGGGGCTGTGAATCCATTCTGGGTTTGAGTCAGAACAAGTCAGAACACTAAAGGAGGTATCCAAAGCACTGAACATATTGTGGGGATAGGGGTCAGCACATTGGAAAGCTCCTTTATTTTATTTATTTATTTATTTATTTATTACACTTATATACTGCTCCCATAGCCAGGGCTCTCTGGGCGGTTTACAGAAATTCTAAAATTGAGATAAAAACAAGTATACAAAATTTTAAATTCTAAAACACAGAACATACACACATAAAGCATTAAAAACTGCTAAAAAACTAAACATGTGGGTGATCAAGATGTGATGTCATATGCCTGGGCAAAGAGAAAAGTCTTAACCTGGCACCAGAAAAATAGCAGCGTTGGCGCCAGGCGAGCCTCGTCAGGGAGATCATTCCACAGTCTGGGGGCCACCACCGAAAAGGCCCTGTCCCTCGTTGCCACACTCCGAGCCTCTCTTGGAGGCGCCCGGAGGAGGACCTTAGATGTTGAGCGCAGTGTACGGGTAGGTTCATGTCGGGAGAGGCGTTCCATCAGGTATTGTGGCCCCACTTATAGGTTAAAACCAGCACCTTGAATTGGGCTCAGAAACATACAGGCAGCCAGTGCAAGCAGACCAGAGCAGGTGTTATATGGTTAAAACTTCTGGTTCCCGAAATCAATCTGGCTGCTGCATTTTGCACGAGCTGCAGCTTCCGAACCGCTTTCAAAGGCAGCCCTACATAGAGTGCATTGCAGTAATCTAACTTGGAGGTTAGAGTTCTCACTGGTTCTGACTCAAACCAGGAGTGGATGCACAACCCCACTGAAATCGGAGCCACCATCTTCCACTGGCCTGATCCAGTATAAGACAGCTTCCTATGTACCTATGAAAAGGCAAGGAAAAGAAGAAAGAAAGAGTAAGAGCAAGGAGGGTGCATTTTGATTGATTTCAGTTTCAGAGATGGTGACCTGGAGGCCTGTGATACAGGTGGCTGACCCAAACTGCCGCCTGATGCCCCCGCCCCCACCAATTTCATTGTCCTAGTTGAAGGCTTCAAAATTAGGGAGACCATTCTCAGACAATGCTCAGTTCTAAGGCAAAAATAACAGTAAATGGCAGCTAATATTTTCATTTCATTCTTCTGTGACTGGCCAAAGCAATCCAGGTGCAATATTGCCAGTAAACTTTAAAGCAACCTTGGAAGGCAGGCAAGCGATATTACCCCCAGCTAGAGAACCAGGTCCAGTGACTTGTTTAAGTGAAGCTAATGAGTAGATTGCAAAGGCAAGGTATGAACTGGAGATTCCCAGATACACAGCCCAGCCTCTTTGAGATGTCCCAATATACTTTGGTGCCCGATGCAGAAATCCACATTGCATCCCCCTGGAAATACTCAAGTAAGTAAGTGACAATTTGCTGATTTGTGCTGAAACCTGAGTTGGGATACATTGCCCACCCAAACAGCAGGGCTGGCATAGGAATGCAATGAAATTATGAGTGGACATATGCAAAGGTAACATGAAACAGAATTATTTATTTATTATTAACATTTATATCCCACTTTTTCCCCTCCAAGGAATCCAAGGCAGCTTACACAACCCTTCTGTCAATTTCACCCTCACAACAACCCTGTTAGGTAGATTAGGTCGAGTGTTAGTGACTGGCCCAAAGTACCCAGTGAGTTTCACGACTGTATTATTATTATTATTATTTATTTATATAGCACCATCAATGTACATGGTGCTGTACAGATAACACAGTAACTGAGTGGGGACTATGAATATAAGAACATAAGAAGAGCCCTCTGGATCAGACTAAGGGTCCATCTAGTCTAGCAATCTGTTCACACAGTGGTCAACCAGCTGTTGACCAGGAACCCATCAACAGGATATGGATGGAATAGCACTCTCCTTCCCATCCCATCCTCCTGAGTCCCCATGCAGCACCAGAACCACTACACCAAACTAGTTAGCAATAAATAAGATGGATTAGCCCATCCCTAGCCTTACAGCAAGAGTGGGGCATGTGTGGCCCTCCAGATGTTTTGGGACTGCAACTCCCATCAGCCCTTGCCAGCGTAGCCAATGGTGAGAGATGATGGAAGTTGCAGTTTGACAACTGCACGTTTCCCATCCCTGCCTTACACGAAAAGAAATATGCATGCCAAGCTCAAGACTGTTATTGCAGTGAACACAAGGCCTTAAGAACATCAGAACTTAAGAGCCCTGCTGGATCAGACCAAGGGTCCATCTAGTACAGCATTCTGTTTCCACAGTGGCCTGCTACCTGCCCATGGGAAACCCACAAGTAGGACATAAGTGCAGCAGCACCCTCTTGCCCATGATCCCCAGCAAGTAGTGTAGAATCATAGAATCACAGAATAGCAGAGTTGGAAGGGGCCTACAAGGCCATTGAGTCCAACCCCCTGCTCAATGCAGGAATCCACCCTAAAGCATCCCTGACAGATGGTTGTCCAGCTGCCTCTTGAAGGCCTCTAGTGTGGGAGAGCCCACAACCTCCCAAGGGAACTGATTCCATTGTCGTATTGCTCTAACAGTCAGGAAGTTTTTCCTGAGGTCCAGCTGGAATCTGGCTTCCTTTAACTTGAGCCCGTTATTCCGTGTCCTGCACCCTGGGAGGATCGAGAAGAGATCCTGGTCCTCCTCTGTGTGACAACCTTTTAAGTATTTGAAGAGTGCTATCATGTCTCCCCTCAGTCTTCTCTGCTCCAGGCTAAACATGCCCAGTTCTTTCAGTCTCTCCTCATAGGGCTTTGTTTCCAGACCCCTGATCATCCTGGTTGCCCTTGTCTGAACACGTTCTCCTTGTCTGCATCCTTCTTGAATTGTGGTGCCCCGAATTGGACGCAATACTCTAGATGAGGCCTAACCAGGGCCGAATAGAGAGGAACCAGTACCTCACGTGATTTGGAAGCTATACTTCTATTAGCTGGACAACCATCTGTCAGGGATGCTTTAGGGTGGATTCCTGCATTGAGCAGGGGGTTGGACGCGATGGCCTTGTAGGCCCCTTCCAACTCTGCTATTCTATGATTCTATGATTCTATGATTAATGCAGCCCAAAATAGCATTTGCCTTTCTTGCAGCCATATCGCACTGCACATAGGCATGCTGCCTGCGATACTGAAAGTGGTGGAATATAGCCCCTAGTAGCCCTCTTTCTGGGAGACGGCCAACATGCGCCTCCATAACGCACACACTGATTTCCCAATCCTAACCAAATTAGCCCGCGCCACCAATTCTGCTACTTCCGGAAGGACTGCAATCATCCGGCCCTGCCAATGTCAGACCTCGGCGTTTTGATTCCGTGCTGAGACGTCCACTCGGATTATTTCTAATGACCACTCGCCTTCTGAGCTGAAAACTGGAGTCCTTCTAAAACTGTTATCAGATGGGTGGGCTGCAGCTATCAATTACTCCCCGTGTACAAGCCCTGCCTAAATCGCGCTTGCTGTTTATTCCCCGACGGGCCAGAGGTTAACCTGTTAAGTTGAGAACTGATCCCCAAACAGACATTAATGTCTTAATGCATTTAGCGGGTTGTGGATCTTTGCGGCAATGGATCTGAAGGGGCGTATTGTTTCTTATAACTCAACGGGGTCACCGATGGCTAAGGGCACCTGGAATGCCTAAGTAAACATAGCTCAGCTTACTTCTCCGTTATTATTTCAAAGCTATACATCATTCTACTGTTATGGGGGTGGGGGGAAGAAGGTTCATGTGTCTCGAAATATTCAGAAGGAACTAATAAGAATGAAACAAGTGACCTTTGAAGGAGCCCAACTCTCCTTCTTAATTGTGTTGTTTCAGGAGCCGGTATTGTGGCTTAACAGGGTGGCCGTTTTACCAAAGGGAATGGATTTGGGTGTCTCCTTTCCTCACCTCATGCTTTGCATTAGCAGCAAAATATTGAGTGGTGCATTTTTATTAAGTTTTTAAAATTATTATTATTATTATTATTATTATTGCACAATCTCTCAACATAGCGCAAATCAGCCATTTCTCAAGATGGTGACAATAAAGTCGCAGAAACGGCCATCTGCGTAGCTGTAATTAGGAGACCTGGCTTGCTTTTTTTTTTCCCCCTTCTTCCTTATTTCACTTAGGTATGAGAAGAAAACAGGTCTCTTCTGGCAGGCCTACCCGGTTGAATTGTAAGATGCCTTTTTTTAATGGTGTGCTGCTTTTAATGATGCACTGGTTTTAAACGTTTGAATTAGTTGTATGTATTTTAACGTGTTTTTATTTGTGTTGTACCCCGCCTCGATCCAGAGGGAGAGGTGGGTAACAAATAAATAAATAAATATATTATTATTATTATTATTATTATTATTATTATTATTATTCTCCCAAACCAATTTTCCTTGATTCTTACGTATTTATTTAAAATTAGATTCAGGTTGGAACCCTCTCAAAGCAAGCTTTGAAAACAGTAAATATTCATTGAAATCCATTATTACTTCACAATCTCTCAACTTAGCTCAAATCAGCCATTTCTCAAGATGGTGACAATAAAGTCGCAGAAACGGCCATCTGCGTAGCTGTAATTAGGAGACCTGGCTTGCTTCCCCCCCCCCCCCTTCTTCCTTATTTCACTTAGGTATGAGAAGAAAACAGGTCTCTTCTGGCAGGCCTACCCAGTTGAATTGTAAGATGCCTTTTTTTAATGGTGTGCTGCTTTTAATGATGCACTGGTTTTAAACGTTTGAATTCATTGTATGTATTTTAAGGTGTTTTTATTTGTGTTGTACCCCGCCTCGATCCAGAGGGAGAGGTGGGTAACAAATAAATATATTATTATTATTATTATTATTATTATTATTATTATTATTATTATTATTATTTATTATTATTAAAATGCTCCCAAACCAATTTTCCTTGATTCTTATGTATTTATTTAAAATTAGATTCAGGTTGGAACCCTCTCAAAGCAAGCTTTGAAAACAGTAAATATCCATTGAAATAAATGAACAATTAGAAATTAAACCATCAACACAAAAATACTTTTAAGAGAAGGTGAACTTGAAGACAAGCAAATCTTCAGAGGCTTCCCCATAAGCTATAACTCCCTGATGGAGACCTATGTAGAGCTGGCTTACAACTGTACCATTTGCATTTTCCTAATTTGAATTGGTCTTTCAGCTTTGCCAAATGGCTGGAGTTTAGGAAATGGTACAAAGGCTAAAGTAAACTCACCTGAGCTTCCCCACCCCACCCCACAAGCTGAATGAAAAAAAACCCTTAAAATTCAATCAAGGAGGAACCTTTGAGGCAAAGAATGGTGACAACAAGAGATGTTGGAGGAATGTAGTTGGTGGGGTCACAGGTTGGTCACTTTCATGCTCCCTAAGTGGGCTTAGGGGCATTTCTATCCCTCAGGCTCTACCTTCTGTGAGACCTGATGCAGTGAAAAGAGTGTTTCATTCAGAATGGGAACACCAGAGTTAACTTAAAATCCCTATGCAGTCATGAAAACTTACTGGGTGACTTCTAGAACAACTGTGGAACCATCTCCCTGATGAGGCCCACCCGGCACCAACGTTGTCAACTTTTCGGCACCAGGTCAAAACTTTTCTCTTCTCCCAGGCACATAGCAACATGTAATGAGCCTGGGTTTCTTTTTTGGCTCATCGTTTCCAAAGTCGTTACAGTGGTTTTAATTGTATGCACGTTTTGTATGTTTTTATGGTTTTTCATTTTTTTGTATATTGTGTTTAAATGTTTTATCTTATGTGAATTGCCCAGAGAGCTTCAGCTATGCAGCGGTATACAAATGCAATAAATAAATAAATAGACTGGTTGCTTCAGAACCTGTCCTTGGAACCTATTTTATCAGACTCTTGTGAGAATATATAGGGCCTGGGAACACTTATGTTCCCCTAAACTCTTCAGAAGAAGGGCAGGAAAAATAAATTTTTATCTACTTATAGTGCAGTTGTAATGATATTGTTATCTCATAATTTGTGTTAAATATATTGAACCATCTAAAACAGCCTTCATTGAACTGGGCTGGACTACAACTCCCATCAGTCTGTAAACCACTCAGAGAGCTTTGGCTATGGGGCAGTATATAAATGTAATAAATGAATAAAAAATAAATAAAAGCCAGCATTCAGTTGCAGTTGTAGTCCAAGGGCCTTCCTAGATGAGGGTTTAGCCCGGTGCGAGGCCCGGGCTCCTTGCTGTGCATGCAGATGACACACAGGGGATCCTGGGGTCAGGCCAGGCTAAACCTTCCCTTGACCCGGGATAACCAGATCTGCTTGTGGCCTGGCTTTTCCGCAGCCCCGGGCAGAGCCCGGGGCTGCAGAAGGTCTAGTTAGTTCCATGGCTTTTCCTGGCAGCTCGCTTACTCATGAGTAGCCAGGAGAAGCTGTGCCCATCAGGCTGGGGGGGGGGGAGATCACGGATGGGGGGCGGAGGGGGCATCGGACATGTCGAGTGGGCGAGAGAGCAGAGGGGTGGACAGGTGAGGGGGGTGGACATGGCAAGCGGTGAGGTGGACATGGCAAGTGGGGTGTGTGTGGACATGGCGAGTGGGGGGGTGGACGGGCAAGTGAGGGGGCGAGCGGGCAAGCGAGCGAGGGGGTGAGTGGGGGGTTGAATGGATGGACGGGCGAGCGAGGGGGGCAAGCGGGGGCATCATACATTAGGGGGAAATCGGGGGCAGGAGGAGCAGGGAACCCTTTTTTAAAAAAGACTTACCTTATCATTGGTGCGCTCCTGCGCACATGGCCCCTTTAAGTTTTTTTTTTTAAATAAAGGATGCAATGGGGCTTTCCCTTACCCCGTCGCGTCTTACGGGTAGAAAAGGGCAATGGCCCACGCTAGCTGCAGCGCAGCCTCGCTCCTTCTCCTCTCCGGATTAACAGGTAGGTCTAGCAAGGCCCCAACACATCTGGGCATGCTCCGTTGGGGGAAGTTGCTGTAAAATCACTGCTATATAGCTCTGAATTACTATTAGGAATGTTAGTATTAGTATTATTGTGGAAATTCTCCTCCCCTTGGAGAAATTTGGTGAGATTGTCCTCTCAAATTCTCTACCCAAAAATAGGATGGTCCTCTTGTGCACAGCTCTGGTTTGATGTTCAGTTAGGAGACAGATTTAACAAAATCCCAATGATTAACAAATCCTGCTGCTGTAACGACACTGAGGCGGAATCCATCTTGCATGTTCCATCCAACTTCAGTTTACCAAGAGGCCAGGAAAGACCTAACAGGCTCTTATGCAGCTTCTCCCTGTTCACGCTCCTGAGTCCCTTACGATTATTTTAGACAAGGGCACCAATAAAAAACTGACCAATTTTCTCAATCTAGGCAGGATCTATACTGCTTTAAAACGGTTTATAACAGTAGTGACAACTGTTGGGGCCCAGGACAAACTCCATATACAATCTTCAAAATGTTTTCAATGTGTCATATTCTGCTTAGTGTAGATCTGGCCCTGGCTATTCTCACTAGACTACTCATGATTATTCTTGATATTCCCTGTAGTAACCTATGGCTGCGAGAGCTGGACCATAAGGAAAGCTGAGCAAAGGAAGAGAGATGCTTTTGTGGTGTTGGAGGAAAATTCTGAGAGTGCCTTGGCCTGCAAGAAGATCAAACCAGTCCATACTTCAGGAAATAAAGCCAGACTGCTCACTTGAGGGAATGGTATTAAAGGCAAAACTGAAGTACTTTGGCCACATAATGCGAAGACAGGATACCCTGGAGAAGAGGCTGATGCTAGGGAAAGTGGAAGGCAAAAGGAAGAGGGGCCGACCAAGGGCAAGGTGGATGGATGATATTCTGGAGGTGACAGACTTGACCTTGGGGGAGCTAGGGGTGGCGACAGCCGACAGAAAGCTCTGGCGTGGGCTGGTCCATGAAGTCACGAAGAGTCAGAAGCGACTGAATGAATAAACAACAACAACAAATTGTTTTTACAGATTTTGTATCCTATCTTTTCTATTAACATGTATTTTTATTAATACATGTGTACTTGACATGTTATATTAGTGGTCTATTGACTGTAAAGATTGATTGATTGATTGATTGAGTATGGAGTTTGTCGGTAGAGGACAATTGCTCTAAAAATGAGTTCTCCATCCAATGAGCTTATTTCATCCCATACGTTTTTCAGGAACGCCTTCTTCATCCTAGAATCGCAGGCCGTAGCTAGACCTAAGGTTTATCCCAGGATCATCCCAGGTTCGTCCCTGCCTGAGCGCTGGATGCCCTATGTGGCACTTAGATGAACAGGTTTGACCCCAGGACAATTCTGGGATAAACCTTAGGTCTAGCTACGGCCATAGAATAGTAAAGTTGGAAGGGGCCTATAAGACCATCGAGTCCAACTCCCTGCTCAATGCAGGAATCTCCCTCCAAGAATCTACCTCAAAGATGGTTGTCCAGCTGCCTATTGAAGGCCTCCAGTGTGGGAGAGCCCACAACCTCCCTAGGTCACTGGTTCCATTGTTGTACTGCTCTAACAGTCCGGAAGTTTTTACTGATGTTCAGCTGGAATCTGGCTTTATTCATTCATTCATTCATTCATTTATTTATTTATTTATTTATTTATTTATTTATTTATTTATTTATTACATTTCTATACCACCCAATAGCCGGAGCTCTCTGGGCGGTTCACAACTTTCTGTAACTTGAGCCCATTCTTCTGTGTCCTGCACTCTGCACTCTGTCTGGATTTCACTGAGAGCAATACACTGTCAGGAGCTTGAGGGAAGCTGTGGGGAGATTGAGGTGGGGGGGTGGGTAGAAGTACCGCTCCATGAAAAGCCCAATTTGCTGAGAACGCCCAACATCTCATGGCTCCAAACAAGCTCCATTCCCGAGGCAGATGAAAAGTCTCACATTCCACAGTGCACCGTCTCACCTCGAATTGCATTCCTCCAAACAAAGTAAAAAAAACTCTGCGTGTTGACGTGCAGGAGAAGAAGGAGAGAGAATCTGTGGGATAAGATCCTTGGCGTCGCCTTTGGGGCGAAGAGAGAACAGCGGCTCCAGCGCTCTGTCAGTCTGGCACCTCTGGAAGACACAAAACGCCCGGAAAAGCCCGTTTTCAAAGACAAAGATGGCAGTGTGGTTGCCAGTGCTTCGTCATGTTTGCCACGTTGCTGCTCCGGGCTTAATTAGACTTGGCAAGAAGGGAAGGGTGTGGTGCTCTAGTGTTTGATTCTGGGGCCAGGGGAACTCCAGTGGGTATGGTAACATTCGTACCTTTGGGGAACAAAAATGCAAGGAGGCGGTGGGCGGGGGGAGGGGAGAGCCTGGATGCGCTACACTATTATAAATCCCGTTTGCAATTATATTTCTTTGTGGTTTCTCCAATGCCTTCCCTTGGCTCCGTTAACGAAGGCTGCTATTACCTCGATCTGGATCCATCATACTTATCTTTGACTGCTATAATTTGGATGCAGTCCCACATTTTTAACTAGCCCTAGGTTACTCTGCACCATTCGTCAATTTGACCATAAGAGGGATTAATGTGATTTTCCAATCTATGTATTTCTTCTTCTTTTTCAAAACAGGAATCCTTTAAAAGCAATTGTTCCTTGATTCTGCTTCTTAAAATTTACCGTTTATTTATTCGTTCTTAAAGGGAGGGGTGTTCGTAGTCATGTCAGAACTATATCTGTATTCCTGGGTTCGTTATATGTTTAATATTTATACCATTATACCATCTCCAGTACAAGCACCCAAGGCAATGAAATAAAGATACAAGTACTAAATTAAAGAGAAAAGCAGTAATACCAATTACTTTGTACCAATTAAATATCTCATAGTGGAGACATGGATTCAAGTGTTCACATGCACGTAGGTGCCCACAGTGTCTCTGCATATACAAAAAGGTGTCCATCAAAGAGAAGGGGCTAGGATGCATTTGTGTCTTGCTTGCAAATGCAAGGTAATAATAATAATATTTGGTGACGGACATCCTCACCTCTGTGTGTGCCTGCTGGGGGCGGGGGTTGCTGAAATGGTTACAACACCCTCCCACAAGCTGCTGGATGCCACAGGACTGCCCATCCACTTCAGCAAGTGACTCAGGGTTTTCCAGAAATGTACATAAGAACATCAGAAGTGCCCTGATGCTGGATCAGACCAAGGGTCCATCTGGTCCAGCACTCTGTTCACACAGTGGCCAACCAGCCATCAGCTAAGGATGAACAAGCAGGACATGGTGCAACAGCACCCTCCCGCCCATGTTCCCCAGCAACTGGTGCACACAGGCTTATTGCCTCAAATACTGGAGATAGCACACAACCATCAGGGCTAGTAGCCATTGATTGCCTTCTCCTCCAGGAATTTATCCAACCCCCTTTTTAAAGCCATCCAGATTGGTGGCCATCACTACATCTTGTGGTAGTGAGTTCCATAATTTAACCATGAGCTGTGTGAAGAAGGACTTCCTTTTATTTGACCTGGATCTCCCACCAATCAGTGTCATGGGTTGACCCCATTGGGTTCTAGTTGCATAAGTGGTAGTCATTACATTTGCGCAACATTACAGGCATCATTGGACCACTTATGCCTATAATATTGCCTAAATGGCCACCTTACGGCCATCATTTACATAACTTTCCATTTCCAGAAAACCCTGACCTGCCATCTTTACACAACATGGTGGCTCGCTGTGGGCTGGGCAGCTGGCAGACTCCACCACCCCCCTTTTGACCTCCCGCATCATCCCTAAGAAGAGTTAACATGCATGCAATGCTTTTGAGCATTCAAAAGGTTCACATGCATCATCCTGTTGCAAATCTTACATCTACCCTGTAAGGTGGTTCAGAATTACAATTCCCACATTCAAGAAGGTAAAGTAAAGCGGTAATATCTTCCCTCGGCCAACTGATAAGTTTGTGGCAGAGGTTAGCTTTGATCAGGGGCTTTACAGGCCAGTGAAGCTCTGGCCATGGTTGAGTTGGATGTGAGCTGGAGGGGGTCATGAAGGCCCAGATCTTTTTCTCTGGCTGAGATTAAAAATTGAGCCTGAACAGAATTCACAGCATCCTTTCCCCTTAAAGACTTACTGGCCAGTAGTGCCAGATGGCAGTGCATGGGAAAGGGGTAAGAAGGAGGCAGTAGCCCTCGGGAGAATTGAGGGCCACTGGGCACTTTGTCCTGGATGCCTTAGAAGGGAGTTGAAGAAGCCAGACTTCTGCTCTTCCCTCTTCCCCCTAAATCTTTAGCAGAAGTGGGGAACATGATTTCAGGATCAGAGGGGACTGGCAGGGATGGGCTTATTTTCCAAACATCAGATTGTCCTGGGGCATTTCTACACCATGCCTTATCCTGGGGATCATCCTGGGATCATTCTTGTGCATCCACATGATGCACAGGGGATCCCGGGAGCAGGGAGGGATGATTCCTACATTTCCCCAGGATAACTGGGACAGCTTTTAGCCTGATTTTCTCCTCAGTCTCGGGATCATCCTGAGACCACGGGAGGTGTGGGCGGCCATCCTGGTTTCATCACGGTTCCTCACAAGTAAATGCGACAAGGTGGGACCCGGGCATGGGGCACAGAGCACTTCAGGCACTCCGTGCCCATCGGAAGTGGGGTGGGGGAGCAGGATCGGTTTTAAAAACAACAACCTCCATTTGCATTGGAGCGCACACGCGCTCATCGTCTTTTTTAAAAAAATGGTGGGTGTGACATCCCTTGTTCCTCCCTGGGATGTTGCACGTGCGTCTGTCCAAAGGGGAGGCTCTTACGAGCACAATATCGTGAGATCCTCCCCATCCTTCCTGGAATGCTTGGAGGTGTAGACATGCCCTTGGAAAATAGGGTGAGATATTTCTGTTTTCAAGGGGAGGGCAGCACACCCATCTCTACCAGTGACTTCCAGATTTGTACGCCATCTCTTGGCTATCATCATCATCATCATCATCATCATCATCATCATCATCATCATCTTTATTACTTTTCTATACCACCCCATAGCTGAAGCTCTCTGGGTGGCCTTCACACTACGCCAATTCAATGCACACGGAGTTATGTTTCTAATAGGATTTTGGGGTATGTTTCAACCAAGTAGAGATGCCACAGGCTGTGGCACCCCTAAAGAACGAGGAGAGGCCTGGTTAATGCATAGAAGAAAGCCTCAAGACCTGCCTAGAGCTTGACAAGAGGCAAAACCAGTACAAGACAACATACAAATTGGCTGATTAAATGACACAGTATCTTTGCTTGCCTTTTCATGGAAGTGTGGGCATCAGGCACCTAATATACGCCTAAGTCTGCAGCCTCTGAATGAGAACTGATGTTGCACTGTGGCTAAGAATGGGAGCTGGAGAGTCATCAGTTCAAATCTAGCTTTGGCCAGCAACTCACTTGGTGGGCATGGTTATATCTGCTTCCACCCCATATCCTCATTGCATGGACAATACTGCTGACCTACCTGAACAAAGAAGGAAAAATGAAGATAATCAGTGAACTACTATATTTTCCTCTATGATATCTGGTATTGTGAATGGCTTTGTTTATTCATTATCTGAAATTAATGAGCAGAGCTAAGGAAACATTGGTTCCAAACAGTTCACTGCTCATGCTTTGAGTAAATATCCTGCACACACCAAGTCATCAACAAAGTAAATAAGAGAGTCGTGTTGTTCTTCCCACTTCCTCGAATGGTTTAAATCCCAAGGCAATGACTACCAAGTCAGTTTTCATTGGAAGGAAGACCATGTTTGATGTTCAGAGTGAACAAGGATTATTGGGATATTTCATGGATGATAGGGCTATCAATCACGACTAGTTGACACTAACTAGCTATAGCATGGCTCCTGGTTACAATAACTCTCTAGCTATTGAGTGTAGGAATGGGGGAGAAGTCCCTTCATGTCAAGTGAATATAAATACATATGGTACAGAAAAAAATGCACACAAATGCATCTAGTGTGCACAAAAAATGTACATTACAGAAAAGTGTGCACAAGAATGATTGATTAGAGAGGAAATTGCCTATGAAAATGTGTAGAATCTGGAAAAAAAAAGGTGTACAAAATGTGCCGAGGCTGAGGAACAAAATCAAAAATTCATATGGATTTCTTTTGGTGAACATTAGAAAGAAAATTAGCAAAGGAATGTAGAGACAGGATGAGATGAACTTAAATTTGGAAAAATGAGAAAAGGAGTGAAATTGAACTTCACGTGTTTGTTTGTCCACCAATCCTGCATGTTCTACAAGGCCATCTCTCTCTCTCTCTCTCTCTCTCTCTCTCTCTCTCTCTCTCTCTCTCTCTCTCTCTCTCTCTCTCTATATATATATATATATATATATATATATATATATCAGCAGGGTTTAGAACAAACAAAGAAAAGAAATGGAAGGCAATTTCCTCCTGCTAGAGTTTTTGACCATATCCTGCTTCCTTTCTGCCCTTTGTCTTCTGTTTAGGTGACCGAATAAAAGGGAGTAGGCAATTCACTCACTAAAATTCGCTGGATTATCATCAACAACAACACAGCTTTCTCTGCTGTGGTACCCCGGCTGTGGAACGAGCTCCCCAGAGAGGTCCGCCTGGCGCCTACACTGTACTCTTTTCATCGCCAGCTGAAGACCTTTTTATTCTCTCAGTATTTTAACACTTAATTTTAACTTAAATTTAAATTTTACTGTTCTAACTCTGTATTTTAATCTTATATCAATTTTGCCGCCTGGTTTTATCCTGGTTGTGCTTTTTATACTGCATTTTGTATTTGTGCTTTTAACCTGTTGGTTGTTTTATTATTGTTTTAATTTTTGTGAACCGCCCAGAGAGCTTCGGCTATTGGGCAGTATAAAAATGAAATAAATAAAATAAAATAAAATAAAATAAATAAACGTTTTCTTCCACTTTCAGCACCTTTCTTCTCCCATAACAGGAGGGCTGAGGGAAACTAATCTCCTATAATACAGAGGCCAGGTCAGCTTCAGTTTTCCATCTCCACGTTGGAAGGGGAGATTTATTTATTTATTTATTTCATTTATATACCACCCCATAGCCAAAACTCTCTGGGCAGTTTACAAAAGTTAAAAACAGTGAACATTAAAAGTATACAAAATTTTAAACCATCAAAAATATAAAAAAAAACCCAACAGTATCCAGTTCTGCAGTCCATTAAAAACAAACAAACTTAGCATATGTTGTTAGATGCTTGGGAGAAGAGAAAAAGGTGGCCCTGATGCATTTGTACTGTACTTTGCATCTGAAGAACCCTGTACATACATTTCTAGGGATGTACGAAAATTATTGTTTGTGGCCTCTATGGCCCTTTCTCCACCTAAGGATTATCCCAGGAAAATGGAGGGATCGTCCCTGCCTGCTCCTGGGATCCCCTGTGTGGCATTTGGATGCATAGGAACGATCCTGGGAGGATCCTGGGGGGAAAGGCAGGTATAGAAACAGCCTCTCAAATATGCCCCATTTGCAGCCCAAAATGCAGATGTCAGCAGGAGAATGCATTCTCCGAAAACCTTTGCATATTCTCAAACATGCACTGACAGTTGAAAAATGCACTATTTCTCATCAACAGTGTAAAATTCTGCATATTTTTTTTAAACTAGCACAATGTCACACTTTAGTCTATGGGAGAAGTATGTCACAACTTTGGAAAATACTCAGATTTTCGTGCAACTTTCCCATTCAACCGTGTTTGATTTGCGCAGTTTTCCTGTTTGTGAACATTGAACAGAGATCACAAATGTTCACATTAATGTTTGGAAATCCGTGCACATATCCTTGAACAGTCCAGGTGATACATCGTATTTCCCATGGAAATACATTTCTAATTTCAAGAGTAGTTGGGGTATAGTTTATAGAGATGTTCTTTGCATGGCTGAACTTGTCCACATAATATTAGGGATGGGTGGGAACGTTCATTTGGTTTGCCTTTTAACGTGAGATTATCCAATTCGAGATTACCGAAAATGTTCCTGTTTATGCAAGCTTTCCCTGGCTTCTAAATGATATCATGATTCTGCCCCATTCAATTCTTTTTCTACTGTTGTTTTCCAAATGTTTTTTTTATTACTTTGGTTACATATTTATTTTTGGGGTGGCTGAAATTGAAATGAATTGAGTACCTTAAACATGATCTTTAATACATTTGCATGTAAATGACTTAGAAATTTTGTTACATCAAGCAGAATAGATATGTTCTAAACAAACAAACAAAATCCATGGCTCTCAGAACGGAATGTGAACTTGAACCTCAATGTGAGCTTGAATTTGTGCTCTGAAATCTGTGCATTTCTGGTTTTGCAGTGAGTTGCGTGAAACAAAAACAAAAAAAGCATGCATTTGACCAGAAAAAAAAATGTGCAAGGAAAATGTTTACATTTCTAAAATACATGCACATGTGCTTTCATCTGTGGTGACATGCCCCCAAATTGGCACATTCTGGGGGTGGGGGGAAATACATACAAAAATGCATCAAAAATGCATGGTGGGATGGGAGTTCTGGTACAGAACCTATAAGGACCAAGCCTAGTGGTAGAAAACTGTGAACCTGGATGAAGGTGGAGTGTGACAGTTTCGCCCATCCAAATGGAACCTAGCATTGAGAAACATTTCACAGACGTTGTTGGCTGTCATGATAAGAACATATGAAGAGCCAACAATGTGATGTCCCTGGCAAGTTCAACCAAGAGGGCTGGAAAGCAATATTCAGAGATATTCCAAGGAATACTGCCTTGCAATGAGGAGTTTCCATTTCACTGTTGCCATAGCTAGAAGGGACTTTATCCTGGGGTGACCCCCAGGGTCATCCCTGTGCATTCACATGACACACAGGGGATCCCAGGATCAGGGAGGGATGAACCCTTTGAACTCGCTTTTTCCGCGGTGTCGAGCTGATCCCGAGACTGCAGAACGTGTGGGCGGGCGTCACAGTTTGTCCAGGCTCCTCAAGGTTATTGTGCCCATTGGGAGAGGGGTGGGGGTGGAGAAGGATTTTTTTTTTAAAAAAAACTTACCTTCTTCTTTAAAACCAAAAAAAAAATAAATGGCAGCTACGATGTCACGCTCTGCGTGTAGACCAGTGCGACAATCTCGCGATCTTAAAATCGGGAGATTGTCGTGGGTAAACCCCCTGGTCTACCTGAAGCCTGTGTTCTCTTTTAGAGGCATCTCTTTTTGCCCAGGTGTAGTGGTCATATCCTTTAGAGAGTCTCAGGCCTAATCTACACCAAGCAGGATATTGCACCATGAAAGCAGTATATAAAAGGCAGGAGCCACACCAAGCAGGATATAGCGGTATGAAAGCGGTCTATGGTATGTTTCAATGGGCCCCAACGGTTGTCAGTGCACTTCAATACCGCCATAAAGCAGTAGTGTGGCTTCTGCCTTTTATATACCACTTTCATAGTGCAATATCCTGCTTGGTGTAGATAAGGCCTCAGCGAACACTACGAGTTGAATGAAGAGGGGCAAAGCCTAGACCAGATCACTGACAGTGGGGTGGGTGGTGTGTGTGTGTGAGAGAGTGCTTGAAAATCTAATCTGTCACTCTTTTTCTTGAACCCCCACCCAGTTTCAAGGAGTCAGGGATTTGAATGGGCAATGCACCTGCTTCTAGCAGATGTGAAAGATTCACTGATATGCATTATGGCCCCCTGCCCATGAATTTGTAGCCAAATGATAAGAGTCTTTATTGCTAAAGAAAGTGCCACATTTACCCATCGCATTTATGCATGTTAATGGGTATTTGCTTCCCTCCTTTCTCTCTCTCTCTCTCTCTCTCTCTCTCTCTCTCACACACACACACACACACACACACACGCCTACCTCTGACAATCATATTTCTACTCTCCATTTTGGGTTTCTCCCAGTCCCTGTCCTGATGCCATATTACATTCTCTAATTTCCTTTTTATCTTCTCTTTATTTTTTGCAATGTCTCAGGACGTGTCTCTTTAAGACAAGTTAATTTAGTCAATTACTCCAGTTTCGTTGCAGATAACATCTTTAATTTATCCAGGCCCCTCTTTATTCTTTCTAGGATCCTCTTTTCCATTAATTTCATGAAACATTCTAATTTTCCATTTTAGGGACGAGCTCATTTCACCCGTGAACACGTGGACATGCAGAGATGTAGAATCAGCGCTATCAATTTCTCAGCTATGGCACTGAGGTTGTTTTTTTTCTTTTCCCTTGTTCTTTGAGGTTCTGAATTTGTTTTAGTTATTATCAGGCATTTCTGGTTTGCTTTCTCCGCCCTGCCCTTATCACATCCCCTATCATGCTCCTGCCTCCATCTCAGGTTGCATAGATCAAACCCACCATAGTTCTACCATGAAACTCCAGAGCCAAAAAATGTTGCGAATTTTGAGCCAAAAGGGACAGTGAACAGTCAGAACATCAATATAGGTAGCTGTACAGGTTTAAAAGTTATTTAGTTGAATTTACTTATTTAATTTCTATCCGGCCTTTCCATCAAAATTTTCACACAGGGCAGCTAACGTTAATACAATATTGATTGAAATGTTAACACATGTCCCATCCTTGCTCTGATCTTACTCCCTTTTACTCTTGATTTTTATGTATTAAAATGTATTACTAATGATATGTTTTATATGCTTAGGTTATCTTATTGACCTTTTGCTTGGAATAAATGTACCTTTCTTTTTCTGGTCTATTGACTGTAAATAAAGGATTGAATTGAATTGATTGAAAGCAACATTTTAATCAAAACATAATATCAATCACAAATCCACTTTTTAAAAAAAGGAAAGAAAAAGAGAGCAGCTACCCAATGAAAACCCTCTTTGACAAGAAACTGGCTTACATGACAAAGGACTGCCTGAATCAAAATCCCTTTGCCGGCCAGCAGAAACAAAAGCAAGAAGGGGTCAAGCTAGTATAAAATATTTATTTATTTATTTATTTATTTATTTATTATTTCATTTCTATACTGCCCAATAGCCGAAGCTCTCTGGGCGGTTCACAAAAATTAAAACCATGAAGAGCATAATAAAACAACCAACAATTTAAAAACACAACTACAAAATACAATATAAAAAGCACGACCAGGATAAAACCACACCGCAAAAATTGATATAGGTTAAAATATGAGATTAAAACAGCAGAGTTTAAATTTAAGTTAAATTAAGTGTTAAAATACTGAGAAAATAAAAAGGTCTTCAGCTGGCGACGAAAGGAAAGCAATGTAGGCACCAAGCGAACCTGTCTGGGGAGCTCGTTCCACAGCCGGGGTGCCACAGCAGAGAAAGCCCTCCTCCTAGTAGCCACCTGCCTCACTTCCTTTGGCAGGGGCTCACGGAGAAGGACCCCTGTGGATGATCTTAAGGTCCGGGCAGGTACATATGGGAGGAGGCATTCCTTCAAATAACTCCCTCTCTCATAATACTAGAACCCAGTGGGGTCATCCCATGAAACTGATTGGTGGGAGATTCAGGACAAATAAATTGAAGGACTTCTTCACAAAAGGCATAGTTACATTGCGGAACTCACTACCACATGATGTGGTGAGGGCCACCAATTTGGATGGCTTTAAAAGGGGAAAGGATAAATTCCTGGAGGAGAAGGCTATCGATGGTTTTGTGCTACCTTCAGTATCCAAGGCAGTAAGCCTGTGTGCACCAGTTGCTGGGGAACATGGGTGGGAGGGTGCTGTTGCACCGTGTCCTGCTTTGCTGGTCCCTGGCCGACAGCTGATGGCCACTATGTGAACAGAGTGCTGGACTAGATGGTCTCCCAGTCTGATCTAGCATGGGACTTCTTATGTTCTTATGTTATTACCACCAAGTGATAAAAGATTGGCTCACCTAATGCAGGGGTATGGTCTAATGTGGCCCTTATCCTAAAGTCAAAAGCCCTCTGCAAGCAATTGGTTCAGACTTCTGGAAAAAACGTCTCTTCCCCAACAGTGTGATTGGTCAGGGGGAATAGAGAGAGCAATATGGAGGTGACAGAGGGAGAAAGAAGGAGGGGTAATGGAGTCCTCCAATTTAAATAAAACAAAACAACAACAACAAAATAAAACTGCATACAGAAATGCAACTAATGGAAGGGAAATAATATTCAAAAAGTGCATTATATTAGGGAAATTGCTTGCAAAAATATGTACTTTCAGTAAAAAAAAAAGCCTACAAAAAGGTAGGTCTGAGAAATGTGAACAAAACTGTTAATGAATTTTCATGGGCAGTTGCAAACTGAGAGTGGAGAACTGAATTTAAAAATGCCTTACTGCCTCGCCCGTCACAGCCTGGGCGTTGGGAGGCCATTGTGGGTGGGGATGGGAGAAGAGGCAGGGAGGCACACCATATGTAGCCTCCCAGTGATGCCAATGGAGAGGGGAGGGGGAATCCGAGCACATAAATTGGCTCTCTCCTCTCCCCTCATCCTCTTTTTGGAAACAAGTCTCCATCCCTCCCTCCCTCCCTCCCTGTAGGCAGTGTGGGCTTGCTGGTCGCCCTTTAGTGGGGCCAAGTAGGAATTTTTTGCTCATAATCTTTCATTGGTTATGAGTTTTTTCGCCTACTTCACACTGTAAGACAGGCGGGGAGAAATAATTAGGTTGATTTGGTGTTGTTAATAATTTGGTCACATTTGATGTTAGGCTGGTAGGCGCGGGCATCTTGAGCGGGTTAGAGTGGTTGAGCATTCAGAGGCACCGTTGCGGTGACCGGTAATTCCTGAGGCACCCCAGCTCCCAGCCCTGCGGCCCAGGTGGCGGTGATAAAGGTTACCTTTGAGGCCAGCCTTTTTCACCGACTCAGAGGCCTCAGGAGCGGTTGACATGGAAGGCCTCCCTACCCCAAAAGTGGAAAGCCTGGGAGATGGCAAACGCTGAGGCGCCACTCTCAGGCTGTAAATGTCGCGCCCGATAAAACCACGGTATTAGGCCGGATTAGAGAAGATGCCCGCTTAGGATTTCCCTTTCTGCAGATCTATGAATAAATGTGGCCCTTTTTAAATCCCAATCTTGTGTCCGCCTCGTTATTTCCAACACTCCACATCCCCACAATGGAAAAAAAAAAAGAGAAACAGAGTGAAATTCATATTAAGTAGTCTAGCTATACTTCCAGGGTAATCCCTGGTGCTGATGATTCCCATTTACACAACTAAACTAATATTAATTACACAAACTAATATTAATTAAACTAATTTGATCATTTTCACTCCCCTTTCTCATGTGAAGTGCTATTAGGGATGGACGAACTCACACCTCTCCGTGCTGCACACTGCTTCCCAGATCCTCACCCGCTGGCCGATCGTGTTTGCCATGTCTGGTGGGCCGTCAGACAGTCCTCAGCCACCCAGTGTGTGGCAAGTGGCCTCCCACTTCCTCACCGAGCCACCATTTTGTATAAAAAAAATGGCAGCTTGGCCTTTTCCATAAAGGCCACTTTTGTGTAAATGGCGACAGGCATAGTTTCTGCCAGGCATAGTTCAGACTATTTCTGGCTTTAATTTTCCTTAAATGGCCTCTTTATGGCCACCATTTGCACAAAATGGTGGACAAGGCTGCACAGTCATTTTTACACAAAATGGTGGCTCGCAGACAAGTGGGAATTCCTGCACTTGCTTGATTCAGCAGGAGCTAAGTCAGGAAAGTGCAGGGATCAAAAGACTGGTGTCCGAGCCAACGAAAAATCGCTGAGCCTTGACCACCAACCAGATGCCCGTGATATCCCTAGAGCTCTTACCAGGTTTTTTGCATTCTTGAAGAGAGCTTCTGACATTTCCAAAAGAGTTTCCTTAAGTTCTAACAGTACTTCAAGCTGTCCAGAAAGAACAAATTCAGGGAGGTATATTCCCATCTAAAAAATTAGTAGCCTATGCAGTTCTTCTGTCAAAAAGATGCATTCTAATAACTGAAGATGTCAACTGGACTTCCATTAATTTATACTGAAATCATTACATGACAGTCTTCACATATAAGCTGTTTTGTTCATTGCTGCTTTTTTTAGTGTTTCCTGTCTTTCAGTGCTAATGCTTTCACTTTAATTATCCATAATGACTAATTAATATTATTTATTATTTCTTCATTTCATTCATCAAAGGTGTATTTTTTCCCCTTTTGAGAGAACAACAGATCAGGAGGAAAATATTGCATTAAATTTTCATTTATTTGTTGTTTGCTGAAACCCTGCTTTTGAAATGAATGTCTCCATCGGTGTTTCCCTATTAATTTAAATGCTTATAAATAACAATGCAACACTCATTATTTTCTCTGGCGACAGTTCTGTTGCTTGCTGTTGTCTCCCAAGTTTAATAGGTATCTTCTGCCTCTGAATAATTACCAATGGGAAAAAGAAAAAAAGAGAGAGAGGGAGGGAGGGAGAGAGAGAGAAAAACAGTCAAGGATTGGAAAACTAAACTTTATTTGCTTTTTGAAAATAAATTAAACACTGCACTTAATTTATTTTTTAAAAGAAGGGCATATCTCTCCTCCCCTCTCCTTTGTATGTGTCCCTGGTTTTTCTAAATGTAGGTAAAATAGAGTGAATATATTTAAGAAGAGCAATTTTTGTGAACCATCCAGAGAGCTCCGGCTATTGGGCGGTATAGAAATGTAATAAATAAATAAATAAGTGTTAAGACTAGTAATTATCTGGTTACTGCTTATATACTAGGAGTTTTCCAGTAGTCTGAGCCAGGACATCGTCTTGGACAAGCTAGTCACCTACCTATGCACAGTTCCCCAATTCCTGATGTTGCTCAACTTTGGAGTCCTTGTCTATATTATGTTGTCTTCAGGCAGAGAGACAGAGGGTGGATCTACACAGCGTACTGAAGGTGCTTGCGTGCGCCTGCAGTGTGCCCCGAAAGTGATTGTGTAGATCCTGCCCTGGAAGAGGCAGAGGAAGAGGCGGAGGAGGAGGAGGCTGGTGAATCCGGCCGTGTCCTTGCCGCCGCCGCCACCCACCTCCCTGCCAGCCTCCTGCTGCCGGCAAAAGAGCCACCCGGGGCGGAGAGCTCAGCGGAAGAAGCCGCCGCCCCGCCTTCTTCCGCCGAGCTCTCCCAGAAGTGGCTCTTTCGCCGGCAGCAGGAGGCCGGCGGGGAGGTGGGCGGCAGCGGCAAGGATGCGGTCAGATTCCCCAGCCGCCGCCTCCTCCGCCTCTTCCTCCGCCTCTTCCAGGGCAGGATCTACACAATCGCTTTCGGGGCGCACTGCAGGCGCACGCAAGCGCCTTCAGTACGCTGTGTAGATCCGCCCAGAGTTAGCTGTGCATGCCAACTCTTTATGTACAGCCTATGTTTTCTTCTCCTTCTCTTCCCTTAGACTAGTAGAAATCCTGCTGCAGGCCTGTGTTAGGAGCCCTGCCAAGGCGCTGTCGATAGCATTATAAACACAACACTTCGGTTACTGACATCTTAATTAAATCACCTGCATAATTAGGTGAAGTTCAACGGACAGAGTGCCGTCTGCAACATGGAGCCAAGGTATTTGGAGTTACTGGATCTGTAGGTGGCTGCCCTCTGTGGTGATCAGAGGGCAGCTTTTAGGATGCTTTTAGGGTGTTTTTTTTAGGATGTTTTAACAATGTATACTATGTTTTTAATTAGTATTTTATATATTTTATACTTATTGTTGTTCCCTGCATCGATCAAAATGGAGAGGTGGGTAAGAAATAATAATAATAATAATAATAATAATAATAATAATAATAATAATAATAATAATAATGAAGGTGCTGCAGATAGCAACTACTCAGTGAAGTGCTTTCAGGCTTCTGGAGTGTCCACCCAAGTCAATGGAGGCTGGCAGCTCTGATGTCAGTGAGGCAGTGAATCCTCTCCACATTTTAGTCTGAACCAATCAGGACTCTAATGGAGGTATCCAAGGTGCGGAACACCTTAGATAACTCATTAGAGTTACGACTGGTTCTGACTGAAACCCAGATCAGATTTATCATCCCATTGATATTGGAGCCGCCAACTTCCACTGACCCGAGCTGGCTATTGGATCTCCATGAGCAGAAGGTTGTATGACAGATTTCCTGTTACATCTGAACTTTGCTTTAGCAACAATGTCCTACTGAACTCCGATTCTTGGTTTGTGTTGGTCCTGGATGACTTCTGGGCCATAGCTAGACCTAAGGTTTATCCCTGGATCGTCCAGGGGTCCAACCTGTTCATCTAGTTGACACACAGGGGATCCAGTGCTCAGGCAGGGGAGAACCCTGGATGATCTCAGGATAAACCTTAGGTCTAGCTGTGGCCCTGGTTTACATCTTGATCCTGCCTCCAGGTTTGACTTTTGCTCCTCATTTGTACTTCCATTTTCACTACTGCCATGTCCCATAGCTCCTGGCTCACCCAAGACTGCTGCACACAAGGCCCAGCCCTGATTCAAGTGCATCATTTATGAATAAATTCTCTTGGATTTTATGTTTACTTAGCAATAATTAGCAACATGTATATATATAGGACTTTGCAATGGCCACATACATTATGTTGTTTTAATTCTTAAAACAACCCTCTAAGGCAGTCCAGTATAATTATCCCTGCATTACAGATACAGGTGTGGGGCTGTGAGCAGAGGTTGCTTAAGGTCATCTAGAAAGGTAAAATCCAAATTAGGGACTTCCTAATCAATAGCCATTGTTTTATTTTGTTTGTTTGTTTGTTTATAAAACCCTATCTGAGTTGTCTTTCAACCTCAAAATGGCCCCCAAGGCAACCTACAATTTTAAATTTGAAAACATATGTAAAACTTAAAGCATCACACAAGCAACGTTGTGCTGCACCAGCCCTCATGTTGTGATGAGAAACAACAACTACTTCTACTACTACTACTACTGGCACAATCCATTGCTTCTCTCCCAAGGATTCAAATGCGAGCAGATCCCTGTTGAGCCTCAAAGTGGGATTCTCAAACCAGCCTACTGTTGAGGGCTAGAAATATATTGCAGAATGCCCAACATGGCATGCACCTGGTTGAAGGCAAAGTGTGGAGGAGGAAAGGGATCAAGAGCACCCAGTAGAGTTCTTCATGAATGTATGGCATTGATGGATCATGACAGAGGCATGTGCCAGCAATGATGTGGGACCCCACTCATGAATGTAGATTTCTTGTTGTTCTAGTACTGCAATGTGTACCACATGCATGCATTTATCATCATTTGGTTACTCGGAACCTGGACTTTGGCAGCTAATTGTATGAAATGACAGCCAATTTGCCACTTTTCAAAGCCTCCAGCAGCTCTGCCTTTGTTATCTGGTTAGTATATGATGGTTTTAATAGGCAGCCTTACACATAATTCCTCCATGCATCTTCATCCATCTAATACACATATTCCAGTTAGAATTAGAAGAACATAAGAACCACGCTGGATCAGACTTAGACCTCAGCTAGACCTACGGGTCTAGCTCGATGGAGGGGTGAGGATCTCGTGATATTTTTATTGTGAGATCTCCCCCTTTGTTTACACACAGCACGCAACGGCCTCGGATGAACAGGACATCGCACCCACCATTTTGTTTTTTTAAAAAAAACAGAAGGAGTGCACGAGTGCTTGTGCGCTCAAAGGTAAAGTTGTTGTTGTTGTTGTTTTAAAAAAACACCCGCTCCCACCACTCCACCCCTGATGGGCGCAGAGCTCCTGAGGAGCTCTATGCCCCATACATTTATTTATTATTTATTTATTCTCCGCGAGCCCCTGCCAAAGGAAGTGAGGCAGGTGGCTACCAGGAGGAGGGCCTTCTCTGCTGTGGCACCCCGGCTGCAGAATGAGCTCCCTAAGGAGGTTCACTTGGCACCTACACTACACTCTTTTAGATGCCAGGTGAAGACCTTTTTATTCTCCCAGCATTTTAACAGTCTATAAATAAATTTTAACTTGGTGTTTTAAATTTGTAATTTTGCATTGCTGCTATTTTTAGCTGGTTGAGCTTTTATATTATATTTTATACTATGGTTTCATACTGTTGTTTTATACTTTGAATGTTTTTAATTTTTGTGAACCGCCCAGAGAACTCCGGCTATTGGGCGGTATAGAAATGTAATAAATAAATAAAATAAATAAATAAATAAATAATTACATTTATATACCGCCCCATAGCTGAAGCTTTCTGGGCTGTTTACAAAGATTAAAAAGATTAGATTAAAAAGCCTGAACAATTAAAAAATCAATATACAAAATTTAAAAGCAAAAACATAAAAGCAGCTAACGTTTAAAACGATTTTTAAACACTCAGCCAGGCCAGAGCTACTTCTGGAGTCAGTTAAAACTCAACATATGCTGTGAAACGCCTGGGAAAAGAGAAAAGTCTTGACCTGACGCCGAAAAGAGAACAATGTTGGAACCACGCGGGCCTCATCGGGAGGATCGTTCCATAGAACATGGTTCCCAGCTCCTCACAAGTAACAGTGAGGAGCCAGGACAAACTGTGACGCCCATCCACACGTTCCACGGTCTCGGGATCATCCCAAGACCATGGGAAAGCAGGCTGAAAGGGTAGGGCCATATCTCGGGGAAAGGGAAGGATAATCCCTCCCTACTCCCGGGATCTGGTGTCTATAGGCTTACTGTCTCGGATACTGGATGTAGTATTTATTTATTTATTTATTTATTTATTTATTTATTTATTTCACTTATATACCGCTCCCATAGCCGGGGCTCTCTGGGCGGTTTACAGAAATTCTAAAATTAAGATAAAAACGAGTATATAAAATTTAAAATTCTAAAACACAGAACATACACACATAAAGCATTAAAAACCGTTAAAAAAACCTAAACATGTGGGTGATTAAGATGTGCTGCCATATGCCTGGGCAAAGAGGAAAGTCTTAACCTGGCGCCGGAAAGATAGCAGCGTTGGTGCCAGGCGAGCCTCATCAGGGAGATCATTCCATAGTCTGGGGGCCACCACCGAAAAGGCCCTGTCCCTCGTTGCCACACTCCAATCCTCTCTCGGAGTAGGCACCCAGAGGAGGACCTTAGATGTTGAATGTAGTGACCGGGTATATTCACGTCGGGAGAGGCGTTCCATCGGTATTGTGGTCCCATAGTCTTTGATCTGCTTTAAAGCTTGGTCATGTAGTTACACATCACTTGACTCAAGCGTCCACCCTTGGGACATCATTGGCATGAGCCACAAATAAGCATTGGGGGTTGATGGGTGTAAAGATGGGGAATGGAGCTGAGAAGTACCATGTGAAATATGTTTGTAACGAAGGCCCAACATTACCCCAAAGAGGAGACACTTTTCAACTCACATTAAAAAGAACATTTGCTACATATTTTTATGTCTAGCTAATCGTAAGTCAGAATAAGAATTTTAAAACAAACCTCCCCAAATTATTATTTTTAACTGATCGGTAAATCTCTGCTTGCTTGCTATCAGTGCCATATACAGAAGCTCAGACGGAGTTAAATTATGCTCCAGATTAATTATATCGGGGCAGTTCAGGGGTTAGACAAACAGCTGTTCCTGAAACAGGCTCTCTACAAAGCTGAACTGTTCATTAGAGGGGCGGCTAATGGCTGAACCGGAATCCCACTGGGTCAACTTTTATTTGTTTCTGATTGGGAGATATTCAACACTGACTCCATGTTCCTGATGACCTCTGCTGCAGGGGCAGAAGGTTGAACTTCTGGAGCCAGTGTGATTTTACTTGTCTCTGGGAATATATATATATATATATATATATATATATATATATATATATATACACACACACACACACACACACACACACACACCACATCTCCACTCATCTGCAAAATGCAGGCCTTTAAAATATTAGAATGAGTGGGAAATCTTTTCAAATCATTAAATGAAACTTTGCAAATAACAGCAGAGGTGGGGAAGGATGAATGAGTATATTTCTGCTCCCAGTCACTTTTTTCAAGTGTTCATTTATCAGTTCTGTCCCATTTACACTTGTGGGTCCCTGGTCAACAGCTGGTTGACCACTGTTTGAACAGAGTGCTGGATTAGCACTTGGTCTGATCCAGCAGGGCTCCTCTGATGTTCTGATCTTCTAGTTGACCATCTCTGAACCTGTCCAGGGGTTACAAAATGCAGGAGAGGGACTTTTGAGAGGGCCATTATCCACAAACACCTGTTTTTTGGCCACATGAGAAAGGCCTTTCAGTTGCTTTGCACCCAACCTATGGAATGCACTCCCTCAATAACCATGATTGTCCTTCTCTTACTTGGCTTTTCAAAGCGTGCAAAGACACATCTTTTCTTTTATTTTATTTTCAGCCTATTAAAATACGTAGTTTAATGGTTTAATGTTTATTTAACAGTTTTAATTGAATAATAATAAATAATAATAGCCAACAACAATAACACCAGCATTCCTGTATGAACATTTGTCTAGGAGGTGTGGCTCACATTAGTTCATATCGCAGGAGAATTTATTCTCTTTCGACCTGAGGACCGATTCAGTTTCAGAGAAGCAAATGGTGGGTGGTGCCAAAGGCAAAATGAGGTAGGGCTAAAGGCAGAGGGGCTGGATACCAAAAATACCAGAATATTTTAAACCTTAGGAGAGAGATGCAGTAAAAATGGAGGTGGTGGAACCATGCATCCATGGTCGGAGATATAATGTGGACTACAAACAAGGAAACTCACACTGTAATGATGCCATAGCATGGGGCCATTCTTGTTACATGTTACTGTGGAAAGATAGAAGGGAAAACAATGTAGGGTGTTAAGGTGTATGGAGTGTGTGTGTGTGTGTGTGTGTGTGTGTGTGTGTGTGTGTGTGTGTGTGTGTAACACCCCATTTGTTTTCCCTACACAGTTTGGCCTTAGCTAGACCTAAGGCTTATCTCAGGATCGTCCCGGGGTCATCCGTGCCTGCTCCCTGGATATCCTGTGTGTCATGTACATGAACAGGGATGACCCTGGGGCGATCCCGGGATAAACCTTAGGTCTAGCTAAGGCCTACGTTGGGCATAAGGGACACAATGTGTATTACAGAATAAGGACCTGTAATGAGTAAAATAATAATAATGTAACTCTGACAATGTGTTGTCAGACAGAACACTCGAAGGCTCTAAGAAAGGAGTTACATCTGCCCCCTACCCTTGCTCTCTGCACAGACCAAGAATATGAGAAGAGCCATACTGGATTAAGGTCCCATCATGCTGGATCAGATTAAGGTCCCACTCTATTCGATCCTCCCAGAGTGATAGCATTCTTCAAATACTTAAAAGGTTGTCACACAGAGGAGGGCCAGGATCTTTTCTCAATCCTCCCAGAGTGCAGGACACGGAATAACGGGCTCAAGTTAAAGGAAGCCAGATTCCAGCTGGACATCAGGAAAAACTTCCTGACTGTTAGAGCAGTACGACAATGGAATCAGTTGCCTAGGGAGGTTGTGGGCTCTCCCACACTAGAGGCCTTCAAGAGGCAGCTGGACAAGCATCTGTCAGGGATGCTTTAGGGTGGATTCCTGCATTGACCAGGGGGTTGGATTCTATGGCTTTGTAGGCCCCTTCCAACTCTGCTATTCTATGATTCTATGATTCTAGTCCAGCATCTTGTTCACACAGTGGCCAACCAGCTGTCGACAGGAAACCTACAAGCAGGACATGAGTGCAATGGAAACCTCCTGACCATATTCCCCAGGAACTGCCTCTGATTATTGGAGGTAGCACAGAGGCATCAGGACTAATATTCATTGCTTACCTTCTCCAAGAGCTGTTGAACCATATGGTTTAGTGCCTACTCATCCTAAAGATGAGCCAAGGAGGCCCTGATTACAGGCGGGGCTCCTTGACGGGGTAGTGTTCAATGGGGCAGCCCTCCTGGGGCCAAGAATTTAATCTGGTGGGCAATATGGTAGCCCAAGGACTGCTCTTTCATCCTCCATTCCTGCCCACACTTTGTGCAGGTTGTGATCCGTAAAGACTGAGGCAAGGCAATCAGCCAAATTAGTACTGCACCCAACCTTAAGGAAGACAATATGGAGTAGGTGGGTGGGGAGAAGGTGGCCCTCAATGTCCAAAAAGGGGAAATCATCCCCAAAATTCATACTTACTCCCAAGGAGGTGACTAATCTCATACCTATCTTTGATGGGTGGCTTGCTGTGCCTTGGTAGAAGAGGTCAAGGAGGAGGCAGACCCCTTTTAAAATCTGGCTCATTGCCTCTCTGATTGGTTCAGCCAAAACATGTGACATCATGATGCAAGTGATCCTGCATAACACGTCCTCCACTTTGGCCTCAATCACAAATAAGTAGGCCTCTGCCACCATCTCTGGGCCACATGTAATGTCCCCGGATAATATGTAAAGGATACTGCTAATATGTATAAAACTTCCAAATCACGTGAGGTACTGGTTCCTCTCGATTCGGCCCTGGTTAGGCCTCATCTAGAGTATTGCGTCTAGTTCTGGGCTCCACAATTCAAGAAGGACGCAGACCAGAGGAGGGCAACCAGGATGATCAGGGGTCTGGAAACAAAGCCCTATGAAGAGAGACTGAAAGAATTGGGCATGTTTAGCCTGGAGAAGAGAAGATGGAGGGGAGACATGATAGCACTCTTCAAATACTTAAAAGGTTGTCACACCGAGGGGGGCCAGGATCTCTTCTCGATCCTCCCACAGTGCAGGACACGGAATAACGGGCTCAAGTTAAAGGAAGCCAGATTCCAGCTGGACATCAGGAAAAACTTCCTGACTGTTAGAGCAGTACGACAGTGGAATCAGTTGCCTAGGGAGGTTGTGGGCTCTCCCACACTAGAGGCCTTCAAGAGGCAGCTGGACAAGCATCTGTCAGGGATGCTTTAGGGTGGATTCCTGCCCTTGTAGGCCCCTTCCAACTCTGCTATTCTATGATTCTATGATTCTATGTGTCTGCTCCAACATAAAGCTGCAGTAACATGAAAGACAGTTCGTTTGGATAGACCCATCTACATGTGAACGCAACCCATCAGTGCACTTGGTTCATAGAACCTAGGCATGGAGACTCCTTTGGCCATCAATCAAGCATCTGTTCTGTGACTGTCTCATAAAAGAATGTATCAAGGATAGGTGCCTTCTCCTTTGCCCCTGGCGAAACAGATTTATTTATTTTTTTACCTGTCAACAGTGATGAATTCTTTGCCGTCTCTTCTGGCACGAAAAGTAGCTGTGTTTCTTTCCTTTTCTTTCTTTCCTCTGTATTTTTCCTTTAGCAAGCCAAGAGAATGGCTGATAGCTTTGGGTCTATCGTTATGATCTTATGCTGAGTAAGTACCAAGCTATTTAACTGGTAGATGATATAGATGATATAGATGACTATTTCCCATGTGGTAACTTACCACGTCATCCATTTAAACACTTGCATACCCTCCAGTATTTTTTGTAGATGAAAATTAGTGATGGGGCAAACTTGCCCAATCAGACTCGGATAATAGCTTGGTGGATTCCAACCCCAGGTCTAAGCCAAATCAGATGTAGCCAATGATGTTATCAGGAATGTCTGATTCCAGTTAACTCTGAAGCCCCCTCTGACCCACCTTGCCATTCCAGACGGTGGCGGTGGAATGGAGGTTGAGTCTCTCCCTGACTCCTTCCACAAACAGATGATCCGTTGTTGTTTTCCTTTATCATGAAATGTTTTTGTACTTCGAAAGGAAGTTAAACAATGAAAGCAAGAAAAAGAAGAACGTACACAACAAAGGAATCCAGTAATTATAAATCTTAGTCTATAACAGATAAGCTTATGGAACATCTACAGTAAAATAGCATAAGTAGGAGCTCAATACCAAATGAAAGTAAAAATACAAGTTCTACAATATCTAAAAGGAGCATGTGTGAGTGTATGGCGTGTGTGCGTGTGTCTGTGTGTATAAATCATAGAATCAAAGGGGTTCATAGGGCCATCAAGTCCAACCCCCTGCTCAATGCAGAAATCCACCTTAAAGCATTCTTACAGATGGAAGTCCAACTGCTTGAGCCCATGACCTTCCTAGCTCATTGGTTCCATTGTCACACAGTCAGGAGGTGTTTTCTGATGTCCAGCCAGAATTGGGCTTCCTGTAACTTGAGCCCATTATTCTGTGTCCTGCACACTTGGATGATCAAGAAGAGATCCTGGCCCTCCTCTGTGTGACAACCTTTCAAGTACTTGAAGAGTGCTATCATGTCTCCCCTCAGTCTTCTCTTCTCCAGGCTAAACATGCCCAGTTCTTTCAGTCTCTCTTCATAGGGCTTTGTTTCCAGACCCCTGATCATCCTCATTGCCCTCAACTGAACATGCTCCAGCTTGTCTGTGTCCTTCTTGAATTGTGGAGCCCAGAACAGGATGCAATACTCTAGATGAGGCCTAACCAGGGCTGAATAGACAGGAACCAGTACCTCACGTGATTTGGAAACTATACTTCTATTAATGCAGCCCAAAATAGCATTTGCCTTTCTTGCAGCCATATCGCACTGTTGGCTCATATTCAGCTTGTGATCTACAACAATTCCAAGATCCTTCTCACTTGTAGTATTGCTGAGCCAAGTGTCCCCCATCTTGTAGCTGTTTCTTTTTCCTAGGTGTACAATTTGGCATTTATCCCTATTAAATTTCATTCTGTTGTTTTCAGCCCAGCACTCCAGCCTATCAAGATCACTTTGACGTTTGTTTCTGTCTTCCAGGGTATTAGCTATCCCACCCAATTTTGTGTCATCTGCAAATCTGATCAGCATTCCCTGCACCACCTCATCCAACTATATCTAATCATAGAGTAGTAGAGTTGGACTGATAATCAGGAGAGAGAGAGAGAGAGAGAGAGAGAGAGAGAGAGAGAGAGAGAGAGATAGAGAGAGAGCTGTACTTAGTTGGAATTTTATCAAAAGTTTGAAGAGCTTCAACAAGGAAAATAAATGGAAACCATGGTGCCATAATATCATTCTTTGGGCCTTGCTAGACCTGCTAGATGCACGATGCGACGGGGCAACGGGAAGCCCTGTAACGTCAGCCTTTTTTTTTTAAAAGGGACCATGTGCGCCAGAGAGCCGACGGACAAGGTAAGTGTTTTTTTTAAAAAAAAAAATTATGCCCCCCACTCCCCCAGCCCCTGATCCACCCCACAATTCCTGATGCCCCCCCGACTGCTCAGCCGTCCTCCCCTCATCCCCCATCCCTGATGCCCTGTCCCCGGCTGTCAGTCCCTCGCCCCCATCCCCTGTCCCCGGCTGTCCGTCCCTCACCCCCGTCCGCCATCCCCAATGCCCGGCCTTCTCCCCCCCTCTCTCCTGCCAGGTCCAGCCTTCTCACCCACTCTCTCCTGCCGGGTCCGGCCTTCTCCCCCCCTCTCTCCTGCCGGGTCCGGCCTTCTCCTCCCCTCTCTCCTGCCGGGTCCGGCCTTCCCCCCCGCCCCTCTCCCCCCCGGGATCCCCCCCGGCCCGATGGGCACAGCGCTCATGTGAGCGCTGTGCCCAGTCCATGGCTTTTCCCAGCTACTCGCGAATAAGCGAGCAGCCGCAAAAAGCCACGGACCCTGCTAGATGTTCCGCAGCCCTGGCCTCAGGCCGGGGCTGCGGAAAAGCTGGGCCATAAATGAATTCGCTTATGCCGGCTTAAGGCAGGTTTCAGCGTGGCCTGACCCCAGATTCCCCTGTGCGTCATCTGGATGCCAGGGAAACCAGGCCTCACACCGCGCTAACGCCTGGTCTAGCAAGGCCCTTTGAGTTGGGATTCCTTGCTCATTGCACTTGCTGAGTAAGTTTGTACATACTTATGACCTCCTAGATGTTATCCATCGACTGCTCTTTAGTTGGTCGCATTGGAGACTTCTAATTACGTGATACACTCCTATGGCTGCAGTTCAGGTGCCCATTGTGGGGGAGGGAAGAGAGAGCCCTCCCACCCTTCAACAACTCAAGCAGCAAGTCAGGTGGGAACTGGAAAGAAGGCTAGAGTTCTTCTGCAGCTTGGATTCCTTTTTCGGATTGCAATGCTCAACTCATATTTGAAGTGAGCATTAAGCTATATTTCTGAGACCGAAAACCAGTAACAATTTATTTGTTTTCATTTCTCATTCCCTTTATATCCAACATGTTTTCCTCTTGCAAGAAACCCAAGATTACCTACTTAGCTCCGCTCTTCTCCATTTTATCATCACAACAACCATGAAAGTCAGACAAAGTCACCCAGGCCATAGCTAGACCTAAGATTTATCCCTGGATCATCCAGGGGTCAAACCTGTTCATCTAGGTGACACACAGGCATCCAGTGCTCAGGCAGGGGCAAACCCTGGATGATCCCAGGATAAACCTTAAGTCTAGCTATGGCCTCAGTGAGTTTCATGGCTGAGCGGAAACAAGAACCTGGATCTCCTGAGTCCCAGTCCAACTCTCTAACCACTACACCACACTGACTCTACACCACAGCCCCATTCAGAAGACACTTTAAACCATGGCTTTAACCACAGTGGTTAAGCCAGAAAGGCAGGCTGTGTTCAG